>NC_083349.1:103837006-104441470 GCF_030254825.1 Meriones unguiculatus | reverse complement strand
TGTTTTAAATGTGTGATATCTCATAAGTTACTAAATCAGTATTCGTGCAGTTGATACTGGGGTATGTTAAAACCAAGTTCTTGTCTCAATGATATGCTAGAGTCACAGTGTTCACACTTGTGATGTTATCAATGTTTTCCATCTAGCGTCATACTGCTCAGCTCCGAGAAGAGCTACTGAAACTTCCCTGCCCTGAAGGCTTAGAACCAGACATTGAGGATGCCTCCCAGGTGTGCAGGGCCACAGCAGGTGCTGAAGAGACTCTAACACACGACCATGTCAAACCCAGCAGCAGCAAAGACCTCTCCAGTGACTTCCAATTATGAGCTGCATTGATGTGGATTTCGTAGACACAAAGGCTTCTAAGCACAAGCCAAATATGTCAATATTTGTATGTAAGAAACTAATTATGTAATAGGTAATGAAACTGAAACTATACTATGCCCTTAAGGAGATCCAGTTTAATTCAAGGTGATCTTTAATTTACCTGTACAAGAGTGTAAACTTTTTTGTGCTTTTATTTTTCAATTGTGAGAACCACTGATTGGTATGTTCAACAAATTTGTGTATACAAAGAAATGGATAAATCACTGATCTATAAGGGAAACTACCTTAGGAAAGAATGTTTACTGAATGTTTATCTTTTTTTTTTTTTTTTTTTTTTTTTTACTGTAGAGTGAGAGGTTGTTAACAAAGAATATATATTGGTCATTCTTACAACTACTATTTAAAGTCAGCAACTTTTCACTGAATTTGATAGATTTTATGTTTGGCCATATCTCCATGCTCATATTTGATTTCTGAAGACCTCCTACATACACTTTAATAAAAGTTAAACGGACATAGCCCCTCTTCTTTGATTTACTGGTACATTTTTAAGTAATAAATCTGCCATAAAATGCACTATAGCTGGAGACTTGCACTTGTATGGATGAATTTATTACATTCAACATATTTAATTTTATGCCTTCTAAGATGCAGAAAAAATAATAAATGAACATGATTTTATTCTATGCCAAACATTTGGGCCTCTGAATGTATCCATTATTTGAATTTAAGTGTATGAAAAGGTATGGTCAATTGGAAAAGTCACTTTAAACTGTTTTCCTCAAGGGCTCCTCTTTTTCCTGGACTCTGTGGTTTTGTTCCTGAAGTCACATGTATGTATCAACACGGAGGCTCTGTAGAGGAGAGAGGCTGGGCCTCTCTGGTGCTGTTACAGTACGCTCTGTACCTGCCATACAGGCTCATTTTCATGCAAATTCTTCCTAGAGCCAATAAATAAAAACTTAGGTGAATTAGTATGTCTTGTTTCTAAAATAGTTGCCATGGTGTGAAATGGTATTTCTGCAGAGAAGATTTTGAGACCTGAGCATGGGGAAATAAAGATGTTTTTGTGAGACCAGTTACCATAAAGAAAGACTGAAAGCTGGGCATGGTGGCATAGGCTTTTAATCCCAGGAGGGACATTATTGGGTTGTTTTGTTTTGGGGGGTTATTTGTTTGTTTGTTTTTGAGACAGGATTTCTTTTTGTAGTCTTCTCTGAGAAGCGAGAAGTGAGTAAAATATAGTGGTGATAGAATGATTGTCCATTCTTCTCTCAAGCCCGAAGAGGGGCAACTATAAGGAAAATAGGCCATACTGAAGCCAGTGGGGCACTTAATGACCACATTCAGGGGCTAATGCTTGGGGAGAGCCAGGAGATAATATGGTTCCAGATATCTTCAGTTTAAAGCATCTGAATAGGAGACGCTTAGAAAGCAAGGTTGAGCTTCCTTTCAACCTGTCCTGGATGTCCCATCTACCCATGCCTCTAAATTCTTCCCCATCATCCATATAGGGCATGGGGGATGGGGTTGAGGGAATGGGAGCAAGGAAGTGGCTCGTGCTTTCTTCAGTTTAGCTTCACACAGACCTTAACCAATACCCAAACGAGTGTCGGTTAGTAAACACACACAATTCCTCCGTACTAGGAAACTAATCAAAACCATTAAGTGATTAAAATCTCCACGGGGACAAAAAAAAAAAAAGCCGATAAACAACTACATAAGGTAAAACTTGTAATAAGCAAAAACTCTGACTGCGAAAGATACATACAGATATGATAAAAGCAAACACTCCACTATACAAGCAATTCATGTATTTTAAACCCGCTGAGATGGTGAACAAAAACAGGTAAAGGGTATAAACATAACTGACAAACAAAATTCCAAGTGGTTCGTAAAAAATGTGGACAAAAGAATAAAACACGTTTGATAATCAAAATGTCAGATTTTAATTTTTTATTGTCTAGAGCCTGAAGAAATAGTGTACTTGTTGCTCCTGCAGTTAGATTCTCAGGATGATCTTCAGACAGCTGAAACTGCCTGTAACTACAACTTCAGGGTTATCAGAGGCCCCCTTCTAGCCCTGAAGGCACATCAAAATGCCAGACACACAAACACCGAATAAGGAATAAATCTTTTAAAAACCAAGTTGCTTAAGAACAGGCATTAGCCAGGCATTTTATGATAAAAATCTGCATGATATTGCTTGGAAGTTTGATAAAGCAGAAAACATATACCAAAAAATTCACATTTTATATTTTTCAGTATTTTCTCAATTTTGTGTGCTATACTTTTAAGTTAGCATAAAGATGGCATTGAGACCAGCTGTACCTGAGGCCCTGCTGTGTTCTGCTGTCTCCTGCCCTGGCAGGAACACAGTGGCTCGGCTAGCATTTCTGCAAATGATGGGTACACTGTACCCCAACCATGTAACTACCAGAGTATTCACTCCTTCATGATTGAGTTTTGGGTATGTGTGTGCATGTGACATGTGTGGCATATGGAGACCAGAAGAGTGAGTCAGATACCCTGGAACTGGAGTGGTTGTGAACCACCTAACATGGGTGCTGGGAACCAAACTAGGTTCCCATGGAATGGGAGCAAGTGCTTTTAACCAATGAGCCATTTCTCCAGCCTCTTAGAGCAGTTTTCAACTTGGTCAAGATCCCCTGTGGTCGCATGTCAGATATCCTGCACATGAAATATTTACATTACAATTCATAACAGTAACAAAAATATAGTTACAAAGTACCAAAAAATTATTTTATGGTTGGGGCCACCACAACATGAGGAACTTTATTAGAGCATTAGGAAAGTTGAGAACCACTGGTCTAGAGTCTTAACTTAGGTAGAATACGGTTAAAACAATGTATGTGTAAAAATTTACCTGTTATATAATTAGTGTTGGCTCAGAGAATAGACCCAGCCCCAGACCAAACAACTTTGAAGTGAGAGCGTTGTTTGCTTATTTTGTTGGTGGCAGTGCTGGGGCTTGTGTATGCTAAAAGCCCCCTACCACTGATGGCTACCTACGTTTCCTGCCTCTTAAAAACTGTTGGCGTAACAGAAGAGATAGCCAAATCCTTTGCGTCTACCACAATTGTATGAGGCACTTTAACTAGAATATTACCTCAGTCCATCTTGCCCATATAAACCAGCCTATTAGACAACAACCAAAAAAAAAAAAAAAAAAAGTTTATTTTCTACAATAGTCTGACAGGGTACTTGATCTTTTTTTATTTTTCAAGACAGGGTTTCTCTGTGTAGCCCTGGCTGTCTTGGACTTGATTTGTAGGCCAGGCTGGGTGGGTGGGTGGGTGGCGTACACAACAGAGGAAGACCCAACTTCTAAAGAGATAATTTCAGAGCCTGGACAGACCGCTTTGACCTGCTGCCATTGACATTTCCCGAAGTTCTGCACACACTCATGGAGCCAGATGGTGTGCTCTTCTGCTCCACCTTTCTACCCTAGTTTCTCAGCTTGAAAATGAAATTTATCTCTCATCAGCAAATAGATGCATTTCTTCAAGCTCTGCCAAGCGCCTCCCTCTGTCCACCCTTTGCCTCCCTGAGGTGATACCTGGAGTCACAGCAATTAGCAGAATGCTATGAGCTGGTTCTTGCCTAGTCAAAGCTGCTGGAGAGCTTTCCAAATCATTGAGATGCTGAGGACAAACCAGGTCTTCAATAGCCTGATAGCAGCTTCTACTCCAACATCAATCAGTCTGCTACACCAGTTTTCTATATTTTCACTCTTCTGTACTTCAGACATCTTCCTCTAGGAAGCCTCCCTGATCACATCATCTCAACACCCATAAGTATTACCCCTAAGTTAAATGACTCTCCTTGGCCTCCAGAGAGCTTACAATACTATTCTGTCTTCATGTCTGCTGTTCACTCCTTGAATTCGGGAACCTTATACAAAGTACATCCCACGTAGATGTATTTCAGTGCAATCCGCCTCCAACTAAACATCTTATGGGCATGGGCAAACCATTTATTTGTTATTCATTTGTTTGTTTTTTGAGAGGGTTTTTCTGTGCAGCCTTGGCTGCTCTGGACTTGCTTTGTAGACCAGGCCTGCCTCTGCCTCCCAGAGTTCTAGGATTACAGGCATGCCCCACTGCTCCTGGCAAAGAATCTTGTTTGTTTGTTTTCCAGTCAGGGTTTCTCTGTGTAGCGTAGGTTGCCCTGGACTGTTCTGTAGATCAGGCTGGCCTTGAACTCACAGAGATCTGACAACCTCTCCCTCCCTGTTACAGTCATGTGGTATGGAACTTGGCTGCATGAGACATTTGTTCCTTTCTGTGTATGTTCCATGTGCATACTATGGAGGTCAGAGGCAGCTCTCAACCTCTCTGGTTTTCCTAGAGAGGGTTTCTCTGTGTAGCCCTGGCTGTCCCAGAACTCATCATGTAGACAAGGTTGGTGCCAAACCCAAAGATCCGCCCACTTCTGCTTCCCAAGTACTGGGATTAAAAGTATGCATTACCGCTGCTGGGCTCCCTCTAACTTTTTTAAGGCAGGGTCTTACTGTTTCTGCGGCTTTGTCATGTACCCCAGGCTAGCCAACCTGCCACCTTCCGGGGTGATTCTCTAGTGTTTACCTCCCCTCTCACCAAAGGAGTTCCAGCATTAGAGATGCAGGCCACTGTGTGCAGCTTTGTTTCTAATCGCTTTTACTTATTTGTGTGAAATGTGGGGTGCAAGTGGAGGTCAGAGGACAACTTGATAAATCTGTTCTTCCCTTTCTACCATGTGGGTTCTTGTATTGAACTTTGTCCATCAGGTTTAGCCACAAGAAGCTTTGTCCACTTTAGTCCTCTCAGCATTTATCCACAGCTTTTTACTTCTGTAGGTTCCCAGGAGCTGAACTCGGCTTGTCAGCCTAGCTCAGCAATTGCTTTCTAGCCGCTGAGCCATCTCTTAAATGCTTTTACTTCATGTTGCTGATAGCTTCAGATATAGATGCTATCTAGCATGTCTGCATATGACATATGAGGTTTGACAAGTACCCAGCCAAACCATGACTTTAAGCTTTTCTTGGAGGAAAATAGATCGAAGATAAGCCCTTCTGCGCAGTGAGGGTCTCCAGGTTCCTGCTCCCCCTACTTCCCTGGCCTCTTTTCTCTGTTCTGAGGTCACAAAATTAGCTGTGGGTTTTCATCATCTTCAGTCTTGCCCCTGTTGCCCCTGGCCGTCATTCTACAGGTCACGTCCTTTGACTTAGCCCCACCTTATCTCACCTTGCCACCTACAAAGCCAGCAAACACAGCCATGGCCTGGGTGCCTTCCACCTCTGAAACCTTTTGCAGTTTTTAGAAGATACAGCTATTACTCCTTTAGCCTATCTGTGCCCCCATTCCTGCTACCCTCACCTCCTCTAGCCATTCAAGGATGAAAGTTCCTAAGCCTGGACAATTTGCAAATATAACTTCACAAATGAAACATATTTTCAAGCCCTAGATCCATCACACCAATCATGAAAATCATAAAAAAATCTACCTACTCTTCCATCCCCTGTAAGCAATAGCTTACAGCCCTCAAATGAGGTACTGTTTTCCCTTTAGCCCAAGGGCTCTCCAAAAGAGCAGGGGTGTGTGTGTGTGGGAAGAAAGACTGGTCACTTCCCATCTTAATAATGAAAAAGCCACTTAACTGGCTTTGATAGTGTCATTGGATATCCTAGTATGGGTGAACAGTCCTGGAGTGTGTGGACTAGTTGGTAAAATGTCACGACGCTGCTTCGTCCAGAATCTCACAGTCTAAGGAAAAGGGGCAGGGGCAGTCCATTAAAATCCACCATTTACTGGGGAGCTGGTTTAACCAGCTTTCTCAGGAATGTTCCACTTGCTGGCAATTTCTCTCTGAGCCCAGCTGAGGCTCTGAGACACAACGTTCATGGCAAAGCATGCTGTCTGCAGCTAGGAGAAATTGCAGCTCTAGAAAATCTGACCTCTGCCTACATTGGGAAGCCATAGGCTCTTCCGCCTCAAAGAAACCTCCCAACACCTGGCCGGTAACTGTTAGCAATTCTTGGCATCTTTGTCCTGGCCTCTCTCCCAGCTCCTTGATAAGGGCTCATTATCACTTGAGCCCCCTGATAGTGTGACTGACAGCCCTCAGAAAAAAAGGAAGCTAGGCAGATAGGATGTGGGTTCGTACCTACAGTCCCATCCCTTTATTCCATGGGAACTCTCCCTTCACACCGCCTTTTTGAAACAGCTGGGATGAACCATTATGCTCTGACGTTTTTGATGAAATGTACCATTATGCTCTTACAAGATTCGCTGAAATCTTCATCAGCTGTTGTTGGGATGATGGTTTTGTGCACTATGTGAAGATTGTCCTTGTATTAGTCAAATGCTTATTTCAGTACCACAGAGAGCTGAGGACAGGTCAGACTTTGGTACTGTTATTCTTTGGCTGCATCATAGTTTGTAAACACTCTCTCCACCACTTTCTGATGATTGGTTTAATAAAGAGCTGAACAAACAGTTAATAGCAAAGGCAGGATTCCTGGGCAGAGATAGGAACTCTGGGAAAGAATCAGGCATGGGGAGCGTCCCCAGCCACAGAGGGAAGAAGAAAACAGATGCTGGGACTAACAGACTGAAAGATAATGAACCACATGGCAGAACACAGATTAATATAAACTCGACAGTTCAAGTTAAGAGCGAGTTGGGGGACAAGCCAAAACTAAGGCTAAGCTTTTATAATAAATAAATAAATAGATAAATAAATAAATAAATGTGGTCTTGTCATTATTCAGCAGCTGGTGCTCCAACGAAAAATCCCATTTTAAGCTGTGTTTCTTCTACCTCTTCTGAAGCAGCTGAACAAAGTTTTTAGTGAAACCATATGTGATGGTTGTTTTTTTTTTTATATTTATTTTTATTTTATGTACATTGGTGTTTTGTCTGCATGTGTGAGGGGGTCAGATTCCCTGGAACAGGAGTTATAGACAGTTGTGAGCTGCCATGTGGAAACAGGGAATTGAACCCAGGTCCATTTAGGAAGAGCTGACAGTGCTCTTAAACACTAAGCCATCTCTCCAGCCCATGATGGTTGGCTTTAATTGTCAGTTTGACACAATCTAGCATCCCTGGGAAGGGAGGCTCAGTTTAGGATTGTTTAGTTCTGGTTGACCCCAGGTCTCTTGCCTTCAAGGATTATCTTGATTATGTTAATGGCGGTGGAAAGACCTGCCTACTGGGGGTGGCAACCCCACCCCCAAGGCCCAGTGAGCAGCACCAAGTTTTCAGGTGGTTCAGTGCTCCCAGCTACGGAGGTAACGTGCCTGTGTGCTTCAACTTCCTATTGCCTTGACTTCCCACAGTGATAACCTGGAGTCGTCAGCCAACCAACCCTTTCTCCCTTAAATTGCTTTTGTAAGCCTGTTTTGTCTCAGCAGCAGGAAATGAAACTAAGACACTGTAGGATGTTGGGAAGGCATAGAATGGGTGAACTGACACTCTAATACCAGGTCCTGGATAATAGGAAAACAGGAACTGTTGACATCAGGGCATCTGTGAATTTCCTTGTTGGTCAACCCCTGTAGCTCCATGATCCTGCATCATCTATGTTTAGAAATAGCCTGAAGGGGGGGAGGCATGTTTTGTCTTTCTTGCCCCTAATTAAACTGGAACCGTTCAAATAATGAAGTTTAGGCTTCCGTGGTAGTGATGGGGTAGAGGTTGTGGCGGGAGGGTTGGGAGGACAGACACAACACAATACACTGATCCTTAGAATCCTGACCACACTAACTTCTCAGGAGTAGGGGAAATTTTCTGACTCAACCATGTGCTTCTAAACCAGGCAGTGGTGGTGCATGCCTTTAATCCCAGCACTGGGGATGTAGAGGCCGGTATATGTCTGAGGTCAAGCCCAGTCTGGTCTATATAATGAGTTCCAGGACAGCCGGGGCTAAAATGAAGATTTGGGGGGGGGGGGTAAGAGGGGGCGCTTTAAATAGACATTGAAATATCTGATAGTCCTTCTTTGGATAGCTGGCTGCTTATTCAGATCAGGCATAGTCAAGTTTCACCTGTATACGTGCTTTAATTAAAAAAAAAATACTGTGCATCTTGTGCATGCAGTGCTCGCAGAATCCAAAAGAGGGCATTGGATCCCCTGAAACTGGAGTTACACATGGTTGTGAGCCCATGTGGGTTCTGGGAATTGAATCCTGGTCCTTTGCAATATCAGTCAGATACTGAGCCATCTCTCAAACTGCAATAGTCAAGTTTCAAAGTCCCCTCTGGTCAAACACTTAACAATTCAATCATATATGAGAAAGTGAAGTTTTTATTCTTTATGTGACCTGCATTCTTCTTTTTTTTTTTTTAAGATTTTATTTATTTATTTATTTTATGCATTTACATTAGTGCTCTATCTGCATGTGCACCTGCATACTAGAAGAGAGCAGTTGAGGGTATAGATGGTTGTAAGCCACCATGTGGTTGCTGGGAATTGAACTCAGGACCTCTGGAAGAGCAGACAGTGCTCTTAACCACTGAGCCATCTCTCCAGCCCCCTGCATTCTTCTTTACAGCATGTTTCAACAGACTTTGAAAAAATGATTGCTTTCTATTTAATGGAAAAGTAGACAAGTGAAAGGAAATAAAAATTTAAAGGAGAGGTTTTTTGTTGTTGAGCAACTCTGAAACCCTGCTTAGCTTTGGGTACAAGTTGGACAGATGTGTACCCTTGGGCATGAGCCACATTAGTATGCTTGTAATGTATAGCCCAGGCTGGCCTCAAACTCAGAGACCTGCCTTCTTCTGCAGGGATTAAAATTTGTGTTCCACCACCATCTATCTTCTTTCTTGTTTTTCGCACTCATGTCCCAGTGAGTTTAATTGTGTTTGATTATAAAAGTCTGGGTAAATTTACCTGTGGCTGCATCATTGAGGAAATGTCTCTCCCTTTCCAGCAATCTTCATTGCCTATAGATCCTCAGGGACCATGGGACCTCATAACGTCCTTCCCCTGACTTATTCATCTTTGTTGCCCATGTGGTCTTGAATTCTAGGGCTTGGAGTAATGCTCCTACCTCAACATCCTGAGTGACTATTCCGTTGGCCAGCCCTCCCATGCCCTACTTATGGTTATTCTGGTGCTAATGATCTCTGGGATTTGAGGAATACTGATACCCAGGTTAGAAAGAATGTAGGTTTAGTGTCCTACTGATACATTTGGTTACCAGCTCTGTTGTTCATTTGCTTATTTAGCAGGGAATCATTCTTTTCTTTGCTTTTAGAATAAGTTCTCAGGATTATAGCACTAAATGACATTTTCAGTGGGGAGCACTAACATCACTAAGACTTCTATTCTTGGAGTGAGATCAGCCACAGCTGAATTTCATTACTTGGGTATTTCTCTTACCTTTTATGCTGAAGCCGTTTAGTACACTTTCAAACAGCAATTCCCTCTTCTCTTCACATTTGCTAGTTACAGCCATGGAAATGGAAACATTCCCCCTTTGGACTGAGAATGAGAGACCAAAAGATTAAAAATCAGCTATTATTATTTAAGGCCTGAACTAGGTGGGTGGAGAAGTCCAGGAATGCCCTGAGGGGAAGAACCCGCCTTACTGCATTCTTTCCCCACCCACTAGAGATACAGTGGTTAGGAAACTGGCCCATCCCCCTAGGGAGGAACACCAGGTCATTGGTCTGGGGACTTTCCTATAGCCAATCAATTCAAAATGTAGCATTTTGACCAATAGATGCTTGCCAGGCAGGAATCACCCCTGCCTTGGGCATGCTGGGAGGGACCAGAATCTTTAAATCACCCAACTAGCCTGAGCACGGCGCTCTCGGCTCCCACCACTTCGGCGGTGGGGGGTGTGAGCCCGAGCTGCAGCTTGTAATTTGTAATTTACAATAAAAAGAACCTCATGTATTTACAGCGGAGTCTGTTTATTCCTGGTCTTTTGGGGTTCATGGACTGGGCAGAACAAGAACAGGTGCAAAGCCTGGAAACACTCGTGTCAAAATCTTGCAGAGACCCCAGGCCTCTTTGTGGGCCCCCCTGAGTATATCAAACTCCTCCTCCCTCAGCACAAAAACAGGAAACAGTGACGCATTGCAGAGCGCTTCGTCACGTGGCCCTGCCTGATTCTGTCTGATATATTGCCTAAGGATGACAAGGCCCCTATTTAGTACCTGAAAAAACAAAACAAAACAAAAAAAAAAAACAAAACAACTGAATTTATCACTTACTCAGGTCTTTTGCAATCTCTTCTTGTGCAACATTACGTTAATCACATGGAAGGTTTGGAGTTCAAGTACTGGTTGATTTAGAGGCATAAGCATTCAACGTTATCTGTAAGAGGGATTTCCTTAGGTGACATTGTGGGTGATTGGCTGGCATGCAGGGCCACTTATAGCCAAGGGAGTCTGTCCTGGATTTTAAGCAATGTGCTTCAAAACACGTTCACTTCTGGCAATCACTCACGGACTAAACAGTTTAAAAACCTGTTCTGATGGCTGCTTGTCACAAAGTTTCAGAGAGATCAATGGGGTCTTCCCCAAGATGATCTGAGTGTTTGTTTATCTTGGTTTTTAGATTTTATCTTTGTGATGGACAGATGACTCAGCCACTAAAGGCTAAGGCTCACAACTGAGAAGGCAAGATTTTAGTTTTGTATTTTTAGTCATGTGTATGTCTGTGCACCTGAGTATGTGTATGTGCAACACATAAGTGTAGGGGCCCACAGAGCCTGGAAGAGGGTGTCAGACTCTCTGGAGCTGGAGTTAGAGACAGTTATGAACAGCCCGGTGTGGGTGCTGGGAACAGAACTCAGGTCCTCTGCAAGGGCAGTGTGTGTCTTAACTGCTGAGTCATCTCTCCAGCTCCCTAACCATAATCGCTAAAAATGCATTAGAAGCTGTAAGACAGTCAGTGTTTGGTAGACATGTGATTGATTCTACCTTAGATATGGTTTTTTTGGTTTGTTTTTGTTTTTTTGCCTATGAGAGCTGATTTCCAATGTATGTGTTAAGTAGCTCAAGTAATCTGGCTTTGTCTCCAGTCATTTGACTCATCTGTCACGACAGTTGTTATTCGGAGGGACTGAAGGTTCTTGACAGCAGACATCAAATGAATGTAAAACAAACCAACGTATTTAGAAAAATCTTGAGCGACCAGGAGGAAGATACATTGGGAACATGAAGGTTTAATGAAGAAAAGAAGATACGGTGATGTGCTGTGTCTACTTTACACGGCCAATCTGCTATGTGGTATAAATTTAGACACAGCATGAAATGTTAGCAACATCCCAGATCCCTTCCTTGTTAGCCCAAAGGAGAATGAAGGCTATTTACTATCCATATGCTACTCATTAGTCTCTTACCCATAAACCCTTGCGTTAGGGAACTTAAACTTTTTGAATGTCCCCAGGGCTAGTCTGTCCTATTCACTGTATCAGCCAAAGTGATGAAATGCTTTTTTGATGGCCGCTCTGCTTATTTTTGGCTTGTATCATAGGGACATTTTCCTTAGAGACTTTGGCAGAAATGGTTACAGGGTTTGTAATCTTCACAGGAGGAAGTGGGCCGTTGGGCTGTCACAGTCTTGGAATGGCCAAATTGTCCTACGTACCAGTTTGTTTTGGCTTCTTGGAGTTGGCATGAAGAGTCTTAGTTTCACCGAGGAGAGGGACTCTGGGAACACCCAGGTGGGATCAGTCCCAGTGCAGCTGTAGCACTATTTTTGCTTGATGATGTGGCAAAGAGTTAAACTCAGCATATGGTTTGATTCCCATTTCTGCCACACCACAAGGGAATATATATTTCTGTACATATATTGGTGCTGAAGGTTAGACCTAGATCTTTCCTTATGCTGGACATGCCCTCTACCACTAAGCAATACTCTGATCACTGTTATTATTTGCGGATTATCATTTTTAGGGCTAGGGATGTAGCTCAGTGGTAGAGCACTTGCCCAGTATGAGAAAGGCCCTGAGTTTAACCCTCAGTACTGCAAAAAGACAAAAAAATTGTAATCATTTTTGGCACATGATTTCCCCCAAGTTGTAATAGCAAAGGCCCCAAAGAACTTAATCATTGATGATAGTGATTAATACCCCTGGGGAGGGCTGGGATTAAGGGAAGTGGTGATTCCTTTGCTGTCGTTTTAATAAAGGAAAATCCCAGCAGTTCTATTTTCCCATTGAAGACTCAGGAGCCAGATGCTGGCGTGAAAAGCCTACTTGCTCAGAGAATCAGAGAAGGCCCCCAGCTGACCTTTATTCTCATCTCAGGTTGGAATGGAAAAAACCCAAAAGGCTCACTAGCTCAGCTGACAGCCCAGGAGCAAAAGGTCCCAAATATGCAAGGCTTAAAGATTGCTAGGCCAGAAAGCTAGATAGCTAAAGCCCCAAAGAGCCAAAGCTCAAAAGTCCCCTCTTCTTCTCCACACTACTTAAAAAACCCCCCAACTCAAAGTCCCTCCTCTTCATTAATACCTGCCAGCCTGTTTCTTGCTCTGCCTCTTGACCTAGGGTTAACTTTATTAAATCCTGTGTACAGAAAGCTCTTGAATTAAAAGTGTGTGCTAGGGCTGGGTGAACCACACCATAATCACCTGTTTACAATAAACAGAAGGTTCTCGGATTATAGGTGTATAATAGGCCTCAACAACACCAAACAAGAAATAGGGTTTTACAGCTTACAATGTTGGGCTCCCAATGGGATCAAATATCCTGCAACACTTCACCATGAGGAAGTGAGAGGATACAGCAACCACTGTTACTCTATTTGAATCTATTGATTTTTCACACACAACTGAGAAGCCTATTGGGTCTTTTATGAAGTCCAACATGAAATGTGACATTAAGGTAAAATGAGTGATGTCTGATTTAATGTCCCACCTTTAAAATGTGCTATCTTTGAGCCAGCTGAAAACACATTATGAAGGCATCGGAGAGAAGGCCCAGTCCTCAAAAGTACTTGTTGCTCTTCTAGAGGACTTGAGTTCAGTTCCTACAGTGGGCAGCTTTATAGGCCTGTGACTCCAGCTTTATAGGCCCTAGTGTCCTCTTTTGGTCTTCACAGACACCAGCATACACATGGAGACACACAGACACACATATACATAGATAACTTTTTTTTCATAAAGTATTATCAAGGTCCAGAGGGATGACTCTGCGTTAGGTAAATGTGGCCGGGGCAAGCCTGGCAGCCTGAGTTCGGTCTCTGGGATGCATACGGTGGAAGGAGATCTGACCCCTGTAAGTTGCCCTCTGCTCTGTGTGTGTTCAATGCTAACAACAACATTGATGATGGTGGCACACACCTGTGATCCCAGCACTCGGGAGGCAGAGGCAGGAGGATCTCTGTGAATTCAAGGCCAGCCTGGTCTACAGAATGAGTTCCAGGACAGCCAGGGCTATACAGAGAAACCTTATCTTGAAAAGAACCAACCAACCAACCAAACAAACAAAACAAAACAAAACAAAAAAAAGTTATGATGACACTTTTGAAGAGGATCCACTTTTCCATCTCAGAACTCCAACAGGCAGACCTCTGTTAGTTTGAGGCCAGCGGGTCTACATAACAGGTTCCAGGCCAGCAAAAGTGACATGGTGATACTTACCACAAAATTACTATCTGAATCCCTTCTTTCAGGGTAACAATGTTGTCTCATGTAATATGGTAACACACCCATATCTATTCCTGGATCTTGGTCAAAAGACTAAATGTTTCTTCTAATTAGAAATTCCTGGAAGCACAGGGCAGAGTTATTACAATGTCAGGTGAAGGTCCTTGTTCTGTCTCAGTTCTACCTTGGGCTGCATTTGGCTGCTGGTGTTTCTCCTCAGTGAAGCACAGTGAAAAACAGAACATTTATTCTACTTAAAAGAAAGAAAAATAAAAAGAAGAGGCAAACAGCAAACTTTGTGCTCAGCAGCTGCCATGCTGGCGGGAAGATCTATTTCCTTGCAGGTTCCTTCTACTTCACCTTAAGTATTCTAGGATCTACCGACTGACTTTCAAAAATTTCCAAGCTGTATCAAAACCAGACCTGTTTTTCATCTCTTTAAAGAAAATTTTCATCACTATTATTATTGTTGTTTTCAAGTCAAGGTCTCTCTATGTAGCCTTGGCTGTCCTGGAACTAACTCTGTAGACCAGGCTGGCCTCGAACTCACAGAGATCTTCCTACCTCTGAGTAGTCTCGAGTGCTGGCATTAAAGGCATGCACCAACACTGCCTTTAATTTTCATGTGTATGAATGTTTGCCTGCAGGTATGTAAGTGTACCACCAGGCAAGCATGGTGCCTGGAAAGCCAGAGAAGGGCACCCGATCTTCTGGAGTTACAGGTGATTATGAGCCATCTTATGTGGGTGCTTTGTCCTCTGTTAAGCCATCTCTCCCGGCGGCCCCCACAGTCTTAGCTGAGGCTAGCTTGGGACTCAGGGTGAAGCTCAGGCTGTCTTCGAAGGTGCAGCCACCCTTCCGCCCCAATCTCCTCGGTGCTGAGATTACACTTCCAGCTTGGTTTTCTGGGTTTTTCAATCATCCACAGGAAAACCTATGCCAAGGAAGGAAGTTCTAGCTTGGGGCTCCATTTGAAGAGGTCAGTAACTTCTAGAGCCTGCGTCCATCTGTTGGGAGAAAAGGCTCTGTGCATTAACCTCCAAGGACTTGGTTTTTCCTCAGGTGGTCGAGTGTTTTCACGCAGAATTTGCTTCCAAGTAAGCCTCTGTCTTCCCTAGCAACAGCCCTTAGCTACTGAGGTCCGGAGATACTATACCACAACCTCGACCCCGCCCATGCCGCCAGCCGCGATCTACTGCGCATGCTTACAACTGAGTCTCTGGTTGGTCACCTAGGAGGAAGCCGAATAGCGCGAGTATGTTTTCCCAGGGTGCCGTGCGCTGCTGTCATGGCTGCCCCCATGTACCAGTCTCTTCACATGGGACTCCAGTCCTGTGGGTGTCTTTAGGGTACCGTGGCCGTTAGACGCCCGCGACTTTGGACGCTCCTCCTTCCGCTTTCCTCCTCTCCGTGCGACCCTCGTGGCGCCTCGTTTCGGTTGCAGCGATGCCGGAGGTGATGTGGATTCCGGAGCTGGCGCTTCTGAGGGGCTTCCCCACGGAGGCGGAGCGGCTGTTATGGAAGCAGGAGGGCATCTCTGGCTCAGGTAGGAGAGAGGCGCACCTTTAGGGAGTCAGATGAGCTGTGAGGACAAGGGATGCCAGCCCCGGATATATAGGTGTCAAGAGAGAGGAAGTTTTGCTTGATGGCCCGAGATGTGGTGGTCTGGGAAAAGTTCCCGAAAGACAGACTTGAGCTGATTTAAAAATTTTTAGGACTGGCAAGTAAAAGAGAGTTTAGCAGGAAAAAAAAAAAAAAAAATCACGGTTGAGGCAGACCTCAAGTAGGACTTGTGGAATAGAAACCTTTCTATGCCAGTTGGAATCTTTGTAAATTTCCGGAAGAAGGGTAATATGCCGAACGGCAATACACCTGTTGTTGTTATTATCTCTGGGTGAGGCCTCCACCTTGCTGCTCATAGTCGTTGTAGGTATCCTGTAGTTCTAGGAGGGGTGTTGCCAGTAGGATGAGAAGAGTTTGCTCAATGCTTTGTGATTAATGTGCAGCCAAGGTTATACCTTTTTGCATATGAAGATATTTATATAATGGATTATCATCTACACTTAAAAATTCTGTTGCCTTACCGGACTCACTTTTTATATTACAGATATTGAAGTTTTCTTAGACATGCTCTTGGAAGGGAGCTATGAGGCCATGTTCTTACATTCAGTGACACAAAATATTTTAAATTCAACAATGACGACTGAAGAAAAGATTGACAGCTACCTGGAGAAGCAGATAGTAAATTTCCTGGATTGCTCTACAGATTTGGAAGAAATTGAAAGGTAGAATTTTATTTAAATTTCCACAGAGGAGCACATTTTTTTAAATGGGGGGCTGGAGAGATGGTTCAGTGTTTGAGAGCACTTACTGTTATTTCAGAGGACCCGTGTTCTATTCCCATCATCCACTTGGTAGTTCACAGCCCTACAACATCTAGTTCCAGGAGCTCCAACACCTCCTGACACCCATGAGCACCAGGCGCACACGTAGTGTATACATATGTACATCCAGGCAAACACTCATATGTGTCAAATAAATAAATGAATAGAATTTGAATACTTTCATGGTACCTTGACACCATAAGGCCCCACTATTTAGCAGTAGGTAAGAAGCCTGGACTCAGATGTGCCGAGTAATCTCCGTAAGTCTCTGGATGAGAAGGTCTTCCAGAACGAAAAAGGAAAGTGGTGTAGGAGCAGAATGAGCTTTGTATATGAGAATGACACATACTTGTCACTGCTAAACTTCCCAAAGCTTAGGTCTGATGAGTGTTAGCCATCAACTCGGCTCCTTTTATGTCTCTTGCTTTTTGTTTTGTTTTGAGAGGCTCTACAGACTCTTGCTAAGTAGCCTTGTCCTGGAACTCACTATGTAGGCCAGGCTGGCTTCAAATTCACGGAGATCTACTTGCTGCTCTGCCTCTCAAGGGCAGGGATGAAATCATATACACCAAAGCGGGTAGTTTATTTTCTTTAATGTGTAAACATACCTTGAATCATCGTGCTATCTCTAGGTTACTGGGAGATGCTTGTATTTATATTTACTATGTTTCAGATTATTATCTCTGAAGAGATCAGAGAACTTCGTATGTTTATAATGGAACCCTCAGCTTACCTTTCTTCCAGTAGGATGCCTGCACACTAGACTTAAATTTATGTTAACTTAATGTTTTTGAAGATTATTTATTTTTATTTTATACGTATGGGTATTTTGCCTCTATCAATGCACCATATGCATGCAGTGCATATGGAGGTCAGAAGAGGGCAGCAGATCCCTGGAAATAGACAGCAGCCATGTGGGTGCTTGAAATAAAATCTGGGTCCTTTGGAAGGGCAGTCAGTGCTTTTAACCACTGAGCCATCTCAGCCCTAGATTAAATTCAGTTTAAAAGTCACATGTGGCTAATGGATTTATTGGACATTGCAAAAATAAATTGTACAACATTAGGATTGTCTCAACTATTGTTTGCTTATTTTTTCCTCAGTCAAACTGAAATTAAGTAGCATGCAGAAAGGCATATGGTGATGGTGGTCTATTGTTGTTTATTTTTTGTGCTGGTTGCTTTCTGTCAACCTGACACAAACCTAGACTTATGTGGAGACAGGGAAATCTTAATTGAGAAAACATCTCAGCAAGATTGGCCTGAGCAAGTCTGCAGGGCATTTTCTTGATCAGTGATTGATACTGGAGGCCCCAGCTTACCATGGGCAGTGCCACCCGTGTGTGGATAGTTCTGAGTAGTAGTAGAAAGCAGGCTGAGGAGAGCCTTGGACAAAAGCCCGTGAGCCTCATTCCTCCACGGTCTCTGCTTTAGTTTCTACCTTCAGCTTCTGGCCTTGCTTTAGATTCCTGTCTTGCTTTAGGTCACTGGTGACGTGTGATCTGAGGGTTGTAAGCTGAAAAACCGTTTCCTCCCCAGCTGGCTTTCGGTGTTGGTGTGTTCTGTTTTGTAGTCATAACAATATAGACCTTAACTAAGACGCTTACCGTTCTTGTTTGCAGACAGCAGCTGGTGTTCCTGCTTGGTGTGGGCAGCTTGCAGCTGTTTGTTCAGAGTAACTGGACTGGACCTCCGGTGGACTTGCACCCTCAGGACTTCTTGCCGTCTGTTCTTCTTGAGCAGTACAGTGAAGTATGGTTCTTGAAAATGTTAGATACTTTTTTTTTGTATGATTCTTGTTAAACAAGTGTTTGTAAATTGGAGTTAACAGCTGGGTGGTGGTGTACCTCTTTAATACCAGCACTTGGAGGCAGAGGCAGAGGCAGGTGGATCTCTGAGCTCCAGGCCAGCCTGGTCTACAGTGTGAGTTCTAGAACGACCAGTTCTAGAACACAGAGAAACCCTGTCTCCAAAAGCCAAAAACAACAAAAATTAGGTAGGAAAGAGATGACATTGTGGTTTGCCCAAACTACTAAGAATGCTTGTTCATTGGTCTTCTGACCTCTACATGGATGTCATATCATTTTCATCAATTCACACAGATATACACACACACATCATAATATGTGTATATCACAGGCATGCACATTTGCATGCATACACCACACAAAGAATGTCTGCTTTACACTTGGCGCCTTGTTGAGAAAGTAGACGTGATTCCTGTCATAGAGCAGAGCTTATGATGGCTTTCCCTAGATCTTGACCCCTCTCTTCATTCAGTGGTTATATGGGCCTGGGGCTGGTAAGGTCCCTTCAACTCTTTTCTTGTGGGTTTTCAGTCTCCCCTATTTGAGATCTATACACAGTTGTATCTTCTTTTCTATTTTGGTGATACTGGGAATTGAACTCATGGCTCAGCATGTTGGGCAAGTTCTCTACCATTGAGTTTAACGCCCAGTCCTTTTCTTGTGCTTTCATCTTAAGAAGTCTGGGCAGCCTGCATTAGAAGACACTGCATCGCATCCCAGTAGCATCTCCTGACTCCCTGCTTTCCTGAAGCACTCTCAACAGTTTTTTGTTGCTCTTTCCGTGCTTTTCTTCATAGTGGCTGTGAGAGACTCCTTAGGAAACATACTGTTTAGTGTTGCCTGGTTCGGGCCCATAAGTAAATGGATAAGTAAAGTATGTGGATTATTTTTTGACTTCTCTTATTCAATGATATGTTTGAAATGATCTACTCTTCTCCTCTTCCTGTTCGTTTTTTTGAGACTGAGGCAGGCTCTCACTATATAGTCATGGCTGGCCTGGAACTCACTGTTAGACAAGGCTGATAGAGATCATCCTGTCTTTTCTTCCCAGGTGCTGGAATTAAAGGTGTGTGCTACTACACTTGGCCTTGTTACTTTTTGAAAAACAACTTTGTATATGTGTTTGTTTGTGTATGTGAATGAGGGTGTGTGTGTGTGCATGTGTGCATGTGTACCGTGTTTGTGCTGTATGAAAGTCAGGGGAGGTTGCTGAATTCCTTGGATAGATGCCTGTGAGACATGGTCTGGTTGCTGGGAACCAAGCTCAGGTCCTCTGCAGAAACAAGTGCTCTTAACTGCTGAGCCATCTCTTTAGCCGTTTTCACCTATTTGTTGAGTCAGTCTTTGACTGGACCTCATTTTCACTGGAGGTCATTGAGTTGATTAAAATGACTTACCTGGAAGTTGGGTCCTCCTGTCTCAGGGTCCTCAGCCCCAAGCCTTCCTCTTTGGGGAGCCTTCTGTTGCTGCAGCCTTTCGTCTGCCCATTGTTTGCTGAAAAGGACCTGGTTGGTAATCTTCATTGATGGAAATTATGAAGTGGGATGAGCTTCATGATTACCTTTACCATGGAATGAATCCTAAGTGAAATACAAATATGTCCTGTATATATTATGCTGTTCTTGTAGGATTACTTCTTGTTTTGAGACAGGCTTTTTTATTGTGTAGCCCTAGCTGTTTTCAACTCACTCTATAGACCAGGCTAGCCTCAAACTCACAGGGCTGTGCCTGCTTCTGCCTCCCGAGTGCTGGGGTTAAATGCATGCACCATGTACCCGGCAAAGCGTTACCTCTTATCGAAGTGGGGTTCTGTAGGAAATGTGAAGTGATAATGCTCACTCACTGCCAGCATTTTTTCAAGTTCTCCCTTCCTTCCTTCCTTCCTTCCTTCCTTCCTTCCTTCCTTCCTTTCCTTCACAAAGGGTTTTACTATGTTGTTTAGTTGCCATCAACCTTTGACCTTAAGATCTAATCATAATTTTTTTTCCTTTGACCAATTATGGAGGAGGCCCTGCACCTAACATGCATACAGCTATTTATTGTTGTAGAGGTGGTGGGACTTGGGAGAGTGGAGCCGATAATGAGACGCTGTTATGCATTAGTCAACTTTATTTAAATCATCAGACAATTTATGCTTTGAGGGTTAAGAAGAGTCACCTGAGTAACACATACAATCACAAGGGCAAACTGCACATAGCTGGTAGGCTTCATGTGGCAAAAACAATTACACTCCTATCGTCTGTGTAATTAATGAAGGTTCTCATTTCCAAGCTGAAATATTCAAATATTAGTTGAAATATTTGTATGTTATTATGACATATAACTTAATGTTTTCTTAAGTTGTGTAACCGTACACACCTTTTTCAGGTCAAAGGACTAGATGCTGCTATTACGGGTCTACTCCTTCTAGATGGCGAATCGGTCTACAGCCTGACTTCAAAGCCCATACTGCTGTTACTAGCACGCATTATCCTGGTGACCATCAGACATAAGCTAACAGCTCTGCAGGTAAGGCCATGGAAGGCTCTGTGAGCGTTCTACAAGGGTCCCTTTTGTGCCTCTTAACAGCAGACTGATGCCTCCTGTGTCTCAGTATAGTTGGTTTTCTATATCCTCTTTGAGAATTTAAAAGTCTCACAAAAATTAGGAAAAAAAAATATTTTTTTGTGAGGGTAATCTTGTATAGGATGAGATTGTATTGAGCCTCTATAATAGATTTTCTGTGTGTAAGTGTATGTCTCTGTGTGTGTAAGTGTTCATTCTTTGACTCTTAAGTAAAGCTTTAGAAGCACCGATCATGGTCTGTTACAAATTTGAGCTAATGATAGATAGTATCAGTGAGAATTGAAGGGATCTGAATTACCAGCTTCTGGGTTTTTATTTTTTTATTTTTTGCTTATGGGTTTTTGTGTTGAATGTAGTAGAGAATTTGTTGAGTATTTTTTGTGTGTGGTTTCTTTAGGTCTCATATACAGCAGGGAGGAGAAACACACAGAAAGCTGATAGGCCCTAGGACTGGCACACTGGCAGTCTCAGGTTTGGGTGGAGGCTGTCAGCTGTGGAGTGTGTACTCTTCATGGTGACTGCCTAGCTCTACTGTAGGTACTTTGAGAGCAGCCACAATCTGTTAAGAGATGGGTTGAGTTGTGTCCCAATAAAGCTTTTTTTTTGTGGCTGGGCATGGTGGTACACACCTTTAATCTCATCAGTCACGAGGCAGAGGCAGATGGATCCCCAGAGTTTGAGGCCTTTCTGGTCTACAGAGTGGGTTCCAGAATGCTAAGGCTATACAGAGAAACTGTCTTCAAAAACCAAGAAAGAAATGACTGACTTTGATGTGGTTGTTTTGTCTGCACTCGTATCTCCACTGTGTGCATGACTAGTACGTTGGATCCTGAGATGGGGGTACACATGCAAGTAGAGAAAAGCTGGGGGTTCTGATGGAGAAGCTGCAGCACCTTAGACGTTTAGTGTGTTTATTATGTGCAGCTGAGCAAAGAGTCGGGATTATTGCATGCAGCTGAACAAAGACAGTTAATATTGGTGGGAATAGTCTCTGGACAGGAGCAGTCTTCAGGCTGTAAACGTGGCTGTGGGAGAAAGCCACTGTGGACTTTTTCTGTACACAGTATCAATGTCTCCACATGGACCAGGGAAGGCCTTGCCATTTCCGTGAGCCTCACCTGGAGGTTTGTTTTTCCCTGACCTTCACTTGGCCTTGCTATTTCCCTAAGCCTCAAATGGGAAGGCCCTCAAATGGGGAAGGTCCCTGACATGGCCATGGCCATGCCAAGCAATACACATTTACTCAGGATTTCACATGCTGCGTATGTGAGTGTGCACCATGTGCATGCCTGGCACCTGCAGAGTGCAGAGGAATTTTAGTGCTACACCATGGCTTCTCTGGCAAGGGATCACATTCAAATGCCTAGGTCTGTGGGATCTAGCTGGAATATAGACACACCCTTAGTATACACCTTTAACCCTTTGGCTGGAATACACTACTATAATCCCTCTGGCCCTAATGGATTTGGCATACCTTTAATCCCCCTGGCTGGAATACACACTGTTAGTACACACCTTTGATCTCAGACAATGACCTCTAGTTGAGGGGTAGACAAAGTGATGAATCAGAGAAATATTTGACAGAATGAGTCAGAGATAGGATATGCCCAAAGAAAGAGAAACTACTTAAGAGCAGTGCAGACAGAGAGAGTGGAGAAGAGGAAATACAGTACAAGAATACTATAGAGTTTGTGCAGCCACTACAGGACACTTCAGTAGCGTTTGGTGCATTTCAGTTCGTGGGGTTCAGAGGCAATTTTTCCAAGCAGAGCAATTCAGTGAGAAGCTGAGAGAAGCCAATTTGAATCATTCAGCTTGGAGAGGAGTTGAGCTAGAATAGCTGAGCTGAACCAGCCAGCCAGAGTTCAGAAAGAACTAGAAAGGATGAATTTATTCAGCAGTATGTTTCGGGAACATTGTAGGCCTAGGTTAGCAGAGGAGGTTGGAAGCTGAAGCCTTCATTGTCCGGACTTGAAGATTAGGTTGTTTGAAGGCTAGAAGCTTCCAGGCCTAGGCCTAGGGATAGTTAGAAACACTTTGGGCTCAGCCCAAGCCATGTATTCATAAAGCTTGGATATGGCTCTCAACTCATTCCCTCAGCTGAGGAAATAAAAACATTTACAGCAGAGACCAGAAGGTTCTTAGATACCATATGGGTGTCAAAACCCAGGTTCTCTGGAAGAGCAGCTAGTTCTCTTAATCTTGGAGCCATCTTTCCACTCCCACCCCTTGTAGTGGCACGATGAATATTTACTGTAGCTCCTCTTTTTAATAAATTAATTTTGATTTTAATTGTGTGTGTGTGTGTGTCTGTGTAGAGCATGCAGGTAAGTGCACATGCTGGAGGAAGCCAGAGGTCTTGAGTCCCTTTGGAACTTCGGTTGTATGTGATTGTGAACCACCTCATGGGTGCTGAGAACTAATCTTGAGCACTTGGCAAGAGCAGCAAACACTTTTAAGCAATCCACTATCCCTCCAGACACAGTATGGTTCTCTCAATGATGCTATGAATACCATTTCTCTCCTGAGTGGTAAAGAGGCAGCACATACTTATGTAAGTTCATTTCAACCTTTGAAGTTGCTATTTCAGCAATGAGGGGCAAACCCACGGCCTTGTGCCTGCCAGGCAAGCTTTGCCAACAGGTTAGACGCCAGCCCTGTTTTACAGTCATTTTTGAGTCAATCAGCTCCTTAAAGAAATGTATCCTGGTGTTTACTCTGATGTTGGTGGATTTGTATAAAAGACACACCCCCTGTCCCTGCCCTGTCTACTCAGTCTCAGGACCAGAATTAACAGCATGGATGTGCTGAGTAGCCTCAGCCTTGAGGTCAGCCCACAAGGCTCTTGCCGTCTCTCAGCTGTGTGAACTTAGGCCAGGTGATTTCTCTAAGTAACAACTTCCTTACTATAAAATGGAATAAGAGACAGGGTATAGCTCAGCAGTAGAGCAGTTGCCTACCATGGTGAGACTCTAGGATCAGTGTCCACTACTCAGGGAAAAAAAAAAAAAAGATGAAACCTCAAAGAAAATGGGTTCCTTTTTGACTGTTCTACTGACCCTGCCGTGGAGAAGGTTCTTGGCTAATGTAACTTCTCAGTCACAATGTATTGACTATGATAAGTTCGAGACATAAGGCTAAGAAACACTGTCTTGCCGGGCAGTGGCGGAACGCACCTTTAATCCCAGCACTTGGGAGGCAGCAGCAGGCGGATCCATGAGTTCAAGGCCAGCCTGCTGTATAGGGGGAGTACCAGGACAGCCAGGGCTACACAGAGAAACCTTGTCTGGAAAAACCAGAGGAGAAAAAGAATCACTGCAGTAGGACTGCCAGTTTAGTTTTTCCGTTCTTCGGTATTAAAAGGCCTTTGTATTTCCCAGCAGAGCTGAAGGGAAGCTCTCAATCAGTTCTACACTCCTACCTACTATGGTTAAGTCACAGAACTGAGTTTAGAGTTCAGTGCCTTAGGTCATATGTTTTCTTAACCGCACAGCCTTCTGACTAGAGGCAACTGAATTCCCTTGTCTAGAAAGGGAAAGAGTTAAGCCTGACTCATTCTTTGTTCTGACAGCAGATAAGGGGAGGTCTTGAAATGTAGGCTGACTTCATTAGCCTCACTGACCGGAAAAGAGGAAAGTGAGGGAATGCCTCAGGGAATTCTGTTAAAAATGATTTGAAACTACCTTCCTCTTAAGATAATTCTACTTCCCCTCCAAGGACTGAAAAGCAGGATTAGTAATTAAAAAGGATTTCCTTGCAAAGTCGGCAATTCATTTGTGGCTTCATTTATACACACTTGCTGTGTGTAGCTGATTGGAAGGGACCCTTCCCCCTTTCTGTGGTACTGAGGCGTGGACATAGGGCCTGGAATGTGCTAGGCAAGTGCTCTGCGTACCTCCAGCACTCTCACTAAGTTGCCCAAGGAAGCCTTGAACTTTGATCCTTCTGTTTCAGTCTCCCAAGAGTTGAGACTTATTACTCCAGGTCTGTGAGAAAGGCACTCCTTAATCAGATGAGATATTAAGTTCAAGTAAAAAATGTTTTTGATAACTAAGCATGATCTATTAGTATTGTTACTAAAAGGGAAAATTACACATTCATGTAATATAATTCAGGCTAACAGTTTTGTGATTCTCTTATTTCTGTCTCCTGAGTGCTGAGCTTGCTGGTGTGAGCCATTGTGCCTGACTAACTTTACTTTAGATGACTCAGTGTATACTCATTATTCATATTTTAACAACCCCTTTAAAATATGTATTATGACTTGCACATGTATATAGACATGTACAAGTATATGGCATGTTTGTATGTCTGTATACATATACTCATGTATGTAGATATGAGTATCTGCAGAAGAATGTGAGGAAGGTGGGGTTCGGGTAGAGAACAGAGACTGTGTGTGTTAGTATGGGGTGTGCCCAGTGCATGTAGGGGTGTGTGTGTGTGTGTGTGTGTGTGTGTGTGTGTGTGTATGTGTGTATGTGTGTATGAACGGGTATGGGGTGCCTGTGTGAATTCATGTAGTCCAAAGGAGAATGTCTCATGTCTTTTTGTACTGCCGTCTGCCTTGCTTCCTCGGGAGGGGCTCTCTGAATCCGAAGCTCCCTGTCTCTGCTAGGCTCTCTGGCCAGTGAGCTTCTGACGTCCTCCTCTCTCTGATCCCTGCTTCTGAATCATAGTCACTTTTTTTACATGTGGCTTTTTTACATGAGTGATGGTCTGAGCTCTCAGGTCCTTATGTCTGTGTGACAACTGCTCTTGCTTGCTGAGCCTTCTATCTGGCCCTTTCTGTCTTTTTTTTTAATTTTTTTTAATAAAGAGGTATTGGTCAAGCAAGAGCAAGTATGAGTGAGTTAAAGAAGAGGCTGTTGTGTGCTCAGTAGGCACCTCAGTTAAGTTGTTGGTACTTGGGTTGGGAAGGGAAGGGAATGGAGCACCGTGGCGAGTAGGATGCTCCCTTGAAAGGAGATGCTAAGTCTGAAGCAGCTTCAGAAGACATGCAGCAGGGTTAGTTACTGTTGAGAGCATGGCGTGCAGGACTAAGCTTACCTGGAATAAGATTTATGGGTGTAAAGATATTCCAGAAATTAGTCTCAGTGTAAAGTTTTCCCCTAAGGACCCCTTAATTTCAGCTTACATGGTGCTTTTTTCTAGAGCTTGCCGTGGTGGACTTTGAGATGTGTGAATATTCACCAACAGCTGCTTGAGGAGCGCTCACCTCAGCTTTTTGCTCTTGCTGGAAATTGTATTGATCAAGGTATGTAGCAGATTTAAAATTATTTATTATTATTGTACATGTGCACAATAAACGTATGCATGTGGTGTGTGTATGGAGGTCAGAGGACAGCTTTGGAATGGATACACACTTTATTTTGAGATAGGTTTTCTAGCTCCCTCTGTAGACCAGGCTGGCCTTGAACTCACCAAGACCCATCTGCTTTTGCCTCCCAAGTGCTGGGATTGAAGGCAGGTGTCATCCCCTCACCAGTGACCTTGTCTTTTATTTTTTAAAAAGGGAAGATCAGTTTTGTTTTTTAATTATCTGCTTAGAAAGCTGAGGTAGTCTATGTGGGTCACTGTATCTTCTCTCTCTCTCTCACCCTCTCACCCTAGAAGGGGTCTCATCATATAAACCAGATTGGTCTCAGAGATCTGCCGACCTCGGCTTCCTGAGTACTGGGATTAAAGGGCATGTGTGCTACCGTGCCCAGGTAGGATACTATTATTTTCATCACAAATTACATAGAAGTATTTTAATATTTTCTTTTGTCTTTTATTTTAAAATTTTATTGGAAACAAACTTTAGTTACTATTATAATTTTTAAGAGGGCTAACTAGAGCTGGAGTAAATTAAGATAAATTATATACGGGTTAGAAAATTACTGTTTCCTATGAAGAACTAGAGGAAAAGCTCAATTTTAAAAACATTTGATAGAACATACATTTTATTGAGGATGACAGTGGAAGACAATTTTGCATTTGTCTTATTGTTCTAGTAGTTTATAACATTAAATAGAAATTCTCCTAAACATGAACTAGAAATTTCCCAGAGCCACAAAGCAGACATTTTTGCCAGTGCTTCCTGATGCCCCTGTCTGTCCTCTCACGTTTCCTGGGGAGGCCTGTGAGGAGAGGGCTTTAGGTACCTTTGCACTTGCTTCCAGGCTCCCTTTGCTTGTAGAATGGCTTTTCTTGCATAAATTGCCTAGGAGGGCTGGAGAGGTGCTCAGTGTCTTCCAGAGGAGCTGACGTCAGTTTCTAGTGTGCAGTGGCAGCTCACGTGAAATCTGATATTCTCTTCTGGTCTACACACCTGCTCTGATGTGCACACATGTATGTGTAATTAAAATGAAAAAAAAAAATCTTAAGAAAAAAAAATTAGCCAGGCTTGGTATTCCATGCCTATAATCCCAGCACTCAGGGCAGCAGAGGCAGGCAGATCTCTGTGAGTTCAAGACGAGCCTACAAAGTGAGTCTACAAAGTGAGTCCTGGACAGCTCAGGGCTACACAGAGAAATCCTGTCTCAGAAAAAAAAAAAAACAAACCCAAACCAAACCTAAAAAAAAAAAAATTAAATAAAAAAAAACCCGCAAATTACCAAACAAACAAAAGCAAAAGCAAACCTTGCTATGAAGGAGTATTTGAATACAAATGAACTTGAGATTAATAATAATTTTTGATTTACAAAGCTGGGGTTTGGTTTTGGCTGTGCCTGGCTCCAGGGCCTATCCCGAGTGTGGTGCAGATGCGACTGTGTGTATGAATGTGTGTAGTAGGGAGCCAGGGAATAGTTGCCATAGTTTTCGTGGCAGTGCAGTGATCCGTGTGTGAGGGAGGTAGCATACTGTGAAGGCATGTATCATAACTGCAGGAGTCTCCTGGATTTTTTTGGAGTCTGTCACCTTCAAAGGTTTATCTATATGTTAATAAGATAGGCTTGCATATAGTGGATTGTAGTATATATAGTAATTTTGATGACTAGGTGATTGGTTAAAACTAATTTCCCAATTTTTGTTTTATTAGGACAGAAATATGTAAGCATATGCTAATTTAGATAAAATGGACATCTATACATGATTTAAAAGGAAAGTAAGGAAATGTATTTAGTCAATATAAAAATTGATTTATTCATGTGTTTGTACCAACTCTTTATCTTTTTTGAGGATTTTAGGTAATGTCAGCATGTGGAACAAGTGAGAAAAAAAAAACCCACAAGAGCCTAAGTATTGTATATATGTCAACAGTTATTCTACCCTGGGAATTTATACTTGACTTGAGATAGCAGATTAATATAGTTATATGGACCTGTAGTAGCAACGATTTGTGAATTGAGGCAAGATAATCTCTTGAGCTCAAAAGTTCTATCCTAACTTGGACAACACAGTGAGATCTTGTCTCAAAACAAAATAGTAAAACCTAAACCAATTAATTGGCTTTCTGTACAGTACTACATATTTGAATGTATCCAATTTATCTTTAAAGTTTTGTTATGCTTTTATGTGTGGGAGTTTTGCCTACATGTATTTGTGTGTACCACATGTGTGAGGTGTCCTCAGAGGCCAGAAGAGGGCATCGGATTCCCTGGAACTGGAGTGAGATGATTGTGAGCTCCCATGTGGGTGCTGAGAATTGAATATAGGTCATTTGGAAGAGCAGCCAGTGTGCTTAACCAGTGAGCCATCTCTCTTCTCCTGACAAAAATATATGTATAATATATAAATCATGTATATACTTTAGTTTTTTGAGATAGGGTTTCTCTGTGTGTAGCCTTGGCTGTCCTGTACTCTTTCAAGACCAGGCTGGCCTTGAACTCACAGAGATCTGCCTGCCTCTATCTCCTTGAGTGTTGGGATTAAAGGCTACCATTGTGCTACCATGCCCAGCTGACAATAATAGTTTTTAGGAAACAAAACTGAAAAAGTCACCTTTAAGTTCCTGGCTTACTCGTTTCTACTGTAGTGGTGTCTTAAATAAAGTAGTGCCTTTGAGTAGCACGAATGACAGCAGCAGTTGCCTACTTGTTGAGCAGATTTGGGGGAGAAGCTGTGGTCTTGGTCTGGGAATAACTGTCTTCCGTCTCCTGAAAGGTTTCTTTCTGAGCTGGTGGAATCATTATAGAAGTTCTGAGAAAATGGATCATACATTAATGCTGTCTATGTGGCCTTCAAGTCTTCCCACTAGTGTTGCTTAGGTGTGACATTCTCTACAGAACAGAGGATGAGATAGAGCTTGGAAGAAATGAGGACATGGTACCTATTTAGCAGGCAGTGTGCTGTCTATTTTTAGCAAGTGAAAACTATGTGAATTTGGTCTTTCTCAGTTTATGCCCTCATATGTTTTTGAAATGAAGTGAGGTTACCCTGTAAAAGAAGGGTGCAAAGGAACAGCCTTGTTGTTCATGAAGCAGAGTAAAAATTTGAAAGCCAGTGATGCACTGAATGTCATTGACGGCCATGGGGAGCAAAAGTGGTTTTTCTGGAGGACAAGGGAATCATTTGGAAGGGAATGCTATGGAAACCCATTCCACTATTCAATTTTATAAAATGTCAGTTGCGTTATACTCCAAAGTCTGTTGTATAATTTCTTACACTTAATCATGCTTTTGTGGAAAATTGGTTATTGAAAAAAAAAAAAGCCAGATATTGTTACTAGGATTTTTTTTTTTTTAAGGCAAACCTAATTTGATGTAATTGTAATTTTAATAAAGTTACAATTATTCCCCTTCCATATTGTCTGGTATTATATACACCTGTATTTATTGCTACATCTTTTGTTTGTTTGTTTGTTTGTCTTTTGAGACAGGGTTTCTCTGTGTAGCCTTGGCTGTTCTGGACTTGATCCTTCTGCCTCTGCCTCCCTGAGTGTGGGATTTAAAGGCATGTGTTACCACACCCGGCTTTATTGCTACATCTTTACCATGTCTTAGTGACTAATCTTTGAAAGGAATATCTATTCTTCATTATTAGAAGAAGAAGAAAAAAAACTGAAAAACCCAGTATCCTTTACATGGTTGCTTCATATGGTATACTTCAGAGGAATTCTTTTTCTAGAAGTTAAAATTTAGTTCAAAAGCAGCAGAAATGGTTAACTGAGAAATCTGACTCCAGGTGACTCATTTCCCCCAGTGGCCTGTGGTGTTTCTGCAGTGAATTCAAGCACATCGTTTATTTTGTCCTGCAACCGAGAATTTTTATGTTGCTTTTTTAGGCCAATCAACATTTTTCACTTTATCTAGTCACAAATTGGTGGCTTGACATAATTAGACATTTTAGCTATGTTTAAATTCTGTAATATTTCATAAGTAATTTTATTTGAAAAATTATTTTGTTCTGGGATCTGACCCAAATGTTGACCAGTTAGTTACAACAGAGATACTGTTCACTGTCCAGACCAGGATATTATATTTGAAATATTGCCCTTGAAGGATCGTGAAAAGTTTTCAGGAATTTTTCCAGCCTGTGAGGCATAGCAAAGGGTTTTATGAACAGCTGAGAACTTCTTACTCATGTTCAGGAATGTTCCATCAGTGAAATGCAGTGAAAGAGAGCCTATTGCAGCATCAGCATCACTTCCCAGGGCCTGTCACATTTATGGAAGGAGGAAGGTTAGAATGGGAAGAATATGTACCTCAGCACAGCGTGAGGCAGTCTTCGGATGTTGTACAAAGGGAACCAGAGTTCTGTGGAGACCACGTATGGGCCCACAGAGTTTATTGTTGGATTAGATACTGAAAAGGCATTACATGTGGTATGTGTGGGATATTGCAATTTGAAGATGAACTCAGGAAGTCAGTGTCTAAGAAGAAACAGGTGAAAGTATTTTGTGAGGGAGTTCTGGAGTTTCTTTTTCCAGCAGTTGTGTGACCCTGGAGTTTGGTTGTTTTCACAGCCAAAGACTGATATATTCAGTGATTAATTTTTTTTGATATTTTGGAATGGGTGTAATTGAATATACCATTTAACACAGCATTAACAAATCTCATGGGAAGAGATTTGGGGTTTAGCTTATGTTTTAAATGTACAGGTTGACATTTTGTCAAATTTTGCTGCCAAGTGGTCAGGTCACCCCCCCCTCCCAAATAAGTTGCAAAACCTACTTGTTTTCAGAGCTCTTAAAACCGTTAAGCTAGACATTTTAGAATTACAGCAGAATGAGGTAAAGATTGTCTAGGGCGTGAGGTGTAGCTGGACAGTGCTTGCCCAACATGCATCTAAGCCCCAGCTTCTCATAAACCTGACATGATGGCACATGCCTGAAATCCCAGCACTTCAGAGGTGAGGAGTGATGATTAGGAGTTGAAGGAGTTCAAGATGATTCTTAATTTCATAGAGAGTTTGAGTCCAGCATGAAGTACATAAGATTATTTCTTTTCTTTTTTAAAGGATTATTAGTGTGTGGATAAAGGGATAGACCTGATAGGTAGCTGGGTGCCTTTACCATTGATACAGAAACAGGTACCTTTGTACTGTAACGGCGCCATGACCTGAGAGGATCAGTGGAAAGTCATTGTGGCTAGAGCAGAAGGTGGCCTGGTGGGAAGAGGAGGCCCAGGACTGTGCAGGACAGGTTGGGGTGGCTTGGGGATTTGTCTTTATAGAAGTTGTATAATATTTGACTTTAAATCACACTTTGACTAGTTTTTGTAGGTTCTCAGTGAAGTAGACTCTAGTTGACCTTTGCTTACGTCATCAGTTGTTGTGTGGATCCTTATTTTGTAGTTCAGGGATATTTCTTTTATCTTCTAATCTTTTTTTTTTTTTTAAAAAAAAAAACATTTACTTATTCATTATGTATATATATGTATGTACATGTCATGCCATATATGTGGAGAGCAGAGGACAACTTGTGATAGTCTGTTCTTTCCTTCCACCATGAGGGTTTTCTTGGGTGGTCAGGTCATCTGGCTTAGTGGCAGATGCCTTTATCCCAAGCTACCTCAGCTGGTTCCTATATATTTCAAGTGTTCTTTCCTGTGCACTGTTGCTAAATCTTCATCTCAGTGTAGAGCAGAGCGCATCTGCGAATGTTTCTGTGTGCTTCTTCATGCATTATCGTGTGAGATGCGACTTCTTGTGGGAAGGTCGGGTGCCCCTTTAGGAACATATCAGTTCCACCTCTCTTTTTTTCACTCTTGGAAAGGCACTACATTGTCAGCAGCCTAACTAACACTGCAGTTTCCCTTTAAATAGTTTTAGGACCTACCAACTTTTGATTTTGTACCACAAGTGTCAAATAGCTCCATGCTGGAGCCCTCCTTGAGAGCTGTTGCCTAAAGCAGCCCCCTCCCCTTCCAGGTCTGACAGTTGTTGTTCTGGAAGTTTGTAACTGTAGTTGGGGGTTGTGGTCCTCCACTCTTTACTTTTTGGCCTGGAGGACAATGTTTTCTCTTCTTTTCCTGCAGAGAGACAGAGCATGTACATGTGTGCGTGTATGAGTGTGTGCAAAACTCCAAAATCAAATAGCTTAGCAGTTGTTCCACTTGGACAAAAGCATCTTCGTGATGAACTTCCCCTTTCCTCTGCTTGGAAATCTCTTTCAGCCCTCTTCTGGAACCAGTAGTTGAGCAGGGTTTGCACCATCATGCTGCCCTCTTCCTGTCTTCCAGTCTCCATTGCTGGGCTTGGGGAGCCAGCTGGCCCAGGTTCCCTCCTTTATGTTGTTGAGAGTGTCTTTTGTGCATCTGTGGCTCCTCGTCTGGCCCAGGTCACACATGCTTCGCTTTTTACCTGTCTTCCTAGGGATTTACTAGGCTTTCTGATTCTGAACTTTGGTGTCTTTCTCCATTTCTGGGACACTCTTAGCTATTATCCCCTCACAGATTTTGGTGTACTGTCTGTCCTTCCCTAATCTTCAGACATGCCATATATCCCTTGTGCATCCTCACCAGGCTTTAGTTCTTTTTGTTGTTGCTTCTCTCTGTTTTCCTAAGTTACAGTCTGCATAAGTTCATTTGGACCTGGCTTCTAGTTCTCCGTTCTGCCCGCTTAATTTCGAAATTTAAGAAAATTCTGTACTTTTGATCAGCTCCATCTTTTGTTTTTCAGACACACACACACACACACACACGTAAGTATGTATGTTTTTTTTTTTGCATGTGAATGTAGTGTGTGTAGGTCTGCATCTTCATATGTGCATGCACATGGAGATCTGGGTGCTTTCCTTTGGGTCTCTCAGGTGTACCCAGAGTTTATTCATTTGGCATCTAGCCGGCTTGTTCCATCCTAGCTCTGCTTCCCACATACTAGGATTACAGGTGGATCTGGATGTGACTTGGGTCCTGGAACTCTGACTAGGGGTGGCGGGCAAAGCAGCAATGAAAAAAAGACACACAGACCCATACAGTAAAAGTGTAAAGGCTTTTCACAGTAAAAGTATCCAGTGCAAGTTTTCTAACCCAGGAACCCAGATCCCATCCTCTATTAGGTACAGGACATGGGGAGGGGTAGACCAGTCTTTGTAGGAGGTCTCTGTAGGTGAGCAGTCTCAGGCTGTGACCACCAACGAGGAGGAGGTTGTCAGTCTTTGCACACACTGATTCTCTGCTCCCACTGAGAGCTTTGCTACCCAGTGTGAGCCTGGCCCATATGGGTAACTGCTTTGCCAGTTGTCCCATGGGCCCAAGGCTTCCACTGGATCTGACTATATCCATGCCAACAATACACATCCTCTCAGGACTTCAGCCAGCACCTCCTCCACCTACGCTAGCTCAGTATTTTATGTGATTGCTATGGATTTGAGCTCCAGTCCTCCCTGGCCCATGTTTGGTTCTTTTCTGCCATTTGTTTGTTTTCTAGCTTTTTATTTCTTTTGTTTCTTGACTCTTAGTAACATTTCAGGTATGTGGTAATGTCTGTCATTTACTAATTTTACTAGCGTCATAGAAGGTTGTATTTCTGACAGTAATGGCTAAACACTCAGGAATGATGGGCAGAACAAAGGAGAAGAAAGTTGAGAGGCCTCCGTTAAGAGCAATCAGGATGATGAGGCCCCGCCATAGAGGAATGTGGATGAGATGTCCCTAGGTGCTTTGGAAGTGAGAACTTGGTGTTTGGACGCCCATGTGCCTCCTGAGGCCAGGCAGAACATCTTGACTTACTCAGTGTCCCACTCCAGAGACTCTCAGAAGGGCCAGCACTAAGAAAACACCTTCTTGGTTTTTCAGACCCACTTTAATCTCAGCTCACAGTAAGACAAAGGGGGATCTTGTTTCTTAGCTGTAAAGACTGACAGACGGATCTCTAGGTGATTGAAGTAGCCTGGGCTCCTGTCACAGCCTCTGCACCTCTGTCCTCCCACCAATGCCTGTTCCTCTTTCTTCCTACAAGCTTAGGAGAAGCTTGGATGCCATTTTCCTGGCTTTGCTACTAACAGCTGAGGTGATCAGTCATTTTGCTGTCTGAGCTGTGTTTTGTCTTTCTTTGTGGTGCTTTAAGTGACTTTAGGGTCTCACTGCTAGGCAGACAGCCTACCATGGCGCTGTTCTCTGCCCTGATTAGTGTTGTAAAGATTTAAGTGGAGATAGCACCCTCCTCAGAGGCAGCGTTGTGAGAACTTAGGCACTCATTGAAAGTACCCAGTGCTAAGCAGAGTAGCTGTTCAGTGAATATAACTCTTTTCTCAGGTTGGATGTTGGAATATCATCACCAGTGTTAGGACATTGAAGTACACCTCCTGCCCTTTCATTTGATATTTATTCTTGTAGACTGCTTTGTGAAATGCTGATGAAGCCGTCCCTGGACATAGTTTAAAGAATAGCTGTCAGGGATGTTGTAGTAGAGAATTGTTTTGGGGAACCGGCTGGATGGACGTCCTGTTACGTGAGGAGCCCTGAACCCTGGTGTATGTGATAGCACTGTGCTGTTTAGCTTACATAAGTAATTTCTTTGTAATCCAAAATGTGTTCATTGGGATGGTTCCCACTGATCTTGATTTCTCCTTAAGGGCATCCTCCGTCCGCCTTGCTTTTCCACCTGTAGGCTGATAGAGAACAGTGGAGCAACACCCAATACCACCATTTGTGCATGGCTAGGGACCGGGGTGACTTTACAGCATGTCGGGCATTTCACATCCATAAAGTAGGAATTAGGGCTCTGCACCAGGCGCTTTTTCTCATGTTTCCTCTTCCCTGCTAGAGGGCGATCAAGGAGATCCTTTGTGAGAGGCATGTTCTCATAGGGAGGTCGTCACTGCTGGAAAGGGCCTGTATAATTTTGATAACCATTTATCTCAGATATTTTATTGCTAGATTGTTATCCTCTCATTTTATTTATTTTAAAATTAAAAAATACACTAAATTGTGTGTGCATGTGTGCAGTGCTATGCCCAGTGAATCATCTTACTAGGCCCGTATTTTACCTTAAGTAGTTAGAGAAATAAATTAGAGTCTGACTGCTAAGCCACTATTCATTTCCTATTTGATATTCATTTACACACACACATGCATTCTTAAGGGAAAACTTCTGTGAGTTCTTGAAGTGAACTCAGCTAATCTCCCTTTCTTCAGATTGCCCCTAGTGTTTAATTTACAGATTGATTTGGTACTTTGTGTCAACCTACCGTGTTCCCATATTTCTGCCCATGTTTGTATTAGGTGGCTGAGACAGGCACTGAGAAAGGGTCAGTGGTATGGGTGGCATCTCCTAAGACTTACTGTGTCTTAGGAAGAAGAAAGCAATGTATCTCAAGTCGTAGCTGTGTATTTCGATCATACAGATGCTCAGAGAATGCTAGTTGTCAACTGCTGTTATCTTTCTGTTCCTTTCTGTCCTTAAAGTTCTCAAGTGTGTACTTTAATATATTGGGACTCAACATTTCACTGATCTTAATTTTTAATGTTTCATCTTTTGTCTTATAGTGATGAAACTAGAGAATTTATTTGAAGGTGATTCAGGTCGACTTTTGGCTATTCGATTCCATCTGGAATGCGCACATGTATTTCTATATTATTACGAATATAAAGAAGCAAAAGACCGATTCAGTACTGCTAAAGACATCAGCAAGTTACGGATTGACCTGACAGGTAAGGCTTTACTTTTCATGGCTCTTGACTTATTTTACAATAAAGCTAGTATGTGTGTTGGCAGTTTGTATTGTAATGTATTTTGGCATTTATTTATTTATTTATTTATTTATTTTTGGTCCTTATGGTTATAAGCCATAGCCTTTCTCGGCTGAGCTATCTCGCCAGCTCTTATGAGCTTAAAAAGGGAAAAGCTAGACTGACCATGGATAAAAAGCAAACTTGTTAGGGTGCATTTATAATCTTCCATTTTCCAGATTTTCTTTATGTAGCCCAGGCTGGCCTGGAACTTGTGATAGTCTCGTTCTAACCTCCTTAGTGTTGGATGCCCTACCATACTTGGTCTAGTATTTAATTTTTTAGAACCTGCCTAGTTTTTACTTCACAATACATTTTAAAGATTTTATTTAAAAGTTCATATTTTAGAACAAATTTGGAATTACCTGCTGTCTTTTTTTCAGAGTCCATTTCTGGTTCTAAACTAGTTAAATATTTGGTAGTATTAGTAACCAGGCAGAACATGAATTCACCTTGGACCATTTGGTTCTGGTATCAACCTTGCAAGAGCTCCACTGACTCCCCAGTTCAGTCTCGCCCCTGTGCCTTGGCCAGTCTTGTGAATGCTGTAAATGCCTTCTGTTGTTTCCACTCTTTGTTGCATTCCATATTGTAAATCTTAGGAGCATTTCTTAGGTTTATCTTCAGTTCTTGAGAATACTGTCTGAGCCTTGCATGGTGTCTCATGCCTTTTATCTCAGCCCTGGGAGGCAGAGGCAGGCGGATCTCTGAGTTCAAGGCTTATGTAGCAAGTTCCAGGACAGCAGGGGCTACACAGAAAAACCCTACCTTGAAATACAGAGAGATACAGGGAGAGAATAGCATGTGAAATATAATAGGCACTCAGTGTTGCAGGGAACAAGTGAAGTTCTGAGTAAATGGCCATTATTTGACAAGGGCATGGCCATGTCAGAGACCAATGCCTTGGTTCCATGCGAGTGGTAAAGTCTACTCTTCCCTGGGTGAGGCTCAGAGGGATGGCAAAGCCTTCCTTGGGTTCTAATGTGACTGTTGACAATGTGTGCAGAAAATGGTCACTTTTTCCACCCAGGTGTTTACAGCTTGTAGACTGCTCTCCCTCAGAGCTGGTGCCTACCCACCTTAGCTAAGGCTGCCTCCTTGTTTACCAGCTTATAATGCTGCCTCCTTGTTCAGCTGTGTATAAGAACTCTGCTTCCTAGTTTATTTGTATATAATAACCCTGCCTCCTTGTTCAGCTGTATATAATAAAGAGGCTGAACTTCCGGTGTGCTATGGCTTCTGCATCCTACAGCCCATACCATCTGATCCCAGGTTTTCTGCTCATGTGTCCACATGCCTGTTATTTCCTTTATCCCTCCTCCTCTCCCTAGTTAGGTCGCTCTCTGAAGCTGTGCAGGACATGCACCGTATGTGTATGTTGAAAGAATGAATGAGTTACAGAATTTCTTCTAACTCCTCTGTTGTCCCTTCTGAGTGCCAAACAAGAAACACTGCTTTGTACTATCTGCTGCTCTATTTCTACACTATCTGGTATAGTTGGCCTTCAGTTTGAATGAACTAAGGAGAGCCAGGCATCCCCAGCTCACGGGTTTAGGCAAAGCATCCCAGGACGTGACACCTGCCTGTGTATTCTTTGACTAAAACAATTGTCCCATGCTGGGCCAAGATCAGCTTGTAGGTCTGTTCTTGGCCTCAATGTTCTGTGTTTCTTTTGGGTCAATGTTAATCAGTAGAATTCTTTAGCTGTATCATGAGTCAAATATGACTTTATGGGACCTTAGCCACCGTTTAGTACAGTGTTAGTGTGGGAACAGTTATTTAATATCATAGTTTTTGGAACGATGCCATGAATAACTTGGAGTCTTATCTGTATTTGAAAATATAGTTATATGTGAGGTTCATTTCAGAGATTTTTTTAAAAATATTTTTATTGTAGGAAACTTTTGGGGGATTATTTAAGTATTAATGACATAGTGCTTTGTATATTCAGCTTTAACTGGTGGTATGTTTTTTAAAATCTTTTAAAAAAGTTTATTTTTTCATAAATTATAGTTTATTCACTTTGTATCCCAGCTGTAGCCCTATCCCTCATCCTCTCCTAATCCCACCCTCCTCGTTTCCTTCCATGCCCCTCCCCAAGTCCACTGGTAGGGGAGGTCCTCCTCCCCTTCCATCTGACCCTAGCCTATCAGGTCTCATCAGGACTGGCTTCATTGTCTTTCTCTGTGGCGTGGTAAGGCTCCTCCCCCATCGGGGGGGGAGTGATCAAAGAGCCAACCACTGAGTTCTTATCAGAGACCTTTATTAGGTTCCCCTTACTAGGGAACCTACTTGGACATTGAGCTGCCTTGGGCTACATCTGTGCAGGGATTCTAGGTTATCTCCATACATGGTCCTTGGTTGGAGTATCAGTCTCAGAAAAGACCCCTGTACCCAGATTTTTTGGTTCTGTTGCTCTCCTTGTGGAGCTCCTGTCCCTTCCAGGTCTTTTTATCTCCTCCTCCTTTCATAAGATTCCCTGCACTCTGCCCAAAGTTTGGCTGTGAGTCTTAGCATCTGCTTTGATACCTTGCTGGGTAGAGTCTTAGAAAGGCTGTTTGTGGTAGGCTCCTGTCCTGTTCCCTGTTTTCTCCCTTTTCTGATGTCCATCCCATTTGCCTTTCTGAGGGAGGATTGATCATCTTACCCAGGGTCCTCCTTCTTGCTTAGCTTCTTTAGGTGTACAGATTTTAGTAGGTTCATCCTATATTATATGTCTAATATCCACATATAAGTGAGTATATACCATGTGTCTTTCTGTTTCTGGAGCTATGTTTAATAGCTATTACAGTTTATTTTTTTCCCAAAGTTGAGGTGAAGAACTTAAAAATGGAAGTGTACTCACAAATAAAAAATGAGAATCAGGTTATGATTTTTCTACTCAGCTATAGACCTACTATAAAGAAGTAAGCTGTTAGGTCACTTCATTGGTCGTCTTGAGCATGGCGTATTTACAGGGTTGGTAGTTACTCAGGGCCAGAGTCCTCGCAGTATAGGAAGCAGATTTCGTAGCCTGGTCTTTGTAATCCCACATTTTCCAGAGACTGGATGTTGAAACTTTTGTTTCTCTTCAAAGTGGTTTGAAAATAGCTTTTCTGCAGCATATTATTTCACAGACATAAAGAAGAAATGTTGGTATATGAAACCAGATGGAGTACTTGCCTGAGACTTAGACGCTGTGGCCCCAGCTAAGTGCTGGTTTTAATGTAGAGCATCCTGTGATCCTGAGCAAGTGATGACAAGTGTTTGGCCTCCGTCTTTTCATGTATAATACATACATACATATGTGTGTGTGTGTGTGTACATAATTATATGCATATAACATGCATGTGTCTATATGTCAATTTTACCCTCAGTACTTAATAAAAAATTTTTTTTATCATCAGAGAGTAAAAATAAGCATGAGATTAAAAAGAAAAATGAGGATTGAGAATCTAGTGCCAGAAATCCTGGGTTTGAGCCTTGGCATTATAGTTCATTGGCTTTGGATTATCTGAAGTCATTTTTACATCACTGGGTCCCAGGTTTCTCATATGTGAATGGGGATAATATTTTAGCAGTCTGAAAATATTAGTCGTTATGATTGTACTATAAGTCTGACAGGTAAGGTTTTATTTTACTTTTCAGGTGCTTTGGGAAAAAGGACACGATTCCAAGAAAATTATGTGGCTCAGCTGATTCTAGATGTCAGGAGAGAAGAGGATGTCCCTTCCAGCCCTGAGTTCAGCCTGGCACCCACCCCCCAGGAATATTTAACCAAGGTGAGTTGTTTAGTTGACTATCACTGTTTCAGCAGGTGAGCATCACAGAATCTGAATGGATGAGAAGAGGCTGTTTGAGAACCCTTATTCTTTATGTTTTCATAAAATGGGGATAATATTTTTCTTTTATAATTATTTTGAGGAAGGAAGGATATATTCTGGCTTAGAGTTTGAAAGTATGCATTCGCGGCAGTGGGTGCCGGCTGCCACACTGCACCCACAGTCAGAGAGCCCAGCTCGCCCCCTTCAGTGTAGTGGGCATGAGTTAGAGTCACTGCGTTGCCCCTTGACATATAAAAGGCAGGCAGAGTAAGCGGCTAGCTGCTGCCCCACCTGTTGACTCTTTTTCGTCTTTTGCCGTTTGTAGGACTGGCTGTGTAGCCAAGGTTGGATTTTAGCTCCTGCCTCTCCTACCGTAGCCTCCTAAATGCTGTTGTGCCACAACCCAAGTGGCTTGGGTCATAGAACCCTGATGGGGGTGTCGAGGGAATGGAGGAAGAACAGACATGCAGACAAACATGAAGGAAAGCTGGGATCATGTGGGAGTCTGGGTCCTGTGTAACCTGGAGCTACAGTGTATTTATTAGGTACAGGATGGGGCTGGGGAGGGCTTAGGACATTTGTGGGAGAGCAGTCTCAGGATGTGAATGTGCAGGAACAGAAAGGTGTAGTTGCTAATGTCTACACACACTAATCAGTTGTCTATTAGTACTTCTTTTTGGGCTCCTGAGGAAAGCTTTTCCTTTTGGGCTTGGCCCATGTAGCCAGTTACGTTATATGGGTTTAAGGCCTTGGAGTCCTTGTATGTCTGTGCCCGTGTCAGCAGTCCTCAGGACTTCACTCACTCAGTGCTTGTCTGTTCTATACATGGGATTATAGGTATGTGCCAACACACCCAGCTCTGTACTAGTCCCTTTACTTTTGTCTTCTGTGGATATTTTTTAATATTCAGAGACTCAATATTTCTCTGACTTCTCCTAAACATAGCCAGAATTCCTTTTCTCTCATTTTACGATCTGTCTTCTACTCTCTCAGTATTGCATTGCTTGCTGCTTCAGTATGCTTTTTGACATGTTTAATGATTTCTTTTCTTGTGGCTTGAAATTAAGACTCTTGGACAATTGCTTCCATAGAGGGCACGGACATATTTTTGTTTTCCAGAGATTCCTACATTTACAGTTTTTTATGTTAAAATTTTTTTAAAGATCTATTTTTATTTTATGTGTATGGGTGTTTTGTCTGTACATATATCTGTGTACCACATGTGTGCAGTGATCACAGAAACTGAGAGGGAACTGGTTCCCCTGGAACTGGAGTTATAGATTGTTGTGACCTACCATGTGGGTGTTGGGAATCAAACCTGGTTCTTCTGGAAGAACAGCCAGTCCTCTTCACTGTTGAGCCGTTTCTCCAGCCCTCATCTACAGTTCTGATTGTTCTTTTATTGGTTTTAATGTGTTTCGTGGTCATGCTTTTGGTCATGCTTTCTTTTAGAACCTATTTTAGAGCTTTTAACCCTAAGTTCATGGAGTACCGAAATCCTGTTCTGTTCTGAAACTAATGCCAAGGCAAGAGACTAGGGCTGAGGGAGAGGAAGGAGCTGTCATTCAGTTCATTCTGAGATGGGCCTCTGAAAAGAATGCTGGGCCAGTTCCAAGTTCTCTGTTTGCTTTTGTGGTAACTTTAGCAAGGACTAACTGTTGGTTTTAGAAGAGAGAATGAGGGAGAGGGTTGTAGAAACATAGGACCTGACTTAATTCCTCAAGGATATGGAGCTGTGTCTGTGTGTGTGCTATGGTTAACACTAGTCGGAGAACGTGTAATAACTGCTCTCATCCTTAATTTTCTCTTCTCTGTTCTCAGTCCTGTACAGCCCCTCATAAGCTTTCAGTTGCCCACTGGAATCTGATCTTTAGGCCATAGAACCATATTTTTGAAAAGAGATTTAATTCTGAAGTCTAATCACATGAAAGTTAAATCTTTTGACTATATGTATGGTGTGTGTGTGAGCATATATATATGCATTTATTTATTAGGGTAGCTTGCAGGCTGAGATTTGTTGCTTCTCATCCTGGTTTCTTCAGGACATTTATCATGAGTGGACATTGTTGAGCTTTGCTGAATGCCTTTCCTGTTCCTGTTGAGATGCCGGTGTGATTTCTGTTGTTAAGTTTCTTGTATCTTATGACATTTATTTGATGTTGTGTAACTTTGCCTGGGGAGATGTGAACAGGTGTCCATTCACCGCAGATAACACATAGAGGAACAACAAAAGAAACCATTCTACCCATGCCTAGCTTTGGAACCAGTGCATTTATTGGCGGACTTACAGGAAGCAATCTGGTGAACGGTTACTTAGAGGGATGTGATGACTCAAGCCATCTGCATCACTGAAGAGCTCACCACAATATGGGTGGTGCTCATTGTATCCCTGAGCTCCCTGCACAATTTGCAAGTTGCTTGGCCTGTTGGAGAATCTTCCTCCCTAGCAATTGTGACTGCTTATGTAAGCTTGGGTTCTACAACATGAGTCCCAGGAATTGAATTTGGTAGTGAGTGCCTGTACCTGCCTGTACCTTCTTGCTAGTCCTTGTTAAGGACATTTTGTGTGTTTATTGCCTGTTTATAAACCTTCTTTTATGAAGTATCTTCATACAGTTTTGGTTCACTTTTAATTCTGGTTGTCTAATAGTTTTCCATATTCTGAATACTAGTCCTTTTGCTTTTCTTTAAGACTCATTTTTCTTATTTTTTTAAAAATAAACCATCCTACAGATTTATTACTGAAATGCACTTTACAAAAGCAGTATACTTTGCTGTAAAAAAGGCTGGCTGACTCCAAGCAAGTGGCAATGATGGCTCTGCTGCTGAGGGCAGGTGTGTGTTAGTGTGCATGACTCCCTCTGTTCAGAAGAGCTAGTGTTGTCCTGGCAGCTCCACGTTGTAGGCCTCAGTTAGAGGGAGGTAGAAAGGCCATGACACCCGAGCAGTTGGGCCCTCTAATGATGTGATGAGAACCATGATCACAGGGATACATACCCCTCCAATGATGGGAGATAGGGTAGAAAGAGGGTCAGGCGATGGAGATGGGCAGGTAAAAGATGAGTATAAGAGAGGGGTGGTGGGAGTATATTAGCACAGGTGCTTGTGCTTTGGGGTCAGAAGTGATTGCTGTCTTTCTTCGCTATTGTCGCTTCTACTGAATTCTTGAGGTGCATATGGCAAACTTTTTCCACAAAGTAAATTGTTCCTCACTATGTATTCACAAGAAATAGTATGTTGACCATTTTTAGACATTATAAAAATCTTTAAAAACTGAAAGGGTAGGGCTGGAGAGATGGCTCAGAGGTTAACAGCACTGGCTGTTCTTCCAAAGGTCCTGAGTTCAATTCCCAGCAACCACATGGTGGCTCATAACCATCTATAATCAGAACTGGTGCTCTCTCTTCTGGCCTGCTGGCCTGCTCTCTCTTCTCACATGCAGGCAGAATGCTGTATAAATAATAAATAAATCTTTAAACAACAACAGCAAACCCAAAAGAGTGTGTTAAGCTGGATATGGTGCTACATGCCTTCATAATCTTAGTACTCAGGAGATTAAGTCAGGAGGTGAGGCAGGTGGATCTCTGTGAGTTTAAGATCTCTGTGAGTTGGTCTACCTAGTGAGTTCAGGCTAGCTAGGATTACATAATGAGACCCTGTCAAAACAAACAACAAACAAAACAACAAACCAAACAATTACAAAAACTCCAAAGTAAATCAAAACAAAAGTCATGTACCCCAACCTTCCTTCATAAACACTACCATCCATCAATATCACCCCTTTTAGCAGTCCTTTGAATAAATGAATGATATATAATTTTTATTGTAAAAATTTTCATCTGTGTCCCAGCAGAATCTGGAGCTCAACGATGATACTGTTCTGAATGAAGTAAAGTTAGCAGAGAGTGAACAGCTGCGGGTACCTGACCTGTGTGCAGAGGAGCTTGCTCTTATCCTCGGAGTCTGGTATGCTCATGGATGACTTGAACACCTTGACTATTGTTCCCCTGAGTTTGGGGAGATCTTCATCAAAACCTCCCTGAACAGTAGGAATTTTGTACTGCTAATGAAGGTAGAGAATTCTTGGGCAACCAATTAAAGGGTCAGAGGTTCAGAATCTGTTGAGTTTGTAGCTCCTTCTCATTCCTTTATAAGCAAATGTCTTTGGTTACCTTCATCTGGGTTTTTCAATAAAATATTACATATAGGCGAGAATGATTATGTGTGTGAGAGATGCATGTAAGGACTAGAGGAGGCCTGTGGGTATTTTACACCAGTGCTCTCCATCTTATCTTTTTTGAGAAAGCGTCTCTCGCTGGACCTGGTGCTCCCTGTTAGCTGCCCATGCTGGGGATCCTGTCTGTTCCCACAGGGCTAGGTTACAGTTGCAGGTGACCACAACTGGCTTTTATGTGGGTGCTGGGGATCTGAACTCAGGTTCTTATGCTTGCACGGCTGGCACTGTTTTTTTTTTGTTTTTGTTTTTTTATTGCAGCACTTCTTGGCTGAGAATGACTATTTTGACCTCCAAGGATACATATGTGTGTATGTGTTCGTATTATTTATAATATACATACATAAACATACATTCATGTATAAACAAAATGTATATAGTTGGTGTTTTTTTTTCTGAGACAGGGTTTCTCTGTGTGACCCTGGCTGTCCTGGAACTTGCTCTGTAAGTTTGACACTGTCCTCATATTCAGAGATCTACATGCTTCTGCCTCCCAAGTGCTGGGATTAAAAGGTGTGTGTCACCACTACCCACCTAAGGATATGTATGTTTTGAAGTAAATTTATATTTAATACAATAAAAGCTTATGCTGTTCAGTGGAAATAGTTTTCTTTCTTTCCTTCTTTCTCCCCCCCACCTTTTTTTTTTTGGTTTTGGTTTTGGTTTTCAAGACAGGGTTTCTCTGTGTAGCCTTGGCTGTCTCTGTGTAGCCTTGTAGACTGAGCTGGTCTGGAACTCACAGGGATGTGTCTGCCTCTACCTCCCCAAGTACTGGGATTACAGGCATGCACCATGTGCCCGGCTCCTTTCTTTCTTAAAATAAGGCTAGATTACTGTTTTGGTTGGCTTTTATTGTTAGTCATTTTGAAAAGAACCTCTGACATTTGTCATCTGTGTACTTTTCTCACTTTACAGTTAGAAGTTTTACAAAAAAAATGGAAATTGATCCATTTTGCTTGAGGTTTTTATACTTTTTTGTGGCTTTTTGGTGCTTTTGTGCACACAAAACAGTGTCTTAGGATGGGAAGAACTTGAGGGGTTAATTTTTGGATCACCTTGTTGCTTGATACATAATTCCTTTGTTACAAACTAGAGATATCAGAGAGAATGTTGTGTTTCCTAAATTATTTCATTCCTCATTTACTTTGCTTTGTTGTCACCAATAATAAAAACTGGTGCATGCCAGGAGTATGGCACCTTCCCTAGTTCAAGGCCAGAGTAGATTACATAGTGGGTTCTAGAACATGTAGGCTTACATATTGAGACCCTGCTTTTAAAAAAAAAAAACTCAGTAAAAGTTTGGGGCTGGAGACATGGCTCAGTGGTTAAGAGCATGTTCTGCTTTTTTGGAGGACCTGAGTTCAGTTCTCAGCTCCCACACCAGGTGACTCACAACTGCCTGTAGCTCTAGTTTCAGGGGATCTGGTGCTCTGTCTCCCTGGGTACCTGTACTCTTGTGCACATACCCACATGATTAAAACACACATAGATAATTAGAACTAATAAAGATAAATCTTAAAAAGGCTTAGTTAAAAGTTACTGCATAAATATTTCATGTTCATAAAAATCTTTAATACTGAAAATTAAAAGGAATTATTATTTTGTTTTCATTCTTTTTAATTTTTTATTTTCAATTTATTTTATAACTATTTTGCTTACATTGATGTAAATGTACCCCCCTGATGCCCATGGAAGGCAGAGGGGGTATGGGACCTCCTAGAACTAGGGTTACCGACAGTTGTAAGCCACCATGTGGGTACTGGGACCAGATCCTAAGTCCTCTGCAAGAGCAACAAGTGTTCGGAACCACTGGGTTAGCTCTCCAGCCCTTTAAACAAAAATCTTTTTTGAGACAGGGCCTTCCTCTGTAGCCCAGGCTGCCTGCCTTCCTCTGTAGCACAGGCTGCCTGCCTTCCTCTGTAGCCCAGGCTGCCTGCCTTCCTCTGTAGCCCAGGCTGCCTGCCTTCCTCTGTAGCCCAGGCTGCCTGCCTTCCTCTGAAGCCCAGGCTGCCTGCCTTCCTCTGTAGCCCAGGCTGCCTGCCTTCCTCTGTAGCTCAGGCTGCCTGCCTTCCTCTGAAGCCCAGGCTGCCTGCCTTCCTCTGAAGCCCAGGCTGGCTGCACACTTACAGCAGTCTTACAGCATGAGCTTCCTGAGTGCTGGGGTTTCGGGCATGAGCCACCAACCACATCTAGTTGTCGTCATTCCTATATGTGTAATGTTTACATTCGAAATAACTTACGTAACATGTGGATTTAAGTCACATGTTTAGCACTAAAGTGGAAGTGGTGAGCTAGAAGATTACAGATCTCACAAGGTCAACCTGTGCATTTTTTCTTGTCTCACTGTCCTCAGAGTCCATGTCTTTTCTCCTCAGGGAAAATGCTATCCTAAGTTTTGTGGTTGTCATTTTCTGGCCTTTAAAAATGTGCGGACTCCCATCTCTTTGATTCCTCCAGGCTGAGAGCTTCCATTAGCTTGCTTTCGTGCTTTCGGTAGTCCCTGTGATTTACTCCTCTCTTTATTGTGTTTGTGTTAATCTGTAGTTTCAGTTAATTTGTAGGGCAGCATTCCAATGGGTAGATGTGTCACGATTTCTCATTTTCTATTTGGATACTTTGATTATTTTCAGAGTTTTCCTATTGCAGTGAATATTTATGTGTATCTTCCCTGGTGCATCCATGGGGTATATGTAAATGTTTCCCTAACTTCAAATTGTTTGCCAAATGTGCTAATTAGACTTTGTTGTGAGTGTCTTAGAATGTCTGTCTGGTCCTTGCTTATTTCAACCTGTCTGGTTGTTACAACAGGATTTGTTTGTGCTAGGTGTTCAGTAAGCAGGAGTTAGTACTGAATTAATTCTTTCCATTGTCTTTGGTGAGTGGTATAGCTTGGATTTTTTATTTTTCTTTTACCATTTATTTTTGGAGGTGTGCATGTCATTGCAAGTACCTTTATCTGTCTAACCATCCTCTGGTCTCTGGATTTCTTCTTTTTTTAATAAGATGAAGTATTTTGACACTAGCGATTGTATTTTCATCATTTTGTCTTGTATAATTGTCTTTAGAAATCTAATTTCTATATCTGTATATGTGTTATAAGAGATTATGATTTGTCTTTAAGAATTACTTTTAATTAGCTACAACATGTATTTTAGGATTAATTTTTTTTTTTTTAAATCAAAGCATGAATTTCCAGAAGAACAACCCAGTTCATAAACTGACAGAGGAGGAGCTGCTGGCCTTCACATCAGTGAGTAATGGCATCCAGTTCCTTTTTTTTCCTTGTAGATTATTTTGCCTCTGGTGTGTTCTTGCTCAAGCTGAAAAACTGCCAGCTAAGGAAATTAGGGTGCTTATCTTGCTACGTTCCAAACCACATATTTCTTGCTATTCCCTTAAGCAGGTCTCTTTTTCTTTGTACTTGCTTAGGTTTGAAGACAGTGACCAGATTCTCATTTTTTGTTTTTCCTTTTTTTCTTTTTTTGACTCTGTTACTATGTATATAATAGATAATAACTGTTTGTTGACTGAATGAATGAGAGCCTGAAAGTTCATAGTTCTTATGCATGAGAGTAAGAGCCCATTTTGGTGCCTACATGGATGTCTTGACAAAGAGTCAAGAATTAGCAGGGGCAGGAGAACAGGGGTCAGGGAAGGAGATAAGTCTTGGGAACATAGGTGCTTGTCAGCGTTCCGTTGCATAGAACATCAAGGACAGAAGGGCGGACCGAGAAGTGGCTGTGGGATTTGACAGGGTTGGTTGCTGACCCGGAGCACTGTTTGAGTGCGGTGGACTAGTGAGGGAAGGTGACAGATCAGGACCCAGGCTGGAGAAGAAAAGCAGCAAAAGGGGATAGCTGTTGGGAGGTGTGAGGTCAAAGAAGAGAGAAGTGTATCACAGAGGAGAGGATGAATCATTGTGGTTTTGGCTTTCTGACTGGGAAAGGGTGCACGTTTGTTTTTTGTTTTTGTTTTTGTTTTTGTTTTTTTCCTGAAGTAGGGTCTTTCTAGATAGCCCTGGCTGCCCTGGAACTTCTTCTGTAGATTAGGCTGGACTTGAATTCATAGAGATCTTCCTACCACTGTCTACTGAGTTCTGAGGTCAAAGGTGCGTGCCACCAAGCCCAACTTGGTACATATTTTCTTGGTTGAATCAAACCTCTTCTGATTCTGCCAAAGGCATCCTTATTATCAGTGAGTACAGACTTAGATGTTCTTTCTTCCTTTGTCATTGTCCAGATAAGATGAAAGAAAGAACTTTAACAGATAGAAAGAAAAGCTGGCTTGTTTGTGCTATAATACGAGCTTTGCAAAGTACTCTTTTCCACTCACTCTCTTGACCAGGTTAAATGCTAGTTGCTGGAGTCCTTTGGGTGTCTGTTTTGTCTTCCCACTCTTCTCATTCTTCAGCATCTTGGGTGCTACCATTATATGGTGGGCTCTACCTGACTGTATGGAAATGCCTTATTTATTCATGATGTCTGCTGTAAAGAATTTGGCAAGCAAAGTGGCAACATTGTTTTCAATGCACATCAAATAACTTGTGTACCTTTCTTTCACTCAGGTAGTAACTGTGAAATATTTACCATACACAGGTGTTGTGATACCTAATTGGGGTATACAACATTGAACAATATCTTTTTTGTTCTATAATTTTAGTTAATTTTACATTCCTGAGGGGGAACTACACAGATGGAAAGAGAAATAGATATTTAATTGAGGTGCTAAGGAGGACTATAAAGTGGGATTGGTGTTGTTTCGCAGGGTGGTCTGGAATACCTCAGTGGGAAGGTGATGAGGAACATAGATCCTCCTGAAATGTGGCAGTGGGTCAGGACATAGATGTTCTCTAGTGGCTGTGGGTGAGTGTAGGATGGACAGGGCTAAGAGGAGACAAGTGTTGAGGCAGGAGATGACTTGGAAACCTGGGTCTCCACTGTTGACTGAGGTGAGCCACGATGGAGCAGATGACAGGGAATGTTCTCGCTGGACTCCATGGAGTGAGCAGTAGTAACACCATTGTTTGGTTTGGTCTCATATACATTGGATATGTGTATCCTCCATAGCTCCTGTTAAAAGTGGAGTTCTTGTGAGTGAGGGAGAGTTTCACTCCACTCCATTCCTTAGATTATAACCTTCTTTATCTGCTCTCATTCCTTCGTGTCATCAGGCATTTGTGTCATGAGGCATCTGATAGGGGTAACTCATCCCTCACAGCTGCAGTGAAGGTCATAAATTCAGGTTTCATACGTTCCCCACAAGGCTCTTGCTGAGTACTTTTTTCTACCTTCTCTTCTCCTCCCAGGAAGCACTGGCCTGAGTCCTGCTGCCTTTGGGGAAGAAAGCTTTGTGACTGCAGAGACTCTAGTGCCAGAGTCTAACTTTTCTAAGGACACTTCTTTATTAATTTAGAGTAAGTCTTTAATTTCCAAGAAGTACTGCAATGTGCTGGGGTTATAGCTCAATTTGATAGAAGGTTCGCCTAGCATGCACAGAGTCTTGGGCTCAATTCCCAGGAATGCATAAAATGCATGGAATCCCAAAATGCAGATGGAGTAGGGAGGATCAGAAGTTCAAGGTTCTGCTTAGCTGCACAGTAAATGAGGCCAGCCTGGGACGCATGAGCCCCCGTCTTCAACATAACCCAAACCAACCACCCACCCACCCACTGGGAAGAAGTAGAAGGGACACAGGCATGTGGAGGGCTTCAGGACTCCACGTGTACTTGGGCCTCTGCATTGTCCTTCCCTTGTCTTTCTCAACTGAAGCACACACAGTACACCAGAAAAATTCGACTCTGGCCCCACAACTGTTCTCTTCATCTGCCCATCCTTCTTGAGCCTTTTTGTACTTGATTCTGAAGTCAGTCCAATCAGGAGTGGCTTTTGACTTTAAAGATGAGGGTTTATTTACATTGCTGATCTTTTATGTCAGTAGCTTTTGCACCCAGATTCAAGGATTTAAAATATTTCTAAAAAGTAGGCATGTTTGGGTTGTATATGTGAAGACCTTCTTGTAATAACAAGCTATGTAGTGGTTACTTGGTTTTAGGCTTTATAGTAATGAAGTGATGTCAAGAACAAGGGAGGGTGTGTATTGTAGCCTGTGTGAAAATATCAACACTTCATATAAGGTACTTTGTGATATTTTCTATGGCACCTGGACCCAACCTTCACAGCTTCTGAGGGACAGATGTCTGTAACTCCAAGTGTATCTGAGACAAGAGGAAGGCACTGTCAGGTGCTGTCCCACTTCTAAACCTTGACCTTGTTTCTGTGCTTCTTTTGGCTGGGGTCATTTTGTTTATATAGCCGTCAGTTGTGCTTATATCTTTCCTTCAGTAGACTGTAAATTCCAGCTTTCAAGTTTGCATTTTGGTCTTTCACGAGGTCTAGAGCAGGCTTCGGTGCTTCAATTCTAGTTGTTGCTCAGTAAGTGTATGCAGAGTAAGAGAAGGAGTGGAGGTGACTGCAGCCCCGGCACTGGGTTACTTGTTTTATGCCTACATTGTTCTGCTTCTTTCCATAATTTAGTAGTGCTATATGACAGTAAGGATAGCTACATTTTCCCATCTTCCCCGAACTGAAACCTTGCTTTCAAACGTGGAAGTATATGAAAGGGCCCCAGAGTAAGTAAAAGCTAATGTCCTTAGCATTCAGTGATGAGCCAGTGCTGGTCCTTGGCTTGGAGGAGGGCATACTTATTTCTGAGCAGCCTAAAGAGAGCAGACATGTTTGGAATTGCCCTGGAGGTGGGAGAAGAGAGAGAAGCAAGACAGAGCAGCAGCATCTCGCTGGGCATCCCTTCTGCTCTGCTGACCTGGCACTGAGGCTGTACATTCTCTGGGGCATGAGATTCCTTTGCTGTTGTATAAAATTTAATCTCCCATACAAGATTGGAAGTCATTGGATAGAGAGTGACCATGGCTATTTGGCATTTGGTACTCTCTCTCTCACTTTGCTTTTTGAGGTAGGATGTAGTTATGTATCCCAGGCTGGCCACACACTCACAATGCTCCTGTTTCAGCCTCTTTAGTTTTGAGAAACTGAGGAGTTTTTAAAACTAATAAAAAATTCTTTTCAAAACTAAAATAAAAAAAAATTAGCAGTATTTACTGATGATTCTTAACCAAAGATTTGGTTTATTTTGGTTCTGTATTTTATAGACTCTTAAAAGTTACCCCAAATAATGGTAAGATCTATTTTGTGAGTGTAAGATCTCTTTTTGTGGAGAAATTTTTGTCAGTGTTTTCATGTTGGTGCAGCATGTTGAAATAAGACGTGAGATATATGAGATTAAGTTAAGTTAAATTATTGTTGTTGCTATTATTATTATTATTATTATTATTTTGAGATAGGGTTTCTCTGTGTAGCCCTGCCTTCCTAGACTACCTGACTTTATAGACCATGCTGGCCCTGAATTCACAGAGATGTGCCTACTTCTGCTTTCTAAGTACTCGGTTTAAAGGCATGTGCCACCACTACCCAGCTTAAATGATTTTTATTTTGTCTTTTTTTTTTTTCCTTCCCCAGAGCTGAGGACCGAACCCAAGGCCTTTGCTAGGCAAGCACTCTGCCACTGAGCTAAATTCCCAACCCCTTAAATGATTTTTAAATTAAAATATTTTAATAGACATACAAGCTGACAGGTTTCCTTGTGGCATTTTTATACATACTTGAAATATTTTAACTCAGTGATCTAAAGCTTGTCCTGAAATCCATAGCTCTCATTGTTTAAGACAATCATTATGTGGTGCTGTTCTTGAGAAATCATATCTATACATTTCTGGAAAGCCAAGTCATAGTAAAAATAACCGATAGTGTTTTAGAAAACCATTTATGTTGTATCGGCTTGATAATTTAAAATTAGTGGTGATAACTGCGTTATTTCCTTTCAGATGAGCCAAGTCAGTGACACTGGTAATGTTTTTAATTTCCTTTCATTGTTGAAAATAGGAACAGTTTAGTTCATACAGGTGTTTCAGTTTCCATTGGCAAAAGTTTTATTCAAGTGTGAATTGATCCTGGCAGCTTGCCTTCCGACTGCTTGCAGTTCCAAGGTCTCCATGAAAGATGGAAAAAGTCCTTTGAAAGTTTTACATTATGTTTTATGTATTTTTTCTTTCTGTTATTGATCTTTTCCCTTTCTCTCCCCTCTCTTCCTCTCAGTTTTTTTTGAGATGGAGTCTTTGTTTGATTCTTGAAATAAGGTCTGAGGTAGGCCACTGCTGGCTTCAACCTCACTGTCCTCAGTGGAGGATGACTTTGAACTCCTGATCTACCTGCTTCTATCTCCCAAGTGCTGGGATTCCAGATAGAAACCACCGGCCTTCCTTTGAGATGGAGTTCTTTTTTTTTTTTAATGTTGATCTGGTTGATTTCAAATCCATATTCTAATAGTTCTTTTACCTCAGCCTTCTGAGTACAAATGTTTATATAAATAACTATTAGGTATTAATGGATAAATACTCCAAATAAAAGTCAAAGATTGTCCCAGTGGAAAAGGGGCAAAAAAGTCAAAGATTAAGATCTGCATGGTGGCACAGGCCTTTAATCCCAGCAGAGAAGGATCTCTGTGAGTTCAAGGGTTGCCTTATCTACACAGTGATTTCCAGGACAGTCAGGTCAGGACTACATGGAGAGAGAAAGAAGTCAAAGGTTGTCCTAGTGGGAGCAAACGAGAAATACAGCTCTGCTTCTCATGAGAGATAGTTAGAGGCCATATAACCATATAGAGGCCGTATAGCCATGGCCATATAGCCATAGAACATTGTCCAGACAGATCAGAGTGCACAGTGAACTTGAATGTATTTTAATGCATCAGTCACATACTTCACTAGAGAGGAGACTGTGTTATTTATACCTTAACTTAATTACTTAAGATTAATTCACTTATTAAAATAGATCTGCTTGTTAATATAGGTTTTTTTGTCACAAGTACAACATAAAATATTAAACCTATGTCATATATTACATGGAGTCAGTATTAGAATAGATATACAGTATGAAATTGTTCATGGTTCACATTTATGGTGTTATCACTTTTTTCAGGCAAAAATCAGACTAGTTTTTTCCAGATTTCAGAAACTCTGGGGGCTGGAGACATGGCTCAGAGGTTAAGAGCACTGGCTGCTCGTCTAGAGGTCCTGAGTTCAATTTCTAGCAACCACATGATGGCTCACAAACCATCTGAAATGAAATGGTGCCCTCTTCTGGCATGCAGGTGTACATGCAAACACAATTGTATACATAATAAATAAATCTTAAAAAAAAAAAGAAAAAAAAGAAACTCTGTTAGCCAGGTGTAGTGGCTTTAATCCCAGCACTCAGGAGGCAGAGGTAGAGGCAAGTAGATCTCTTAGTTTGAGGCCAGTCTGGTCTGCAGAGCGAGTTCCAGTACATCCCAGGCTATACAGAGAAATCCTGTCTTGAAAAACAAAAAAAAAAGAAAAGAGAAGAAAAAAAAGAAGGCTAGAAAGAGAAAGATGCTGTTTAGAGCTGCAGTTGGTTATATAGGTTAAATAACATTTAACACAGGCTATTGATGTTAAACATCGATTGTTGCATTTCCTTTTCTTTTCTGATGATTGAAAGCCAACAGGAATAGCCAGTAGGAAGATGGTCAGGATGAGCAAGTTCTATGGGCAAGAGGCTTGAATATTAAAACAGTATGGGTCAATTGATGTCTACTAAATAAAGTAGAATTTTAATACATGAATAAACTAACAATTTTCAGGCAACTTCTTATATTAATGGACATAAATTAGTATAATTATTTCAAATCTGGAAATGCCTTTTTAGTAGAAACTATTTTAGAATTTATATATATATAAATTTGAAGGGGGAAATGTACATTGTATATGGCTAGTCATTCTTTTTTGAGTTGAAGACATGAGCAGGTACTGGCAATATGGCCAACAAGGCACCCTGGGGGATCTACCTTGCTACAGAACAGTTATTAAGACACTGCCAGACTCCAGAGAGGTAGGAGAGGTGCCTCATGACTCTTCTTGCTGACTTAAGCATAGAGATCCACAGACATGCAAGAACCCAGGAGCTGGAGTCAGGGACAGAGCCAGAGGGCAGGCACCGGAATCCTGCACAGCACAGGGGTGTCTGAGGAGTCACAGGGGTAGGGTGGGCTAATAGCACTTTGAAAACTTTGGACTGAGCTCAGACCTTCAAGCAAGTCTGAAGTCACCTGAAATTTATGGTGCTCCCCAGCCTGTGGTTTCCAAACACAGTCTACTCTAGGGGAAAGCATTCCAGTTCCAAATTAAAGTTATGCCATGAACGCATGGTTAAAGCTGCACATGTGGAAGGAAAGACAAGCATTGTGCCGAGTGCACAGGAGTGGAAGCAGCCTTCCAAAATTCTAAAGCTACTAAAGACTGGAGCTCAGTGACCTTAAGTGCTCAGTACCTCAGGTCTTTAAGGAAAAAAAATGTGGTTTCTGTGCCCTAGTGGACTTTTATGGTTTTGGAAGGAAGGTGTAACTTATAGAAATCATTTGAAAAGTAAACAGTAAAATTAAAGACTGAGTGATCCGGGTTCTGCCACATCACTGAGTATGGCATCAGGAAACTGCATCACAGACAGGCCAGTCAGGCCATTCTTAGGATACCTGGGTGAAGCTTTCCCCTGCATCTGTGGATGCATGCGGGAGTATTTAATAGTTACACATGTTTGTGATTGGCTGAAAGCTGGAAACAGACTTTTGTCGACAGGGGGTGGATACCTAAATTGTGACTTTGCCGTGATTACAAAACATCATGCAGTAGTAAGTTTACAGATGTGGCAAGCTAAAAAGCTAGTCCTAGATGCATGGGTCTGCATGGCATGCTCTAACTTAGGTTTGCTTACTTTGAAGTTCTGTATGCAGTGTGGGAGAAACACACTGGAGAAGTAAAGGAATGAGCCATGGAATTTACCTTCATGGAGGGGTGTGTGTATGTGTGTGTGGGGGTGTTATTTCTCCTCCACTCCCCCAGAACAGGTTTCTGTGTGTAGCCTTGGCTGTCCTTGACTTGTTTTGTAGACCAGGCTGACCTCCAACTCAGAGATCTGCCTGCCGTTGCCTCCTTGACTGCTGGGCTTAAAGATGCGTGCTAAAATGTCCAGCTCCTTTGTGGAGTTTTTGTGGTTTTTTGTTTGTTTGTTTTTTAAGATTTACTTATTATTTATATAATATTCTGCCTGCGTGTATGCCTACACACCAGAAGAGGGCACCAGATCTCATTATAGATGGTTATGAGCCACCATGTGTTTGTTGGGAATTGAACTCAGGACCTTTGAAAGAACAGCCAGTGCTCTTAACCTCTGAGCCATCTCTCTAGCCCCTTTGTGGAATTTTTAATGTAGATCAAATAAATTAATACATTGAATTGCCAATACCAGGTAGTTTGAAGCTTGTAAAAATTGATAGTATCGATAAACACATCACCTCGTTGCTGAGAAAGGAAGAAAATACTTAGGACTGAGCCATCACAAAAGTCTTTGTTGTAGAGGAGGCTCTGAGGCTGGCCTTGAAAGGCGTTTGGGGTTGATGGTGCCATATGGTGGAGGCAAAGGGTGCGAAGTGTAAATTCAGCTACAGTCCTTCCGCCACATTGGCAGTTCAGCAAGGGCAGCCAGTGGGGCGAAAGTAAAGTAGGCCAGGACAGGTTTGAAGTGTTCTCATAGCAAAGATGGATGGTTTGGACTGCTGTTCCTTTTTTTCCTGGGGATAATTTATAGCTTAAACTAGGTATTTTAAACTTACTGTCTTTTGGTACTAAATTAAAATACTCTTTTAAGTAGATCAGTTAAAGTAGGGTGATAATTCTGCTTTTAAAGCATCTGTTTGTTCTTTGCTCCCAGGATTAGCCTGACCTGGGTGGGCATCATCTCTTTTGGCATAGTGTGGCCAAAAAACCATGGGCCCAACAAGGAGAGTGCAGAGCTGGCTTTGATTTCCCTATAGAAAAGCAGCTGTTAGGGAGCTCCTTTGTGTCCAGAGTACTCGACTGCCTGTCCGAATAAAGATGTAGTGACCTTTGGAAGATTATCCAAAATGTGCAGTTACAAGAGTGGAAAGGAATCTTGTTTTTAATAGAAACAGTATTCTAGATCCTCTCTGATAGTGTTAAAATTCTTGCTGTTTGTCTTGGGCACGAGGGGAATGTTGCAGGTGATAGGAAATTGTTAGTTGAATAAAATAAGTATACACACATCCTATACATGTCTAAGGAAAGTTTGCTGTGTAGTGTGAGTACAGTGGTGCTCACTGGCTTTTTAAAACTTATCATCGTCGTGATTATTGTGTTTGTGCATGTCTGTGCACCCACACACATGACTGCTTGGTGTCAGAGGGCTGCTTTCAGGAGTCATTTCTCTCCTTCCACTGTGGTGTTGAGGATTGACATCAGGCTGTCAGGGTCCCACAGAGTCACGTTTGCTTGTGGAGCCATCTCTCCTGCCTCTCACTGAGATTTTCATTTGAAGCTGTCAGGAGTTTGCTCAGATGGTGCAGTCTGCTCATTGGCTCAGGTGACATGCCTCAGAGGGAATAAACACTGTGAGCTGACAAAAAAAATCCTCTTCACCGCCTGTCTCACTGCCTCCCTCCTGTTCTCTGAATAGCTTTTTACGCTTGTAGCAAAGATTGCTGAAGTGGACTTGTTCTTTCGTTTATTAACCATCGTCACTATAAATAGTCAGGGCTGTAGCTTCTTGGTGCAGAGCTTACCTACTCTGTTTGAGACCCAGAGTTTAATCCCTCGCACACTCCACAAAAGACAACCAAAACAAATATCCTGTAAACACAAATAAAAGAGATTACTAGCATTTATTTCAGTATTCACAAAAATAAAAATATTAAGAGATTATGAAAATAATATAAATGCTAAAGCCCTACTGGTCCAATAAATTACTTTTTGAAGATTTTGGTCAGTGTAAATTCAGAATGAGGGAGAGTGTATGTTTCTTAAAATAGCTTGCACATGTTACTCTCAAGTAAGTGATTTCTGTTTCCTTTCTGTGAGTGAAAATAGTGGGAATCCCAGTGGTTGGAGATGGACCAAGGTTCATTTGTAGCTGTGCTGCAATCCTAACAGTGAGGCTTGTTGGATACAAAATTTCTTAATTTGGATTTTCAGTTAATACTAGTAATTTAATGAGGTGGTATATCATCGGATTATTAGAATAAGCTTTATTTTTACATTCCTATTCTTTCCTAAGGTAACATTTACAGCTGCTTGACTCTGCCTGCCGTAGGTACCAAGAGTGGTCAGGTTCTTAGAGACAGGGAATAGAATGCTGTTTTCTCAGCCTTAAAAGAGGGAGGAAATGGGAGCTGTTTTTTAATGGTATAGAGTAGATTTGCAGATGAAAAAATTTCTGGAGATTGGTTACACAACAAAGTAAATGTTAAAGTTAATATATTTAACATTACTGAACTGTGTGTTTAAAGGTTTGTTTGGTAATGAATTTTATGTTCTGTTTATTTTTATCATAATTTTTAAGAAGTAAAAAGAGAAGAAAATATATTGTTTGTAATAGTGTCAAAGTCCATCATATTCCTAAAAATATATTTACCAAAGGATTGATCTCAGTAGTAAAATCTACAAAACCTTACTGAGAAATTAATGAGGACCTAAATAAAAAGAGGCACACATTTGTTCATGGGTGATTCAGTATTTAACATTTCCAGGCCTTTCCAATTAGCCTGCTTTGACCAGTGCAGTTCCTGAGAAATTTCTAGCGGTCTGTTTTTTTGTTTTGTTTTGTTTTGTCTTTAATGTGTGTGGTAGAACTAAAGGTGGTGTTTTAATAGCCTGATTTTCAATTCATACAGAAAGGCAGAGTGAAAAATTTCTTAGGCAGTCAGGAGGAGAGCTGGAAGACCCACGGCAAATGAAGCTGTCCCGACTGAGTCATGCTTAGGAAAGTGTGGTGCTTGAGTGGCAACTGGAGCACCAGTGAGCCCTGGGAAATGGGGTCTTCCTGGCTCCACCCTGAAACAGACTGACTGAGAGAGAACTTGGAGGCCAAGGAATCTGCCTTTCAGCACACCCTCTGGTTGTGTTTATGTACTTGAAAGCCTGGAAACACTGAATTAAGATGTTTGGACACAAGGAGATAGAAAGTAGCCAGTGGGACAGATGGTCCTGAAGAGACCATCCGGTGTGGTTCACCAGATTTATGACAGAGGAGGCATTGCAGCACAGTAGACATTCCAGTCAGTGGCCCTGGATAATTTATATGTCCATGTGGAGAACAGGTATCTAACTCCCATATCATACCACATAAAAAAATCAATTCAGGCAGATCTACTATATAAAAATAGAAGGCCAAACTATAAAGCCAGAGGGATAAAATGCAGGAGACCTTAGGAGAGTTGAACAGGCCAATAGAAGCATAAAAGTGATAAACTGGGTTATATTGATGACGAGCATTTGTTTCATTAGTAGGGATGATCTCAAACCTCAGGCATCACAAGCAACTGGGCTCCATGCCCAGCCTGAGTCTTTACCATTTAGGGCACCTGAGCAAGCTTTTCTCAACTGCTTCCTGCCACTTCTATTGAACAGTAAAGAATTGTGAGATATTCAGTAAATATGAAATCTAAAATAATTTAATTCAACTTCAAGATACAGTTAACTAAAGTTCAACAAAGAAAAGTATGGGCTTAAGATGTTATTGGGATTTTAGAAGTAGAATTACCATAAAGTCAGTTAAGTTTTGTTCATTTTTCTTTTCTTATGACTAAGACCTCTTAGTCTTTGCTTCCATTTATCCATTGGTGTGTAAGTCATGGCTGGGAGAGTAGAGGCACTCAGGCTAGGTTAGAAAAGGATTTGTTTTTGAGACAGGGTCTCATGTAACTCAGGATGGCCTTGAACTCTTGAGCCTTCTGCCTCTTCCTAAGTGCTAAGATTGCACATAAACTCTTGGTTTATGTGGCGCTGGAGTTCAAACTCCGCATCATGGATGCTAGGCCAGCACTCTACCAACTGGCCTCTTTACAAAGCATCTTAAATTACTTGGAACCTTTCTATATTGTCATTTGCCACAGAACAAATGGAATTTTATAAAAACACATTTTTTAGAGCTGAAAGCATTTTCAGATCAGCTCCTATCATCATTTAGGAGAGAAAAATCCGGTCTAAAAGTGGCAAATATCTTTCTCAAGGGACCAAATGGCAGAATTTGGATTGGTACCCAGTTCTATTTCACTACATTTTCCCATTATTTTGTGTCAGTAAGGAATAGATTTGTTTTTAAATAGCTTGTAAGGTTTTATATGTCATTTGGAACATATTGTCTTAAAGAAAAAGGAGTTTAAGTTTCTGGGCTACTCCACAATGTGTGTGTAAGCTACAGATGGTCTGGTTTACAGTAATAAACTTGTCATTTACAGAACTGTGTCCTTGCACGAGAATATTCTTAATGCTTTCTAGGGAATGCTATAAAAAAATGGTGAGCTTTAAATTTAAATTTAATTTTTTTCCCACTTCCAGGGATTGAATTTGGGACCTTAGGTTCAGTAGGCAAATATTCTACCAATGAGACATACCCCCACAATCTGGTGATTTTGTTGCTGTTAGTAACTGTTTTTGAGAATTCCATATGTGAGTACTTCATAGCATTTCTACTCTCTCCCCATTCCAACTCTTCTGATGTCCCCCACTTCCCTTTAAGTACATGACCTCTCGTCATCATTTGTTACCATTACTTATATGTATACACATATACATCATGTACTACGTACTAAGTCTGCTTAGTGATGCTTGTATATGTATGTGCTTAGGGTGTTTATTTGGGATTGGATAACCTGGCAGGGGATTTGTCCCTGGAGAAACTTGATTCTCTTTCTCACGACAGCCATTGCTTGCCTAGACCTCTATATCAATGGAACTATAGCCTTGTGAAACTTGCCCTATCTATGTCAGCTGTTTTGGCCATCATGTAGAGCTTGTCAATGGAGCCATATTGTTGAGATTTCATGGGTATAGATCCCTGTCATATTTAGAAAACACCATCTCACAGTTAGCTAGTGTCCTAGTTCTCTGGCTTTTAGAATTCTTCGACCCCCTTTTCTATAATATTCCCTGAGGCTTAGGTGTACAGGTAGGTCGTGTTAGAGATGTCCCAGTTGGGGCTGGTTTCTGCGTGATAGCTTATTCACTGCATTTTGACCTTGTTTAGATCTCTGTAGTAGCCTCGTGTGCGCGAAAAGGAAGCTGTTTGGTGAGGGTGAGAGCTGCACTTGCCGTGAGTGTAAGGATGTGTTTTTAGAACACAGTTGGGAACTATGTTGTTTAGGAAAATGGGAGTTGTAGGTTCTCTATGGTCTACGGCCTCTCCAGGCACATGTAGTTGACTAGATTTACTACCTATTGACTGGGCTTTAGTTTTACAAACACCACCATTGTTAAATTATGCCTGTGTAAACTTCACCTTCTGCCAAAGAATGCAAACATGTGCCCTGTTTGTTTCTTGCTCTACCTTGTACCTGTAGTGTGCCAGGCAGTCTGCAAGGCACAGGTGGGTCAAATGACTGAGTTCTGCTCTGCACCAAGCTGGATACAGCAATGGGGAGTCCCTGTGTGAAGATGGAGGCACTTAGACAAGGTGATCCAGAATTGTTGACAAGATAGCTTACGCTGAGGCTGAGGCAGCTGAGGAGACAGTGTGGGTCATCATGTCCAAGGTCTTCAGTGGAGAGGAATTACAAGCATTGATTTCCCCGGTACCTAGTGAAGACAGAATCACTTTTCCCCATGTGTATGTGTAGATTTGGGCTTGATTGTAAAGCAATGGGTACTCTTGCCTACTGCATAAGTGGGAGATTGTTTTCACTGTTGGGCTTGATTGTACAGTATGAATACAGTTCTCCATACCAGTCAGTAGGGCATGTTTGCAGGATGTTTTCTTTTTCTTCATCTAATGCTGCACATAAGGATTGATTCTTACCTCATAGCAGTGCTTCCTGCAACGTACTAACTACAGTGCACAGTTTCCTCCCCGGAGGATAATGTTCATTCCTTTTCAAATACCTATTTGTCAGATGGCATTTTGCTTTCAGTGTTTAGTGGGAATGTTTTTTTTTTTTTTTTTTGACAGCCACAGAAAAGTCCAAGACAGACCTCCTGTTCTCAAGCTTGTGTAGGAAACAGTCTGACTTTTCTGAGGCAAAAGTTTCATCACTGTGGTGTGTTAGCCACTGAGAGTTGGCGCATCCCTGAGCCTCTCTATTCTGCACACACTGCTCTTGTTGGCAGACTGATGGGAAAAATCTTATAAAATGACAAGAGTGTTGCTTTTGGACGAAATGCTACTCTTAGCTTTTGCTGTTATCTTCATTTTCTTAATTGTAGGGAGGTTGGTCTAGATTAAGGGTTAAGAATTCAGGTATTTTGAAACTAAAAAGGGGATCATGAGAAGGGAGGCCAAGATCTTTGTGGGGGGGAGCAGGAAGGGGTGATGAGATTCATGTGATAAGAAAATAGAATGGGCGCTATCTTGGGGAAAGAAGGGAAGGAACTAGTGCAGGGTGGGGCAACAGGGTAGAGCAGTGGGACAGCCAAGGAGAATAAAGTGTAATTGCACATATGTGTGGAAACGCTCTGGGGAAACTCATTATTTGTATGTTAACCTAAAAAGTGTTATTATTATGATGAAAAGAAATAAAAGGCAAAGTCACTTATGGTCTGGTCAGGGAGTGGAGAGAGCAGATGGAGAGAGGCATGCGGGTAACCAGAGTCATGGAACAGTGAGGAGTTCTGGGAACTTTGGTGTCATTAATAAATATTGTGAGTTAATGGGCAAATTTGACCAGAGACACATTTGTGTTATTTTAAACTAATAGTTCTTAAAGTTTGCTGCGCTACATATGGAGTACTTAAAAATATATATATATATACACACATATATATATTATATTACATATATGGGTGCCCAGATCCTCTTCTTATTGGAGATCTTTATGAAGTTCTAAAAGCTTCCCAGGTGCTTCTAATGAGCAGTGATGCTGTGAGTGACTAATTGGATTCTGACTAGGATGCTTTCCACACCTGACTGCTAGAGACAAGCAAATGCTTGTCTAGAAACAGCCAACATACAGTGATGAAGGATGGCGCCAACTCTCAGACAGATAAGCAAGCCCCCTTCTTTGTAATGAGCTTTAATGAAGGTTGTTGTTGGAATAGTTGCGCGGGGACAGTTCTGTGTTCCCCGTCGACATCTGAGAGCTCTTAAACTGTGCCAGTGTGCCAGGCAGTCCCCATTTACCACCACACACTTTGTTTTTCTCACAACTTTCGCTTTGTTTCTTAGCACTGCTGGTTCTGGTTAAAGTTTCAGCCTGAGTTCTGTTTGAGTCCTGGCATGGCTTTCTCTGAGTTAGGTTTCAGTATGTGCATATTATTGTAGGTGAGATTTTTCTTAGAACACCCCCTTTAAGAAAGTACTTATAAGCGGATATTAGACATATAACATAGGATAAATCTACTAAAATCCATACACCTAAAGAAACTAAGCAAGAAGGAGGACTCTGGGTAAGATGATCAATCCTCATTCAGAAAGGCAAACAGGATAGTCATCGGAAGAGGGAGAAAACAGGGAACAGGACAGGAGCCTACCACAGAGGGCCTCTGAAAGACTCTACCCAGCAGGGCATCAAAGCAGATGCTAAGATTCATAGCCAAACTTTGGGTAGAGTGCAGGGAATTTTATGAAGGAAGGGGGAGATAGAAAGACCTGGAGGGGACTGGAGCTCCATAAGGAGAGCAACAGAACCAAAAAATCTGGGCACAGGGGTCTTTTCTGGGACTGATACTTCAACCAAGGACCATGTATGGAGGTAACCTAGAACCCCTGCACAGATGTAGCCCAAGGCAGCTCAGTCTCCAAGTGGGTTCCCTTGTAAGGGGAACGAACAGGGATGGTCTCTGATATGAACTCAGTGGCTGGCTCTTTGATCACCTCCCCCTAATGGGGGAGCAGCCTTACCAGGCCACAGAGGAAGACGACGTAGCCAGTCCTGATGAGGCCTGATAGGCTAGAGTCAGATGGAAGGGGAGGAGGACCTCCCCTATCAGTGGACTGGGGGAGGGGCATGGGAGGAGATAAGGGAAGGAGGGTGGGATTAAGAGGGGACAAGGGAGGGGGCTACAGATGGGATACAAAGTGAATAAATTATAATAAATATTTAAAAAAGGAAGCATTTTGTCTGAAGTTAGGGCATCTAACATTGTGGATTCCCTACTCTATAACCACAGCTAAAAGGATTCTCCTACATTAAAAAAAATGTTTTATGTGTGAGTTGAGAAAAAGAAGAGCGCTTTTTATTGTTTGTTTGCTTAGGTGGTCAAATCTGTGTTTATCCGTGTTTTGAATTTTTTGTGGGGCTCACCTCTAAGAGTTGCCTCTGGCTTACCCCTTCTTTCTCTTCTCCCTTCTTCCATCAGTGTTTACTTTCACAACCGAAGTTCTGGGCCGTTCAAACGTCAGCCTTGATCCTCCGGACAAAACTTGAGAGAGGAAGCACACGGCGAGTGGAGCGCGCAATGAGGCAGACGCAGGTAACGTGGAGGCACTCTCTTCCTCTGTTGCTGTAGAAAGTGTAAACATGTGGCACTTGCAAGAATGGGTGCCTCCTGTTCCATTCACATGGCGCTGCTCTTTAGGGTGCAGGTTCTAGGGTTTGGCCACAAAGCTCAGCTTTGTCACTTCACTGTGTAAAGCTCTGTAATCCTGAATCTCATCATGTGTCCATGCTGGCCTCAAACTCACTGTGCAGCCGAGAATGAGCTCCTGATCCTCCTGATCCTCCTGATCCTCCTGCCTCTACCATGCAGGTGTGGGATTGGCAGGGTTACCACACCAGCTTGGATTTTGATTACTGCGCTTTTGGAGTCAGATGGCGAGAGTGTGCTTTGAGCGGCGAGCATAGAGTTCAAAGCAGAGGGATCTTCCTCTGTTCTTCCTGAGCTCTTCCTCACCGTCTCACCCTGTGCCACCTTACCAAGAGCACGTGCAGTTCTTCTCAAGGAACAGGGTTAAAGAGTTGTTATTTCTGCCTTTGCAGGGCGGTAATTCAGGGGGAAAGTTTTTATTTTCCTAGCTCCCAGATTTTGGAATTAGCCAGGGCGTGTGACAGGGTGAATCCATGGGCCGAGTTGCTGTCTTTGTTGAGCCTCTTAGCTTGTGCCCTGACCAGTTGCCAGTCCCTGTGGCTCGCAGTGCAGTGCTTCTGTGCTTGTTGAAATCACTGCCTCTCTCAAGAGTAAGGAAATGATTTAAACTAATAAATGTATATATAAAACAGTGGTTTTTATAAAATGATTAACTTCTGTAAAAATTGGTTTCCTTCCAGCACTGTATAGTGCTAAATGATGAACTGTTAAAGTTGAGGTAGGATGGCGAGGGGATCCAGAGGAGCGCTAATGGAAAAGCTCAACTGTATCCTATTCCTGTTGAAAAAATACAGGTGTGCTGAAGTCAGGCGACTTGTTCAGATCTGTCTGACCAGTTACTGACAGTTTGTATCGTCTGGCAGTTACATTCAGAGCTCCAATGACAGCTCCTCAATCATGGTAGACCTTTTTTTTTTTTTAAGTTTATTTACTTTACATCATGAGGGTGCCCCCTCCTTTCCCTTCTCCCAGTCCTCTTCACTTTCCCTCCTTCCCCTCTTTCCCCCAGAAAATGGGAGTCCCCTTCCCCCCATTAACCTTCTCCAGGTGTACTTTTAATATGCTAAAATTAAGAAGAAAATGTAGCATCATACATGAATAACCAAAGATTCTAAAAGCCACAAGAGAGAGAGAATTACAAACTCAGAGCAAGCCATTAAAAACACTCCATCCCATGAAATTTTGTAGCCTGAGTTCTGTAAACATTGTTTACTGTTCGGGTTAAGAGTGTGGGTGAGGATCAAGACAGTGCTTGTGGAAGTCCTGTTCACTGTAATGCTTGTTTTAGCTGAGTAGATTAAAGTAGAAACACAGTTGTGAGTAGCTCTGGTGGTTTGAGTAAGAATGATACTCATAGGCTCATATATAGAATGCTTAGTCACTGTGCAGTGGCACTATTTGAAAGGATTGGAAGGATTAAGAGGTCTGGCATTGGAGGAACTAGTATTCTCAGTACTGCTCCAGAGTCTGCCTGCATGCTGTCATGCTTCCTGCCATGATGGTAACAGCCTAAACCTCTGAGAGTGTAAGCTAGCCTCCAATTAAATCTTTCCATTATAATAGTTGCCTTGGTCATGCTTCTTATTGCTGTAGAACAGTGACTAAGAGAGTAGTAAGAAAAGTAGAATATAGTCTTTTTTATTGTTATTCAGCTTTCTCTTCCTCACAAGAATAAGATTTTTTTGAGATATTTCTTAGCTATTTTTGTTGCTTTTTTTGAAAACTTTATTCAGATCTCAAGTCCATTTTTTGAACATGTCATTTGCTTTTTAAAGTTCTTTATATATTCTAGATACTAAATCCTCTGTCAGATGATAGCTGTCAAAGATTTTCTCCCTCTCTGTGGGATTCCTCTTTGCTTGCCTCATTATTATCTTTTTTTTGTGCAGAAGAATTTTAGTTTTATGAGGTCCCATTTGTCAGTTGTTGACCTTAATTCCTGGGCAAATGGGATCCTATTCAGAAAGTCCTTTTCTACACCTGTATCCTGTCGGATGCTGCCTGTGTTTTCTTCTAGCAGTTCCAGGCTTCATGTTTAGGTTTTGGATCCATATTGAGTTAGTTTTTGTTCAAGGTGATATAGGTTAAGTTCACTCTTCATGTGGATGTCTGGTTCTGCCAGCACCATTTGTTGGAGATTGTGCCTTTTCTCCAGTGTGTGTTGTTTGGCATCTTTGTCAAGTATTGGATGGTTGGAGTACTCATGTTTGGGTCTTCAATCTTGGTTCATCCAGCTTAACGTGGCAACTATCGAGTGATTGTATAGCACATGGAAACAAGATTTCTTTACAGTCCCTAAGAAACTTTGAAGGTTAAAGGGACCCGAAGTGAAAAGTTTTAGGAGAACCAACTCAAGGCATGGCTAAGGAAGTGGCTGTCAATGTGGTCACCCGGCTTTCTCAAGGCTGCCACTGTTGTTTTATCTTCACCATGGAAGCTTGAAGAAGAGATCTTGCTCTCCCAGTTCCCATTAGCAAAAACAGCTGTACATGTTACTGACTATGATGGATCCTGGATTCTGTGTTAAAGTTTTTTTTTTTATATATATTAATTTTTATTTTATGCACATTGGTGTTTTGCCTGCATGTATGTCTGAGGGTTTGGGATCCTAGAATTACAGACAGTTGTGAGCTGCCATGTGGGTGCTCAGAATTGAACCTGGATCCTCTGGGACAGCAGCCAGTGCTCTTAACCGCTGAACCATCTCTCCAGCCCCAGTGTATTAAAGGTTTTGAGTGTAGTGAAGAATGGTCAAACACAGTTCTCAGTGTTTCTCCAGCAAGAAGCTGCTTTTCATGTCACAGTCTGGGCATGTACATGTAGAGATGAGAGAAGGTTGAGAAGAAGCTGTCAGGTTGCTCTCTCTGCCCTACAGACCTGGGACTTTGACCTGACCTTTTATTTCTCACTGGTGATATTTTGCTAATTATTATGCAATACTGGTTTAGCATAGGTTTAAGGATATTGTTGGAACTTAGTAGATTTTAATTCTAATTCTCCTTCCCGAGGGGAATTTATTATCTTTGGGAGTCTAAAGTGGCAGTCTAGTTGATTGCTCGAATTGTAAATCACTGTTGACTTCAGGCTCCTGTCCAAAGAAAAGCTGTCCCGCCCAACTGTTGATATGTTTGCTTAAGTACATATAAGTTCTGTCCTGCTCACAAAGACATGTACAAAGAAGCAAATCAAAGGTGATCTGGCATGTGATCAGTCAGACTGTTTAGATTATCAGCTAGTCTCTCTTGGGCTCTTCAGAAAATTTAGACACTTTGATATCCTTCTAGTGAGGATGAATTGCTTTCAGTGAAAGGGAAGGAAGGCCCTCTGGGACCAGCTGCGCTCCTTTGAAGGTGTGTGCCCATACTTTCAGATGCGAGCGCATGAAGTATAAATCAGAGCAGACCTTGTGCAGAATTGTCTTACACATAAATCATTCTCTGTGCTAACTTCACATTTTAGTCTTGATCAGGGTAGGTTTTTCTGGGAAATTCTTTACTGAAAACAGCACCAAAAGGAAGAGACACATCCCTAATTCTGCAGTTTCATTCTTCTAGGTCCCCCATCCCCTGAGACTGTAGCTCCTGGTGATATGGGCATTATTATTGGGGGCGGGATTGGGGCTCTATACACACATACTTTGCTTTTAGAAGGAGTTAGGAAAAATGCCCTTAAGAGGAAGTATTAAAACTTGAAAACCAGCGAGGTGCATGCAATGGTATGTATCAGTAGGCCCAACATTTGGGAAGGCTGAGTCAGGAGGATTTTGGAAAGTTTGAGATCTGCTGGGTTACCTATGGGTTGGGGGGAGACCACACTTTTTTTTTTTTTTTTTTACTGGTTTTGCTCCCAGTATATATACATGATACTCTTGATTAGTGACTGGTACTAACCATCAACTTACCTTAAATGTTGGAAAGAAAACAAATCTCTCGGGGCTGGAGAGGTGGTTCAGTGGTTAAGAGCACTTGTTCTTTCAGAGGACCTGGGTTTGATTCCTTCAACCACATGGCAGTTCACAGCCATCCATAGCCCCAGTTCCAGGAGATCTGATGTCTTCTGAGCTCTGCAGGCGGGAAGCATACAATTGGTATACATCAAAGACAAACCACTCGTATTAAACATAAAATAAATAATAAAAGCTACAAAAATTAACAAAAATTTAAAACAACAACAAAACCACCAAAGTTTGTTGTTTTTTTTTTTTTTTGAGAAAGCCATCCTTGTAGATTTGCTGAGGGTGCAAGAGTTACTTTAAGAAACCTTTCGTGGATGAATGCCACTGTGGTTAAATGATCCTTTTTTTTGTGGGGAGACCTCAGGTCATTGTAAATGTCAGCCCTGCTTTTCCTATTGATGGTACCTGTGAGGATTCCAGTTTGAGTATGATAGCAGAATATCAAAACTTGCTAAAACTTAACTTGCTCTGAAAAAAAATCTCACAGCCCACTGCTGCCAGGCAGGGCCCTTGGCTCAGAGACTCCACACTCTGGAGACCAAGTTTTCCAACACCTGAGCCTAAGGAGGACATTCCACATCAAAGCACAGCAGGAGTTTGTAAGGATGTGTTAGCAAATGAAAAGAGTATGTTGGAGTCATCGAGGGACTCCTAATGAACTACCACCCTTTTGTTGTTTATTAGTTTATTGTTCTTAGTTTTATTGGTAGCTAAACCTTACGTAGGTGATCGCCATGCTTAAGATAGCAAGAAGTATGTTCTGTGTAGGAGAGAAGTAGGTAGGTGTTAGGTTAATCTTTATCACAAGTGGAGCCAGTTCAGCTCTTGTAGGGAGCTCACACCAGTGGCTGTGTGGCCCCACAGGGGCTGCGTATCAGATATCTTGTACACCAGATAATTACATTATGGTTATGTTATACACAGTTATGAAGCAGTAATGAAAATAATGCTACGGTTGGGGGTTACCACAATGTGAGGAGCTGTATGAAAGGGTCGCAGCATCAGGAAGGTTGAGAACAGCTGTGCTAGACAGTGCGATGTGTGTTCACTCTATTGTATCTGGTGGTTTTTGCCATTTGAGAGAGCATCTGAGAACATCAGACACAGCTCACTGCTGGTCATCTAGAAGTATCTGAAATGTACAAAAAATTGGTTAAAAAGCCACAAACTACTTACGAATATTTAGTGTTACTTTGTCATATCATCAAATCAACGTAGATTTTGTTTGAAAATAAAATTTCACATGTAACAAAGGGTAAATTGTATGATGTTACTTTTAAATTTTAAGCTATTAAGTAAAAGTTTTCTTTTTTGTTTTGAAAAAGTTGTATGTTGGATTAAAAAAAAGTCTTTCTTTTGACATGAAGGAATTCTGTGATCTTTATTTATGTATTGTGACCATATGTCTGCAGCCAGAAGTTGCTGTTCTTTGCCCTCCTCTCTCAGTGAAACACCCTGGGCAGAGGCATGCAACCTTTTTGCTATTAAGTTTCTGTGAAGCAAGGCCAGGAAGCTTTGTCCAAGATAGCTAAGGAGTGTGGTTATGTCTCAGTTTGTTCTGACTGATGTTGATTGAATAGAATTTTGATCTATCCAAGAAGTGATGTGTTCTACTAAGTTTGTTCTGACACGTGAACTCATTCTGTGAGACTTTGAACTAACGAGCAGATCTCCTCTGTAGCACACGGCAGAGAGCCACAGTTTTGGAGCTTAGAAAATGGCTTTCTGTGCAGGCTCTGCCATATTTGCTGTTCTTGTCTCTGTAATTAAATATTTAATAAAAGCAACTAAAAGGATTTATTTTGTCTCACGGTTTCAGGAGATTTTAGTTCATCATGGCTGGGGCAGCGTGGTGAAAACAAGTTAGTCTGTGTTGGTAGGATCATGAGGCAGCATGGCTATTCACATTGGCCAACCAAGAAGCAGAGAGTACAAGATCAGAATTAAAGGAAGGCATAATCTTCAGAAACTCACTCCTGTTCACGTATTTGCTACTGCTCTTGGTTCAAAAGTTCTGCAACTTCCCAGTATCACACTCCGGAACTGGGGACCAAGTGTTCAAATACATGAGCTTTGGGGTACATTTCACTTTAAACCATGGCAGGATTTTTGTCAGGTTGTTTTAGATTCCTGTCCTTATTTATTTTCTGAGGAAGTTTAATATTGATTTTTAGATTTATTTTCAATTTTTTTAAATTAAATTTTGTAAAATTTTGAAACAACTTGAAAGAAGACACAAGTATAGCACAGCAACGCTTCTATATCCTGATGTGTGACAGTGTTGTCACATGGTGCTTTGCTATCCTCAAACACAGGAAAGACAGTATCCTACATAACAGCTTTGTGTGTTAGAATCAGAAAATTAAGAAAGCTGGCGCTATAAAGTAACCCAGTGACTGGTCATCAAAAAGCTCACATATAAAATATCAACTTGAGTACAAACATAATTTGGCTGGGTATGGTGGCGCATGCTTTTAGTCCCAGCACTTGGAGGCAGGCAGATCTATGTGTGTTTGAGGCCAGCCTGGTCTGCAGAGTGAGTTCCAAGGTAGCCAGGGCTACACAGAGAAACCTTCTGTTTTGAAAAACAACAGTAACAAAAGACATGTTAATAATAACTTGGCTGAAAGCTGATACCACGTCAGGTAGGTGGTGATCCCAGCACTCAGAGGCAGAACTTACACAGAGAAACCCTCTCTTGAAGCACCCCCTACCACAAATAAAGTCTGATACCAGAAAAAGTATGTGTAGTACAAACCTAATGACAAACCAGGAGGCGAGGAACATGGCTGTGGTAATGGGGCTGCTGTCGAGGAGCATGGCTGTGGTAATGGGGCTGCTGTCGAGGAGCATGGCTGTGGTAATGGGGCTGCTGTCGAGGAGCATGGCTGTGGTAGTGGGGCTGCTGTCGAGGAGCATGGCTGTGGTAGTGGGGCTGCTGTCGAGGAGCATGGCTGTGGTAGTGGGGCTGCTGTCGAGGAGCATGGCTGTGGTAGTGGGGCTGCTGTCGAGGAGCATGGCTGTGGTAGTGGGGCTGCTGTCGAGGAGCATGGCTGTGGTAGTGGGGCTGCTGTCCATGTGTTTGTCTAGGGTTCCAAATTATGTTTGTACTCAAGTTGACATTTTGTATGTGAGCTTTTTGATGACCAGTCACTTGATTATATAGTGCCAGTTTTTGACCCTGCAGTTGACCTTGGTTCCTGTCCTCGGAGAGCTGTCTCAGTCCTTGCATCTGCTGTAGTCTATGGGAGCTGGTTTTATTACCAGGTTGGGGATTTCTGGACGTCATAGTAATTCTTCAGTTACATGGCTTGCAGCCACCGATGCAGCACACAGGTGGGCCTGCATAGAGGGATGCCCACTCTTCAGCTTTGCTGTAGAACGGGAGCACTTGCTCCTTCCTAATTGGGTAGACCTGCTTTTTCTCATTACCTAATTCCTGAGAAAAAAAAATCGCAAGTTCACTGAGAGAGTACAGCTACCCTATCATTGACATTGGAGAGTGACATTGACAAAATAGCATTATGTTGGAGATAAATACAATAAAGAACAATTTTCTTAGAGAAAATAAAAATTTTCAATAATAAGGTTAGTTCTCTGAAAGATTTATTATAAGAAATTGTAGTTAAATTTTCCTGGTAATGTTTAAATGTGCTTAATTATAGAAGTAGTGATGAAACTTCCAAGTTTTAAAAATAATTAATCTCAAAAGAAATTTAATACATCTCCTCTAACCTTGACAAAATGACTTGAGCTCTTTGTTATTTATATGCGCATTGAAATAATTTTCACAATAGGAACTGTTTATATTAAAATTATTATACATACAGCTTAATGTTTATCATATGTATTCTTTAGGCTCTTGCAGACCAATTTGAAGATAAAACTACACCTGTACGGGAACGTCTGAAGGTTTTCTATTGTTGCCCAGTGCCCCCTCACTGGGCTGTCCAGGTGCCTTTGCTTGTCTTTTATATGAAAAATACTCTAAATTACAAAAGAAAATACATTAGAAATGGATGACTTAAATGTGTTGCTTTTAATTTTTAAATACTTGAGTAAAATTAATAAAAGCAGTTGGGGATTGCCAATTGTTTCAAATTGCTGTTTTGATTAAAGTAGTAGATTTAAAAACATTTTGGAATATTTTTAAATTTGATAGTAGATAGAATCCTAGAAATTAAGATAGGAGAATCATGAATGTTTTTGTTTTCCATCTCATGAATTGGCATTTAAGAAAAGGTTTTAATATAGAGTGAAGCATAGGAATTGAGGGAGAAAGAGGTTGGGAGGAGAGAGAATGCATTAGTTAAGGAAGGAGAGAGCTCCGGAGCAGCTTCTTCGTCCAGGAGGTAACAGCTGGATCCTTTGGTACACATGATACCAGTGTGTGGAATTTATGAAGTACCTTATCCTGTATGGTTTGTGGCTGGTCAGCAGTTGAGATTCTGAGATGTTATTATGTTCAGTGTGTAGCTTCTGTCCTTTGGTTGTGAGCTGAGCCCTGTCTCCAGCTGGGTAGCTATTTCTGTTTCTGAACAGACCATTACTAAACCTAAATACCATCCAGAAAGAACTTAGATGACTATTTGTCCTTTAGAAGCTGTGGTTTTACAGTCTTTAGGCAGTTTGATAAAATGTAGATCATTTTTCACTAAATTATTAAATTGCCCTTTTTCCTTTCATCATAGTGACTAGCCTTATCTTTATGTAGTAATTGAAAGATATGTGTCAAAAGCAACTTATTGTAAGGAAAATCTTTACCACTGGCCAGCTGTGCCCTCTTGGGTAACTTTCTTCACCTTTTAATTGACAGTATTGAAGTACTTCCTCCATGAGCAGCAAGTTGTGTTGCTGCTCCTGGACCCTACATCTAATTCAATGCTCTGAAATTGCTAAATTCTCCTGTCTGTTGCAGCACATGGAAATACTGTTAAGCTCTGTCCCCTTTTCTTTTTGAGACAAGGTTTTACTATATATTCCCGGCTAGCCTGCAACTTACTATGTAGGCCAGGTTGGCCTCCAACATAGAGAGATCCACCTGCCTTTGCCCCTCAGTGTTGAGCCTAAAGGTGAATGTCTCATGCCTAGCTTCCATTAGTTTCAAGATTTATTTATTTATTATTTATACAGTATTCTACCTGCATGTGTGCCTACATACCAGAAGAGGACACCAGATCTCATTATAGATGGTTATGAGCTACCATGTGGTTGCTGGGAATTGAACTCAGGATGCTTGGAAGAACAGCCAGTGTTCTTAACTTCTGAGCCATCTTGCCAGCGCCAGTTTCTTAATTCTTATGTGATCTGAATTTCTAAAGAGCTGTAAAGATCTCTTCAAAAGAAGAAAGAACACAGTGTTCACTGAGGTGAAACCAGACCTTATTCAACAACATCATCTCCTTTATTTCACCTATTATGTTTTCCATGCCCATAGGATGGGCTACTTAAAACATAGTCTCTTTTGGGGTTGGAGAGAGGGACAGAGTTTAAGAGCACTGGTTGCCCTTCCAAAGGACCCAGGTTCAATTCTCAGCACCTAGCTCACACCTGTCTATAACTCCAGTTCCAGGGCTTCTGACATCCTCACACATACATGTAGGCAAAATACCAATGAACATTAAAAACAAAATAAAAAAAACCCAACAGGCTATTTATTGTTGAATGTATTTTTTTCTAGCCCTAACCTATTTTGCTCATTTTGATCTTCCAGGCACTGTGAAATTAAGTGACTCAGATTTCTAGAATGTGTCTAAAATAAGTAAGACTGATTGAGACAGCCAGAGATGTCCTTGTGTGTAAATTCCCAGGGACTAATCACAGAGATTTTATGGTCTCTGCATTGCTTCCTTTGAGCTTTAAACATTGTTGATTTATTGGATGGGACCTTTCCAAATCAAAGGTTCACATGGGAGGGATCTTTAGATAAGAAGGAAATAATTTTGAGTTCCAAGTGCTTAAAAATTAGATGCATTGAATGTTTTGATCCATTGCTGTTTGTTTTTAGTACTTTGTCCTCTGTAAAAAGCTTCCTGAAGGAAGTGGATTCCCATAAATTCCTAGGTAGTAGAGTTTGAATTTCATAGGTGATGCATGTATTACAGTATGGAGCCCTTTAAAAGGCTGGTTGGAGATGCTGGAAAGTATTATGGGATTTGCCTCATAGCAAGGGGTGCTGATGACTTGCCTTTTTTTTTTCTAGCGCCAGCTTGCAGGTCTGCTCTTTGAGTTGGGATGCACCACTTCTGCGCTTCAGATATTTGAGAAGCTGGAGATGTGGGAAGACGTGGTCATCTGTTACGAAAGGGCTGGGCAGCATGGGAAGGTAGGTGATAGTCACATCTGCGCTGTTGAGAGCCTTCTTTTTCTGTATTTTCCCCTCACTCTTACAAAGACACTTCTGACAGTATTTACTCACATTCCTTGTTTCACTTAAGACTTTTTAGTGTTTTCTCTGATGTATGCAGGGCAGCTTATTTTCTGTGTTCATAAAAGAGAAAAGCAGCCTGGAGTTGATATGATATTTGGCATTTAAGAAAGAGTAATAAAAACTTGGAGGGCACTGCATGTTTTGATCCATTTTCCTATTGATTCTTCTGTAGGACAGCTTTGAAGTGAAATATGAGGAATTTATTTCATTATTTTTGGGGTACCTGATGACTAGAGGCTGGGGACATGAGGGAGATTATCTAGAAGGCTGAGTTAGTACAGGAAAGTCAATGTGACCCCTGCTGAGGCAGAAGCATTATTAAGTGTGTGACACAGATTTAATTTCACTCTTAAATTGAGTCAAGAAAGAAAATGTTGCAATATCTGCATCTGTTATTAATCTGTTGTTTCTTCTCCTCATACATGAACCATATTTTAGGACTTGTGTCTCTACATTGTGAGCAGCTGTAAAACTGGACACGTTAAAATCATATGTTAATTAAAACTATTTGTCTTTATTTTATGTGTCTGGGTGTCCTGCCTGTATATGTGTATGTGCGCCGTGTGTGCTTGGTGCCCACAGAGGCCAGAAGAGACTGTCAGACTGTTGGGAACTAGAGTTACAAATGGTTGTGAGTCACCTTGTGGGTGCTGGGAACTGAACCGAGGTCTTCTGCAAGAGCAGCATGTGTTTTTAATTGCCATTTAAATGAAAAGATCTCAGTATGATTTGGCATTGAAACAAAAAAGCTGTTGAATCAAAAACAAAAGACATAACCAGAGCAGAGAAATAAATTTGGAATTTGTGGAATAAACATTTATGGTGAAATTGTCATAATTTCACTAACATTTCTTTAAAAAAATAACAACCAAGTGTTTTGTGAGAGCTAAAAAGGGAAGATACTCAAAGTAGATGAAGGCCACATGTGTTGGTGCATTCCTTTGATCCCAGCACTTGGGGGGCAGACGTAGGTGGAGTTCTGTGAGTTGGAGGCCAGCTTGGGCTTGAGCATGTTTCAAAAACAAAACAAAACAAAACAAAAAATCAAAAGTTGATAAAGCTTAATTTTGTTCTAAGTGATACAAAGGGAAATTGCCATAGGAAATGCCCAACAATGTACTGAAGGCAGAAAGACTTCTCAAACTTTAATGAATATAGGGGAAAAAATCAAAACATTTCCCTCTTTCATTAAGAATTTGTTTTATGATTGATTGATAGCATGTTTCAGGATATTTGATCACACTGTGAATCCCGAGAAAAACCTGTACTGGAAAAACCTCTTTCTAGTTGTGCTGTGGTTCAGCCCTAGCACACACCTTTAATCCAATAATTTTCTGTTTCTTGAAAACAAGTAGTTGTGATGTGGATAAGCACTAGCATACACCTTTAACCCAAGAGCTTTCTGTAAACAAGAGCTAAATAAAGCAAACCATAGGTCAAGAGGAGGAGCAAGCAACCAGTTGACAAAGAAAACACAGGAAGGAGGGAGATTGAGTTGAAGGGTATTTAAAGACAGCATGGAGAAGAAGGGGCTTTTTCCTTCTGGGACAAGAAGGTCAGCTGGAAGCTTTCTCTGTGTTTCTGAGACAACAGGTTTTCACCCCAATATCTGGCTCTCAAGTCTTTATATTGGTAAAATCAAATGTTTGGGATTTGGTTTCTTTGTAACAATAGCACCTCAAATTTGGTGAAATATAGAGCTATGTTTTTTTTCAAAAACTTAGATTTTTTTAGCCTGTATTGTATCAAATGCTTGTTTAAAGAAGGGGTGAGTGGAAGAATGAGTGTCTTAGTTTCCCGACCCATATAGCTCCTATCTCATCGCACCTTACTGTGTAATTTTTTTTACGTTTGTTAACAAATACATAATGACTAGGTTTGTTAGGTTTGTTTAAAATTATTTTATTATTTTATGTGAATGGATATTTTGCCTGAATGTGTATCTGTGCATGATGTATTTTTCCAGGATCTATAGAGGCCAGAAGAAGGGATCAGCTCCCCAGGACCATATAGGTGCTAAAACTCAAACCCAGGTTTTCTGGAAGGGGAGTCAGTGTTCTTAGCCACTGCGCCATGTCTTCAGACACTGAGGTAGTGGCTTTTTAAAAAGTCTTAAGCAAGTTGGTGAATCACAAATACCCAAAGTATGCTCTAAAATATTAATTTAATTATTTTCAGAAATCATGGAGAGCTGAGCTGCCATAATTGGAAGAAAAGCATTTAGTACATCCATGTACTTCAGCGAGGGGTTGATGCTTCTCCTAATAGCTGTAATATTATTCTTTTCCAAGATTTGTACATGGTCTTGTAAGAATTATCTTAGTGTAATGATAAATGCCTCAGTTCCCAAATATATTGGAAATGTACATATTTTTAGAAATGTAGTTAGTCTTTTTTCCTTGTAAATTTTTGTGAATTCTAGCCCCCAAAACCCCATTTTGATTTTTAAAGATAGATTTTTAACAATTTGTCTCTTATAAGACCTTTTTTTTTTTTTGTTTTGTTTTGTTTTGTTTTTTGTTTTTGAGGCAGGGTTTCTCTGTGTAACCTTGGCTGTCCTGGACTTGCTTTGCAGACCATGCTGGCCTCAAACAACCAGAGATCTCCTGCCTCTGCCTCCCCGAGTGCTGGGAATACAGCCGTCTCCCACCATGCCTGGCACGCTCTCTCTCTCTCAGATATATTTACTTTTATTTTATGTGAATTCATGTTTTGCCTGCATGTATATATGTGCACTTTATGTGTGCATGGTGCCTATGGAGTTAGAAGAGAGTATTTGATCCCCTGGAACTGGATTTGTGAGCCACTTTGTGGGTGTTGGGCACCATACCCATGCACTCTGCAAGAACAGCAAGTTTTCTTAACTGCTGAGCCATCTCTTCAGCTAACCCACCGCCTGCTTTTATTATTTCTGTTATATTTTCAGATAATTTTAACCACAGACTAAAACGTATTGCTTCAAGTTGGAAACAAATGTTTTCTTTCTAGAACAGCTGAGCTTATGGTGTTCGGCCATGTGCCAGTATTTTTCACCACCTTTTGATTTCACTAGACGTTTGAAATTTTAATCCTTGCATTTTATGCTTAATGGAATAATTTATTTTTAAAAGGCGAATTTAGGTACGCTTGAGTCTAATGATTGTTGTGATGGTCATGTTTACACTTTGCCCTGGTAGGCGCTTAGACTTCCTAGTTTAGGATACTGCTTGCTATTTAATGACCACTGGCAAGACATCTAAGATTAATTTTGCTTGACCCTAGGATCAGAACTGGTTAGCATTAATTTTTCAGTTATTTGGCTCGCTTGTCAGTTTCCTCTAGTTGATGGCAAAATCTGACTTTGTTGAGCAAACCTAGTTTGGTCTCTAAGTGAGCAACAAAGGCTGAGCTGGCATCAGCTGAGCAGAGGTGAGGATACAAGGTGAGTGTGGGGAGGAATGAGGTCTGGTCCTTGTTTCTTTTTGGGAGCCAGGTTTGCCTGAGATCACATAGCTGCATCTTGATTATGCTGCATTTTCAAATTACTGTAACCATGGATTCTTACCATTTTGTTTTAAGTTGCAAGTAAATGTGTTACTTTGAAACCAGCAGAGTGTTTTTAGTAGTCAGTTTAGGTTTTTTTGTTTGTTTTTTGGTGGGGAGATTTGTCTTCCAAGATAAGAGTACTTCCTTTATGTGATCTGTGAATTTCTTAGAAGTTCTTTGCTAGAGCAGTCTTCCTGAGGCAGTATCTAATATGGCAATCCACCCATCAGTAACCTCCCTTTTGTCTCCAGGATGGAGAGTGAATAGTTGGAGATGCTTCATGAGCTGGCTGTTTATTATGGCCTCCTCCCCATTCTCTTGTCCATGTTAATCCCAGGATCATGAGTCTCCTGTAGCTACCTGGCGTGGTGGCATGGCCTCAGTTCAAGGCCCATGTTCATGCTTTTGTGTCTAGAATGCTTGTCACTCGTTGGTAACTCTTGCTTATTCTTTCAGTCTCCTTTTAGTGTCGATAGTGTCTGAACTCTGCCTCCTCTCTGGATCTATGTTGCCCTCCTATTAACTCCTCAGCATCTAGAACTACTCTAGTATCCCATTAGCTGGCACATTTCCCCTGGGCTATTTAATCTGTCTATGTTATTTAGAGCTGTGTCTCCAGACACCATTGGTCCCCAGGTAACAAATAGTTGAAAAGGCACTAGGAAGCAAATACCCCAGTAAAACCCTCCTTATGGATGACTGACCAGATGGCGAAACACCTGCTGCCATCCTATTCTGTTCTCAGTAGTGAGATACCTGCCTCCACTTCCATTTTAACTTTAAAAATAGAAATGGGAACCTTTAGGATTCCAATTTTCACACGGTAACAATAAGCACACCGTAGTTTGTTGTTAGATAATGCAGTTTCTAAGCACGTCTCACGGACTATTCTTTATGTGATTGGTTTGTAATCATTACATGCTACTTGTAAGAAACTGCAAAATATGAATTGCTTTTGTCATTTTACTGGTTAACATCGGTAAGTTGCAGATTGTGTCTTCCAAGAACCGACTTCTTTCTCTTTAAAGTCTGTTCTTTCCCCACACCTGCCTACCTTCATGGTTATTGTTACGTCCATAAAAATTGGAGATTAGATTTTTAAGTTAAACTCCACATAGGCACAATAATTGAAAATGCTCCACAGCTGGGTAATGCAAATAGGCGGTGGCCAGCTAATCGGATAATGAGGTCTGTTTTAAATTACTCTGTTTTATCTAGGCCTTGGAGTGTTTGTATTGGCAAGTACACTTTGAGAAATTGAGCTAGAGCCTGGTGTTGTCACATATAAATGAGCACGTGCCTCAGAAGCACCACACAGGCGGCGAGGCTGGGAGGGTCCAGCTGGGCGTGCGGCCTTTGTGCTTTGCATCTCTTGGTTGTTGCTCACGGGACATGACGTTGTACCAGGAGGAAGTTGTCCTGCTGGGAGGACTGTCCCAGGGAAGAGGAGAAGGCACTTTGGTGCTATCCTAGCTCTGCCCTAGGCGTTCTGCCTTTATGTGGCAGGGCCGTAGCGCGTCTTTCCAGCAGGCAGTACCCATCTCTGAGAGCTAACCTCTTGGCAGTGAAATCAGCCTGCGTTTGTTCTCAGCTTCAGGAAGAAGCCTGGAGTGAGAGGAGACCTGGACTCCTGCATGGTTCCTTAGAACTCACGCCTGCTGCCAGGTCATTTATTCTTCAGTTGTTGAAAAATTACTCTCATACATGTGTGTCTGGTGTATTCACATGTGTGCTCACATGGATGTGCATGAGGCCAGAAGAGGGTATCAGATCCCCCAGAGTTACAGGCACTTTTGAGCTGTCTGATGTGGGGACTAGGAGCCATACTCAGGCCTATGCAAGAGCAAATGATTCTGATGGAGCCACCTCTCCAGCTCTCTCTTAGCACCGTCTTAAGTTCTGGGCCTGTCTCTTTTCACCCGCTTGGAGTGAGCGTGTTTGGTTGTTAGGCCTGTCTGCCATTTCAGTAGTCCTCAGGGTGCCCTTTCTTTCCATTCAGACCATTGGGTCCACACTTGTCTCTGCCTCATCAGTTTTTGCGGGGGGTGGGGGGGGACTTCCCATAGTTGGTTGTCTGCCAGCTCCCTTTACTTGTCTGCTGACCAGAAGAGGGCTGCTCTTAATTAATTAAATTTTAATTCCTCCCATTAATCCACAGCGATCAACCTACAACTCACAGCCAAGAGGAACAGTTTGTTTTAGAATTACTTCTGACTAAAGTACAAGAGTAAAACGTGGAGGGCGCCTCACCCATTAGAGATTGAATTTAACTTTCACCCGTGCTGCTTACCCCAAACTCAAGGCCTGACAGAGTGCTGCAGTGAAGTAGTAGGGTACGGTCTCTCCTAGTCCAGTCCCAGCTTTCCATTGACAGCTTAGAGCAGCACATTGTTATAAATGTAAATGAACCTGGTGCAGGTCATGTGCCTGTCCTCCTCTCTGACAGTACTACTGAACCGCACAGGCAATGGTGGGATTGGTTCCCATCAAGTCCTCAGAGTTTGTGCTTTGAATTTGAAGTTGTAAGTTGATACTTTGTGGGTGAATGTAGGCCAGCAAGGCATTTTGTCTGTCTTTCATAGTGTTTGAAAAAAAAAATAAAATCAGGGTAAAAATTCCAGATTTCATCTTTTAAAAATTTCAGATTTCTTGGCTTTTCTTAGAGATCCAAAAGATGAAAACCAACCAAACAATAAAACAAAACAACCCCAAACCAAGAGCCAAATGAAAACCGAATAACCAAATGAAAACCCGGCCCAAATCCTAGATGGTGTGCTAACTGGCTGACGAGGCGCAGGGGGCTCCTCCCTTGCGAGGGTCACGTTACAGCCTCCTCCCAACACTGCCCGGTCTCTGGGCTAAGCAGTGCAGCTTCCCCTGGGTGTTTGAACTGTAATTGTAGATTCTGCTTAAGTCATAGCTCTTAAGTTCATAGTGATTCACATTCACTATTAAGAAAAGTAATTGTGTGAGATTGTAAAAATAAAATAGATTAATAACTATCCTTTGCATATATGGGAATACAGTTTTATTTAATAGACATTTATGTGACACATTTTCCTCTATCTTTATAGAAATGGGTGTCTGAGCTGTGTGTCACCCCAGAATTTAGGAGGCAAGCCTGGCTTCCCTTTCACCCCTCCACCCCAGTTTGTATTTTCTCACAGGGAAGACCAGCGTACAGCTTGCTAGAAAGCTTCTCACTCCTAGTCAGTCACATATTTGATAAAGCATAATGATGTTGCAGGGACTGTGCACGGTGCCCAGGGGCATATTCTTGTTCACTGGGCACATCTTTTGTAGTTCTTTTTTTAAAGTAATAAATAAGTGGAGGAAGAAGGATAAAACTGGGACTTGATGGAGAACATGAAAAAGACCAAGGAATGCATTATGACTCGTGGAAGAAAGGAAATATATTGCCTGTGAGCGCTGCCCTGGGCAGAGAGAAGTCTGTTGGCAGGAGAAGGAGGTGTAAGCTCTCAAGGAGAAAGAATTAACTTATCTAACACAAAAATGCACAGCATTAATTTGTGGGAGGAGGTCAGCCCAGACCAGGGAGGGTCACTGCTCTGGGATTACTCCCCTTCTCTAGGAAGTTGCTTTACCCTGACCCTCCACGCCCATCCTCCAGATAAGAAAACATCCACAGTTGACGGGGTTTGGCAGTGACAAGTCACATGCCACCCACCTCGTTCTTAAAGAGTTGTGGTGGTTGGGAGTTGGGTCTGAAGTAAGCTACCAAGGTGAAGTCCTTGACCCGCCAGCATTTCTCAGTGGGAACATTTTCCTGGTCTATGCTTACTCTTTCTTTGTCTTAGGCTCTAGCACATCTTCAAGCCTTTAATGCAACGAGTGTAGTCAGAGATAGAATATATTTTGCCATGTTTTTAATCAAGAGCCACTCTTAGAGTATGATTTGATGTTCTAAGCTTTGGATCCTGCTTAAATGTGGGGTGTCTGTTGAACAGAGACTCTCTTACTGGGTTAACAGTGTTTCTCTTTTTTGACCTTTTTAAAAAACGTGTATGTGTCTGTGTGTGTGTAAGTACAAGTGCACAGCTGTGGGTCTCTGTGTGGAGGCCTGTGTTTTACTAAGTTTCTCACCACCTGATTGTCTGAGGCAGGATCCTGGCTTTTTAGCTACAATAGCAGTTTGCTGCAGGGATCCTGCCTCCACCTCTGTGATTGGGATTACAGCGGCCTGTCTTGGGTTTTGAGGATTCGAACTCTGGTTGTCACACTTGTATGTCACATTTATATGTCAATTTGAATCATCTTCCTCGCCCCTCATTTCTAATTTTAGTGATTTGAGGCTTCAGAACCATCTTTTGGTTTGGTGTTTTTCTGTCTTCTGCCTCTTTTTAAAAAAAAATATTTATTTAGCTTAATTTATGTGCATTAGGGTAAAGGTGTCAGATCGCTTTGACTGGGCATTACAGACAGTTGTAAGCTGCCAAGTGGGTGCTGGGAATTGAACCTGGGTCCTTTGGAATAGCAGACAGTGCTCTTAACCTCTGAGCCATCTCTCCAGCCCCCATCTCCTGCCTCTTTTATCTTCGTAATTTTCTTCTTTCTGCATGCTTTGAGTTTAGCTTGCTCTTTTTGATACTTATGGTAGAAGGTGAGGTTATTGATTGATATTTTTCAACATAGGCATGTAGAGCCATAAATTTTCCTCTGTGCATACTTTTGCTATGTCTGTATGTTTTAGAATATCTCTGTTTTGCTTCATCTCGACGTGCTTTTAGTTTGCTGTAATTTCATCTCTGACTCCTGGCTGCTCAGGAGTGTTTGTGATTCCCTTAATCCGTTTACTGCGTGACTGCAGTCCTGTCAGATTTATTGGGGCTTGTATCATGAGCCACTGTTTAGTACATCCTGGAGAATGTATGCGCATTCTTGAGAAGAATGTAAATTTTGCTCTTGTAGGTTGGAGTATTTGTTAAGTAATCTTTTCAGTCAGTACATCTGTAGCATTGCTCATATCTTCCATTTCCATCTGTTACATAGTTTTCTGTCCATCATTGCAAGGTAGGCATGAATTCTCCATATATCTTTGCTATGTTGCCCATTTCTCTTGCCAGTACTGCCAGTTCCTGCTTCGTGCACTTTGGGGATGTGCTGTAGGTGAATACATTTATAACTGTTACTTCTTTTTGGTGGAGTGAACGTTCTAGCATAAAAGTGATTTTTCCCGTTAACAGTTTTTTTCTGGAGGTCTGACATTTTGTTTGCCTAGTATAGCTGCCCTGGCTCTCTTGGTTACTGATCATCCTCTCCCCGACACTTTTCACTTTCACCTGTTTGTATGCTCAGATCTAAAGTGTGTCTCCTGTAGATGACATCTTAGATGAATAATTTTTTATTCTTTTTGCCTGTTTTCTGTCATTGATGGAGTATTGGTTCCTTTATTCTTAATCACTGTTAATACAGGTATGCATCAATCCTTTTTTTTTTGCATCAGTCATTTTTTTATTTTTTATTAATTACACTTTATTAATTTTGTATCCCCCCAAAAGCCCCCCCTCCCCTGCTGATCCCACCCTCCCTCCCCTTTCTGCATGCATGCCACTCCACAAGTCCACTGATAGGGGAGGTTCTCCTCTCCTTTCTGATCTTAGTCTATCAGTTCTCATCAAAAGTGGCTGCATTGTCCTCTACTGTGGCCTGGTAACGCTGCTCCCCCCTCAGGGGGAGGTGGTCAAAGAACAGGCCAATCAGATTATGTCAGAAGCAGTCCCTCTTCCCATTACTATGTAACCCACTTGGACACGCATCAGTCATTTTTTAATGTCTTTCTTCAATTTTGTTGTCACTCTGTTATTCACCACTCCATGCAGCTGTGAGATTTATCATTATCTCTAGCTGTTTTCCAGTGCTTTTCCCCGAACAAGCCCAGCACTGGATGAAATGGGAGTGGGCTCTCCAGGCCCTTATCAGATGGGCAGATAATATCACATTTTTTAGAACAAGGCTTTAAGGGACCAAACCCAGTGGGCTCCCTCTGGTGGTTGCCAGATCAGTTCCCACTGAGACCGCTGCTGCAGATTTTGAAGGGTGCTACAGAGTTGGAGGGGAGGGAACAGGCCAGGTTACAGTGCCACAAAGCCAGTTGTCCTCATCACGACTCGGCCATCTCTTTTGAGTGAATGTGCTTTGGGTTATTGCACACATGTACTTGGTAGCTTTGAGAGAGTTTGGAACAAGCTGCTGCTCCTCTGGCTGCTTTTGCGGTGGGTTTTCAGATGTTCTTGTGCTCTTGCCCACCCCTTTCTTCCCTCCTCCTCCCTCCCTCCTCCCTTCCTCCCTCCCCTCCCTCCCTCCCTCCCTCCCTCCCTCCCTCCCTCCCTCCCTCCCTCCCTCCCTCTTTCTGTTGCTCTCTCTTTCTCTGTTGTCAGTCCATGGAATGAATTTGGAGAGAGGTTTTTGCCTTCCAGCTTTGTGGCTTTTGGTTGGAGACTGACCACTTGATTGAGAAATCTACGTTTTAACTTTGTCTCACATGGTTATTTTAACACCTACTTCTCAGAATTGTAATTAGAACTGAGGTAATGCAGTTACCCACTGAAGAACTGACTGAAAAATGAACCTGTGAGGCACCACTTAATGGGAGGATACAAAAGGTAAAGGTGACATAGATGTAAAAGGTAAAAATGTCAACAGGGTTGTACCTCTAGGCTTGCTTTTTTTATGGAAGAAGTAGATGCTTTGAATCCTTTTGGGAATAAGGGGTCTCCTGGAGCTAGGGCTTACATAAATATGGAAAGATCTAGCAAAGTTAAGTGATAGTCAGGGGATCGGGGAAGAGGTCTTCCAGTGGTCCCTGTGAAGCATGGACACAGGTGAGTAAGTCAGACATTGAAGGAGAATCTGAGAAGCCACTCCTGCCATTGAGATGAGACTTTGAAGAGAAGCTTCAACAGAGGTTTGTGGAAGTCTCTGAGAACTTTGTAGATAGCAGCCCTACGAGCTCAATGGGAGATTCTCACGGAGGGCCTGGAGTTGTTTTGATCAGCAAGGCTGGCTCACAGCTGGAAAGCTCAGCCACACACACAAGGCAAGGGCCACCTGGGCTTCCCAGACCGCTCTAGGGCCTGTTTGGCACTGTGTTTGCCCATGACCACGTTGGCTTGCAAAGGCTGTTGGTTCATTCTGCCTGTAATTCCCAGCAGGTTCCCCTCTGCCAAATTCTGACATGGAAACAGAAACAAAGGGCATTTAGGAAACCTCATTCCTAGATTAAGAACATTGACGTGACATAAATGCCCAGGTAAGGGCCTAGCTCTTTGCCTTGGGAGTTTGGTTATCTGGAGACAGCAAGCTATCAGCAGATATTTTGTAGATTATTTTACATTGCTAAAGAAGACTTCTGAGACAGGGAAACCTAAAAACATTTATTTCTCTGGTAGAGTTTAGAACATAGAAGATTAAGCATTTCTTTCACAAGCCTTGTGTCTGAATGACTTGGCATTTTGACCAGTGCCCAATAGAAGCAAGTTGGCAGAGGAAAGATTTCCTTTCAGTAGTTTCGGAGGGATTCAGAACATCAGAGTGGTGGAGGTGCGGTTGAGCTTGGGGCAGTGTGTGTGGCATACACAGAAGTGCCTCCCCAGGAAGCAGAATGGTTACCACTTCAGGCTGGGTGTCCCCTTCAAAGGCCCCATCTGCCTAAGGTTCAAACTAGTGCTGATAGCTGGGGACAAGCGCTAAAAACAGGAGCTTATGTGTAAGGTTTTTACACTAAAACCATAAGCACTTGTTTTGGTTAATAGGTGAATTCCTTGTTGGCAATTTATGAAGATAAATTTTATAAATTGAACATTTTGTCATAATCTGTGGTGTAAAGCAGGTGATTTTCAATTGGGATTTGGTTGACATTAACACAATTTCTTAATCTGGTTTTTTGAATTCTATCAGTAGAGTATCATCAAGGCCAAGGCCATTGACTGAGTTGTGGTGGGCTGATAAAGCATAAAGTTCATGTTGTTCTCAGGCAAGACAGGACAAGTATTTTCACTGCTGTCATCTGACAATATGTAGCTCTTGGATAGAAAGCATTTGTCTTTATCCGTATCCATTTCTCAAGGGCCAGAGCTTCAGAACACAGATCATGTCCTGGAGAGTAGCTGTAATTAGTTCCACCCCTGTATCACAATTCATGGTGCTCTCTAGGACCCATGCATGTTCTCAGTTTAAGTGGGTGTGTTAGCTGTGCCCTATATACACTTAGTACCTGTGGAGTTTAGACAGTTTTCTGTGGCTTATGTAGACGTGCACTGCTGCCCAGGTTTATTCTTTTAGATGGAAAGACTATTGCTTGGCTCTCCATACTGTTCTGCTGGCTACTTGTTATATCTACCTTGCCTTGTGTTCAGGAACTAGGGAAGTAATCATTGGTAGATTCAGAGACTTATAGGCCTACTCTGGAATGCACTGATTCCTGAAAATTCTTTAGGTTCCAAAGGATTAGCGTTAACCAAAAACTAACTCTGAAAGAAGTCTTTTTCCCAGGATACATATACTTAGTAAATGACTCTATTTACTTCTTTAAAGCTAAATAGAAAAAAGAATTTTGCTATGTGCTTGGTACATTATCACATGGTCCTTTCTAAGTGGTATTTATCCTCCTTTGTTGTATTTCAGAGACTGAGTTTTTTAAGATATTCAGGGATAGGAATTGGGTGAAAGATGGCACCTTAGAGACTCAGATACTTATACTTTTTTTAAAAAGATTTTTTAAAAAATTTTATTATTATTATTATTAGTTACATTTTATTAACTCTGTATCCCAGCTGTATCCCGCTCCCTTATTCCCTCCCAATCCCACCTGCTCTACCTCATCTCCTCCCTGCCCCTTTCCAAGTTTTTTAAAGATTTATTTATTTATGTATACAGCTTTCTGCCTGCATGCTAGAAGAGGGTACCAATCTCATTATAGATGGTTGTGAGCCACCATGTGGTTGCTGGGAATTGAACTCAGTACCTTTGGAAGAACAGCCAGTGCTCTTAACCTCTGAGCCATCTCTCCAGCCCTGACTGATACTTACACTTTTTAAGATGTTTCATCCATCAAGATAGACCTTGGTTGGCTGCCTGTCTACACTGGTTAGGATCCATCAGCCACTACTTACAATCCATGCTGCTCCAACTGCTCTAGCATGACTTTGGCTGGCTGTGTCTGTGCAAATTGTTGTGCATATTTTGCTCCCAGCACACTTGCCAGGTCTCTGCCACCTTGGGTCTCATCATCTCCGTTGAAGTCTGGAAGCTTGTGACAGCAGAAGTACTCCAAAGCTTTCCCCTATTACACGGGGCATTTATAATAGACGTTTTCAAGTATGCTTTTTCTCCCATGTTCTCATAGCCAAGATAAAGGGAGCAAGCCCAGGTCTTCCGGTGACAGAGTTGGGGTGGGTGAGCAGGTTGTCTGTCTGTTCTGAGTGTTGGATTCCTTCCTCCACATTATGTGAGGAATTTCTGGCATCTTAGCTTTGCTTAGTTTTTTGGCCACATCTAAGTCCAAGTTTCATCATGTAGTTGAGAACATTATTTAGAACTATCCCCAGCTGTTTGACTTAGCATTGTGAATCAAAACTCTCTTGGGGATCTCAGTTCAGCCTGATTTCAATTATGGTCGCGTTTGTCTCTGGTTTAACACCTCTAGAGTCTTTTTGATCCCACAGTTTTCTCTCTATAAATTAAAATCTTTCAGTGCCTTTTCTGTGTGAATTACGTGTAGAGGCTGTGACCTATGAATAGAATGCTGCAGGCATCAGTCATAACATCTTAAGGTAAAATGCTGCCACTCGTGGGTAAAGGACTGCCACCTCTTCTGGCGTAGGATTCAAGAAGTTGGGGAGTTTCTGATTCTTGACTAATCCAAAAGTTTTTGAGTCTGGCCTGTCATGATTATTGGCCTCTTTAGCTTCTAGACGTGAGGGAGTAACTGGTACTCGGCTCAACTCGCCTGTATTTCCTGCTGCTGTGTATGAGTCTGCCCAAAATATAGCAGCTTAAACCCACTTGAGGCTTTCTTTAAGTTGTTTCTCCTCTGTGTTTCTGTAGGACAGGAATTTAGGGAGGGCTTTGCTGGGCTTTGGGATTTCTCAGCAGTTACAATTAGGTGGTGGTGAAGTGGGTGCTTCATAGAGCTTAGGATACTCATGCCATAGAAGTCCTCCACACTTAGAATAGCTTGAGAGCAGCTGGAATTCTTTGTCCTCTTGTCAAAGCTTCTCTTTGTGGTTTCTCCTCATGAATTAGCTGAGGGACAATGGGACTGCTTACATGGCAGCACAGGGCTCCAACCCCACATCCAGGAAAGGCTCCCAGCTTTGAAAGGCGCTCACTGTTACTTTTGCCATAGTCCCAAGCCCACAAAAACAAACAAACAAACAAACAAAAAACCCCAACATGTTAGCTAAAAGTTCATTGAGAAAATAAGAATAAAGTAAAACACATTTGATTAGCTCCAACTTTTACTCAGAACTAATGAGCCTGAATCTGTCCTACCTGTGCAGCAGCAGTCCTGTGGGAGACACCATCCCGACAACTGACTAGGACTAGACACCAGAAATTCCCTAGTTCTCCGCCTCGAGGATTGAAGACACCCAGGGCCGCTTTCTTTCCTTCAGCTATCTAAGTGAATTTGGAAGCAGCTGATATGCCTCGCACATGCACTCCTTCGTGGTTACCCTGTCACTCCAGGCACAGAGCCCTGCGCTTGTAGGTGCTTTAGTCTCAGGCACCGAGAAGGCAGTTCCAGAATTCTTTCCTCCCGAGAGTCATGCGCCTGCCAGTGCTTATGCCCGCCACAGTCGCGCCATCCTCCAATTCAGCAGGGGCTCAGTCACAGACCTCCAGGGCACAGTGCATAGTCACATCTGCATGGAGTGACTGTGGCGCTTACACAGACCAGAGTCTGCAGGGTCGAGCAGAAAGGAGCTTTAAGTGAGTCAGCTTTGGAATTTGTGGAATGCTGTGGTACAAATTTAAACACCATCCCTGCAAGAGAAATGCTTTTGAACACTGTAAGCTTATTTCACCAGAGATGGTGGGGCCACTATCATATGAAGTTTTGGTTAAATGTTTGTCTTTATGGTTACAGAATTTGCTCAGATACATTAATAACCATTATATTACTTGCAAATAGAGAAAACTTATAAAGCACTGAATTTTAAAACTTGATGTTTGCTTTGGCTTTCGGGGACTTGTGATTGTTTTCCCAGGGAAACTGTTCAATAGATTTGATTCCATGTCCAAATAGGCCTCACAGTCTGTATTGTCTGTACTATATCATAAGTGCAGAAATGCCAGCATCCAGAGACACTTTGAGAAGTGCGTCCTATATTTAAGAGAGCACATACAGATTAGACAGCTTACAGACATCTAACTTAAACTGCATCTAGTGTATAGACTTTCAGGTTGCCGATTTATCAGAAACAGGATGGCAGACATGGGTGAGGTAAGCTGAGGGTCCATAGCAGTAATAAGTAGAGAATTACATCATCCGGTAGACTGGTAGATGATGGACACCAAGGAATGACACTCTTACTTAAACCTTGTAGTGAGGGTGATCTTTAAGCCGACTGCCTGGAACCACATGTTCCTTAGTGATGGTATTGCTAAGCAGGCTGAGTAGAAGTCATGGGTGAACACGGAGAACTTGGCTAAGTGCTGGTCTTCAGCAGCTGCTGTATTGTTGCACACTTGACAGCCATGGTTAGGTAGACAGGAGAGAACCACAACAAGTTGTGCCTGCTAGAGTTATGGCTCCAGCTAGATCCTTGGGGATCAGGCCCCCGCTGTCTCTGCAGCTCTGTGTAGGCGTAGGGAGTCAGGACTCCTTAGCTCCTGGCCTTTGGAGCTTACAGTTAGGACTCTTGAGACCGTTGGTTCTAAAGGACTGACAGCTTTAGGAGCCCGTCCAATGACTAGTGCCTGTTCGTTCTCTTCTGCCTCTTTATCACCTGGCTTCTACCTCAGTACTCTATCTTTTCTACTTCCATTGTCTCCTTTGTTACTACACTGTGCTTCTTGAACCATTTAACTCCCTCTTCAGCTGGGCAGTCCTAGCCATCTTGCTGTTGCTTTTGTAGCTCACCCTGCTGACTGCCCAGCTGTTACTGCCATGGTCCTCTACTGTTCCTGTCACTGCTGTCTGTAGTCCCACACTACTAGAAGCAGGCAAGAAAGGACCACTAAAGAAAATCCTTTGAGGAGAGAGAGAGAGAGAGAGAGTTTTTGTGTGTGTATGTGTGTCCCTTACCCCACTCACTAAATGAGACTATATAACCTATTGGGGTGTTTGGACTAATCACAGCACACCTCACATACAAATGCAGGCTTTGTTTGCACCAGTCACAGACCCTCTGCCAGCCTAGCTGGAGAAGAGTCCCCATCTGGCCTTGGTGATCACCAAGCCTTATGAAAGCAAAAGTCCTGGCTGAGGCCATGCTTCTGGAGGCAGAGCAGTGGTCATTGTCCAGTTGTCGCAAGGTTTCTTTGGAGTGTTCCAGATGGCAGAGTCCAGTTTTGTAGATTACTCCCTTCCCCCAATTTCAATGACATCACGAGTGTTTACCATAAGAACTCAGTTGACATTGACACGAACAGTGACTTCAGCCAGTGCTTACCAGCTGCCCAGACAAGGAGGGAGAGAGAGCCCCACTTTCTCTCAGTGGGAAGTTGCATCTGTAGGTGAGATGTGGCTTGGTTAAGACATAAATTTTTAACAGTGCCTTTTAAAATTGCATCTCCTCTTTTAAATAAAATTTCAACAACTTAAATACAGAACACTTAAAATCCAACAAAACCGTCTTCATGCTGTGGGGCAAGGTAAGGTAAAGACACTTCTCTAAGAGCAGCAGAGGGACGAAGCAAGCAGGGACCAATGAGGCATAGCTGGCCTGACAGGCGGGAGACTCCCCAGAGCCTGGGGATTCCAGGGACTCAGGGTAGTCCCTGCCTCTCCTGATTCCTTTTCACTTGTGCCATGTTTGTTTTCCCATGGGCCTTTTTCAGGCAGCCTGTGCTCTTGAGCCATGAAATGAGCAAGTAATTGAAAATACACAGACTATGAGATAAAAGTTGTACATGTGCTAAAAACAGCATTTAGTCACAATTAAGGGAATTTGCTGTTTTTGTTGTTGTTCATAGGCAGAAGAAATCCTTAGGCGAGAACTGGAGAAAAAGGAAACGCCAAGTTTGTACTGCTTGCTTGGAGATGTCCTGCAAGACCACTCCTGCTACGACAAGGCCTGGGAACTGTCACGACACCGCAGTGCGCGTGCCCAGCGCTCCAAAGCCCTCCTCCATCTTCGGAACAAGGAGTTTCGGGAATGTGTGGAGTGCTTTGAACGCTCAGTCAAGATTAATCCCATGCAGGTAAGACCTCATAAAGCCTCCGGTTCTTGGCGTGGGATTTTCTCTTCATAAATATGGTAACATGTAGGATGGGTTACTGATTACTTAAGGAGAAAATGTACATACAGATTATTTAAGGAGAAATTTGTACATATGCAAATAAATCAGAACATTTAAAATACACTTTCTGTATGTGTGGATGTGGGTGCACACATGTGTGGGTGCACGTGGAGAGTAAGGGATATATACAGGTGTTGGTCCTCAAGAGCTTGTCCACCTTCTTTTGATCTGCCAGTGTCTCTCACTAAATAGGCTGTGTTGAGCCTCAGGGATCCTGCTGTCTGATTCCCCTGTATTGGGGTGAGAAAGGCATGCTGCCACTTGGGCTTTTGTACATGCTGGGCATCAGACTCAGGCCATTGTGCTCCAACATTGTACTGATGGAGCCATCTCTCCAGATCCCTTTAAACAACCTTGTAAAATATGAAAAATTAAAGGGTGTCTAGAGCTGTACATTCATGATAAGTCTGCAGGAGAGAACCTAGTTTTAAGGGGGAATTACCTTTATTGGTACATAATTATGGTAAAATGATTTTATTAGAGACTGTTTTTTTCTCTCCCTGTCAGACTTTCTAGTGCCTTCACAGTTCACCAGTCATGGCTCCCACACATGTACACAGTCTGAATGGTTCATCTGGTGGAAACTTAGGTTGCTTCTACCCCTTGCCTGTTAGAAGAGTGCTGCAATGAAAAAATGGTGTGTGTAAAGAGTAGCTTCAGGATGTGTCTTTCATACTAAAAAAAATTAGGATGGGGTGGCCAACCTTTTGGCTTCTCAGAGTCACACTAGATGGAGAAGAACTCTTACACCACACATTAAATCCACAAGCAATAGTGAAAGCTTATGAGGAAAAGTCTGTATAGTTCTGTGCTATTTGCTACTACAGAGAAGGAAGAGGCCCTCCACACTAATCCTAACCTTGTGGGGCCCATTCAGTGGGCCGTTTAAGAACATTGAGCAGGTCCTAAGTTTGTGATCACTAATAAAGAAAATGAACATATCCAAGTAACAAAATTTGATGATTTAAAAAATCATAAATGTAGTATTTAATTATAAAAGCAACATAAACCAGTAGGTTATTTGACAGTTGCGTTTGAAAACTGGATACATCATTATCTGTTGTGATGGACAGTTGCAATTCTCAGTGAGCTCTCGGAGTGCTAATCAGCTAGCTTGGTCCTGGTTTTACCCTGAGTATGCGGTGTTGAAAATAACTGCTCACATGGGCTGGAGCATTGGCTCAACACTAAGGAATGCTAAGGAACTAAGGATTTTAGCTCGGTTCTGAGTAATCTGACACCTTCTTCCGATCTCCTCAGGCACCAGGCACACACATGGTGCTCATACATTCAGGCAGGCAAACACTCATACACATAAAATAAAGTATATCTAAAAAGAAATTTGTAAAGTAGTTGCTCATAAATTTTGGTGCTGCCAAAAAGGATGACATGAATAATGTATGATGTTTTTCTCTGTGAAGATAGGAGCTAGAAGAAAGAACAGGAAAGACAAAGGATTGCAGTTTTCTCTTTAAATTGGATGTTACATTGGAGCTTTATGCATTCCATTTGTAAGTTGGCAGGTAACATAGATTTATGTCAATTGAAAATGGAGTCATGACTATACCAAAATACTGTTTTCATGGAAATCCTTAAATCTGTTTCTAAACTCTGTGTCAGATTGAGAAGCAAGGCTTCATTTTTGTTTACAGGACAATATTTAGCCAGTGGGTCATAATGCATAAAATTGTCTTAACCTGAGTTTGCCATAGTTGCAGCAGCTTTTTTTTTGTTTGTTTTTGTTTTTAAATCTCAAAGATGCGTGTACTCATTTATATAAGTGGCTAAATCCACTAAAAATGTTAAGTCTGTAAGCCAGATTTTGTTATCAAGTCTGGCATAACTTTTGTTTGGGAACTACAAGTACATGCTGACATGTTGAAGATCATAAAATCTTTTTGATATTTGACCTTGACTTAGCCTTCTTATTCCTGGGAAGTGATGATGTTACCATAGGTAGCCTACACATTGTTTTTCCTTTTTCTTTAACAGAGCCTGGATAGTTTTAAGGAATTCGTATAATTGACGATGACTTAATATCTTGTCCCTTATGAAAGTCACAGTATTGGATAACAATTTATATGATGTTACCCATTTTTAATACTTTTGGCCATACGTTTTCTTGATGTACTGTACAGTGGTACTTCACTGAACGTGAGTTTTGAGCAGCGACTGCATCATCTTCCACTTTTGTGAGACCTTGATTTTTTACTCATCATCTCCCAGGCACTCTGAGTAATCAGACATGTTGACAGTAGACAAAGAAAAGCCTTTTGTTAGCAGTAAAGTAGCCGTCTTCTCCGTGACATTGTATTCATCATTGGTACAAATGGCAAGTGGAGCATTGTCATCCACCCAAAGAGGAAAAGCATGCAAACACTTTGTGTTATGTTGCAATGGAACTTGGTGAGCTACAAAGCACACACTCAGGAACCATGTAATCAAGTTCCAGATACTTCATTAAAATTCTCATAATGTTGTAAGTAAGTGGTTTAATTACAACATTGGACCACATTTATAGCTGTCCTGGGGCCCATACAGGTCATGCGCTGCTTATTGGACACCTCTGACTTAAAATTGGCTGCTGATGTTTACAGAACTGCCACCAGCCAGGTACCTCTTTGGGTATCCAGCTGGTATTAAAATCCAGATGATCTGACTGTGGAGCCAACAGTTTTTTGTTTTTTTTTCCGAGTTGAGGTTAAAAAAATGCATATGTAACATGTAATTTGTCATTTCTGAATGTGCAGTTTATTAATATGAAGTAGGTTCATACTGTTGGGCAACTGGTCTCTACAGCCTTTTTATCTTCTGAAACTGAAACTCTTATATCCATTAGCCAAGTCCTCATTCCCTTTCTCTAACCTCTGGCAACCACGAACTCAGTTGCTCTACATTATAAGAGCAGAGTCATACAGTGGTTGTCTCTCTTATGTGTATGAATGTTTGGTCTGCTTGTGTGTAAGCAAACCACATGTATGTAGTGCCTACAGAGACCCGAAGAGGGCATCGGATCCTCTGGAACAGGGATTATAGACATTTGTGAGCAGCCCTGTGGGTACTGGGAACCTAATCCTGGTCATCTCCAAGGGCAGCCATTGCTCTTAACTTCTAAGCCATCTTTCCAGCCCTCATATTTGTCTTTGATGACTGGCTTATTTCACTTAGTGTAGTATCCTCGGAGCTCATCCATGCTACATAGATATGAGAACTTCTTTCTTTGAGACTGGATAATATTGTATTGTGCCACATTTTGTTTGCCTGCCCATTGGGTGGAGATTTGGATTGTTGCCTATTATGGACAGTGTTGAAATGATATGAAAATGGGTGTGCAAGCAGACAGATAATGCTTTTTTAAAATTAGCTTTCAAAGAATTAGGTTTCATTATACTATTTTTAAAACAAAATTTGAGTGAGTGTGTGTGGTATGTGTGACAAGTAGTTGAGCAAATTGTTTGCTTTTCTCACTGAAAAATGAATGCAATTAATATCTTCCCAAACTGGTGAAAAGTCACATTCTAGAGACTAGAACATTCATGTACAGCGAATCTACTGAAGTTAGTGGGGATGACTTGGCAGAAAAGGTGTGTAATATATAGCTTTGGAGTTGGTTTTCGTTGACAGCTGTACCGACTTAGTGATTCTAACTGAATATGATTATATAACTTCTGCAGATAATTTTGGTTTTCATAATGGGGAAGTGAGGGTATATGTATGCTATTGGCTCCCGAAAGGGAGCAATACCTGAGATGGTGGGGGGGCAGGGTAATCCCATAATGAAGTATCTCATAACGCACAGGGAAGCCATCTATACTAACTTTTCTAGCCTATCACATCAGTAGCACTATGGTTGAAAAACTGTGCTCTAATTTAAATCACTCCTCCTCTCACATATAAGAGGATATGATGGGTTTGGCTTTGAGGGACAAGTCTTACTTCATTGGTTAAAGGAGGGCCAGACTGCAGGTACAGCAGCTAAGTAGGGCCTTGGGAACCAAAAGCTGAGTGTGTGCTGAAGGGATGGAAGAGCTGGTGAACAGGCCAGTGTTTCAGACTGGGAGGAAATAAGGCCGTGATAGTGGGAATGGTAGATTGGACCCAGGCTATCAGATATCTTAAATGTGGGGCTAGGCTGATTGTCTTTCCTTAGGTTGTTAGGGAGCCTCTGAAGTTGCTTTAATGCCATGCTTTGTCTTCAGCGCAAGAATGGGGTGTGCGTAGCGGGAACTAAGGGTCCTCGTTCTGTGCGCACTGGCTATGAGAGGGGACAGTAGATAGCCTAGGTAGCATACTAGTAATCAGCTGCATTTCACAGGGCAGCTATTAGTGTGGGAGGGATACTAGAACAAAAGGGCGACGTGACAGACTTGATGCGCTTGTTGTATAGTTTAGAACTAATTACTGAGACAAAGAGATGACAGTTGCTCAAGCAGAGTCACAGTATGACAGATACTAGGTGAGGATGCTTTGCAGCCTGCCGTGTGTCTTCCATTCAGGCAGACTGAAACAAATGCCCAAATACACAGGTATTTGGTGCTCAGGTTGTACAGAACTACTACAAGCTATGACTCAAACACCATACTTAGTAACTTGTGATCCAGGGTTGGATGTCTCCGAAGAAGGAGCCGTCATTACACTGTGCTGTTTTTAAGTGCCATGAGAAAGAGAAACTAGAATTAAAAAAAAAAATGCTGCCCACTATTTTCAGATCTGTCCAGAAGATTAGGTTTACTCTGATCTCTAGGTAAACGGAGCGAGGCATCTGCAGAGCATTGATACAAAAATAGAACCACGTGGCTTTATGCCAGAGATGGGCTGCAGCGCTAACGTACTGTTTATGGTGCATTTCTCAGAGAGCTGGAAGACACACACCGTTTATGTCAGTGCTTGTGAGGTTGCCAGCTACAGCCCGTGCACACCCATCTTTTTTCCCCCTCATGAGACTCAAGACACTAGTAAAATTTAATCTTGGACTTCTGGGACTTGAGGGTACTAAAAGCTGAAGAATGTAGGGGAGAAATCAAACCAAATCTCTAAGGTAGGGTTTGCTGACAGTTTAAAACTTGAGTTCAGATTTCTAATTGTTAGTCATTCTTCCTGCTGTCCTGATTTTTATGCAAAAAGCTTTGATATCAAACCAGAATGTGTAGCACAGGAAAAGGAAAATGTTCATTCCTGTCAAGAGTTCCAACCCAGCTCAGCATGTTTTTCGTTTTCTTTATTCTGTTCCTCTCTTTTGAAAAGCTTCCTTTCTTTTAACTCTTCTCATTGGCTAATGGATTACTCATTTTTCTATGGTCATGTGATGTTCCTGATTAATTTACTTGAGTCTCAGATAATCAAGATGATTGGAGAGGGGTGTAGTCTCCCTGCTGTGTGGGTGAGGGGAAGCACAGTGCTGATGTGAGGCAGGAGGTAATTGTTGAATGAATGATGGGAAGTACAGGGATGGTTAGAGGAAAACTGCTTTCTCAGGTGGAGAAAGAGCTTGAGGAAAAGCATGGATTCAAGAGTTCATCTGTCTGTTCCAGTATATGCTTGCTATTTTGGTGGCCCATCCAAGGAGTGTTTGTTTTTTAATTCTGTATGATTTTAATTCCATTTTGGGCTCCGAGAGCTAAGGAGAGTGAAGGGAGGGAAACAGACAAGCCTACAACTGCCTGTAACTCCAGCTGCAGCAGATCAGTGCCCTCTTCTGGCCTCCAGCAGCACCTGCACTCGTGCACAAAGCTGTACTCAGATACACATATACAGAACCTAAAAAATAAAAATAAATCTTAAAAAAGAAAAGACGGCTATATCCAAATGTAACTTGTACATGTGAGGGGTGAATTTTTTTTAACACTTCACTTTTTTATGTAGGACAAATGAAAATTAGCAAAATTGGTTTTAATAGATTAATTTCTTGTAATAGTTTATTTCTTTGATCTATTAATACATTTTAGATAAAAAGTATTAGAAATTCAATCTCATGGGACATATCTAACATTTCTAAATGTTGTTATAAATTCACATAAACTAAATGAACATTGAAGATGAAGCTAGTTGTTTTGGAGGACCCAGATTATACAAAGTAAGATGCAGTTCTGCTTTATGTATCTGTCAGTAGTTCTGTGTGGTTATTAGTTGTAGTGGTGGTAGCATTTTGAGATATGTCTCACTTTATAGCCCCAAATAGCCCACAATTCAGTTCTCTTTCCTCAGCCTTCTGAGTCCTGGAATTATGCTTGAAAATTATACTTGAATGAACATAGCTGACAATAGTTTCATTTTTGAATATGGGATTTTTAATACATTGTTCTTTAACTCTCCTAACATGATAAAAACCAACAGTTGGTAACTAGTTAATAGATGTGCTTTTAAAAAGCCATATATTTTACATTGTTTAGGGCTCTTTGTCTCTTTGAGAGGGTTATTGTTTGGACAGAATGTTGTATGGTCATCTGACTAAACAGTATTGAGTGCCTGCCACATACCAGAAGCAGATGTGGGATGCATTAGGCTGTGCCAACCTATGAGCACGGAGCAAAGAGTTTGTGCTGGAAAATGATAAAGGGAGAACCAGTTTGTGAGCTGCTTAAGGCATTGCTTTAGGATTATCTAACTTTATGAATAGTGGATTCTATTATGATTTTGTGTAAATGACCAATATGTCATAAATGATATTGTTGAAAGTTTAACTAAAGAATGAATGTCACACAAGGAGAGCAACAGAACCAGAAAATTTGAACACAGGGGTCTTTCCAGACACTCATACTCCAACCAAGTACCATGCATGGAGATAACCTAGAACCCCTGCACAGATGTAGCCCATGGCAGTTTAGTGTCCAAGTGGGTTACATTGTAATGGAAAGAGCGACTGCCTCTGACATAATCTGATTGGCCTGCTCTTTGATCACCTCCCCCTTAGGGGGGGAGCAGCCTTACCAGGCCACAGAAGATGACAGTGCAGCCACTCCTGATGAGATCTGATAGACTAAGATCAGAAGGAAGGAGAGGAGGACCTCCCCTATCAGTAGACTTGGGGAGGGGCATGCATGAAGAAGGGGGAGGGAGGGTGGGACCGGGAGGGGAGGAGGGAGGGGCTTATGGGGGGATACAAAGTGAATGAAGTGTAATAAATAAAAAAATAAAAAAAATCAGGCAAGAATCAAGATAGCTGCCCCGGGGGCGGGGGGCGAGGGGTGGGGAAGGGGAATGAATGTCACAAGTGAATATCAGTGACCTTAACAGTAAGCACTAGCAGGAATAGGTTGAAGTTTGTTACAGATTTTTTTCTGGTTTTACTCTTAGGTTGTCAGGATTGAGGGAAACCTTGCAGTCAGTGTGGACGCCGCGTACATGTGTAGATGCATGCGTGCCTGTGTATGTGTAGTTCAGGGGACTGAGCCCTGCTACTGGCACATGCTAACTATACATTGTAATTCTGAGCGACATCTCCAGACCCAGGTATTTTTTAAATTAGCCATAAAAGTTCAGGAGGAAGGGAAAATACCTTTTTGCACGAGAGGTGATGAGGTGATGGTGCTGTTTTTAAGCCGAGATAGCTGATTGTCCCCTAGAGCTAACAGCCGGAGTGAAGGTCTATTGTGAGCCAGCGTGGAGCATGCAGATGCTGTTTCTTGGACATGAGGTGAAACTATGATAGTAAGTCAGTTCCTTAGGGAACACTGCAGCAGCAAAGAACCTTAGGCAGAGTCCTGTGCTCTGGACATCTTTAGCAGTTAGAGGAAGGTAGAAGAAAGAGCAGCACTGGAGTACAAATAAAACGGAACGCACTAGGGTCAACACAGCAGACTTGGCCAAGGGGAGAGAGCCGAGGGGAGGGTCAGAGAAATTAAAGCATCAGCGAGTGATCAGGGAGTGATGGCAAATGCCACAAGATTCCTAGAAGGCCAAGAGCAGGTCACTGGCATTGAAGCCCATTGGTGACCTTCAGAAACAGTCTGGGGACTGAAGAGTGAGTGGTGGGTGAGACAACAGATTAGCATCAACAAACTGCTTACTTACAGGCTTGTCAGAGTAATGAGGATCAATGTAGTGCTGAACTCAGAACAGAAAGAAGGTTAAGTAAAGCTTTTGAGAAACCAGAGGTCTTTGGTTGTAGGCAGAAATGAACACTCCAATGGACAAAGGTGGAGTGAAGCCATTGGCGAGACAGAGTGATAGAGGGCCAGTCACTAGGAGTGCAATGAGATGAGATAAAATATTCTCTTGAAGCAAAGAATAGTACTTTCTTGAGACTGGAGAACATAGTTCCTGCTTGTTAAGCACTGATACCTAAGCCACTATGTAATGTGGATTCCTTTTAGACCATTTAGTGGTATTGAGAGATGCAAATGCTTCTGTTAAGATGCAGACTTGCAGTCTTTTGATTTACATGTGTTAAATGGAGAGGGAAGAGGTGTGAGTCATATGTAACAAGTGGTAGAATAAATAGACAATACACTTTTGCTGCCTGGAGGTCAGTGAGGCTGTGGTGGTCAGAAAAGCCCTGATGGAGAAGTGAGTATTAATGTGGACTTAAAGAGGGTGTTAGATTTGGACAGAAATGAAAACTGGGATCATGTATTCTGGGAATGAGAGCCTGCATATGCAAATTCCAGTCACTTAGAAAGCAGAGATGCTTGATGACTGTAGAGTTTATTTTATTCTGTCGTAATAGTAATAGTAATACAGCGACTGGTGTTGCATCTGACCGGGTTCCAGATGCTGTTTGCAAGCACTCTGTGGGTATCATTAGCCAGCAGCACAACCACCGAGGTCCTTAATGTTTCTACCCCCTTTATAGATGAAGAAATAGAAGTGTTAGTAGTTTGTACCAGCTCCTGTAAGTGAGGACTGGAGCTGATATTCAGCCTGGACGTTTGTCCCAGCTACAGAGCTCTTACCTTCCCAGCTTTACCTTTTGAAGACATCATGACAGGACGTAATGCCATATTGGCCAAGGCCAAGTTCTAGAGAGCCCTGAATACCTTAAGCTGTCAGCTTCGAAATCTTTTCCCTTTAATGAAGAGTTGCTGGGCTCTTATCAGAAGCAAAATCAAGTTGATTTTCGGGAGCCATCCAGCACATGATACCTACTGAGTCTCTGGAGACCTTCCTGCCAGCCCTACTTTTGCAGGACGGTGCTCTGTGATTTTACCCATCCCAAGGCCAGTGCCATGCTCACCCTTCGTTTATAGGGGCAAATATTGTCATTTCAGTGATTTTTGTGTTGTTTTGAGACAGGATGTTGCTGTGTACCCAGTTTGGCTTTGGATTTGTCATATTGGGACTGAGCCTCCCTAATATTGGGTTTATGGGCAGGTGACACTATGCCTGGCCATTTTAGTTCTTGAAAGGATTAAAATATCACTATTTGAAATGTAATCCGATAGTTTCTGTGTGGTAGAAGAGTCAAGGAGGTTGGCATCCACATTCCAAGGGGCAGGCAGAGTGGACATATGTGAATAATTTGTACAGAAAAAAAGTCTTCCCCAGTTTACTTTCTTTCTCACATTGGTAAGCAATGAGAGAGAGAGAGAGAGGGAGAGAGAGAGAGAGAGAGAGAGAGAGAGAGAGAGAGAGAGAGAGAGAGAAACTGCTAAGGCTTAACTTGCACGACTGCCAAGAGACTGGAGCCCTGCGATACCATCTGGGCTATAACTGAGACTAAGTAGAGTGGGGAAGGCAAAAACCTTGCTGCCTGACACCTAGTTCTGAGTCCTAGGAACGCCAAGTAGCACGGCACAAGCCAGTCTATTCTGTGTTTGCACAAGGTGGAGATTCTAGCCCCTGCATCCTTCCACTGCTGGGAAAAACAGAACCAGCGTATGTACGGAGCTAGCACAGTCCTGATCCACAGTGTGTGATAAACATGGGACTTTTCTCACTTGCACACTGGAGGCATTGCAAATCACTGTTGCCCATTATCTGTAGCCCACAGGACAGTGAACCTGCCAGGAATCTCAGGTGCATGTGACTTGAACACACTGCAGGTTTTCTAGAAAGAGTAAGCTAATAACAGAACAGCTGCAACCAGATCCAAACAAGAGGGGAAACAGCATTAAACAATCGGTAGTTGGCCTACAGTGAGAGAAAAACGGAGGAAACTATCCTTAGGGAGGTGGTGAAACCAACAGGTTAAAGCTTGTGCACCTTCAGTGAAGAGAATCTGAAATTGTGGTGCACATATCTAAGAAATGAGCATGAAGCATGTCTTGGGGAAAGCTGCTACCAAGCAGTGGTTGCCGTGATCTTGAATTTGGCCCAGGGTGCTCACTGTTTGTTGAACTACATTCAACAGTTTATTTGCATTTGTGCCATGGGACTGAGGTGGGGAAGCAGAAGGCAGAGAATGAAGAATGGGCTAGGTTGGGGCTGGATTATGTTGAATTTAGTACACGTGACAGACAGCTCTGAAGGGACTTAGTAGAAAAACATGAACCTTGGTTATTGTATGGAGCGCCCCCCCCCTCCCAAGGAGGAAGAAGATCTGAGTAGCAAGTCAGCAAACTGACCAGGCAGTGGTGGTGCATGTCTTTAATCTTAGCACTCAGGAGGCAGAGGCAGGCACATATCTGAGTTCAAGGCCAGCCTGGTCTACAGACTGAGAGTTCCAGGACAAGGCTACGTAGACAACCTGGTCTTGAAAACACAAAACAGACAATTGTGACATCCAAGCAAGTATTTTCTCTCTGTGCATGCTTCCTTACTGTTGTAAACGCTATCCTTACAGATATAAAAGTCATTTTATCCATTCCCTAGTGGTACTCTGTGATAGCTCTTAGATGGTTCATTTCCATTTCAGGTGTTAAGTTTACAAAATACTGTAGTTGTTCTCATCACAGACTGCTCCAGGAACTAGTAATCGTGAAGCTTTGAGTAAACTATTTTCTCTCCAGGCCATGTTTTTTCTATTAGCTTCCTTTGAATTGATTTCTAAGGCCTAATTGAATGACACCCCCTACCCCCAGCTCTTCAAACCTGCTGATTCTGAATAGTTTTTATGACCAGTGTATTTATCCCACCACTAGATGGCACCAGCGTACCTCTGAACCGTATCACCTCTGACACATCCCAGAGCCTTGGAGTTATAGCCTGGTTTACGCCCCCACCCCCAACCTTAATACCCAGGGTCTGAGACTCAGAGGTGAAGTATTAGAGCCACACAGGTGCTCAGAGCCTCCTGAGTCAGCCATGTCTTCTCACTTCTGTTGTATTCTGGGTGGCTCTGGACGGGAAATTCTAGCAGATCTTGTTCCCAGCCAGTCATGTTGTTGTTGGTCTTCTTCTTTTTAAATTATTTAAGATATTTAAGCAATCATTAATTAAATGCAAGCATCACTTCACCCTAAAGAAGCAGTTGTTCAGCTTTTGTGTTTCTGCATTGGTTCCCACACACTGGATTCTGGCTTCCATAGGTCATGGCCAATGGTAGTGTGGCCTCCTGGCTTGCCCCAGATGTGTGAGCTCTGTAGAAATCTTACTAGAGCCTCTCTGCCAAGTGGTTCCTGGCCAAACCCTTTTAACTCTTCTCAGTCTGAATAGCCCATCCTCCTGTTGCTGCTTCTCTGTTAGTCTGCATGGCCCTGTCAAGACAGCCTTTGGGAAAGGAGCCATTTGTATTCTGAAGGTAAAAAAGCAGACAAATGAGTGGATCTCTTGGGTGCTCCAGTACATGCTGTCTGCACTGTTTTCTTCCTTTCTTTCTTTACTGGTGACAAGGGTGGCATTGTCATAAATCATGGTTCATTTATGGGTAGGATGGTATACTGAGAGGCAGTATAGCCAAGTGGAGAGGATGAGGGCATTGGGGTAACACTGATGTGGCTGCATACCTCCTTAATGAGGGTGACATTCATTCCCTAGCAGGGTTTTTTTGAGGAATACATGAAGTTACAAATGGAAAGCTCATAATATCAGTGCCTGCCCTACTTACTAGATGCTCGTTAAGTAAATTGTTTTGGTGACTAGAGAGAGGGAACAGGAGTGATTACAATATATGAAAGGTTGGATTGAAACGTGACTAGGCAAAATTAATACATTCTGTTGTTACCAGAATTTTGGGGGCTACTGCCAGAGTCATTGTATGGTATTGGGGATATTGGGGTCCTCTCTTGGGTTCTTAGTCTTATTAATAAAATTATTTAAGAATATACCGGAATAAAAATTCTGAACAGTTTTATTAGCATTCAAAAGAAAATTCCCAGAGCAGGCAAACTGTAAATCTTGGCAGCTGCCCAGAGGAGGAGGATGGAGGAGAGAAGGAAAAAAATCTTGTCTCTTGAGTTAAGCTGGCACGGAGGTGAGGCACATGGTAACACACAGCCACCATAGTGGGCTGGTTGGAGGTGGTGTTTCCAGGAAGAATAAGGAAGCCCAAAATAGCAGAAAAAAGCATATTTAGGATCTAACCAGCACCCTAAAGACACAAAAGGAATAGGGGAAGCTGCACATTTTTACTTGGAAAGGTGGGCACACCCGCAGAACCTTATGAGGCTCTTGAGTGTGCCAGGAGGCAAGCAAGAGAGTTCTGTATGTCACTAAAGGGCTCGTTACTCCAGCTGTCTCGTTAGCATGGTTTAAGGAGAGTTCTTCTTCCTGAGGTGATCCTGCCTTCCGGAGAGATGGTCCCTTAGCCAGGTCTTTTTTAACTCCAAAGCAATACTGAAAGTCCTGGATACGCACCAGATCTAAAAGACTTAGTAGGAAAAGGTGGATATAAGATATCTCAAGCATTTTATATATTAACAACATGTTGAAGCAGTCTCATTTTGGGTATCTAGAATAAATATTATTAAAATAAACTTTTAAAAAGATGTAGCCACCAGAACGTGTAATGAGGCTATGCACCTACCCTTGGAGCTTAGAGAATTCAACTGTACTTTAAGGACTTGTTGGAAGTCTTGAGGCTTCTTGGTTTCTGTGTTAAATGCATCTTATATTGCTGTTTGTGCGTGCATGTGCATGTGTGATTAACTCAGCATGCATATAGAGATCTTCGGACAAGTTGCAGGAGTCGATTTTCCCCTTTCATCTTTTGGTACAGCCTGTGTCACTGCTGCTCTGAGTGTTTCAGCCCAGCTACTTACAAGCATCCCGGCTGTGCCTCTCAAAGGAATGCGGATCTATTGATATGTGCCACCACACCAGCTTCAAACTCACGTTAGGTCGTCAGGCTTGGGGGATAAGTGCCATTTCTTGCTGAGACTTCTCACTGTTCCTACCAGTCATTATTGACAATGGTAGTTTAAGTAATAATTTGAACATAAAGTAAAAGAGATCCCAAGGATTGTCCACAGTTCTTCAAAATCTAAAGCCTTCAATTGAGAAATAAAAAATAAAGACGGTGTAGTGAATCAGCTCTTAGCAATTAGGAGACCCGAGAGTTTAAAAATGAGAGCTCTGTGAGTCCAAGGGTGTTGACAGATGCAAGCTAGTAGTTAAATGATCTTAGGATTTCCATTCCATGCAAATTGCTAAAATAACTGCAAAAAATAACCAAAGGTAAAGGATATAAGAACCATATTAATACTTTATATTAGAGTAAGTCATGTGTCTACATTTTCATTAAAAAAACTTTAATGTGCTGAGTATAAAACATTAGCTGGTTTTTAAAACTTAAAAGTGAATAATGACCTTCATATGACCAGTGTGAGTTAGAGTTATATTATAAGTGCTGTATTTGCTAATCTTTTCTGAAGAATTGAAAATTGAGGTTCATTTGTGTCTTGATTTTATACAGCCTCTTATTTATTTCAACATGTGGGGAAAAATATTTATGTTTTTTTTTTGTGTGTGTGTATGTGTTTGCTGTTGAGGTGCAGACAGGATGAGGTAACCCTCATTCCAAGTGACTTAGAATTCATTGCCCTAACCTGCCTTCTTGGAAAGGACCCCTGCATTATAAATATCACTTCGTATAGAAAAAAAGAAAAAGAAAAACAACAACAACTGCTGGTAAAACTGTCAAGGAAGCGGGTTAAAGCATGTCTGTGACTCTGGCACTTGAGAGGTTGGGCGGGAGGATCCATGAGTTTAAGACAAGTTTGGGTGCAGAATGGGGCATTTGTAATATACCAGAACCAAAGCCAAGAAAACAAACAAAACCCAAACGTGTTTGTTTCAGAGATGTTAAGAACAAGAGTGTACCCTAGAACGATGAAATGCAGCATGAAGGTTTCAAAGCTGAACTTGTTTGGGAGGCAGGGGACTGCTTTTATGTATTGTCACATAAGTTAGGTCTGGACTTGGGTCCTTCTGACTGTGCCACATTCGGGGAAAGTGTTTTGGTGTCTTGAATGGTTCTTTTCATTCATTCTGTAAGTAGCCAGGTGAAAACCAAGTGGGACTGCCTTTATGTTCAGGGCAGAGAACTTGTGCCCAACAAGACTGTTTGCTCCTCCTCCCACCCGGTGCACACCACCCTCTGTAGCCTTCACCCAGCTTCTACCAAATCTGTTCTGCACGAAGGAAGCCCTCGGTGGTCATTTATAGACTCCTGTGAAGGCAGAGAAGTGTTAAGTTGCCTAAGGACATTTGCTTTGGAAGCCTTAAGTATCAGCTAAAAATCCTTATCTGCATAGAGAACTTTCAGGTCTCTATGCCCTCTGTGTGGAACAGGTGTTTGTGGGGCAGGTGTTGGTATAATGTTCTTGTGGAATGTATACAATTTACCCTTGTTCATTCAAATGCTGGTTTCTCTGCCCCACTCTCTGGTTTCAATCCAGACATTGCATTGTGATGCTTATTCTAAGCATCACCTGTCTCAAGTTTGTGTAAACATGCCACCATTTGTTCTCTGTGTTGTCAATAAAACAACCAGCCAAATGCTGAACAATGGAGAGAATAGGTTGGGATATCCTGGTCCGGAGGGGAGGAGTAGGAGAGCAGAGATGGGCAGGAGAACCGCAAGGAGAGATGAACCGGACCTAAGATATGACTAAAAGGCAGGTATAATGTGGGAAATCTGAATGGGGGGAAGCTATGTGGTCTTGGAGATTTAGGATTGAGTAACTATTGCCCACACATTGTGCTCTAGGTTAATTAAATAAATCCTAGTCTCTGGTGATTTGGGTATACAGCTGGTTTAGGAATAACCTCTGTTTAACTAAAAGATAAATCAATAATAAATATTAATAATTAACAGCAGGCAGGTTAGGGAGGAGGGACTGGAGGTAGCTCCTCCTCTGCTGGTTGGGGGCGGGTGGCACAGATTCAGAGTCTGTCATTTCCTTTCCACTGCTCTCTCCCTGCCTTTGTGCTGCTCAGTCTGTAAGAAAGTAGGCTTCCATTCACCTCAGGCTTTGTGACTGAAAGAAAAACAAACTTAACTCATAATAGGTGCATTTCTAACTAATGCCATTGAATTTTTACCAGCTATAGCTCCTTTGACAGGGTCTACTGAATTTTTAGGAAACCAGGTGATGTAAAGAGTTCTTTTGTAGTTACCTGTTTACCAAATCTAAGCCAGATTCTGACCCTATCCAAGTTTTTTGCAGACATGCCTGTACAGATACATGCTAGGAGGTTGTTCTTGGTTAAATAGTGGAGGTTATCTGTGGGAATCGATGGTGAAAGCAGAACTCTGTCCTTGTGTTTGTGGTACACTGCTCAGTTTTGAATCTGCTGATACTTTGTAAAGGTTTTTATTTACATCATTAAGTCCAGGTTTAGAATACCAGACTCAAATATAAAGGATTATAAACAAAGCTACCCATTACCTTTAACTAACACCAAGTGTATAAATAGTATTAATATTACAGTGCTTTCATTGTTATAATAGGTTTGACATTTTCATGGTAAATTTTATCTCCACTAAATTTCCTACAGTTAAACTCAATACAAGGTAAATATTACATAGTTCTGAATCTTGCACAGAAGTGTATTCCTCCATAGTATCTTAAATGTGTTCAGACTGTAGCTTTAAGTGTGTGTATGTGTTTGAATAATTTTGACTTTTGATCTTTGCAGCTTGGGGTTTGGTTTTCTCTAGGCTGCGCCTACTTGGCCTTGGAAGACTATGGGGGCTCAGCGAAGGCATTTCAGCGTTGTGTAACCCTAGAGCCTGATGTAAGTTTGTTTGACCCTTTTCCTTACTTCAACTCCTTTGTATTCGTTTAAGTTAGCTGAATTGTGCTATACAGCTTAGCATAGCAGTTGCTTTGTTGGTGGAAGTACACATTTGATGGGAAGTCACACTCGAGGTGTGTGCTTTATAAGTCAAAGTACTTTTTTGAGGGAATCGTAATAATAGTTATGGCTTTGTTTAGTAAATAATTTTGGTAAACATATTTTGAGCTAAAACTAGATATGACTGACTAGTTCAGTAAAGTGTGCGGTATCTTTTATCATTTATAACTTGCTGCCTGTGTTCATTGCACTACTAGAAGGTGATTGTTTTAGTGTGGAGTCACTTTCTGTTTAACAGCATTGTAGAAATAATAGTTCACAAACGGTGTATCTAGTTAGAGTGATACTTGAGTGCTTTAATTCAGAGTTACAACGTTGGTATATTCTTAGAGCACTTTTATAACCCTAAAAGAAGCCTGGCTCCTGTCACAGTCACTCCCCTTCCCTCCCTCCTAACCTTCCCTCCCCAGCACTGGACAGCACTGTCTTTATAGGGTTCCAGCTCTGGGCATTTCATAGAAGTGGACTTAGAGGCTTGTTTCTTCCCCTTACATTAGTGTTTTACAGCCGTCCGTGTTGCATCTGTGCCCCATTAACTTTTTATTGACAGCTAGTGTTCCACAGTTTGGGCAGATCACGTGTACCCACTCATCAGCGGGTGGCATTTGGATTCTCTTTGCGCTGGTACACTTCTTAGTGCTTCTGTTATTAACATTTATTTGCCAGTTTCGAGTGGACTTGTGTTTCCATTTCTCTTGAGTATATAGTAGTGGGAGAGCTGCTGGATCATGTGGCCAAACCTTAGAGGAACTGACAGGCTTACAGAGGACTTTTTAATATTCTTGCCAGCGATGAGTAAGGATTCCAGTTTCTCAACATCCTTGCCAGCACTTGCTACTTTCTCTTTTTTAATAGCTGTTCTGGTGGGTGTATCTTATGGCTTCAATCTGTGTTTCTTTGATGGCTAATTATGTTGGATAGCTTTGCATTTGCCTAGATTTAGTATCTTCCTTGGGGGAATGTTTATTCATACCCTTTGCCCATTTAAAAATTTGTTTTTGATTGTTCAGTTGTAAGGCTTCTTTATGTTTTCCAACTATAAGGCCCTTATGAATTGTAGATAATGCCCTCCGATTCTTTGTGTTTTTACTTTTTAAAAAGATTTATTTTACATATACAAATGCTTCACCTGCATGTATGTAGGTGTGCCTGGTGCTTGTAGCAGAAGAGGTCAGGGAGGGCATCAGAGCTTCCCTGCACTGGAGTTACAGATGGCTGTGAGGCACTGTGTGGGTGCTGGGAGTCAAACCTGAGTGCTCTGCAAGAGTGATAAGTTTCATTCCTGCTGAGCTGTCCCTCCAGTCCCTTTTCACTTTTTTAATAGACCCTTTAAAGCACAAACATTTTTAAGTTTGTTTTATGTGTGTGGATGTTTTGCCTGCACATCTGTCTGTGCATCACATGCCTGCCTAGTGCCTATGGAGGCCAGAAGAGGGCGTCAGGTCCCCTGGAACTGGCATTACAGTAGTGAGCTGCCATGTGGGTGTTGGAGATTGAACCTACAAGAGCAACAAGTGCTCTGGCCTGCTGAGCCACCTTCCCAGACCCTCAGCTGTTTTACTTTTAAGACTAATTTAGTGAGCTCGAGTACACATGCGCGCGTGCGCGTGTGTGTGTGTGTGTGTGTGTGTGTGTGTGTGTGAGAGAGAGAGAGAGAGAGAGAGAAAGAGAGAGAAAGAGAGAGAGAGAGAGAGAGAGAGATGTGGGGGTGTGTTTTATGAGTGCCACAACACCTGTGCAGAGGTCAGATGACAGTTTGTTGAAGTCCATTCTCTGCTTCTACCACATGGATCCAGGGTTGCTAGGCTTGGCATCAGATGCCTTTACCTGCTGAGACATCTCTCTGGCCCTTAGTTTTATTATTTATTTCTTTATTAGTGTGTGTGTGTGTGTGTGTGTGTGTGTGGTGCATGTGTGGCATGTGTGAAGATCAGAGGACAGCTCTGTAGAGCTGGTTCTCTCCTTCCATGAGTTCTGGGGACCCAGCTCAGGACCTCAGGTTTGTGTAGCAACTGCCTTTACCTACTGAGCCATCTTGCTGCCCAAAGCCTGAATTTTTTTGTATTTGTTTGGTTGGGATTTTTGTAGACCAGGTCTTGTTATTGTCTGTGCTGACCCTGATCTCACTGTGCGGCTCAGGCTGCCTGGCCTTGAGGTCATGCTGAATGCTGGGATTACTGTACTGCCCTTCCCAGTGATGACATCTAACTCATCTGTTCTTTTTCCTTTGTTTCTAATCCATTGCCAAAACTATGATCTGATGAATGAAACCCCCCACTTTTTTTCTTTCATTATCAAAGATTGAACTCAGGGTTTTATGTGGGCAACTGCTCTACCGTTGAGTCATATTCCCAGCGCTATTCCTACCTTTTTTTCTAAAGGTAGTTTTAGGTCTAGATTATCTAAAGTTTTGTGTATGGCATAAGGAAGGGTTCCAGTTTTATTCTTTTACATGTAGGCCTCAGTTAGATTCTATCAGCTATTGTCTCTATGTGTGCTAGCACTAGTCACAGAATCTTTGAGGTGGGGTTTAAGAATGAGTGTGGCCGGGCAGTGATGGTGCATACCTTTAATCCCAGTACTCAGGAGGCAGAAGCAGGTGGATCTCTGAGTTTGAGGCCAGCCTGGTCTACAAATTGGATTCTGACATCCAGGGCTACACAGAGAAACTGTTTTGAAAAAACAAAATAAAACAAAATGATGAGTGTGAACACTCAAATGGTGCTTCTTCACAATTGTTTTAGCTGTTTTTTCCTCAGTTTTTCAGGTTGATTTTTGTTTTGTTTTGTTTTGAGACAGAGTTTCACTCTGTAGACCAGGCTGGCCTCGAACTCACGGCGATCTGCCTCCCGAGTGCTGGGATTAAAGGGATGTGCCACCACAGCCCTGCTTTCATGTTGAATTTTAATATCAACATTTGTAGAGGTATTGATAAGGGTTTCATTTAATCTGCACAGCACTATTACCACCATGAGTGTGGAAAACCTAAAACCTCCCTTCTTAAAGACTATCAACCAAATGCCCTCTCTCCCTTTTTGTGTGTTGGGGGAGAATGTGGGTGACAAGGCATGCATGTGAAGGTCAGAGGACAGCCTGTGGAACTGATTATCTTTTTCTGTGGGTACCAGTGATTAAACTCCAGTTGTTAGGCTTGGCAGAGGGCCTCTGACCTGCTGAAGCATCTTACGAGGCCCTTGCTTCCTCTTCCTTCTCTTCTTTTCACCCTTCTTTCCCCTCTGCCATCCTACAAACATGTGATGCACATGCTCTATGACGGAAGAATGGGATTAGCCACAATCTTACTGCATTAGGAATCAAGTCCAGGCCTGCATCTGACCATAACCCTTATTTCATTCCTTAGACCATTACTGTCAGTATTCCACAAAACATCTTCCATGGGAATCTTAGGAAAGTTAATGTTTGTAAAGCAGACTGTTTCAGATGTTTGCTGCCATCCACAGTGGACTCCGTTCTCCAGCTTTCTAAATCGCCACGCTTAGTCTTTTCGGTATGCGTGTAACCCCTTGGTTTGATCTCTTTCTCACTCTGTGTGTTTACATGTGTGAGTGTTTATGTACCTGTGTGTGAGTATGTGGAGGCCATAAACTGGCATCATTTGTTTCCCTCAATCATTTTACGTGCTTTTTTTTTTTTTTTTGAGACAGGGTATCTCCGTGTCCTGGAGCATGAATTGCTGCCTCCAGGGCAGGGGCACAGACACATATCCCCACACTAGGCTCTTCCTGTGGGCTTCTGAGCTCAGGTCCTTGTGCACATGCAGCGATTCATCTTTGCAGCCCCTGCACTTGGCTTTTGTACATGTCTAAATTGCTAAGGTAACTGTTTTTTGGGGTCTAATAAAAATAAAGAAGACCGTGCTCGATGGACTGCAGATTTTCCAAGTCCCCTCTTTCACCTCAAATGCAGAGAAAATTGTGTATTTGAAATAGTGACTGACTGTCACTCCATTTTCTTTTTTGTCCTTTAAGTGCAGTATAACTTAAGCCTGCACACAGTCTCAAACTGCACACAGTTTGGACAGTTTTTAAAAATAAGATGTTGAAAACTCCAGTGTCCCCAGGAGCTCCCTCATGTCCTCCCTCCTGTCACCATGAATTTCTCCTGTGTCCCTTAATAGCTGTACTGTCAAGGTTTTCTCTGTACATTCTTCCATATCTTTGTATTAATTAAATTGTACGGTAGGAATGTATTTGTTCAGATTTCTTTGACTTGGGATATATTTCAGATTTCGTGTGCTGCTAGTTGTAGTAGCAGCATTTATTTATTTATTTTTTTCAATGCTTTGTGGCATCCAAAATGCGTGCCTGCCCCATCCTGTTGAAGGTGCAATTTTTACTGCACAGTCTGAATAGCCCTGCTGTGGACGTTCTGTAAAGCCTCTGTGTGGACATAGTTCGTGAAAACCCAAGTTGACATTGCTCGATTCCGGTATAAGAACTGCTGGCTTTAAATTTTTATATATGGTAACAGAACCTAGAGAAATAATTGGATTTTGTATGTTAACTTTGTGTCCTTTGGACACATTTTCCCTTTGCTGTATCCCCAATGATTGCTCTTTTAACCTTTTTTTTTTTTTTTTTTAAAAAAAAGCAGTATTGGTATTATTATTTTTCTTTATATGTCTTTCTTGGGGGCTTTTAAATTTGGGGGGTTTATGAACTTAAGTGAGTTTCATCAAATTTGGGAATCTTTGGTCGTTGTTTCTTCAAATCCTATACTGCCTATCCTTCTGGCTTTGTGGTGATGGCGACTGAATGTGGGGCCTCACACATGCTATATGCACTGTGACTGAGTGGCCCCACCCTGCCTTTCTTTCTGGCGCTTTAATTATGAGTATTTTGTACTACTTATGGTGTCTGGCGCTGTTTCCAGCCTCATACTTCCCATTGCTTGCTCTGCCTTCAGGGCGAGAGATGGCCCTCCCGCTGTCACTTCCTACAGGCCACACAGAGTACCCCTGAGCTAATTGCAGATGAAGACTTCGCAGTTGAAGCATCTTGCTTCTGTCCTGTCAGCGCTGTCATGTGCCCAGGTCCCCAACCACCCTCTCATTGTGTTCATGTTTTCCAAGGCTTTGAGTGTACATTAACAGCCATTATCAAGTCCTTTTATGTGTATGCCATCAGCTCTTGTATTTTTGTTCTATTTTTATTTTTATTAATCTTTCCTTTGGTTATGGGTGAACTTTTCCCCTTCTTTACCAATTTATTTGGCCCTCCCTTCCTCTCTCTCTCCACCCCTCCATCCTGACTATCTGTCTATCACCTTTATTTCTGTCTTTTTGTTGAGACAGTATCTTTCTACATAGCTCATAATGGCCTTGAACTCTGGTGTAGCTCAGGCCGACCTGACACTGTCCTCCAGCCTCTGCCTCCTGAGTGCTGGGATTCACCCCGGCCTGGTTCTGGCCTCTTTTTTGTTGTGCCTACACATTGTGTCAGGTTGTTACGTCTGCATTTAGTCATTTTCCCTCAGGAAGACTCAGTTTTGTTTTGACATTCAGTTATTGTACTAGGACAGATCTGAGATTCTTGTTTTCCAGGTTGTAGCAGTCCTTCTAGGAGGACTTTCTTGGGCTGAGTGAAGGTCTTGGTTAGGCAGGGATAGCTCTGCTCTGCTTGGTCAGATCTTGAAACTCCTGGTACTGTGTGACCTCCAGAGTCTTCATTCAGCACAGAGCATTTAGACAGATTTTTTTCAGGCCTCAGAAAGTCTTGCCATGTAGTAAAGTTTGTTGCCCAGCCTAGGACTCAGGGTGCTTCCAGAACTCTCTGGAATGTGCTCTTGTACCTCTCTTCCACGGCATTTTGCTGCATATTCCAGCTGCCTCCTCAGCCCTGCAGGCTGCTCCCATTCCTTCATCTCAGTGGATTTGCTTGCTGGTAGGTGTCTGCTGGTCTGTGTGGGATCCTGAGTGTGCCATAGCCAGAGGCTGTACTGACTGCAGAGACACTGCAGTGCTTTCTCCTCTCTGGGGTCACTCCTGGGCTGTTGCTGTCCGACTTCCCCAAACAGTTGCTTATTTTGTCTACTTTGGAGATTTTTATGGTGAGAAGGCTAGCCAGGTACTAGCTTTGCCACATCTGGAGAGTGCAGTCAGTACATTTAAAATCCTATGTGTGGCAGTTAACCATACTTTATTTAAAAAATAGAACAAAGTAAAATTAATAATAACATTCTTATTAGAATCAATATTTATATAAGTCTTGATTTGACTTGAATATATAATATAGACATATTCATTAAATTATATTGTAAAATTTCCAACTATTTTATATGTCAAAATTTGAAAATAAAAATTTAACTAAACTCTGAATCAGTGCTGTGATAGCTAGGTCATTGGTTTAGATTTTTAAAAAAAATTTTGTAAGGCATAAAAATAAAACCTAATTTAGTTTTATGCTATTTTTTCCCCCCTTTCAAATACATTATTGAAAATTATGTGTGTGTGTTTTTAAGGATAGATACCAGACTAGGAAAATGGATTATATTTGGTTTTAGCAAGTATCTTACCTAAGAACGTTCTCTAACTGAATTATGTATTATTTCAGAATGCCGAGGCTTGGAACAATTTATCTACTTCCTATATTCGATTAAAACAAAAGTAAGTACATGTGATAAATGTGGAGATCTTGGTTTTCCCCTAAAATTAGCTAGATTTTTTTTTTTTTAACTGAATGTTTAAAATCTGTGTCTGGTTTTCTTTTCTGTCCTTGTACATAAGTTAGAATAATTTAATGAACCTTTGAATTCTAATTGTGTAGTTATATCTTGAAAACATTTAATGTATAATGAAGTATACATTGCAAATAATGAAATAAATATCTCCTGAAATTGTTATTTGCTGCCAAAGTGTTTCACCCTAAATTTTACTACATGGTAAAAATAAAAAGGCCTTTAGCTGGTCAAGTCAACTGGTAGTTTTCTCATTAATTGCATGTCTTAAACAGTTTTATGTAAATATGTAAATATGGGTCATATGTATGACCCAATTCTTCTGGAGATGCGGATTTAAGAAATAAAAAAAAAAAATCTGCAGTATTATTGTAAAAATTGATTAATGATGCAAGCTATATGTGGTGGACAGCAAACGAGAATGCAAGGGGAGCTGTGACAAAGTAGGTGCTGTCTCTCAGAAGAGAGCTTCAGAGATGCTTGTCTTGTACTGAAGGTTGATTTGAAGAATGTGTGGAAAGGACAGAGGATGCCTTGTGGCCAAATGTAGAGTGGCATAAATGAGTGGGTTACTTTGGATGTGGATTAAAATAGTCCAGGTGTAGAGTACTGTGAGTTTTCTCATGAAAAGGGAGGATAGAAAAGTAGGTCAAGGTCAACTCACTGTGTCTTGTAATCACCTGACTGATGCGTTGAGACCATATTGTTGGAAATAGCCTGAAATTTTGGAGGGGAAATCAACAAAGAGAGGAACTTTGGGGAAGATGTACCAGGAGGCAGAATAGAGAGAACTGGAGGCTGGGAAACCAGATAAGAAACAATCCAGACATGAGATAACTAGAGTAGAAATAAAAAGGGCACCTGCCAAACACAACAGCCCAATGGGCTACTGACTGGCTATGAAAAGTGAAGGATACAGAAGAGAGTTGTTACTGCCAGAGCTTTAATGCAGTAATGAAAGGAAGAGTTTCCAATTTTACTTAGCCTTATTTCAGACTTGATATCTGTTGTGAAATCACAAGATGTTTCTGAAGGTATTAAAACTATTTTACATTAAAAACATACATTAAGATCATGAAATGCTTCCTCTGCTCTTGGATGACAGTCCATATAAATAGGGTTTGTTCTCTTTGAAATAACACTGTGCTCTTGGTTATAATGCTTACCTGTTGCTCTAGGGCAGCAGGTATCTTGGTTGTGCTGGGATCTTGTCAGTTTTTTCTGAAAGCCTAGATAATTTTGCATATAATGAGATGCGCTCTCTCTCTCTGAGATTCATTTATTCTTACTCTGTGTATATATGAGTCTTTGCTTATATGTATGTATGTGTACCATGTGCATGCTTGGTGCCCACAAAGGCCAGGAGGAGGGCATTGGAACCCCTGGAACTGGAGTTAAAATGGTTGTGAGCTGCCACGTGAATGTAGGGACAGAACCCAGGTCCTCCTCAAGAGCAGCAAGTGTTCTTAACTGCTGAGCCGCCTCTCCAGCCCAAGCCATGAGGCTCTTAGTACTCACCATGTCTTTTATCATTCTCTGTAGATAATTCTCAAATATTGTTTGACTTCTTAGTACTTTCTTATTGTTCTGCTGTCCTGTGAATAGATTTTGTATAAAAGTAGGTGTGCAAGATCCAAGGTTCATCATCCCCTTGTTCTTGCCCAAAATTTCCTCTTTCATTTGTTACTCTAGACACAACTAATACTTGATTCATGAAAATAATTGTTGCTTTCCTCAAAACAATATTTATGCTCCAATATTTATCTGTTCCGTTGTGACCACTACAGTGCCCTTTTCACTTTACTATCTAATTTCCCTAGGTATCAGGGCCCTTGGAAACATTTCCCATTTTGTGTTTAACTTTCATAGTTTAGCTTCTCTACCATGTGTGCTGGATAAGCAGTGACTCCCAAGGTGAAAAAAAAGCTGTACTTACCAAGAAAGAAACCCAAATCATTCATTTCAATGTTTACGTGTGTTCATGTAGAGGATGGATGACAACTCTGGGTGTTACCTTCAGAAACAACCATCTACCTCCTTTGAAACAAGATCTCTCATTGGTACAGAGCTCACAAATTAGGCTAATCTGGCTGACCAGTGAGTCCCTGGGATCCCCTGGACTAAGGGCCTCCTACCCCCAGCTGAGATTACAAGTGGACATCACATACCTGTGATTTTTATGTGAGTTTGGGGATGAAACTCAGATTCCTGTGCTTTCAGGATGAGTGATTTACAGACAAGCCAGCTCCCCACTCCACCCTTCATTTAAAGTGCTGGGCTCAGGAACCTGTGATTGGGGGAATAGAGATGTCCTTTTGGCATTGATTGTTGCCTGTTGAGTTGCTCTCCAAGAAGCTGACTAGATGCCCACTCCTTTGTAAATGAGAAGTCTCAACCCAACTTGCTATTAAGTGGGAGGCCATGGTAAGGGATGGGGGCTGTGGCATAGAAACGATTTGTTTGATTTTGAATTTTGGAAAACTATTTCTGTTTTTCTTTTTGAAATTCCATTTATTTTTGCAAGAAAGTTCTTGATCAGTCCATAGCCACTTAGTCTTTGTACATGTAAATATGTTTGATTTTGCATTTCCTTTTGCATGTCAAGTTTAGCTAGTTATAAAACTTTAGGCTAAGTGTTAATTTCACTCAGCGTGTTAGAACATTACATATTGCTTTCTGTCATCTTGTTGCTGATGAACTACCCTCTGTTTCCCAGTTGTTATTCGTTTGTAAACATTAGGATATCTTCATGTTCTGTAATTTTACTTTATATGTCTATGTTGCTTAGAATATGCAATAAACTTTTTTAACCAAAGAATTTGGATTTGTGCTTGGTTTTACTCTGGAATTTTTATCAGATTTAGACCTAAGTCTTATTCTTCTGTTTCCTCACACTTCATTTATTTTTTTAATTTAAATTTTGGCAAGCTCTTCACTATTCTTTTCCGGTTCACCAATTTCCTCTTGAATTATATATAATCTGGGATTAGACACACATTGAGTTTTGTTAATTTTAGTTTTTATTTCAACTCTGAAATTTCTAGTTGTTTTTAATTCACATTTCCTTGGTCTTGGTTTGTTTCCACCTAGTTTTGTTTTATAGTGTAAATCATTGCCTTGTCTCTGTCATGTTTCAAAACAGATACTCTCAAGGCTTAATAGCTTATGTCTTTTAAAAAAAATTAGTAGCGTACAAGAATAAAACGGTTTCATTATGTACATTTCAAACATAATGAAATGTTTTTGTTGTTTCTCCCTTCGCTCCCCTCTTCCCTCTTGTTCAAGGACGATTCTTTATGCTTTTTTTGTCATGTGTGTTCTTCTGTATGCACACCCCTCTGCCTTCTTAACACCTCTTGTTTACTTCTTTTTTTGAGGGGGCTGGGGTTCCAGATAGGGTTTCTCCGTGTAGCCCTGGCTGTCCTGGAACTCACTTTGTAGACCAGGCTGGCATCAAACTCACAGAGAGCCACCTGTGCCTGCCTCCCTGGCTGCTGGGATTCCGGGTGTGCGCCACTGTGCCCAGCTGTGGTTTCCTAGTTTTGATAGATCACTTAACAGTAACTTAGGGTCTGGAGTGGTGGCTCATGGTTAGGAGTGCCTGGCTGCTCTGGCAGAGGCCCTGGCTTCAGTGCCTTGTGCTCACAAGGCTGCTCACAGCCATCTGTAACTCAAGTTCCAGGGCATCTGATCCCCTCTTTTTGCTTCCACGGACACCAGGAACATTGATGGTGCAGAGACATACAGGCATGCAGAATTACCTATACACATAAAATAACAACAACAAAATTCACCTTCATTTTAGTAGCTTATACCCTTTGAATAATTTTGTTGACTGTCCCATCCTTGTGTAGACCACTCTCGCCCAGGCTGTAGAATTTTGTGTTGTGGATTTATTTAGAGTGTAAGTAGTGTTTTGTTTTGACTTCCCTCCTGCCCTGCCCACTGCTGTTCTTCCCACTGTTTGTCTTGCAGGATTGCAGCTATACTTGGTAGATCTAGGTTAGAGTGTAGAACTTAAACCGGCCTTTTCTTGGGGCCATACTGAGAGTGAAGAGTGATGCTTTATTATAACATCCTTGTTAGCTGTAAAAACATTAAGGAAGATGTATTTCCATAGAGTGCTATGTGTCCCTCAGGTCATTACTGAAATATACAGGGAAGCTTGATGGTTTTGGGTTATTTGGGCATCTGATGCCCAAGTGATGTATTAAAGCAAGATGGAAGAGTGGCCATTCACATTCATGCTCATATGCACATGGCCGTGTTTTTCCTAATTGAAAAGACTTTGTTGTTTCTTTCTTTGAATTTTGACCTTCCACAGAGTCAAAGCTTTCAGAACGTTACAAGAAGCTCTCAAGTGTAACTACGAACACTGGCAAATCTGGGAAAACTACATCCTCACCAGCACTGATGTTGGGGAGTTTTCAGAAGCCATTAAAGCTTACCACCGGCTCCTGGACTTACGGGACAAATACAAAGATGTTCAGGTAGGAGAGTCCCATTTCATTATCTCAGGTTGGGTTTATACTGGTCCTCTATTCTGTGATACAAGCTTGTTTTTCTTTAATGTTAGCACATGTAACATATGTAAACAGCATTTTTGTTCTTTAGTCAGCCATTTCCAGTTACTTATAGGTCCTGGCAATTTTTTATTCAGTGTATTGGTGTCATCAAACAGTATTGCTGCAGCTCAGTCATGCAAATCCGACTTATGGTTTACACGTGTACTGTCAGTGTGCAGAGACAAACGAGAAAGTTCTTTGCATTACTTACTACTTTGGTAGCTCTGTGCCTTCTGTGGTTTGTGGTAGTGGGAGTAGATTCTGTACGTGTTCATGCAGCACATGCTACATCCGTTCTGAGGCTTGATAATGGGTAGTATTTTGTTTACAACACTTAAGAGATAGTCATTTTGGCGAGATAAAGTTCTTCTCGAAGAGAGGGTTGGAGATGTGCATCTGCTGTGTTTGTTGCCCAATGGGATTAAATGAACAAGATCTTTTGGGTTGGATTATAATAGAAGCAGTGTCCACAGAAATACTCAGGAGTTTAGGGGTTCTGAAGTGAGTGGGCTGGAAACAGCTCTTAATTCTTTAGCTCTTGTAAAGGAGCATATTTTATTTTAAACGATTGATTTAAGATTATAAAGATGATACAAAGCAAACACAGAAGTAACAAAATATATGATAATACCTTGCAGAACTCATAGCATAAATAGCTCCGTTCTAAATACAACTTATTATGGTCCTGTGTTTGGCTCATATATGTGTATTAAAAGCACAGCTATTAACTGTCCAAGTTAACTTTAAGTCTTAGGTTTACTGGAAAATGTGTTCAAATAAAACTACCCACTTGGAGAAGAGATACTAACTTTCTGTTGGTTCTCCTTTTCTTCCTCTTCCCTTACCATCTTTTATTGTAAATATTGTCCATTGTAGAAAGGGGATTGCATTTTAGAGTATACAGATTGCTTTAAATTCAAGGCTAGACTGAGAATGTAGCTTATTGATGCTACATTCTTATTGATGCTACATGCTAGAGCACTTGCCTAGCATGATGTAGAGGAAGCCTTGGGTTTGATGCCCTATATCAACCTATCCATCCATCCATCCATCCATCCATCCATCTATCCATCAATCAGCGAAATCACAATTGGTGGTGTAGCGAAGTTTTTTATCCTGGAGAGAGCAGAGCTACCACAAATCTGTGTGTCCCATGAACATGGCTGAAATTCTCCTATTCAACAGTTCAGGTGCTGATGATGCTCGGGACAGCCTCAGCCTATTTGAGCCCACTCTCTGTACTTACATTTTGTATATTTCAACTGGTTTTTAAGGTCTTTCTTGACTAAGAAAGATGTCAGAAACTTGTTTTTAGAATCTTAGGGAAGGTGTATGTCGTTTGTGTTAACATCCTTTTCCATTTTACACTTGAGATTGATTTTCTTGCATGTCTACAGAGAGGTACAGGAGGCGCAGCAGTGCTCACTTACATGTCTGCGCTCGCTGCACTGCAGTGTGCTTGCCCATTCCGTGACTGTTAAGGTCTGAGTAGGAGCTGTCTTCTCTAGGTGTGGGTTTTGAGCACTTTGTCTACAGCTTGCAGTACTATTCTGAAGGCCGCGGTGGTTTGAGGAGGTGGAGACAGGCTGGTCGAAATAGGTTATGAAGGATGGGTCTTGGAAGGTTGCATCAACTTCTGGCTCCACTCTGTTCTATCTTCTGGTCAGTGCCTTATGAGGTGTCTCTGCCCTCCACTCTTCCCTCCATGAATGCCATGCCTTTGGTGAACTGCAGTCCTTTAAAACTGTGAACCAAAATAAACCTTTCGTCCCTACGTGGTTTCTGTCAGGTATTTGGTCTTAGTGACCACAAAAGTAACAAATACAATCAGGGCAAAAAGGGACCTTGCTGGGTTTGTATGTGTGTGAGGACAGTTTATTTCTCAGAATATAGTCTTTCGCTGACCCCGGAGCTGACTGACTTGGCTGGATTGACTGGCTGAGAAGGCATTGGGATCCTCCCTTCTGCCTCTGGAGCACTAGATGTCCAGGGTGTGTTGTATCTGGCTGTTTATACGGGTGCGGGTTGCTGAGCTAGCTTCTGAGCCCTAGAAAGCTGAGATAAACTTCACAGGGTAGTAAGGAGAGGGCGGCAGTAGTAGAGGATCGCAGGGGAGCCCTCTTGGGCCCGGCTGGATGGACTTCCATGCCAGTGCTTAAGGAGGTGAGAGCTTCCCCTCCTTTCTGTGAGAGATTAACATGGACGTCTCCAGTGGCATTCTGCTTGTCAGTCACATTGGCTGCTTGGCCAAGACGTCTCCCCATTAATGGCCCTAAGCAGCTGAGTTAAGTCAGTCTGATACCATTTTTCTGCTGTCATTTGCCCCTAATTTGTCACTAATCCACTTTCTTTCTGGTGTGAGTGGGACTGCCCATCTAAACCTGTCCCTCAAACTAGTGATCTGGACTAGTCCCATTGTGTATCATTGGCTCTCTGGGTTGGCTTTGAGATATCCAGGGAAAAAAAAAAAGTGATCTCTCTTTCATGTTTGACACCAGCAGAGGTTAGTTTTATAAAGCGAATCTAGGTGGCCCATTGCCGTGCCTTCTCCTGTAAGAGTTTAGGAGCTGGATTTGTGTGGTCAGTGGTATGTAAGCACAGAAGGCGGGGACTTTTTCTGTCCCTGCTACTCATTCTTCCCTGCTTTGTAAGGAACATAGGGCAGGCCAGATGGGGCATGGTAAAGTAATAACTCACAGTTACTGAAAACTTACTGTGTGTTGGGTACTATTCTGGTACTTTGCATGTATTAGCTCATTTAATAATTCTCACAGCTGTGTGGAATAAATTTGTGCTGTCGTAGTCTATATGTGACTCTGGAATGTTTGTGTGTCTCCACTCCCTGTCACTTTTCTTATTTTGAAGGAACTGATGGTTTAGAGAAAATAGCCATTTGAAAGTTGTTTTGAAAAGGCATTTCTTTTATATCATAAAGAGTTAAGAAGTCACCATGGCAATGCAGATTTTCATTGACTCTGGTCAATCAGTTATGCTAAAACTGACAAGAATTTCAGAAAAAGGCAAGAAGATGGTGGAACAGTGGTTGAGAAGGAAACAGGTTCTGTCTGGATGATTCCTGTCCCTACAAGTGTAGTGGCTGAATGGGAGTGGAAATGTTTGAATTCCCCTTTCTAGCCCATGGCCAGCTCCTGAGCCTCCCTTTCTCTCGGGGAGGGAGAACTTGTTACTGATGTGGAGGGAGTACTGCCATGTTTGTCTCGGTGTATGGGCAAGAGGAAACAGGAGTCACAGTACTAGGATCCAAAAAAAAGCACTCTGAGAGCGATTATTTGATTCTAAAGATAAAACCTGAGTTGTTTATTTGGCGTGTTTTATATCAAATCAAAGTCATTGGAATTATAAAACCATTTCAGGAACCTTTTTCAAGTAACAGTAAATGGACCTGAGAAGCATATTTAAGGGTATATTAAAGTGTGTTTCAGAAAAAGAACAAGAAACCTAACTATAAGTATCCAGGCACAAATTGACATGCTTTAACTCTTATCCTGTGGTGCTGATGATTGAACCCAGGGCCTCATACATGCCAGGCACGTGCTCTGGCACATTGAGCCACATCTCCAGCCTTAACTTTGATCTTAAATAGATCTTTAAAAAATGTTTTAGTGGTAATATTTATAATGTCTCATTTCTCTAATCATATATTTTTTTTCTTTCTTTTCTTTTTCTTTTTTCTTTGCTTGTGTTTTTGGGGTGGAGGGAGCATGGGTAGGGTCTATGTAGCCCTGGCTGTCCTAGAACTCACTGTGTAGATCAACCCACCTCTGCCTCCTAAGTGCTGGAATTAAAGGCGTCTGTCACTACACCCGGCTTCATAATAAATTTTCAACCACAGCTGAATTGTGTTGGTTCCAGTTTAGTTTACTAAACCTATGTATATCCTTAGTGCATTGTCTTATGGGAACTTATATGAAAATTTAGTGACACTTATTAAGCACGAATACTTATTTTATGTGTAGGGGTGTTTTACCTACATGTATGTCTTTGTACACATGCATGCAGTACTCATTAGATCCCCTGCAGCTGGAGTTACAGACCTGCCATGTGTGAGCGGCCATGTGTAAATTGCCATGTGCGTGCCAGGAATTTGAACCTGGGTCCTCTGGAAGAATAACCAGTGCACTTAACCACTGAGCTATCTCCAGACCTGAAGCACAAATATTTTGATAACTTTGAAATTTGTTTTCATTAAAAGTTGAATGTTTTTTTGGGGGGGGGCAGTAAAGGGTGGGCTTTGGACTCTTGAGCCTGCCCTCCTGCAGTCCCACTGAGTACACTGGAAGGTCAAGCAGCTCTGCGAAATGTATCCGAAGCACTCTGAGAAGCAGCAGGTGCGCTGCAGGTGGCAGATATGGGAGCTGCTAGCTTGTGTCCACACTTGTCCTCACTGGAGAAATATTACTGAGAATGTCATTTCTTGGTGGCCATTAACCTGCTCAGGTCACACTACCCTCATTAGCAGCTTAGAGAACTCTTATTCAGTTGTAGAAATAATGAAGGAAGAACATCTCTCTTTGTGTCTTGGCTAAGCTCTGTAAACAGCTCTCTATAGAAATTCTAATGTCACTGGTTAGTGATCCATGGGTAGGATCACTTTCTAGTGGTTGTCATCATTGGCACAGAGTCATGGCGACTAGCAATAGGCTCTAGCATGTCCATCCTCATGGCATAACAGTGTCAGCATGCATTTCAACTTCTAGTCAATGTGTACCAAGGTAGATGGCCAGGAATGTTTTTATTTTGGATAAAACTTGATTTGACTTGATACATTTGGTAGCAGTTGTCTTTCAGAAAAATCTCTGATATTCTTTTGTTTGACACTATTGACCCCGTTCTATTTTTATTTGCTTTGAAATTCTTTTAATCTATTCTTTCCTGTGTATTTTTGGTGGTTCTAACCCTTATGCTTTTTTATAAATATGGATTATAGTGATTTAGTTTTTTCCTATATAAAATGTATAAGTTCATATTTTCTTTAATATGGACAATGATGTAAACTAGTATTTGTAAAAGGAATAAGTAAATGGATGTAATGCCTATATAAATTGTTGTTTTCTTCAGCCTTAGAAGAGTGATGTATAGATTGGTAAAACTCCAGACCAACATTCTGTAAGGATGTTACCTGATCTGTGTTTTTAACCTCTGTGCTTTATAACATGTGTTTACATACATAGTTTTACTTACTGGTCACTAAGCCTGATTTTTGCATTCATAGTTTCTGTTTAGTCTCCAGGTCTCTACTCTGTGAATAGCTGGGTGCACTAGCCCTGGAGCGTAGCTTCCTGGGCAAATTCTCAGTGATCTGCATTTCTTTCTGGTTTTTTTGAGGGATGGGGAGCTTGAGACAGTGTTTCCCTCTAGCCTTGGCTGTCCTGGACTAGCTTTGTACACCAGGCTGGCCTTGAACTCACTGACATCCTCCTGCCTTTGCAGGAGTGCTGGGATTTTAGGCTTATGCCACCATGCCTGGCTTTTCCTGGTTTCTTGAATTTAGTCTTATTCTCGATAAGTTGGCAATCATTTGGAAAAGGAATTTAAGTTTTATACATTAACATCTAATTTGTTTGGGGAAGTAGCAGATATTGAGTGCTTAGCATGTTCTTGCCATGTTAAGATTAACACAGATTATCTTTACAGAGTACACAGTATTTAGAGTGGACACATCAAGATGTAGGCTATTATGGTGAGGCCCAGAAAGTGGATGTAGATAGTGGGAATTGAAGGATGGAATGACAAGGAAGCATGCCTTAGTGCCTAAGGAAAGATTTATGGGAAGTATGTTTCCTCATCAGATTAATGTGCATATGAATTGTTTCTAACAAAGTTTTCTTGAGATATAAGTTACCTGCAATGAAGCGTACTTTTTAGCTTCATGCATTTTGACCATTATGTATTATAATATAGCATGACTTCCATTTTCTTTACTGGAGAGGCTTCTTATGTCCCTTTCTAGTCAGTTGAGTCACCACTTTCCCCAACTAAGTGACTACCTTCAGATTTTTTTGTCATCACAGTTTACTGTTGCTTTTTCTCAAGTGTCACATAGCCATCACATAGAGTTGTATACCCGTGGTGTTCTCTGTGTGGATTTCTGTTTGATATTTTCTTTGGAGTCATGAAAAGGTACTATTGATGGGCATCAGGGCAGGTTGCCAAACAAATTAAGGTCTTAGAATAAATGATGATTGAGTATTACCTGAGAGAAAAGAGAGAGGAAACAGATCCACTTTGTATAAATTACAGCTTTGGAAAAGAGATGCTATCTCCATTTTACAGCTGAGGAATCTGAGGCTCCGCAAGGTAAGCTAATAAAGTTGATGTGTTTTAGCTGACAGGCAGGAAAAAGGGAAAGCCAGGGTTTGAGATATGGCCTGTTTAACCTAAAGCTGTGTGTGTGTGTGTGTGTGTGTGTGTCTGTGTGTCTGTGTGTCTGTGTGTCTGTGTGTGTCTGTGTCAACACATACAAGTACTTGTGTGTGTGCACGCGTACATGGGTGAGTGTACACTTGTGCCCATGTGCGTGTGGAAGCCAGAGGTCCATGTTAGTTGTCTTCTTCAGTGGCTTGTCACCTTGGTTTTTGAGACAGGGCCTCTGACTGAACTGGGTCCCATGTGCTTGGCAAGAATAGGCAGACAGCGAGCCCTAGGGATCCTCCTGTCTCTGCCTTCCTAGTGCTAGCATTACAGGTGCACAGCAGCCCTCCTGGCACACGGGTGTTGTAATTCAAACTGAGGGCTTCGTGCTTTTCAGCAAGTACTTTACAGACTGGGCCATCTCCCTAGCACTGCTTGGCCCCAACTCCTTAGAGCTTTTTGTTTTTGTTGTTATTGAGCAGGAACACAAAAGAAAATGCTAAGCTTCTATCTTCTCCAAACTGCGGTTTGGGGAAGCCAAGAATTCTGGTTATCTGTCCAGGCTGCAGCATCTCACTTGGAGACCTCCAAGTGGAGCAGAGTTAGCCAAACAGGGAGGTAGGAAATTGCTTCACTTCTGGCCCGAAGCCCTCCTGGAAGTTTATGTAACAGGACCCGAGGTAGTCCTATTCCTTCCTGCTACAAAGACCTCCAGGATTCAGAGGGCTGAACTCTGTGCAGCGGTCCAAGATTGTGATGAGATTTGGCTGAGGACTTCAAGGTTAGTGGTAGGGGCGAGGATGGAAATGCTCTCTCTTTTGCCAAGATTCTTCAGCATTTATGTTAGATTTCCCTCTCAATTATATGTGAGGCCTTCAGCTCTCTTCAGGGATCAGTGTTGTCCCTCATTGACATGCACTTGGTACATTCCTCAAGCATGGTCTGGGGTAGAGGTGAGAAATAGGTGTAGGGTATAGGACCAAAGCAAACAGCACAAAGCCCACCAAACCCAAATCTGTCAACTGAGAGTCCCTCTTTCTGGCAAAATTTAGTAGCTGTGAATGGTGGTGTATGCCTGTATTGAGGAGGTTAAGGCAGAAGGATCCCAGTTTGAGGCCAACCCAGGCTCTTTAACAAACATGACCTATTTCAAAAAACAAAAGTACACAAAGAGGAGAGGGACAAATTGCAGCATTGTCATGTTTTAGAAAGTCAGTCTAGCCTGAGCTCACAGAAATCTACCTGCCTCTGCTTCCTGAGGAGGTTATCTTATACCTTAAGAAACTATAAAGAAAAACAAACAGACACAAAGCTAGCAGAACCAGGAAACTATAAATATTAGAAGAGATAAGTGAAATGGAGACTAGAAATAGTAGGGGTTGTTTGTTTGTTTTTTAATGATAGTGACATTGACAAAGCTTTAGCTAATGGACTAAGAAAGAAAGATCATTGAAATTAGAAAGAGAAATAGGAACATTGTTATCAATTTTAGAAGTTAAAAAGGATGGGAAGAGAGTACAGCAGTGAGCCACTGTTTGCCAACAGGTAAGATAACCTGGATGAATTGAAGGGATCCTATTAAGACCAGGTCACAAAGAAGGAAAAAAAAATATGACTAGATCTGTAAGTGGTATGCAGGTGGAATCAGCAATCAAATGTCACCTAACACTGGAAAGCCTGGAACCTAGTGCCCTCACTGCTGAATTCTATCAAACAACTAAAAAACTCTCCCCACCAAACTGACTTTTTATGAGGCTAGTATAATCTTGATATCAAAGTCAGAAATAGATACAAGGAAAGAAAACTGCAGTCTCAAATTTCTTCTGAACAATTATGTAAAGTATCCTCAACAAAATATTGTCAAGCCAATTTCGCTTCATAATTATAGGGGTGTAGACCACTACTAAGGTAGACTTATTCCTGAAATTTGAGCATCACTTAACATATGCAAATCAACATGATACATTAACAGAATGAAGGGTCAGAAATATACACAATCATTTCAATTGCTAAAGAAAAGCCTTTTTAAATGAAATTCAAGGCCTTTTCCTAGTAACTCTCTAACAATCCAGGACCAAAAGGAAACCACATCAGTTTAACAAAGTCACATGAAGTCACATGAAAGAACCCCTCAGTGATCAGTGTTCTCAGTGGTGAAAGACTGGACGCTGCTTCCTAAGAGCAGCAATGTCTACGGCCACTATTTCATAGTAGTTGGGGTTGTTGCCAGAGCAATTAGACAAGAAGAGCAAATAGAAAGAAAAGAAAGAGATGAAAGAAAAAGAGAAGAAGCCAAAGTATATATTTTCCAATTAGAAGATCTTACATACAGAATCTTACAAAGATTATGCAAAAACTGTTAGAACTAATTTAATTTGTCATAGTAACAATACAGAGTCAATCATGTCTTAAATATTAACAGTATCTTGCTATCTTGGTTACTTTTTTTGTCAACTTGATAGGAGCTAAAGTCATTGGGAAGAGAAAACATGGTCTCTGTGCAGTCTTGGCTGCCCTAGAGTTTGCTGTGTAGATCAGGGTGGCCTCAGACTCACAGACATCTGCCTGCCTCTGAATGAAATATAACACAACAATTTTTTTTCTTTTGTGCTTTCCTATCTTTATCAAACCCAAGGTTATAAAATCTTTTATATGTTTTTTTATAAAAGTTTTTTTTTAGGATAACATACAAATTGATGTGCTTATTCCCCTCTTCTTCAAAATGTCATCCCTGCAACCCTCCATGACTGATTCTCCAGTTTTTCTTCCTCCTGGGAACTTATCACATGAATTCAGTACCATTGCTTAACAAAATGTCTTTTTCTATTTTTTATTGTAGTAAGCACACGTTTACCATCCCAAGCGTTTTTAGGCATAGAGTGGTATGGGATACATCAGCAGTGTTGTACAGTCACCCTCCCTCACCTGGGGGACCCTTTTCGTCTCTTGTCAAAGTGGAGATCTCGTCCCTGAAACCACTCCCTGCTCTCCTCTCAGGCCGGCTGTCCTGCTCTGCGTGGCCGATTCTGGCCACTCTCAGTGTCTGTGTTCTTTGTGACTGGCTTAGTTCACACCAGTGTCTTCAAGACTTACTAAAATTGTGAGGTATATGCCATCACTTCCTTTTACTTTCCAGTTTTAAGGCCGGAGTATTAGTATTCCATCAGATGCACAGACCACCTTCTGCTTTTCTGTTCATCCAACACATGAACTGTGTTCTGTCTCTTCATGGCTCACTCAGTGGTCAGGGGAAACATGATAGTGGCGCAGTGGTCAACCTTGTTTCTCCTGGGAGTGCACTGAAGGGGGTATTGGAGCTGCTTCAAGAACCTCAGGTCTTGGGCTGGAGGGTGGGTGGTATGGCTTTTCTTTTTGTGGTTGTGGGTGCCTCTCAGCACTGCCCTCTTGGCTTTCAGGGCCTTGGCTTAGGCTTTGGCCATAGGAGGACAGGATTCCCTTCTTCACTTTCTGCGCCATCTTGGCGAAAAGCTAAGATGTGCTTTTGTTTGAGTTAGATAATTTTATTTTATTTCTCTGTCCCATATTTATCATAATAACCTACATCATTTTTTAAGCACCAGGCTTCAAATTTTTATTTAGATTGTTTAATGATGTACCAAATGAACTCCAAATGGACTAACTATATGCCAAATACTTTGTCTCCTAGAAAAATTAAGAATAGAAGAGAATGCTTACTAAAGTTCTTGAACCCTGAGGCAATAAAGAAAAACTGTAAGGAATTTTTATGACCACATTAAAAAAAACATGTGACAAATACTTATAACAAATAGGAAAGGCAAAAAGCTAATAATATCTTTATGATATAAAGAGTTAACATCTGCTACAGGAATGAAGGGGAACTGAATGTAGAATTCATGAACAGATTCAAGTCAATTATGAGAATTTACTGCATGATAATGTCACATTTTAAAATCTGTGGGATAAGAATAGAATATTCAGCATGTACAAAGTGGTTGGCCAAACATTAAGCCCAAGAAGTTAAGTTCTGCATCAAGCCATAGATCAGAATACTTTCAACTGGACAAAATATTTCACTTGGAGTTTTAAACAGAATGATCTTGTGCGTAAGTGTGGACTTGGGAATTAGCCTGAGTCTGTCTCCCACCTGTCTGCAAGCCACTGGCTGTGTGACCTTGGGCAGGGTAATTAACCACTTCCTGCCTCAGTTCCCTAAGATAGGGATGAAACAGCGTCTACCTCACCTGTGTGTTGGGAGGATTAAATGAGTTAATACTTGTAATGGGTGTGGCCTGGTACATGGAAATGCATTTTAAATGTTATCACCATCATCGTTGTCAAAGAGGTAAAATATAACTGTATCACCGGGAAATATGATAGATATTTTAATGAGCTTGGGGGTGGAGGAAACACAAAGTCATGAAATCATAAAAGATCAGGAGATTTGATATTTCAAACTTCACATGGGAATGTACTTGTGGACAGTGCGTGAAGTATGTGGTCAGCAGCCTTAGGGGGGATGGGCTGTGAGGGTGTCGTTGTTCTGTGGCTGCCTGCACTGAAGCCAGGCCTGGCTGGGTGTCTGGGAAGGCTTATGTGAATGTTCTCCATGTTGTCTCCTTAGAGCTGCTTCATGAGTTTCCTTGTGCTACTGCAGCAACTTCCCACAAACCTGGTGTCTTAGGTAGAAGTTTGTTCTCTTGGTTTGACTTTGGAGTCCAGAATTCCAAAATCATGTTCCTCAACATTCTGGGGGGTGGGGGAGCTTCCTGGACCTTCCTTCTCTTATGCTGTTGAGGCTCCAAACTCAGCCATGTCTGTACTTCCTTCACTATATGTCTGAGTCCTCTCCTTTTACAAGGAAGAAATCAATGGGATGACCCCAGTCTTAGCTGCAGGATGTAGGGACCATCGTAGCCCAGTAGGACCTCATCTTAACTAACTATACCTACAAAGACCCTATTTTCCAAGATCAGTCATATTCTGAGGCCCAGGGTGGACATGAATTTGGGGAAACTCTTTGTTTTGCCACAATTTTCTACTTCCTTTCATTGAGAAAATAGCTGTAGACCTGGCTGTGAGAGTGTGGTGTGCATCGAGGAAGTCTCAAGAACAGATCTAACACCTTACTGGGAGCTGGTGCGAGCAGCAGAGGCACATGGTACCTGGAGGGGAAGCCAGAGAACCCTCAACTATCATGACCAGGGCTTTCCTTTAGTTGGCACCGTCAGTGGTTTGGATACCTAGGAATAGCAGAATGGTTCTAAGGACAGGAAATGGGTATCGGGCAGCAGAAGATTGTGTGCTTGTAGCGTGTGTGAAGCCCTGAGTGCAATCTCCAGCACTGGGGTGAAATAGGAGTTGATAGAAAGATAGTAAATTTTCAAAGAGAGACAGGTAGGGCTAGAAGATGGCTCAATGGGTAAAGTTGCCTGCTAGCAAGGCTGGCAACCTGAGTTCATTCCCTGGAACCCGCAGTGCATGCAGTATACACACACACCACATGCACACCTATTTTAAAATAAGAGGCATGCATTTAGTCATTTGTAATATTGAGAGATAACACTCAAACACCAGGCCATGAGGAACAAATTGGAATTTCTAAAGAAGGCCTATTGTTTGCCTTTAGGAGATTATAAAATTAAATACCAAGATAAAAATTGTGTATACGGGTATGTATTTAATCAGGGGGAGGGTTCAAACTCTTATTAGATCCAGAAGGGTGTGCAGACCCACACAGAGTGTTCACAGACTAAAGAACTCTTCAGTGTAATTGACCTAGTGTCAAAGAAAAAAAACAAGTAAACCTGTCTTTATAATAAAATCTCCAGAGAGTAAATTTATCCCTTTAATATGTCATGGTACAAATAGAAAAGTATCGCTAGGTACATTTACCTCTTGTCCTAGGGTTTGAAAATTAGCGTTGTTTTTAAGTGTGTGAAAATAGTTTAGCCAAGAAACTAACCAAAGGCCCTACTTTCCTCTGCTCCAGCACCTCTCTGCCCTTATGGCCATTTAGCTCTCTCTGCTCCCTCTCCCCAAGGGGCCAGCTGACAGGGTGTGTGACCACGCCCGCGATGCCTGGCCATCAGCTGCCAGCCCGCTTGAGCGCCACTGATCACTGTTCTTCTTTGGACCCTGACTTTCCCTGGTTTGGGAACTTTTTGCTTCTTACCTCACCAGCTGCTTTCTAGCCCCTTTCTCAGCCCCTCCCTTTTCCTTCTCTGTGTCAGTGCCCCACGCTTGGTCCCCTAACTACTTTTCTTTTTTGTAGTAAGGCTCCCAGGGGCGTTCATTCATTCCTTCAGTCTCTCTGTGTGGTAGATAATTCTGAGCCTAAAGCTCTTCCTTATGGGTTCAGTTTATCTTGGACTGAGTGCTCTTTTCAGGTGCTCTGGCTGTTCCCTGTTGTCTCATGTTTCCCTCAAAAAACTGGCAGTTTGACTGATAATGTGTATTGGTGGGAGAGGCTAACACCCAAGACCGAACTGGAGCCCTTGCTGAACTGAGCCATAGAGAGTACTCAGCCCTTGATTGCTGTGTCTTTCTATCATTAGTTAACTGGTTCCTAGCTCCCAACACTGCCAGGCAAATACTTTCCTGCCTTCATCATCTGAGCAGTCAGTTTACTCTAGCTCGTGGAAGATCCTTGAGAGAAGAGCCAGGATGCCTGCCCTCTCCCCCACAGCTAGGATCCTGCCCTGGTGTGCTCCCTCAGTCCCTGGTTTGCACTGAGTGTGCACTGCTCTGTTTCAGTTGGGCCATGCTGATGGCACATGACATATAGGTAGCAGGTGAAAGAATGAAGGCCACATTGCACTCATTTTCCTGCCATCTCTGAACCTTGACACCTCTCCCCTCCCTCCCTGACTGCTCCTGTTCTTTGTGTTAGTTTCCTTCAGAGCCCAACAACTGGCTGCTTTTTCAAGTGGTGTGTGGGGCTGGGAGTCAGAGGAGCTAGCAGCATGTGCTAGTTTATAATGAACAATAAAACTGTTTTACATTGGGGAAAAACAGGGTCAGTGTATATTAAGAAAAAATGTTAATTCTTGGAAAGGGAATATATTTAGCTCACAAACATTTGGAAAAGTTTAAGGCAATGGTGAAGTTTAATTTCAGTGATACCTTTAAAAAACACCTTTCATAGAACACATTTTCCCTTTCAGTGCTGGTAATACAGAGTAAAGTGACCATCTCTGTGTAACCTGACTGTGCCCTCTGGAGTATTTCCAGTTCATGGGAGCCTTAAAATGTTTATTCCCTTTGACTCCACAATTTAAAAAAAAAAAATCTTTTACTGCTTCTTTTTTCCCCTTTTTATTTATTTTTTTATTGCAATTTATTCATTTTGTATCCCAGCTGTAGCTCCCTCCCTCATCCTCTCCCAACCCTTCCCTCCGTCCTCTTTGATTCTACAATTTTGTTCTTGAAATTTTAATCCAAGGGAAGCTTCAGAATAAGAGAGGTGTTTAGGTACAGAGACGTGTACTTGGTGTTATTTATGCTTCTGCTACCAGCAATGGACCACACATGGAAGCAGCCTGCCTGACTGCACAGGCTGTGGTTCTGAGGCCCAGGGAATAGCTTGAATTTGGTAAGAGCATATGAAAAAAGAGAGAGAAATTTAATATCTTAATGTTAAATGTCAAAGGTAAGATAAAACAGTTTATGTAGTGTATTATAAAGCTTACACACAGTAAAGATGAGTAGGCCTGTATTCAGCCAGTTGACAAATGGGAATTTTGTTTTCTCTTGTTTTATATTAGCTCTCATGTCTTAGGAGAAATTTTAATTAAGACAACTTAGAAAACAAAAATCTGTGTCTGGGTGATTCTAGATTTAGCAAAGAACAGCACAGTGCTAAAAGTTTCTAGCTTATTCATATATTTCATAGAAATGAAAGACTTGGATAAGGAGAAGTAGGGAGCTGTGCCTTGTTAAGTAATACGGTAAATATTCGAGAGCAGGATTCGGGGCTTGGATTTTGAGTTCAGATCCATACCTCTCCCCACATGTGTGACTTGGGGAGGTTCTGGTTTCTTAACGTGCAGAGTGCACGGAGAGCACACGTCACTGGCTGGGCTGACTGTGCACATAGGGCTGGACACGTAGGAGGCCCTGGCTGCTGCACTGGTGCCACCTCAAAACCTTCACCAGGGCTCAGCCTGGGAGCTGAGAGGTGGCTCAGGGTTAAAGTGCTCCGAGCTCTGTTCCCAGCACCCACAGAAAAACTAGGCATGGTAACCATGGTGCTGCAGGGTGGTGCTAGGGATGGGCAGATTCCAAGAGTTTGCCAGCCATGCAGTTGAACTGAAACAGCAGTGAGAGATCTTTAAAAAAAAAAAGCCAGGTGTGGTGATGCATGCCAAAAGCAGGCAGATCTCTGTGAGAGTTCAAGGCCAGCCTGGTCTCTAAGAAGAGACGAGCTCTGGATTCAAGGTCATGACAAAAGAACCCTCTGAGGAACTAACAATGGTGGCTCCCCTTCTATTTCACTTTGAAAATGTGTAGTGATGGGATGCAAATAAGGACGCATTACTCAGTGTTTGATGGCAGAGCAGAGCCCTGGCTGGCTCTCTTGTTATTATTTGGTGGATCCTAGCTCACTATTTCCTTCTGTGCATTTTTAAAGGTCCTTAAAATTCTGGTCAGGGCAGTGGTTAATGGTATGACTGACCGAAATGGAGACGTCGCCTCCAGCCTCAAAGGCAAGCTGCAAGAGTTGTTTGGCAGAGTAACTTCAAGAGTGACCAATGATGGAGAAATCTGGAGACTTTATGCCCAAGTTCATGGAAATGGGCAGAGTGAAAAGCCTGATGAGAACGAGAAGGTCAGTGCCGGGCCTCTGTCTTTGCTGCCACAGGGACAGTAGACCTCTGTCAGCGCTGGGCCTCTGTGTTTGCTGCCACAAGTAGAGTAGGCCTGCCTTTTTGAGTGAAGGATGAGATCAGTCTGAAACATAACGCTAATATGCATAAATTCAGTTCATGTGTGTTGTATGTACATGTGCACATGTGTGAGAACCACCTCAGGTGATATTTCTGAGGTACTATCCACAGTTTGTGGATACTGGCTTTAAATTTATCAAGAGAGCCCAGAGAACCCCAAGAATCCCCTGTCTCTGCCTCCCCAGTGATGGCATTACAAGTGCATGCTGCTTTGTCTGTCTTTTTTTTTTTTTTTTTAAACCACACTATTTTGGGGATTGAACTCAGGTCCTTGAGCTGAGAAAGCAGCTGCTTTGTTGACTGCGCCGTCTCCCCAGCCTTCAAATTCAGCCTTAAGTACTTTGAATTATGGGCATGCTAAGACAACATTCGTCATTTTACATCTCTTGAGCTTTTCTGCTGCAGTCGTTCTGTTTCCTGCAGAAGGGTCTCTGTCCTGCTGCCGTACGGGACCTGCAGCCGCCAGATGCCGGAGTCCTTTACCTGTGCCTCTTTCCACAGGCTCTTTGTTAAAGACAAAACAAAGACTGTTGAGATCTGAGATGAGGCTACAAAATGGAACAAATTAACTAAAGAGATGGGAGTAGGAAATGGCAAGGGCTTGACACTTTGCAGGGTGTACCTTGCCTTCTTGAAAGGCAGTGGATTGCCAGTCCCTCTCCATCTGTGCCGCTAGCCTCTTGTCTTCAAGCCCCTAAGAGCCCGGAGTTTCCAAGGTTGGGGTCATTGTTTTGCGTTTCTTTTCAAAACATCCACAGCAAATCAAATGTACTCCTTGTGCGGGTTTGGAAATAGGCACGGTACAGTTAATCTTGGGATGCTTAGTTGTTCTCCCTCCAGCATGCACAGCTGGCTCCCACCATGGCTCTGTCAGTTCTCAGAACACATATCTCATGCACGCAGGCACACACTCCTACTATGTCCTTCCATTTCCTCCTGATTTTGTACTCTTTCTCAAATAAGAGCACTCTTGTCTGAGACTTCTCCATCAAGATTTTTAAAGATGAAACAAAAGAGCATTTTAAACACTGTGAAATTATATACCTGTTAGCCACTTTCTACTTTCCCAAAGATCATGCCTCAGTCTCACACTGCAGTCTCTCAGCTTGATGGCCGGAGGCAGTCTGCACACTTCTTACAGATTTCCAAGCCTGGCTTTCACAGTTTCCTGGTTCTGGGAAAAGTGGCTGTCCAGATGCGTCCTTGGTTTCTTGAAGCTGTTTGTTGCTATTGGATGTGCATCCTAGTCTCTCTTTGAGATAGTTACAGAGATTCTGCCTCACAATACAGATGCTAAATTTTCAGTTTGGAAACAGTTCCATATGATTTCCAGGAAGCAATTTGAAATGTGTATTGTGCTTGTTGTTTTGAATGTTGTTCCTTCTTGTCCCTAGGCATTCCAGTGTCTCTCCAAGGCGTACAAGTGTGACACGCAGCCCAGTTGTTGGGAGAAAGATGTTACAGCATTTAAGGAAGTTGTTCAAAGAGCCATAGGACTCGCACATGGTACTTGACATCCATATCCAATTCTAATGCATTCTTCACTGATAAACTAGTGTCAGTCAGAAATCACGTTCTATTGCAGGTACTTCCTGACTACTTCAGTGTATTTCTACTGTTGCATTTCATTCAGAAAGATCTATACAACACTGTGGTGCAATAGATAAAATAGGACAGAGGCTTAAAAACTGCTTGAATAAGTGACAGAGTTACAACCCTTAGAGAGTGAAATAGTTTTACTACCAAAAAACCTTTACTCCCCACAAAGCCTTTGTTGATTATGTTGTATTAAGGAAAATCATTAGCATTTCATTAACTTATAGTCTTAATTTATAAATGGAAGTGCAAAAATAATCAAAATATGCATATCTCTGGAGTATTTAGCATTATATGAAAAGCCATGGGCATATAAAAAAATACAGAATATAATCCCTATCTTGGGTAATTTAGAGTCTAATTCGGAGGGGAGATATTCTTACCTATAATAAAATTGTTTGCTTGTTAGATAAATACAGTGCAGGCTTAGGTCACTCTCGTATTATGGAAAAATACCAATTAAATTCAGCGGTGCATTATTGCATTGACATTTGAATGTGGGTATGAGATACCCTGGAATACAGTTCCAGTGAGTTAATAAAGTCCTGGCAGCAAGAACGGAGTTCCAAGGACCGTGAGCCTCCTAGTTCTCTGCCTGTTACTGCCCCTGATAGTGACAGCAAGTAGAAGTCAGCAAGGAACAGTGAGAAGGACAGCTTGGGAACCAGGGACACTAAGGCTTCAGGATCACCTTTTCCTCCTGCTTGCTGGGTGATGTTGAGTCAATGACTTAATTGCTCTGGGCCTTTGTTTGGTTGTAGGTAAAAATGGGAGAATACCTACCTATGCTGTTGGGAAGAATCTGCAAGAGCATTTTATTACTTAATATGTTACATGTCGTTTAAATACAAACCTCTACCATTCCCACCCTATTTCTTTTGAAGTAGAGGATCTGGTCCGTTTGATAAGGAACTCAAAAGAGAAAAGTGAGGGACAGGGATAAAGTTTAACTGCCTATAAAGAAGTCACAGAACATTCATGTGGTTCAGAATGGGCTTAGTAGTTAATAATTCTGCTCATGGCCTTTCAGATCTGTGACTGGAAGAATGTAAAATGTCCAGTTTTCTGGACCACCTAGAACTGGCAAATAAGGTAGAGGGCTGAACTCGGGTTGGAAGATAGAAAGTCGGAGGTGATTACAGGAGAAGGCTGTTTTGGAGGTGCTGCAATTGTGTGGCCTGTGCTGGCCAGGTGTGGCTCAGTCCTTTGCTTTGGCCTTTGTGGCTGTGGTACTATGTGTTGGGAGCCCCACTGATGTGTATTATGGGTACATTTAGCAGGGTGGGATTTCCTCTGAAGACTGTCTTCTCCACTTCAGCTTGCCCTCCGTAAACATCTCTGTGAACAGCCAGCTCTGTGATGGTCAGACCCACATAGTTTCTTTCATCACCAAGTGCTGGCTGTAAGCCTGTCCACCATAACTGTGCAGGTCGGAGAAGTAATCCTCTTCTGGCAACTTTGTACAGGATTTAAGCTGTTGTTGGTACCGTTTCCATAGGGTGACTCTTGGGGAAGAATGAGTGCCTTTTCTCTGGGGTTTGCCTTCTTGAATGGATTATGTGTTGCATTCCAGCATCACAAGCGTGTTTGAGTGGACGCTTTAAATTTGTGACAGTAACTCTAACTTTGTGTTTGTTGCATTGTACACTGGTACTCCAAGAATGAGCCAGGCTTCTGCTACTCCCATCCCTTTATTCGTCTGTCTTCCCCCAACACTGTTCCTATTGAAAAGGAAATATGGCAGTGTGTAAGTCTTGGTACCTGTTGGATTGCCAAGGGTAAGCATTGCCATGGGCTTCAGCATAATGGAGACACCACGGCAGTCATAGGGTGAGGGGACCCTCCACTGCAGTGCTGCCCTGTGCTGTTTGCAGCTTCGGGAGGACGGCCATGTCCAGTCATTGCGGTTCTCTCTGCCCTCTCTGTCACCACCACCTCTGTCTCTAAAGCCTTTAAAAGTGAGATTGAGACGGGAGCTAATAGAATGTGTGTTCTCCTTGCTTCTTGTTTTCTTCAAAATGAAAATTATGTTTATTGATTGATTTTTGAGACACGGTCTATGTAGTCTTGGCTAGCCTGGAATTCAGTCACTGTGTAGACCAGGCTGGCCTTGGACCCAAAGAGATCCTGGGTTCTGCCTCTGCCTCCTGAGTGCTAGAATTAAAGGCATGAACTACCACGCCTGGCTTAAAAAATGAAGGACATTTTAAAACTAGAAGAGCTACAGGTGTTTCTAGAATAAGCTGCTAGGCAGGAAACAAACTGTATACCTTTTTTTGTGGTGACAGCAATGCCTCCCTGCTGAGAAAGAGAGTCCTCATTATCTGATTGACTGGGCCTCAGAAAATGGGCTTAACATTGCTAACTAATGTGCATCCAACATGAGGCTTGTTCATGTCTAATCATTATTCTGAAATAGAAACATCAAGCCCAGTTCTTGCCATCCATGGATATTAATTACTGACAAAGGTATTTTGCCAGGCTGCAGGCTGTTTCTTCTGATTGCTTAGAGTTTGCAGCTATGGTCTATGACATTGTAGTTTTAAGATAGGATCTGCTTTTGAATTTAGTGGACATAATTAAAAAATAATGTTCTATGTGTGTGGATGTTTTTCCTCTATGTGCACATTTGTGTGCAGCCTGTAGAGTGTAGAAGAGGGCATCAGATCTCCTGAGGTGAGGTCTAGATGGTGTGAACCACCAGGTGGGTGCTGGTAATTGAGCCCTGATCCTCTGGAAGAACAGCAAGTACTCTTAACCCCTGAGCCATCTTCAGCTCATTAACTTAATTTTAAAAAACAGTGGAAAGATCCCGGCACCTGTTTGTGCAGAGTTCTTCTGTTCTTACAAGGCATTAACAGGCAGTCCTCCTCCAGGGAGGAGTGTGCTCATTCAGAGTGACCCATCTCAGAGAAACAGGCTCCTCAGCATACTAGAGGCAGAGTTTCTAGGGATGAGTGATTTCCCTCCTGATGCCAGATGAGTCTGGCTGTGGTTACACTCCTTAAATGAAGACCTGCAGATGGTTGGTGCCAGTTCTTCCAGAATGCTGTAAAATTTGGGTATAAAAATGCAGCAAGCTTTTTAGCATGGCATATCTGGCATGTGGCTTTGCTGAATCCTCCTTAGAGACTTGGGACCATGGACAGCCACGTGAGATGTACTCCATCTGTTTTGCTCCTCTATGTGTGCCTCGCTTTCAGTAAGGCTTTGTTTGTTTGCTTGGCTAACTCATTAGTGTGTGAGCACATGTGTGCTTGGGTATGTGCATGCACATATGTGTGTGGGATCCCTGCCTGTGTAACTCACCCAAATGCACCATGTTTCTCAAAATTCTCCTTAGCAGTGTTTTTTTTTATGTGGAGGATGCAGGATAGAGGGAGTGTAGCTCAGTGGTAGACAAGTGCTTGCCCAGTGTGCTCAGGCCTGGGCTTGATTTCCCCATACCACCACCGAGAAAAAGGTGAAGGGAAGAGCCAGGGAAGTGAAGACTTCTCAAGTTATTATTATAAATTCTTAGTAGATAGCTGCTGTTGTATCTGTAGATGATCAGTTCTATAATGCTTTCCTTATGTTTATCTTGCAGTGGCTATAAAATGCAGTGAGAACAAATCCAGTCCTCAGGAAGCTGTACAAGTACTTTCTTCAGCACGGCTTAATTTACGTGGCTTGTTATCCAAAGCAAAGGTGAGAATGGCCTGTGAGTTCATTAAAACTGTGGGATGAAAAGTCATCAGCCTCATGTCACTACTGCTAAAAAAAAAAAAAAAAAAAAAGTTGCGCTTACTAGTTTACCATGGATCATTCAAAACTGGGGAGAATTGCCTCGTGTGACTTTAGAAGCAAGCATCTTTTAATTGTGATGGGGACAGTGTCTCTGGTTTTATATCAGAAAATATGCTTTTTGTAGTTTTGAATTGGGTTTTGCAAACTGAATTACCCTTTACAAAGTGAAGGTGGTAGAGATTGTCATTAAAGCTTGTAGCAGGCTTGGTTTGCACAGCTCTTCCTTCTGTTGCCTGCTTGGAGACTTCAGGAAATCATCTACTGGAGCCAGCCCTTCCTCCCACCCCCAGTTAAACAAACAACTGTCTTATCAATACTAGCACATGCACAGAAACTGTAAAGTTGTAGTCAGTTTAAAGAGACCTGTGAGAAGTCACAGGCCATTTAGGCCATGTCCTGTCAGGCCAGAGCAACTCCTCTGTCCTCAGCACCTGGCCACTGCCAAGAATGGCATGAAGGCTGTGGGTGGAGGCCAGGGAGCCGTGAGTCAGGAGCCCAGGAGGAGGAGGAGATTTGATGCCCAGCATATTATTCATTCTTTCTAAGCCTCAGTTTCTCTCTGCTCCTTCCTCACTGAGAAGGAATGCAGATCCATGATGATTTTGTAAGTACTATGATTCCAGGTTTGGAAAGATGCTGTGGGTATTCAGGTTCTTTGCCTACAAGATGTTTTTTCTACTCAGTACACTGCAGCAATGTTTATGTTAGTCTGTTAGGATGTATTATTCAACAGTACAAATCTATTCAAGATGTATAAAATATGTATAGCAAGCCAAATAAATTATATGTCACAGTGAGACACATGCCTGTTAGATGCAAATGTATGCAAACCTACCTTTCCTCCCTGCCTGTGTATGGTCGTAAAATCCTGAAGCTGATTTTCTTGTTTGCATTTCCTGACTCACTAGGCACAGTAAATAGCATTTTGTTTGGATGAATGATGCTCATTCATCTGAATACTATTATATAACATTATTGACAAGTGCAGTCAACATTTAAGGCAGTTGCTATAAAGGATAGATGAGGGGTTTGAACCTAAGGCCTTGGCCACTCTCTACCAAGTGCTCTTGGCAAGTGCTCTACCGCTGTGCTGTAGTCAGCTCTTGAATCTGTAAGTTCAGGAACACTATTTGGGTTTGTTACTTAATTATTAGGCTTGTGTTTTTCTGGGGTCTAAGCAAATGCTGCATTGCTGCTGCGCAGTTATAGTCAGATCATGCAAAGGGCACTGGGATGCTATACTGCTATATTGATTCAGTACTGAATCTATATTGCTTGGAAGGAATTTTCATCTTTTGATGGTCATACTGTTTTTACATTGCAGCAAAATTTTATAGATGTGGCAAGTGGAGAAGTCTCTGGAGAACTAGCCAATGAAATAGCAGCTATGAATGCTCTGGAGGCAGAGCTGCAAGACCTAAGCAACCAGCTTCGAAACCAGTACTGACTGTGACAGAAGCAGTTTGTGGCAAAGGCACTTTTGCCTTCTCGAATTCTTCCAGTACCCATGTATCTGAAACGCAAGATACTAATTTTTAAAATAAAATTGTTTGCTGGCAAACATACTTATTTTGTGATGCTTTTGGATGTTTTCACTTCTGAAGTTCATTAAACAGGATGGTGGTTTGTACCTTTGTCTAGTTATTGGTAAGTTCAGTTGCGTTCTCTAGCATTCCAGCACAAGGAAGCCAGCACAGGGTTCCTCACGCAGCCTAGCATGAGCACATCATTCTTTGGAAAAACTTAATATAAACGGGGGATGGGGAGCTCAGATACTACAAGCTTGTGGAATCATTAGCCTGGCTACATACTGTCCAAAAATGATAAAAGAGTAGACTTGGCAATGGAAACATTTACACTTGTTGAGATTTTGTGTTTGTGTCATAGACACAGGCTTGGCTGAGTTGGAAGTGTGAGTGTGGTTTAACTTCAAAATCAAGAGAGCGCAAGCAGAGAAATGATACACCCAAATTACCACTCCGCCATCAGCCACTAGGATCCAGGCTCTTAGCTCTTCGTGGCATATAATGTCAGCTGCCCCATAGCAAAAGTGCCAGAGTGAAATGCTTTCTTAGCCATGTTAGTGGAAACAAATACTGAAGGCAGCAGCTGAGCTTAATGATCTCTCTACAAAAGTCAAAGTGAGGAATTCTTAGGTTCTGGCTTGAGTTGCTCAATTTTGGGTCCCATGCATAAATCACTTGTCCCTTGTAGTTTTCCATGTTTTTATTTATACGATGTGAATAATTTCTACTCCTAGTTTCTTTCTGGTTTCAGCTGCCTTTGGAATCTAACATTTTATGATCCCTCAACATAAAGTAGTCCTAACACCTTAAGAAATTTCTTTCATAAATGGATTTTGCTTATGAATGCTTACCAATTCCAAACATCCTTAACCATCTGCTTCTCTTTTCTATTGTCATACTAGCCTTAAAGAGCAAGGTGGGGGGAAAGTATGTCCTGTAAAAGACAGTACTAATGAAAAACTGCAATAAAATGAGGTGGGAACAGGAGCTATGATTCCGGTCTCTTTAGATTTTTAGGGAAGCCATTGAGGAGTAGGGTGGGCTGGTGAAGAGTGGGCACACAGGTAGTGAATGGTTGATTTTGGGTGCCAGTGGATGGATTGAGAAAGTTTTAGCTGAACACTTCTTCAGCGCCCAGCTGGGAACCCTAGTGGGTAAAAGAGAAATAGGAAGAAAAGAAATAGCCCAGAAGGACAAGGGTTTCTGAAATCAAGTGAAAGAACCAATCTGTTAATTTAGTCTCTTTCTAGTTCAGGGTGGGATGGCTGATGGGTTGGAGTAGTCTCAAGCCACATTGCCAAGCAGTCATCTCCTTTCTGGCATCTTCTCCAGAGCTGAGCTGGGTCAATCTCTCTTTTGTCAATGAGGTGTTTGCTCAAAAGAGAACTATTGACGTCTTCCTTTCTTTAGAGGTCTAGACCAAGAACAAAAAAGGTGTGGCATGGTGGCGCGGTCTCTCCTAGCGTCAGCTTTTGCAGTGAGGACCACTCACCTGAGTCATTGCTGTCATCTTAGGTGCTCTGTGGGCATCTATCTCGGCTAAATACTCTTATTTCCACATGGCTTAATTTTTGTAGTTTTAACTTTGGTTTTCTAGTATTGATGCCTTTTTTTTTTTTTCCCCTTCCATAATCCTTTCACTTTGTCAACTTCAAGGAGAGAAAAAATGCAATTCCAAAGTGTGGATAACAGCTGCAGCACTAAGTCACCAAATTCTTATGATTCACCAGCCATCACCTCTCACTCTGAGTCCTGTCAAGTCAGTTCGTGATTTTTCTAGGATTCGCAGGGTGGTAAGCTCTGGAAAGAGAAATAGATTCCAAAGCCTGAGTTTTCCCTGCTGCTTGTAGTGGATCTCCAAAAAATCAGTTGTTTTATTTTCTCTATTGAATAGTGGGACACCTTGACAGTTTGCCTTTCTGTTTGTTTGTTTGTTTGTTTGTTTTGAGACAAGGTTTCTCTGTGTAGCCTTGGCTGTCCTGGACTTGCTTTGTAGATCAGTTTGCCTTTCTTTACTCAGAGTTCCCCAAGAAATTCTTTGAGGCTTTGAAAATAGCCTATGATTTGTTCGGATTATTTATTAATAAATTCCTTGTCAGCCTTTTCCCGAAGAGGATACATGTTTAACCAGGTTCCTAAGTGCAGAGGAGTGAAAATGAACTCCAATGAGTAAGGATCCCTTTTCGGTACCCAGAGCCAAACCTCAGGGTGCTGAGAGAGCTGCTGCTGAGTCTGGTTGAGGAGGTGTGTGGAGGGCTCAGAGCCCATTTAAGGCTGAAACCCGTGGCCCTAAGTGAAGCCTCACCATGATGGCGAGATCCCCAGAGGTTGAGGGAAATGGCCCACTTTCTCGTGTACCCAGACCGGCTTTCCATGCTGCCTTTTGTGCTCTTAGTGCCCCTCATTCACAGACGTGAGAGGCAAGCAAGCATGTGCGGCAGTCCACCTCCCCTCCAGACCTCGTTCAAGGATTGTGACCTAGTCACCTGTCTAGCTAGCTGGGGCTACTCAGGACCATTTAGCCAGTTTATATAACTAGTTCTAGTCTCACCAGCTTAAAGCTGTAGTCAAACCTGATGAAAAGGGTTTGATTTTCTTTCCCAATCTGCTTCAGTAACATCCGTGTCGATCTAAATTGCTGTTTAGATAAGGCAACTCTACTGGCCAAGAGTGAGGAATAAAATCTGCTAGGTGAATGCCACACACTTCGTCTCTGCCTGCTCATTTAGCAGGCTCTAAAGTGAGATGGCAAAGAGCCTCTACTCTGAGGGAGGGTGCTGCGCCGCAGAAAGACGGCCGGATTTCACACAACACGCAGAAGCGCTTATAAATAGATGGATTTCAATCAACATGTAGCTTATTCAGGCATGCTCTCAAATATAGTAGCCGCATTCATTAGACAGACATTTCCACTAATCCCAGGACTATGCTAATAAAAGCGTAATCCCTGTGGGCTGACGGTAGCCTTTCACTTGGTCTTTCACAGCCAACGCCTAATAATAATCATGGCTGCGCCTGCCCTTCACCGAGTGAACTTAAAAGCCGAGCTGATCTTGAAATGTTTCCTTTGTCTTTTCAGTGGACAGTAGTTTAGATGTATGACTTGCAGCAAAGGCCACTTAAAACCTGTTCTGTGTGGTTGTGTGTGCATTCTTGTCACTTGGGCGTGATTCGCTTTCTTCTCCCCCTGATTGGCAGTGTTGGTTCCCAGAGTGTTTTATTTTTTCCTTTGACCTTAGGATAAACAACAAGTTAATCCATTCTGTGACTCCTTTTGTAGTATGGTTCTTGACTTTCTATGGGCAGTTTTTGCTCCTGCTTTGGGCTTGGCTTTGTCCAGCGAGCACTGTCCTCCTCCCACATTATTCAGCGCTAGCTGTAATTAGTTCGCTTAACACAACACCAAAAAATTTTCCCTTGCCAGTGATGTCAGATCTGCCTTCCTTTTTATTATTCTGACTTATAAACTGCAGTGACCCGTGAGTCACCCTCACCATCTCCTGGCCCCGTGCCCACATTGTGATCTATGAAAAGGGAGCCCTGCCAAGGGCTACAAGGCGGAAAACTGATATTATTAAATGGTCTTCTGAGCAGTAACTCTCAGCCATTTTTTAATCTTTTGTGATGTTATTGCCAGAAGGGGGGTGGGGAGGGGAGATCACAGCAAAGCGAAGGAGCTAACCCACGCATGGCTAACTTTTTCCAGACCAAGGGCTCAAATGAGTATCAGTGTCTATAGATATTATTGCACAGTGCTGCTTACGCACCAACATGTGCTTTCTGAGGACACGGGTTACCACAAGGCTCAGACTGACGACCTCTCAGGCCTGTGCTTTTATCCATAGCTGTGCAATCGGTCAAGAAGATGCATCCAGGCTTTGGAAGTGAGAAGATGCAGTAGAAAAACTGCAAGTAAGAAACAGTTTGATGGTGAGCACTGGCACAGCCCTTGCGGATCCCCGCTAGGGATCCCCATGGCGTCTAGTGCTGCTAGGCCCTGGCACAGTGCTGCCGGTCTCCCAGCTTCCTTCCCCTGTTCCTGGGCTGAAGCTGAGGAGAAGGGAAGGACAGGACAGTAGAGCACAGTGGATTTGTATTAGGCAAAGGAGGAAGGAAACCCAGTTAGAAGAGTAAAGGGAAGAGGTGGTAGGAAGGGATGACGAGAAGGGAGGAGAGAGGCTTCAGGCAAGAGTGGAGAAGTGGGCGTGGATGGTCAACGCATGGTGTTGTGTATGTGTGGAAGTACAACTAACGTGTTAACAGGTTTTCAAAGGTAAGGTAGGCAGTTGGCTAGCCCAGCTTTATTGTTTCCTAGATGTGACCACATCCGAGCCTCTGAACCTCCCTGAGCCTCAGTTTCCTCAGCTATGAAATCCCCCCCTTTGGAGGCCAGACAGAGTTATCAGATGACCTAAGTGAAGTTTTCTGTGAGCAGTGAAACAACTGCTGGTAAGCTCAAGAGAAAGGGTCATTGTTGATGGCCTGTTGGTTCTCAGGGGCCGGGAAGCCCCTGGGTGGCTCCAGTTTCTGTAATCCCTGGTGTGTGGTGGGTGGGGGAAGGGGTGGGGGTGGCCATAGCCCTGCATTTTGAGAGACAGTGGTGCAGAATATCTCAGGGGAAGGCTGTGTGCCTTCAACACTACCTACTGAACCCATCGGCCTCTAGGAAGTCTGGTGCCAGAGCTGATAAAGCCATCCGAGAGTTCTGCAGCTGCCTGGACAGAGACAGCAGTGACCCCCTCCTCTTCCTCTCTCCCTCCCTTTCTCCTCCCCATCTCTCAGTCCCTCCCACTCTTTCCGGAACCCTTTCCCCTAACAAGGCCCCCCTTGTGTCTTTGTTTTGGTTGTTGTAACGACCCACTGAGTTTAATTAGGGCTGCTTGCAGGCACATGGGTGTAAGGTTATTTACTGAATCATGGATAACATACCAGTGGCTGTGCCACTGAAGAAAATGACTCCCTGCCTGTCACCCAGCAGCCATTAACTGTTGGTAGCACCCGGAGAGGGTGGGGCCTTTGAGTCCCTCCCTCTGTTGACACAGACAACTGTTAAAAGGTCAGACTACATTCAAGTTAGAAGTTGCTTAAAGACACACAAGGAGGCAGGTGTGGTGGCGCATTGCTCTCATCCCAGCTCTTGGGAGGCTGAAGCAGGGGGATTAGATGTTTGAGGTCAGCCTGGGCTACTTGGGGGAGACTTTTAGCTCCAGAAAGACAGTGGGGTGTATGTGTGTGTCTGACCATTATAAGCCAATAAAAAGACAGGAAACCAAACAACCCAAGTTAAAAAAAAAAAAAAAAAAAGTGAGCATTATGCTAAAAGAAACAGCCAAACAGAAATACAAAACAAATGTTTAGGTGCAATCATCAAAATCAAAATCGGAGATGACCACAGACTCCACTAGTGGCTGACGGTTGAGTGGTGGCGCCTCCCGAGGGCTCTCGGGGAAAGGAAGTGACTGCTGGGATGACAGCTTGATGCAAACACTCTCCTACCAGCTCTTTAAGCTACGCACACCCTATAACCCACCAGTTTTACCGTAGACATTCCCAAGGGCAGATGTGTCCTCATGAGCACCGTGGCTCTCACAGAGACATGTCACAGCAGCGTTGTTCATCAGAGGCCCCGGGGAGAAGCCGTTCACCTGGCCACCAGCTGCAGAACTGGTGGACCAGCCACACGGTAGAACAGTCTACATTGGTGAAAAGGGATTTCCTGCAGCAGCAGCATATCCATCGGGATCTTTCAGATGCGTTGAACAAAGGAAGGCAGACGTGGGGAGAGAACACGCGTGCAGCGTGTCTCCTGCGTCCCTCACAAAAGCTCAAAAAGCAACAGGACTAAGCCATGCTCTCTACTGCAGTAAAGAGGGAGGGGCAGTGATGACCACAGGGTGAGGCGGGTTGCTCTTGTGGGTTCAAGTGGGTGATGGGAGGTGCGTGAAGGGCCCTGGGGAGCAGCAAAGTCGCCTTCATTAACCCGGGTGGTACTGTGGTTTGTTAGCCGGGAGTCATTGAGCCAAATGTGTGCTCTGTTCACAGTGAAAAGCTTCAAACATGAAGAGCAGTGCGCCAGCCACACTTAGCGTGATCTCTGGAGTTTTGAGGTGAGATCTGACAATATAAACCCAAACTGTACTCCACAAGATGAATCCTCCCACCCACCCCTATCACCAAACACCTCCTTGAAGAGTATAACATTTTACAAGATGGTTACTCCAAGACAAAAAACTGGTATTGTCTGACACTGTGCTCTAAATTCTTTGCTTTAATGTATGGCAGTTCAGAGCCTAGGCCTTTTCTACGTCGGTGTCTGGGGAAGTAGTAGGGGCTGGCCTAAGGGAGGCTGAGCTTGCTCATCTTAGTGACCGAAGCCAGCTTCTCCCATTTCTTGAAAAGTGTGGTGTTGACATGTTTAATATCCTGTGGCATTTCCACCGGGCTCTGTGGTGTGATGGAAAGAGTCAGTGATAATGTCTGAAGGCCATGTCCACTAGCAAGGCCACAAGACACGGCACTTCATAGCCCTGGCTGGGTGGTAACGTTTGTCTGAGCTGTCTGAGAAGTCCTGATAGCAGGAGCCACACAGCACCAGTTACAGGGACAGCACTTACGCGTGCCTGGATGGTCCTTGAACAACGAGAGCGAAATATCAGCCACAACCACATAGGGGTTGATAAATCAAAGCCCAGTGCATCACACAAAGGGAAAAGATAACCCTAAGGTCTGAAGCTTTTCTGGAAGAATCCCAAGAATGTATATAGCAAGGGGATGTCTCAGGGCAACCCCCAAATAAGCTGCCGACCTATAGATCAAAGGCAGTGTGTTTTATGAGCCGTCATCGACGCTCATCCTACTGCCCTTCTCCTGTTGTCCCCCCTCCGTCTGTCCTCACTGTTTTCCTCCAAGAAGCCCAAATCGGCCCTGACAGCATTTGGTTTCCCATCTTCAGGAATGTGGCTGGTACATTCTTTATGTGAAGAAAGCACTCCCGGGAAGGGTACGAAGCAGACAGAATGAAGAGTATCTTATTTCATCTCCACAGAACTACACAGCGTCCAGAACCTGAGCAGGGCTGAGGACTTGAATGGAAGCAGACTGGCTGAGCTGAGTTCTGTGGACAGCTATGCTTGCAGCTGGGGTGGGGCTGTGGGGGAGGGGCGGGGGTGCTCTCTGTGAGCCGGCCTTCCTTTCCTTCCTCTGTGATTGCCCACACAATAGAGCCCCAGCGCTCTAAGGCAGCGCTCACTGACGCGAGGCTTTTTATCCTAGACTGAGAGATTTCCGTGGAGTAAACTGCTTCCCTGCACGGATCCCAAGATCTATAGGTTCACTTGGCCACAGGTATTTTAAGATCCCTCATCAACTCACCGTGGCCTAGGAATTTTAGTAGTGAAATACTAAGGTGACAGAGAAGCCCCCCAGGATGGCACCGAGTGCCCCCTGCCTCAGGCACTCACAGTCCCATGAAACCCCTTTCCTTGAGGACATTGGTTTTACAATGAAACTGCCAACGCTGAAAGGATGTTCCTCCCATGACTAAGTGACGGAAGACTCAGCAGCTCCCTGTCTGCCCTTGATAAACAAGGCATCACGTTGGAGAGAACCAGCAACCTCCAGAGTCCTGAAGGAAGGGACTGAAGTCCTACGGTACATTGGCTGGCTACTGCCAACAAGCACTAGAACAGGCTTAGAAGCAAATCCACCCGCAAGTTGATCCTTCAATCAAGAGCCCAAGCCTGGCTGAGGCCAGTGAGGCCTGAAATATAGGCTGCCTCACCCAGCCTCAAAAACTCATGTAATAAATGTGTGTCGTTCTAGGTTGCTAAGTTCGTCTTAGCACTGTTATAAAGCAATAGAGAGCTAACAGTGAGTTCTGTCACCCTTGCCCTCCTCCCCCATAATATATTCCTTAAGAGTCATTAACAACTACAGGAGTCTGTTTTACCATTTCAACCACCGTGGCCTGAGATGCAGATTAAATTCAGTGTGCTTTTGTCGTGTGGCCTATTGCATTGCAATCTGTTAACAGCATTAAGAGTCATCTGTCGGGCTGGAGAGATGGCTCAGAGGTTAAGAGCACTGGTTGTTCTTCCAGAGGTCCTGAGTTTAATTCCCAGCAACCACATGGTGGTTCACAACCATCTATGATGAGATCTGGTGCCCTCTTCTGGCCTGCAGGGACACAATGCAGGCAGAATACTGTATAAATAATAAATTAATTAACTTAAAAAAAATCTCTGTGGTGTAGAACACAGCTGACGTTCTCCAAAGCACGGGCTTTTCTGTACATGTGTAGTGTGCTGCGAACCAATTCCCTAAGCTCTTACCCCATTACATCACTTCCTGCTGATACCTCACGATTCTTCTAAAAAGATAGGGTCCATCATCCTTCATGTGCTGGAGCTTGCCCTTCCCTTTATCTATCTTCTGTCTTGCTGCCTGTGAAAGTTGCCAGTCAAAATGGCAGCACTTGTGTCAGCCCAAACAGTAACAACAACAAAGTAAGAAAAAGGAAAAAGAACAAAAAGCTGTGAGTGGAGAGGCCATGTAGGAGTGCTCTTCCTTATGCTTGCTGTCTGATAGTAACCACCGACAAAGGGTGTGCCAGAATTCATCTTCCACACAGGCCACTGCAACCTAAAACAAAAGTATATCTTCAGGGACATCTGCCCAGCAACTGTCTGTTGCTCATTGTGGCCCAAGATTAATGTTTCAAAATATCTGATGTAACTCCTCATTTTTGTCTCCGAAAACTTCCCCTGGCCTCGCCTCCTTGAATATGCCCATTGTTTTCTGTGGCATGGATACTCCCACTACAGTGCTCTGCTCTCCCCAAGTAATTGCCAGTAGTTTTCATTTTTTAAATAGACATGACCTTCACAATGTCCTCTCTTCCCCTTTTCACCTCTCGTCTGCAGTGGAAAACCTGCTTCTTCAAGATTGCCTCTTCCAGGTTTCTCCAGGACTTAGCCCACCCCTAAGCCAGATGTCATCGCTCCACTTTTTAACCCTCCCACACCACTTTTGGTCTTGCTTTGAGTGGAGTCTTATTCTGACCATCATCCTGAGCTACTTCCTGCCCTGTCTCTGCCTCTTCTGGTCACTCAAGTAAGCGTCACAGCTCTGAGGTTTAGAGACTGTCGTCTCTCTTTCCCTGTGTGGCCTTCCTCTATCTAGCCAGCCTTGGGATAGTCACTCAGGAGTTTGTGCAGTTGCTTTTGGTCAATCATGATGTGGTACACTATGCTGCCTGGTGTTCACACAGTCTAAAAAGGTCAAAGGAGTCAAGACCCAAGGGACCTTCTGCCTCGTTTTGAAGGCGACTAACATTACTAAGAAGCCCGCAGTAAAGAAATAGGGACAGCCCAGCTTCTGGCTTTCCGTGATGCTGTGATGGGGCAGGAGGTTTGGAAATGGCCCTGCCTGCATCCAGTTCATGCTAGTGGATGATGCATTTTGTTCCCAGATGTGAGTTTGTCATGCTATAGTAATACATGATACCGATAAAGACATCTGTATTCCCATTTTTCAGTTACGGGTGATTCTAGCATGGTCTCACCTGTTGATGACTTTAACAGACACTGACAAGGGACACAGATCCTACTGGAAGCCACTGAGTCACCCTTCTCCCACTGAGAACCCCATGAGAAGACTAGTTTGACAGAGCCCCTGTCCTCATGGAACATTCTGCTCAAGACTCTACAGTCAAAACTTAGAGACTCAGCAGCCTTCGGCAGACTCGCTGTCATTTAATGAATGCTAAAGAGCCTCTTCTCTGGGTCAGGCGCTATGCTTTATGCTCAGGGCACAATACTCCATAAAGTGTTCTTGCCCCATGTTTAGGTCTAATGTGACTCTAAACACTGTATTAGGCCAATGTCATGAGTGCTGAAGCCCTCTGTTTACAAGCCACTCACAGACCCTGTTACCCTCTGTCTACAAGCCATTTGCAGACCCTGTTACCTACTGTCTTATTTGACATAGCCTGGAAAGGAAGGGATAAGTTATCTCACAGTGCAGTTACCTAGGAATCAAGGTATAAAAATCCAGTTCACACTTGAGTGTGTGTATGTGTGTGTGCTTCTCCCTTCCTTTTCTTCCCCCCACCCTAACTCATTGTCTTGCCAGCAGCCTTCTCTGCTAGGTCTTAAGGTGAATGAGGCACACTCCTTCTTCCTTCCAGGACTTTAGCAGAGGGTGGCAAGACAGAGGTCAGATGCAGCTCAAGAGCTGGTTAATAAAACGGAATCCAAAGTGTGTGGTGAATTCCAAATGTGGGCCAAACTTTCAACCTTAATTTAATAATCATTTTTGCCTAAAAGACTCTGTCTTCCTTCTTCCCCACCCTTGCCAAGAGATGGGATGATTCCTTAAGGTATTTTTCTTTTAAATCGTGTGTGTGTGTGTGTGTGTGTGTGTGTGTGTGTGTGTGTGTGTGATAACAGATGCACTGCCTTGCCTGGGTTTTCCATGGGTTCTTGACTCAGTTGGGGTTACTAATGCTACAATGAAACACCATGACCAAAAGCAAGTTGGGGAGGAAAGGGTTTACTTGGTTTACACTTCCATATCACTGTTCATCACCGAAGGAAGTCAGGACAGGAACCTGATGCAGAGGCCATGGAGGGGTGCTGTTTACTGGCTTGCTCCTGGAGGGCTGGGCCCTGCCCTCCCACATCAATTGCTAATTACAAAGCATGCATTACAGGCTTGCCTCCAGCTAGGTCTTAGGGAAGCATTTCCTTATTTGAGGCCCCCTTCTCTCTGATGACTCCACCTTGTGTCAAGTTGACCCAAAACCAGCCAGCACAGTTCTACCCATTCAAACTCCCGTCATGACAAGTGCCCCGCCCATTGAGCCATCCCTACAGCCCTTCTGTCTGCCTTTGTTAACTGAGCCTCAGAGCTATGTGATCATGGGTCACCCAGTTTAGAGAATAAGAACAAAGGCCAGGACAAGCGCCCGTGTGCTTTGGTTTTCTCAATGATTAGTGTTGGGGTCTACCGTGAAGCTAGGACAGTGGCTGCATCCGGGAGAAGTGTTGTCTACAGCTGAAGGAGTCCGCTGTCAGCGCACCTGGGGTTACGGCGTGTCCTTGGTGTGCTTCTAGGGCTCTCTCAAGCTGCCTCATCTGCAAGATGTGGGAAGTATATCTCCTTGCCCGGGCTGCGTGCAGATGGGTGCTCACGTGCTGAGCCGCCACAGGAGGAGGGGAAGTATCAATCCCCTTCCTCTGTTTCGTAAACTGGAGAAGGCACAACTCAGAAATTCTGAGAACTGTTTCTTTCCAGCTCACACACTCAACCATCACCACCATGCCCATAATCCCAGCACTCAGGACTCTCACACAGGAGGGTCGCCTTTTCCAAGTCAGCTGGGGCTCTCTAGCGAGACCCGTAGGGAAAAACAAAAAGCTGGCTTCTTCTCCAGTGGCCCCGGCTGCATAGAGCTGTTCCTTTGTCCCTGTGGGTGCAGTCAAGAACATTTGTTCATTGTATCTGTCCTTACAGGAGCTCTCTGGAATCTTCTCATTTACTCTGGATTACCTTGAGAAAGAGCAGGGTGTTTATGTTGGCCCGCACAGCCAGAAGAGAGCACGGGTATGGATGGAGTATGTATTCAGTCATAGATGGAGATGTGAATATTTTTGGCTTACAAATTGATTTTCCTCTGCTACTGTACTCACGCCAAGGAAGCCCCAATTACAGCGGGAGTTTCCTGGATTAATTAATTCACCTGGATGGCCTTCCTCTCCTCCCTTCCTGTGGGTCCCTCCCCAGGAACTTGTTCTTCATTATCCAGAGGTCGTTAAGCCAGGGAGCGCCCGTTCCAGAAGTGGGCTGTGTTAGGGGCACACAAAGACACGGGGGCTGAAGGAAATGGAAAGTACCCATATGCCCTCACTCTCTCCGATCCTTGTCTGAGGGATACTCTGTCCTAAGCAGGTCTTGGAAGTGTCCACAGAGTTTTTTTGTTTTTTTTAAAAGGCAATAAGGAGGAGAGGGTCCTCAGGGCAATTGGTGGACGAAGGCCTCGCAAGTGGAATTTGCTTTAACCATAATGGCTTGGTGGCACTAGAAGCATTTGGTGCCACTTGGTGGCACTTGGGACATGGAAGCATGTGGAGAGGCAGCCCAGGCTAGTGGTGTGATGGCTGATGTTGGTATACTAGTATCAACTTGATATACCTGGTAGGAGGGGCCTCAGCTGCAGAACTGCCTCTGTCGGACCGGCATGAGGGACTGTCTGTGGGCATTTCTTGACTGGTCGTTGATGTACAAGAGCCCATCTCCCTGCAGGCAGGTGGTCTGGGCTGCCTAAGAGAGTTAGTGCACGTTCATCTGGGAGCAAGCAGATGGTAGCTTTCCTCTGTGGACTCTGCTTCGCTTCCTGCCTCCAAGTTCCGGCCCTAACGTTCTTCAGTAATGGATTGTTACCTTGACGCGTGAGCTAAAATTCTTTCCTCCCCAACTTGTCTTTCTTCACGGTATTGATAAGCACCACAAACAGAAAAGCAAATTAAGGTTTGAGGTGGAGAAGTGTGGGGAGAAAGCCAGCTTGCCAGGCGGTAGGCAGGCACCTCCCTCCTGGAGCATCTCTGGCTTGTGGGTCTGTGCATCCTTTTAGATAAGGGGCCTCTCCATCCAGAGAGCATCAGACAAGAGGCCCTGGTCTCGGCCTGGGCCTCACTCACAAACAGGGACTGGTCATCACTTCTGTGGTGTTTGCAGCCTGGTGCTGTGTCTAAGAACCATGCTGGTCGCTCTTTGATGTATCTGGAGAGTCTGATCAGTTGAACAGGGCATAGGATCTATAGGTTGTGAAAACACAAGAGCAGCACTGTGCCCTTTGGGCACTAGGTGTGGTACTCTATGTGAGAGAAAGTGAAGGTAAGGAGCAGTGGTGTGCTGGAGCAGGCTCCCACCTGTGCATCGGAGCCAACTGTGAACCTCTTCTCAACTTGGCCTTGGTGCCTCAGAATCCACCACGGTGAGAATGTTTGCCCTATGGAAGCTGGACCACTAAGAGTCATGACTGTTCACTCTCTGGAATGCCAGTTGCTTGACAGCAACCAGAGCACCCCTGTGCATTTATGTGAATGAGCTCTCATTTAATTTAATCTTCACAATAAAATTTAATTAAAGGAACAACATTTGATAGTGTTCTGATCACTTTCAAATGTTATCTTGCTCTCAAATACCCCGTGGGAACAGGGGTGGTCATTATCCCTGTGTGGGAGGAAAAGTGGCTTCAAGAGGACACGCTGCCAGGAACGGGCAGCCCTGACCCTGAACCCATGCTCCACTCCTCCCTGTGCCCTTCCTGCCAAGGCAGAGGGTGCCTTGACAGTCAGATGCTGGGTACTGAGCCAATGTCCTCATCACACAAGTTGGGAGGCCAGATCTGACCCTATTCTCAGATGTCCTTTAACAGGAAGGGTTTTTGTTTGTTTGCTTGTTTGTTTGTTTTTAATAAATGATCTTCATACTCCATCTGTTTTTTTACACTGACTTATTCTCAGACTAACTTCAGGGCCTAAGTAGGCAGGTTCCACAGTGGCCTCCAACCTGAAGGGTTTATTTTCTAAGGGGACCAGGAAATGTATCCTTGGCTGACAGGGGAATAAGAGCTTTAAAGAACTACCCCATTAAGTCCCCAGCCAAGGCCAGGGGGACTTCCAAATATGTCACCTGTGCTGATTGAGGGAGCAGTGACTGTTTCAAGAGTCTAAGGAATTTATGCCGCATGGAAAATCTCAGAAGTGAGGAGCTGTTTCTAAAACGGTGCAAAGAGCGGCAGACTCAGCCAGCACGTAACGACTGCCCGCTGTGGAAGCGGTGGATCGTGCGGAGGAAAGGGGAGATTCCCAAGTCACCAGGTGTCTCTTTCCATACCTCTGGGTATTTGTTGGGATAAACAGCTAAGTGAAAAGCTGGCTGTGTCATGGAAAAATCACCATGGAAGATATTTCTGAGGTAGAAGTTTCCTTGTTTGGGATCCGGGCAGCTCAGGCTGTCCCATGCATGTGAACAAACACTGTGGGGTGTGTCTCCAGAGCCGCTTGATGGATACTCAGTTCTCAAACAATATGGTCGGGACCTGTGATGAGGTGGTGAGGGCTCAGTCCTCATGAGTGCTGCTGCTCTGGAGGGATTAGTTATGGCAAGCATGGGCTCCTTGCGGATGAATCCAGACCCCTTCCTTTTTTCTCACTCATACGTGCTCTCTGGACTTCTGGCATAGACCGATGTATCAAAATGCCCTTTCTGGAAGCATCATCCATTTTGGACTTCCCGGTCTACAGAACAACGTAAAACAAATCCCTGTTCTTCCTGGGTTATCCTGTCTCTGGCATTGCAGCACAATGAGCGAGGACAAATGCCCACTCTGATGGCCACTCTCAGAATTTTCACTTTCTGTCCTGCTCTCTGATTCCCATCTGGAAATGTCCACACAGAATGTCAAATGGTACTTTCTAAACAACATCCTATGCATTGATCTGCTTTTTGTTTTTGTTGTTGTGATGAAATATCCTTTTCTCACTTACACCCATGCCCTCATTCCTGCTCTTTCCTCCTTCATTACATCTGCATTCTCCTATCCCTAGGATCTCCCCAACATACAGTGGCCCTATGCTAGTTTCCTGATGTCTACTGGAACTCCAAGTTAAACAAATCTAAAGATTTGGTGCTAGGATCCATATATGAGATGTGAGAATGTGACATTTGTTTTTCTGGGTCTGGGTTACCTCACTCAGTATAATTATTTTACAGTTATTTCCATTTATCTGCATATTTCATTATTCTAGTTTTTACAGCTGACCAAAATTTTATTGTTTATAGGTACCATGTTTTTATTATCCTTTAGTTGATGGGCATCCTGGCTGCTTCCATGTTCCTAGCTGTTGTAAATAGAGAGAGCATCAATGAAGACGGGCAAGCAGATATCCCTGTGGTCAAATAACCAAGTCCTTTGCGTATGTGCCCAAGAATGGTATCAGATGGCAGATTCAGTTTTAGAGCTTTTGGTTTTGGTTTGGTTTTTTGAGGACCCTTCTCACTGATTTCTCTAGTGGCTGTACCAGTTTACACTCTGACCAGAAGAGCAAATTAAGGTTTGCTGTGGAGAAGTGTGGGGATAATTGTTGTCCTTTGTTATCTTAATCTTAGCTATTCTGACTGGGTTGAGAGAACATCTCCAAGTAGTTTTAGTTCCCATTTCCCTCGCAGTAAAGACGCTGCACACCCTTTGAAATATTTCTTAGCTATTTGTACTCTCCATCTGAGAACTTTCAGTTTAGCTCTGTAGCCTTTTGTTTTTTTTTTTCAAGTTGAAATGTTTGTTTTCTTTGTGGTTAGACCTGAAACTCTGAAACTTTTGAGGAAAAAGCAAGGTGTGCACCTCACAGTGCAGGCGCCGGAAACACTTTCTGACCAGGGTCTGTGTCCGGCAGAATATCCAACCAATAGTCAACATGTGGGAACATGGGAAAACTGTTAGTTGACCAAAGACGGGACTACAGAACGGGGGAAGCTTTGCCAGCCACACACCGGACAAAGGGTTAATGTCTAAGATGACCCCTTCTGGAGCTGTACTCCTCGCTCTCCCATGCTCCCTGCCACCCCCAGAGCTTGGATCTAGAACCAGTCCCGTCGTTCTAAGATGAGGCAGCTGCTGCTTGTGTAGAGCCAGAGTGTTGTGACCGTTGGAGTGGGGTCGTCCTACCCCAGCACCCCTAGGTGGGTGGGTCCCAGGTGGCTCACTGATCCTCCAGCTGGGGAACTCACCTGGGGAGCTGTGATGAGAGCAGCGACGCCAGGGACTCAGACTGTCAGAGTCATCATGTAAGAGGGAAAGGAAGGCAACTAGGATAAACACAGAGGCCGTGGCCGGATGTTCCGGCCGGACCAGGTGAGTTCACTGAGCCGAATTCTCAAAAATGCAGCCCAGCGGCTACCAGCCCGTCATCATCTGGGAACCTGCTAGGATGCACAGCCTCTGGGCCCCTTCCCTGACCTGGCTAGTAAGGGCCCAGGAGCTCCTGTTTGTGCAGCCAGCCCTGCACAAAGGAGGCCACAGCCTTGCCAGCTCTTACATGTCTCTGCCCACTGACTGGGACAAGCTCAAAGGTACATCCACAGCCCGGAGTATCGTATCAAATATTGACTATTGTTATATTGGTGTGCAGGCGATTCAAGTGCTCTGCCCTCAGGGGTCTTTAGGGTTCTGATAACTGTTCTATATCACCACCTGCGTCCTATGCCATCACCTGCCACCGCCAGGTGCTCTGGATATAACCCACCTGCCACCCTGCCCCCTCCTCTTCCTCACTTTCTCTCCCTCCCTCTCTCTGTCTCTCTCTAGGGAGCCCTCTTTCTCTCTTCTCTCCTCTTCTCATGCTCTCCCGCTGCCTCTCTGTCTCTCCCTGTCTTCTCTTTCCACCCTCATGAGTCACTCAGGCCCTAACTCCTCTCCCCCTCCCCCTCAAACAAACCTCTTTGTATCAGACCTGTGGCTGGGGTGCAATTCCATGTCTGTTATAACAGCTGTATAGTAACATATAGTAACGAAATGTTTATAAGCATCAGTAAATGGAAGGTACAAAGATCTCTCTCCCCTTTCATCCTCCCTCTCCCCTTCCTTTTCCCTCCCTTCTTCCCTTCCTCCCTCCCTTCCTTCTTCCCTCCCTTCCTTTACCCCTTTCTCTCTTCCCTCCCTTCATCTATTCCTCCTTTTGGGACTCAGATTTAACTTTCTGACCTGGCTTTGTCACTTTATACTTGTGGACATCTTGACCAGCTCACTAGTTTCTTTGGACATATTTCCAAAAAAACAGATACTCGGTGAGTGTACTGAGCTGAGCCCTTACAGTGAGCTAGCAGGAAGTACGACTCATTCATTCATCATCCTGACATGACGCAGAAACTCTTATTCCCATTTGACAAGTGAGGACCTGGAAGTCTAGGGTGAACCAACTTTCTGGAGATAACACACTTGTGTGTAACAAGAGAGGATTCTGGGAACCCGGTGGTCTGCTCCTGAACTATGCACACCTCCTTTTGGGACACAGCGGGAGAATCAAGAGCCTGGATGTGGGGATTATGTGCAGTGACAGCTGTGCCTGGCATCTGTCCCCTGCTGACCCTCAGTGAGTTCTTTCTCCCTCCCTAACATGCATAGAGATTACGGAGTTAGGAACAACATACATCCTAGCAGAGATCCATAGAGATTTTTCTATAATATGATAGAAATTTTGTTGCCTTTGCTTTTTCTCTTTCAAATTTTCTTGTTCTTGCTTGTGGCATGTTCCTTTGGCCTAAGAAATAAAATGAAAAGATTATAACTTTTAGAAAGCCCTCTTTCTTATTTTTTAGAGTGAGAGTTTTGCTCTCTGTGGTCTTCTCTGTCCTTGAACTTGCTCTGTAGCTCAGGCTGGTGTCTGACTCACAGTTCTTCTGCTTCTACTAGGATTATCCCCTTGACAGACTTTGATCTGGCGCCCAGTAGTTGCAGGAAAAAGAAAAAAGACAGGAGTCTCCAGAGCCTGAGCTGAGCTCCTGTTTTGCAAAACAGGTAACTCTACCTCTCAGAAAGCAGCAACCCCCAGCCTCGCCTGCCACCACAGTGACCTGAGGGAGACCTGCACCGGGTTCCTCTCTGTGCCTCCCTGGTTCCACTACATCCCAAACAAACTTCTCAACCACAAACGTTTCCATGTGTAATGAAATAGCATGGAAAAAGTATATGGATTAGGACTCCTGGTTAATGACTTTCTAAGTCATTCCCCCAAAGTGCTTCCAAATATAGAAGATTACATAATGGCAAATAGGGCTCCGATACCATCCGATACCTTCCTTCATGAGAAAGGAGAAGGAATTCCCAATCCCCAGGGTGCCCCAGCCGGACTCCTGGGCTGCCTTGCTAATAGCAGCTTCATAGCAGCACCTACCCAAGGATTCTTTATGAGAAGGATTCAATGAGAAGGCATTCCTATGAGGGAAGGATTCAAATGAGAAGGCAAACCTATAAAAGTGACGGTCAAAACCCTTAGAAAAGATTGGACTTCCTCTGGCTCCTCTGGACTAGGCTGTTTGGAGGTAGAGACTATCACCAGAAATGCTGTTCTTGTTTCTCTAAAGGAGTTTAGTCTTAGGTTTGTTAACAGTTGTTGAATACACACCTGTGGTATCTCTCCTGCCTCTACCCCTGCCTCTACACCTGGCAACCACAGACCTCTTGGGCCCAAGGAACAAATTGAAACCCATCTCCATTAGCTGGACTTCACTAAACGTAATTAAGGCCTGTGATTGCCAGGTTGCTCTGTAAGCTGAAGGTGGCTTCCAGGCCTTTCTGCCAAGCCATCATTAACTTCTTGAGAGGTAGGAGGCCCTCATCTCAGCGGGGGAGGGAACCGGCTGGAGTGCAGGAGAGGCGGGGCCTTGGGATACTCGAATTCTTTATTTTCAAGATTTACTGGATTTTTATTTGTATGCATGTGCGTTTTTGTGAGCGTATGCTACATGCATGTGGGTACCCACAGACGCCAGCACAGGGCACCAGATCCCTGGGAGCTGGAGTAACAGGCGGCTGTGAACTGTCTGATGCGGTGCTGAGAACTAAACTTCGGTCCTTTAGCAAAGCAGCAAGTGCCCCTAACCGCTGGGCCATCTCTCCAGCTCTCATTACATCTTTTTAATGTTCCACTGTATTCATCCTCCTGTAACAAGCAAAGCAGGGCCTGGGTTTGGCCCCGAAAGGAAACTCTACAACGTACCCAAAATGCCCAATCGAATGGAAATTATGAACTGATTTCTTCAGTACCAAAGCTGCCAAAAAGAAGAATTCTAGTTTGGGCTAGATTGGGGGATCCTTCAGAGGTCCAAACTTACAAGCTTAAAACTCCTCAGAGGTGCCATAGGAACGCAGGGCCTCCGGAACAATGGCTGGCTCTTCACCAACCAGCAGAGAGACATAGTGCTGTATTGGATATGACTAAAGACTGATGTCTTACATTGTCTCTCACTCTATAAAGAGAGTGGGACTCATCCTTTGAAAAACTACCGAGGAACTCTGGGTGTATTGACTTAGAAAGTCCAAGAAGTGTAGAGGGAAAGGTTTTCATGTTATTTTAAACTCAAACTTTATATGCAGATGTATTAGTGGCCTGGCATCCAAGCGCTGAGAAATGCCTTTCTGTTCCCCTCACTCAAGGCCTCTCACACACATATCCCTTTGGGGTTTGGGTTCTACATTTGGGAGAAAGTTTATAGTAACACACCAAGAAGAGGGATGAAACGATAGGGGCAGAAAGGATGGAAGCTAGGCCTGTGCTTCAATGGCTAATTGGTCCATGGACATAGGGCCCTTTGTGTTTCAACGGTGCTTCCTTGAGTGTACCTGATGGAGCATCTGAGTTTCATTCTAGAGTACCTCGAAAGACATGCTGGCTGAGGAAAGAAGGAAGAAAAAAAGAGAGGCATCCATTTTAGGCTAATTGGCTACTGACTAAGATTCCCTGGGGACTTTTCAGACTGATAGCCGCCTCCCCTGTTTAAGGATGTGCTGTCCTAGAGAGTGAGGGCTGCATCACAGACCCCCTAGTTGACCCACTTATTTGTGTCTCTAGAATGTATTAAAACTCTGAGGACAGAAATGTACCTGTGGCTAGCTTGGGGTCAAGGGATTAAGGCTCACATAGACAACCTCCAAGGAGTTAGGGTATAGGTGGTCTGGAGTTACCTGGAGACGGAGGGTGGAATGCTGTGTACACTCTCTCTGCCTCTCTCTTTCTATGCACATTGGTCTCAGGATTTTTATTTTTATTTTTAAAAACAACAGCTCAGAAAACAAAGCCACCAGCAAACCAGGTGTTATATCTCACTCTTCATTGTTAACCAGGAGTCACTTTTGTTTTTGTTTTTGTTTTGTTTCAAGTCCGAACACTCCAGAAAAAGGGCCCGGTCAAGCTCGTGCTCCTGGAGGCAGGTGGCCTGGTCCCTCACGGAAGCCGTGAGGCTGCAGGAGGAGAGTCTGATTCCAGAAAGGACCCAGCAGCCAGGCTGTTTGTGTCCAACATGGCACCTCACAGGACATGCGAGGTGTGGGGGGAGGGGCAAAAGAGAGTGACAGAAAGAATGTGGAACTGGAGGTGGGGAGGGATGGGGGTCATTCTGTAGCGTTAGCAAGCTAATTGAAAGGACATTTAGTTCTGCTCTCAAACTATGGTGCCCCAGGCCATACATTTCTTGCCAACTTCCTTTCAACCTTAACTAATAACTTTTCCTCTTTAAGTTCTGTCTGAGCGAGTTGGCAAAGTGTAGCAACACTTTCTGTTTATTTGTGCTTGGTATAGCTGGAATAATTCCTAGGAAGGGCCCCTCCCTAATCTTTTTGTCTGTAAAGTTCTATTCAACATAAACCATCACTTAATAGGCTAATTGTAGTAGTATGTGCTGGTAGAATCTGTGTCTTGGTGGGATGGACGTAGCTTTCAACTGTGGACTCTAGCTGTGAGGATAATGGAAGACCTTTGCCATCTCAGGGGTGAACACAAGCCTTAGCAAGGAGGTGGAGGCCATGGGGACATGCAGTGGAGAGGATCGGAGAGACTGCGAACATGAAGGATGATGAAGGCTGCGACACACCACTCGGCTCCATTGCCTGCTGCTGTTGCTTCTTCAGCTGCCAAGGGTTCAATGCTGGATGCCTCTTCCTCGGCATGGCCTTGGCTGGGGGCTCTGTCTCCCTTGAGGGTGCACTTCTCCCCAGTGTGGCCTGAAAAAGGCTCAGGGGTTAGCAATCTCACCTCAGTTGAGGAAAATTCTTGAGCTCCTTGCCAAGCTTGGTCTGTAGGGACTGTACCGGTATTCAGCCTGAATTTGTGTCTCCATCATTAGCGGGTGTTGCAGAGGGCACTCCCAATAGCGCCCATCATATGAATTTCTTCATCCTCAGCACCTACCCTGTAGGACGGGTGGGACTTTTTCCACTGCGACTAAAGCCAGTGTACGTGTTGAGCAAGGCGTCAACAAGCCAGGCTCCACACGGTTCAGTCCTAGAATTGAGCTGCAATGAACTGAAATGAGTCTGCCCATCCAGGAACATTTAAAATGTACCTGAACTTGGCTTGTTCTATCAGGGTCAAGATTTGTTATTACAAATTTCCAGAAAAGCCACGTGGGGCCCATTTGAGAAAAGTGTAGCACGTACAGCTAGCTAGCGGGGGTGGTTCAGGAACCTGTACGGTTCAGGGCGATCTCGAATGCATAGCCGGATTGAGGGGATAGGAGCTATCGTCAGCCTAATCAGAGCCCCCATCCCGCCCCCATTCCCATGTGGTGCCAGGGCCTGTGTTCTTTTCCCCAACCTGCCTCATCGGTTTAGTTAAATTTCTTCTCTGGCATCCTCAAACGCCTAAAAGTGTAATAATCACTGCCATAGAACAGCATGCAGCTTCCTGTTGTGTGACAGGCCATATTAATGTTTGACTTATAAGTCCCTGTGTGACCCTTCTAATGCCTCCTGTACTAGAGCTGTCCAGAAAATCCAGGACCCAGAGGATATTTATTATTGACACACCATTATGGAGCCTGGGGAATCCCCAAGACCTGCAGTTAGTGAGGCAGAGGCCCTCCAGGGACAAAGCTGAGGTTCCCATCTGAGCCCCAAAGCCCAGAAACCAGGGGTGTCAATCAAGTACATTCCAGCCCAAAGTCAGCACATGCAAGACCCAAGAGGAGCTGACGTTTCTGCTTGATCCAAAGCTGGGAATAGTAGCAGAGTCCCAGCGCCAGCAGAGGGGTTGCTGCCTCTCGGTAGATTTTCTATCCATTAAATCAATTCATAGACCAGGGAGAAGCCAGTATAGAAATAGAAGACTTGAATTCTATTTTAAACCCACTAGACCTAATAGACACCTAATAACACCAGAACACTTCCTTCTCAAGTACCTGTGGAACATTCTTCAGGATAAATCACCTAGCAGCCCACAAAATTCGCTTCGGTAAGTTAAAAAGAACTGACGGTATGGTCTCTAATCATAGTGGATGACTTTAGAAATAAAGCATTCAGACAACTCAGAAACACTTGGAAACTATTCATTGCACTTCTAAATGGCCAAAGGGTCAAAATGAAATAAAAATAGAAATTAAAAATACTTTGCAATAAGCCAAAATGAAGATATGACATAACAAAACTAATGGGGGTGCAGGTAGGGAAATAAATAGCATAAACACCTATATTTTAAAAAGAAAAATTCAGCTGGATAGGATGATGCACGTCTGATCGCAGCACTTAGGGAGACAGAGGCAGGTGGATCATTGAGTTCGAGGCCAGCCTGGTCTACAAAGCAAGTCCAGGTCAGCCAAGGCCACACACCAAAACCCCGTCTTGAAAAAAACCAAAACACCCAAACAAAGAAACAAAAACAAAAATGAAGGAAAAAATCTCAAAACCTTAAAGTTTAATCTTAAGTCATTGTTAAAAGAACACAGACTAAAACAAACCAAAGGTAAGAGGAAGTTAAAGAATTATAAACTAGGGAGTTAGGGGCCTGGAGAGATGGCTCAGCTGTTAGGGCCAAGTGCTGCTTCTTCAGGGGACTTGAGCTGGATTCTGGCACTCATGTCATTTCAGGGGATCTCAGCTCTAGGGAGGTCTGACACCCCTGGCCTCCTCAGGCCCTTGTGCTCACATGCACATATGCATGATCGAAATTAAATGTTCAGCATAGCCTGAAATGGGTTCTTAGAAAAAACTGACAAAATTGACATTTGTTAAAGCTAAATTGACTAAGAAAAAGAAAGAGGACACCACAGTCAATAAAATCAGGAATCAAACTGGAAATGTTACCATCACTTTTATATAATTTAAGAAAGGAAATTTATGAACAGCCACATGCTAACAAATTCTACAACTTGGACAAATTCCTATTAAAAAAAAGACTCCTGGCCATAAAGAGACTGAATAAACTTTTCATGTCTAGATGGCTGCATGGGTTCTCCTAAGTGGAGCTACGCTATATGACTATACAAAAATAAAGACATTAGGGGCTTCCTAATGTCATTAGCGTGGCTTTAAGGACCTGCTACCGAAGTTAACCTGCTTACAGGAAGGGGACCAGCCAGAGGGCAGAGGAAGGCCAAAGGGAGGTAGCAAGGAAAGGGACTGCAAAGGACAGTGACACATATTTGAAAGCGTCATAATTAAACTCATTATTTTGCATGCTAACTAAAAATGTTTTAAAAAGTGTGAAAAAAAATCTGCTTATAGACAATAAACAGAGTTTTGGGCACGAAGCTGACTACTTCTTGAAAGCCGCTTAGCTGGAGGTTTTTGTGTCCAGGCTTTGTGTCTTGATAAATACGGAGGGTTTATGAAGAATGTCACACACACATGCTGAGTGTGACTTAGTCATTTATGTTTTTTAAAACCCGTGACCACGAGATATGGTCTTGAATGACGTGATAGAGAAAGGCTACATTTCAGAGCTGAAGTTCAGGGATGGGTGGGCTAGGCTGCTAGGACCAGATTTAGGAACTTAATTCACCACTTTTGCAGTTTCCATGGTGCCAGGCTTGCTTCATAGAAGTAATAGCCAAGGCTCCTTGAGGAGAGTGTTCATCTCAGCCCCAATCTAAAGCCACAAAGCTGTGATCACCAGTGTCAGCAGGAAGGGAATGGGTTTGGGAGTAGCAGCGTCTTCTCGGTATGCACATCTCACAGACAGGCTCTGCAGTGTAGCCTGCTGACCACCTCCCAGTGGACACTCAAGCCCCAGTGACCAGAAGACTCTGTCCCTTTCCATAAACATTATGCTTGTTGAGCAGGAGAGAGGGCTCATCTGTTAGGAACACTTGCTGTTCTTGCAGAGGACCCCAGTTCAGTTCCCACATCAGGTGGTTCACAGCTCAAGTTTCAGGGGATCTAATGCCCTCTTCTGGTCTCTGCGGGCTACTGCACACATGTGGGGGCGCATACTCAGGCACAAACTTAAACATACAAATCTTAGGAAAAGATTATACATCTCTTAGAGAGTAGAGTGCATTAGTGTCTTTGGAAATGCTGTATAAATATTGACATTACAGTTATTTTGATCTCTAAAGCTACTACCAGCAACGGCAGAGAAATCTAGGACCAGTCTGATAGCATTTTTCTTTCACACCTGAAGGCAAATGATCCTATAAATATCCACGCAAGGATTTTGAGTGTGGATGACTTGCATCACCAGTATGGTGAGAATGAAAACTATAAACAGAAAGCCTTGCTTTCCACAGTCAGTCCTTGTATGCGGACGCCTCTCAGCCCATCCCACATTTCAGGTCTTAGCCGCAGCCTGGGTGTAAAATGTTTTGTTGAGTGGCTTGCTCCCCTCTAGTTTTCTGCACACACTCATTTGGCTAAATCTATTAGCAAAGGCTGTTGATGGTTTAAGAAAAATGGAAGGTGTTCATATCTGGCAAAGATTCCCAATCTATGAGATCAGTGGTTGCCAGGCTAACATTTCCAACTTAATTGGGAACAGTTGAGTGCAAGCTTGCTGTGGCTGTTAATTTAGTTGATTTGAATTCCTTTAATTTAATGGAAACAATCTCCGACTAATTAGCCAGTTCCTCCACATGCTATCCCGAGTTGGATCTGCTGGGTGCTTCCCTCAAGCTTCTTAAAGCAAAGTCCACAAAGCACCAGGCCCCATCTCTGGCTAAATTTCACATCTAGACCTCAAACTAGACTTTCAAAATTGCTAATGTTTATAATCAAAACCAGAGTCTAGCCGGTGCCTGAGCACTGAGACGGAGTTCTGTTTCTCTAACTGCATTTCCAGTGACAAAATGTTGAAGGCATTTGTTTTCTGGCTGTCCCCAGGAAGGAATCACAGCACTGTTGCAAAGAGAAGTCAATGCCCTCAGAATGGTCCTCAACAAATCAAACTGCACATTTCCCACTTTGGCATTTTATTAAGACTAGTGATTTTCAAGTAGGAAAAAAAAATAGTGCTATTTTTTTGTCTGCTAATCCTTGTGGTTTGGCTGTGCTTTTTCGAAGTTTCTACTGTTTTGTGCTTTCGAAGTTTTCTACATGTTCCAAAATATTGCAAGGAACATATAAGGGACCCTTTCAGTCATGCCATGTCTTAGGGTTACTATTGCTATGATGAAACACCATGACCATAAGCAAGTTGGGGAGGAAAGAGTCTATTTTGCTTGCACTTTCACATCATAGTCTATCACTAAAGGAAGCCAGGACAGGAACTCAAGCAGAGCAGGAACCTGGAAGCAGGAGCTGACACAGAGGCCATGGAGGAGTGCTGCTTACTGGCTTGCTCATTATAGCTTACTCAGCCTGCTTTCTTATAGAACCCAGGACCACCTGCCCAGTGACGGCCCCACCCGCAACTGGCTGGGCCTTTCCTATCTTTCACTAATTAAGGAAATGCCCTGCAGGCCTGCCTACAGCCCAATCTTATGGAGGCCTTCCCTTTCCCCCTTTAAGGGTCCCTCCTTTCTGGTGACTCTAATTTGTGTCAAATTGACATGCACATGCCCCAGCCATGTCCTGAGCCAGCAGATGTCCCAAGGCAAGAAGAGCAGCCAACAGCTTCCTCTTCAGAGACATGAGCCCCTGTGAGCTGAGGTTTAGCCAATTGAGGCAGCGCCCTTCCATCTTGCACTTAAAGCTACATGTCAGCACACAGAAGCATTCTCTATAGGGCCATGGTAAAACAGGGCTTGATTTTAAGATGCAAATCAAATCTGGCCCGTTTGGCTCCAATGAGAGAACTCTGTGACTCTTACGTGGCAGCTTGGGTTTCCCCACAGTCAATCCGATGGGCGTCCCTCCTCCACCCAGAGAACACTCTAAGCTCATCATGCTCCTACCAGCAGCTCAGATGTGGGCAGCTCCTGACTCCCGCTGGGAAATGGGATCTCGAGTCAGTGCCCTCATTGCCAGGGTGTGATGAGGTTTCATGTGACCATCGATAACAAGAGATATTCCACCAGCCACCAGGGACATTGGCCTCCTTGTAGTGGTGAAATGCAGCGGGTGGTCTTTGAGGGTGGAAACTGCTCTTTTTAATTCCTGCTTTCATTGGGCCATTGTTGCATTTGAGAAATTTGATGCTTAGCTTTCACAGCGTTGGAGCTAAGGACTACCTCTTTACTCCTCTGTGGAAAAACTGTTCTCACTTACCTATTTTCAACAGCCTTTTATTGGATACATCCAGGGAGCAGATAGACCACATTTTCCAAAATAGCCCCACTTAAACAAAATGTGAGGTTTTCTGTACAGGCGATTTGTTAATTATCCACTAAACTTGGTCTTAATGCCCCCAATTCTTGCTTGTTTTGAGTTTCTGTCCATGTGGTTCTTCTGGCTTCCTAGAGGGCTGAGACACTCACTGTTGCCATAGGGTATCGGTGTTCCCTCGAAGGCAGGGGCTTTTTCTCCAGTTTTATAGGGAAAGAAATGGTGGCCAGGTTGTGACTTTCTGGATTTACTCAGCACACAGATGCTTGGCGTTCACAACCTGAAACAATTCAACTTCCGATTTTTAAAAAAATAGATTCATCCTTTGACAGTTTCACACATGCCTATGATGTGATTCGGGTTCTTATGAATGCAGTGACTTAGAGCAGACCACTTGAGCTAGAAAGGCCACCCATTTAGCTAGTCTTGAGAGATTTATTTCAGACACGGTCCCACTGTATAGACCAGGCTGGCCCTGAACTCACAGAGATCCGCTTATCTTTGTCTCCTGACTACAGGGTATATCACCATGCCTGCTGTTTCTAAGTATTCCATTCCATTGTATTTCATTCTAGGAGAGGCTTGACAGATACCTAAACTAGATTTCACCTTGATGCTGGAAACTGTGGCTGCTTCCCAGGAGGGTATGTGAACAGGAGTTCTTGGTGAAGAAATCGTTAGTGACCCTTCTAGATAGCCTGCTTCCTCTGACGGGAGGATGAAGAGGATGTGTAGAAGGGGGAGTGGATCATTGTTCTAGAACTGGATCATTGTTTTGCTCTTGGAGGCCTTCAAAACCAGCTTTGCCACATACCAAGCAAAAAGGCTACTTGCCTAGTAGTGGCAAACCCTTGAGTCCAATCTGAGACGGGGGCGAGACAGGAGCTCACTATGTAGTCTCGGCTGGCCAGGAACACCTTTCGTGTTGTATATCTACGGAGGATAGATGTTTGACCTGCTTTCTCTAGGGTGTGGACCAGGTCGTAGTTCTCTTCATGATTACATTTGTAAGATGTGACCTGCCATCCGCTTATTCTGGTCTTTCTGGGGTGTCTTTCCTGGGATCGCCAAGTCAGGCTGCTGCTTCTTGCAGGATTTAGCTCTGGCCCTCCTAGCCTTGCTCTTGAAGTCAGCTGCAGCTGGAGCTGGCAAGCCTGGAAAAGGACCAGGCACTACCTGGGACCATGGGGCTCAAGGCCCTGCACACTCCGAATTCAGTGTGGTCCAGTCTGAGTACCACCAGGCTCCTGCCGCTTGCAGCAGGAGAGCCAGCCTCACTGTCTCATGGGAGTTTTGCCAGAGCACGTGGCTTTGCACAGCATGGCTGGGAGGCTTTGGTTCGGCGGCAGCAGCCTCTCAGGGCAGAGGACCTGAGAGTAAGCGGCCACCCCTCCAAGCCTCCTGCAGCCATTTATTTCACTCTCAGCGTCGTTAACGTCCAAGTAGTAAGGCCACGGCTCAGAAGCCCCAGCACGCTGGTCTCTGTCTGAGTTCACGCCAGACAGTGGGGGCTTGCCATTAGCCCTGGGGTCAGAGACACACATCCTGCCTCCCTTAATCTTATAATGAGTCCCTTCTGGTGAGGGAGTCCCTCGGGGGTCATTTTGAAGCCAGTACCAGTTATTGTAATAATTCGAAGGCTGGTGTAACATGCGCGCGTTCTGGATTCAAACAGCGAGGAATCCAATCCCAGTCCCCTCTAATGGTCACAGGGCCCGCTGCTCAGGGCGAGCATGCCGGGGGCACCAGAAGATCTTTGTCTTCTCTTGGGCCAGGTTGTGCACTCAGGACGGTCTGGGTTCTTCAGCCGTAAAGCACTGACAGGGCTATGGGCGTGAAGTGAGATGTGGAATGCAAAGGGGGCACCCCACACTGTGTGTGGCAGTCGGGAGGCACCCAATAAATACTAGCTATCACCACGCAATGATACTAAGTAAGGAGCTGGGGGTTTTATTGGAAGCAAAGTAAACATGTCTGCTTCTCAGCCACACAGCCCTCTGGGAAGCCAGACTGCGTTCATAAAGCGCCGAAAACCGCTCGTCCACCTGGTGGCGGCATCCCCAGGCCTCTCATCGAGAACCTGGAGGAAATGAAAAGGCTTGTAATTCATACACTGAGGCTCCTCAGGAGGGGCTTGGGGGGAAGGGCAGGAGCGGACCAGCACACACTGGGGGTGTTACGCGGGCAACTCGGAGACAAAGCAGGGCTCTGTCCTGTGGCTTGGCTTGGCTCTTTGTCATAATATTTAATTAATTTTGAAATTTCAAATAAAACATTAGAGGAAAGTGTGAAATGTTTGCATCTCGTAGCAAAATGAGCTCGTGTTGAAGGGGTCTGAGAAAGCATCCATAAAGCATCCGCACTCTTTAAAATGCAGCCAAGCTCCCAGGAACGTGACGGGTACAGGGAGCCATCCTCCAGCACTTTTTTTTTTGCCAACACGTCGACACCCAGCCATCCCAAGGTGGCAGCCGGCAGGTGGAGCCTTCAATGCCTGCCTAATTGGAAAAAGCTGTTCCTTGCACAGGGCACCCGGTGCTCCAGAATATATATTTTTTTTCTTTACAGTACTAATGAATGAACCCTGAACAAATGCTCACTAAGGCCAATGGAAATGCCCGGCTGCTTCATCCTTGCCTTTCCACTGGTCCCGCAGTTGTCTTCTAGGACACAAGGCACGAATCCCTTCTTCATTCTGAGACGTCCATTTGCCTCTCTGGCTAAAGAAAACTCCCTGGTGATTCCCTCTTCTCGTTTTAAGTTTTCCTGCCCCACTGACTAAATAAAATCTGAGAAGTTAATAAAAGTGAAAAAACACGCTCCTAGAACAGTGCGCGAGTGTCTGGCTTATTGACTACTTACAGGCTGCATTTGAATAGTTATGGCGATGAACATTACCACCTCAACGCAGGGTCTCCGCCCTCCTTCCTTGTAGCGAACTGCCCCTGGGTGTGCTCAGCGAGCCCAGCACAAGCCTGGCTTTTCCCAGCGCTGAACTGTTGTACTTGTTTTTGAACTTTATCTATGTAGAATCAGAGGGGGTGGTGTCAGCTGGATTACGAGGAGAGGTGCTTACCCTGCTAAAGCACACCTCTGGGTAGGTGGACATTTTCAGGGGGGATTGACAGAGGGCGAAGGCTTTTCCCGAGTGTAGAGGACACCATCTAACAAGCTGGGACCCTGGATGGAATAAGCAGTTGGACGGGACGGGGAGCCAGCTAACCTAGGATTCTGTGCTTCCTGGCTACCTTCGTGTGAGCTGCTCTGCTCTGCTCTTCCACACCCTCCCCACCCCGAGGACCTGAAACCGTTGAGATCTCGAGCCAGTATCAGTCTTTGTCCCTTAGGCTGTGTGTGGAAGGGTACTTTTTAATCACAGGTGAGAAAAGTAACCGATATAGACACACCGTGTGAGGGAGAGGGATGGCTGGTGGGGAGAATCAGTGCAGCCCCTTCAGGGTCACTGCTGTGTAGCATCTGCTAGCTCACTTTTCATGACTGGAACCATCTCTGACAGAAGTGGGCACGCGGCCCTGACAGGATGGGTCCCAAGGATGGGCATATGGTTTCGGCCAGCAATTTGGGAGTTCCCAACGGGAAAGGGAATGCTCTCCCTCATAGGCAACAGTGCAGCAAAGCAGCCCCCTGACTCAGGCCGTCTGATCAACTCCTGCCATATCACTAACCAGTCGTGGCATCTGGCATGGACTATTTAACTTCCCTATCTCGTATCTTCGTCTCCTTGTGTGTAAGTGGGACTTGCTCCATTGGGTTATTTCAGAGACTAAACAGGTACCTGGAACCAGGCCAGAAAGAACGCCGTAAGTGTACTTTTATTACTGACTCGGAACTATGAAGGTGCCAGCTGCGGTGGCCTGTATGCTGCCTGAAAGAGGAGCATTGAGGTTGCTTTGGCATGCTACGATGTCCATCATAATTCTGAATCCTTGTCATTCCCTCTGCCAGCTTCCTTTTCATTCTAACAGAAAACATCCACTCCTCTTTCATGAAAAGGCATGGACTGATGTCACTTAAAGTGGCCTTCCCACGCTCTTTCAGGGAGACAGCCTCATCCCTCCAGCTTGCAGAGCTGCTCCTGAGAGACTCTTGTCAGGTAGGATGTGGGGTATGTGTGAAAGGGGTAGGTGGGGTGTCAGTGTTGGGCAACAATTTCCTCTGAGATTGAACCATTCTATCCTGCACGGAAGCTCCTTAAGAGCCAAATCAAAAGAGCTCTAGGAAGTCCCTGAAACTGACCAGATTCACTAGACGCCCTCCCCCCTGCCAGAGTAAGCAGAACCAAAAAAGACTCTCAGAAGAGCAAAAGCTGGTAAGATGACTCTGAGGTCAGATCAGCTGCCTGGAAAAAGCCGAAACCAGCCCAGCTGCCTGACAGAGGTTTAGAGTATCTGAGACACCTGCTGTTGTGCTAAAACGTGACAATAGTTGTAGTAATTCTACTTTAGCCTTAGCCGGGAACCTTAATTTGACCTATGTTCCTTGCCCTAACTATGATGTTTTGTTTTACTAGTCTGGAAGCCTCCCCATCACGAGGCCCTCAGGTCTTGGAAACTCCCGAGACTCCCATGACCTGGGCTGGCTCTTCAAATGCTTCCATGTCCTAAGTGCCACCAAGTGGCACCAAATGCTTCCAGTGCCACCAAGCCATTCTGGTTCTGCTATGCCTCTCAGCCTTTAAATCAAACAAAGCTATTTTATGCATAGGACACATAAAAACCAAATCAAATCAAATCCAGCCAGCACAGCACTGGAGGAGAAAGACAGACAGAGAGGGGCAGACAGCAATGCCACTCACAGACCTCCCCTCCAGTGCAGGGCACAGGCGAGCCATAGATGCCTGCTTGTTGCTACGCCACGTTGTACTGATGGAGGATGTTGCCCAGGGACCCCCAGCCTCATAGCAGTGGGCCACTACAATGTGCGAGTATGTGGTGGTTATATGGGAGAGAAATTATGAAGAGACTTAGGAAGAAAAATGGAACTGGAGACTGGGGTTGCAGAGAAGTAGCCTGTTGCAAGTGGCCAGCCTTGCCACCTGGGGCCATGGTGAGGGCCCAGCCCGTGCTGCCACTGAGGGCCATGTGTGGCTCCATGGCTACATGGCCTGTATCCATGTCCACAGCTCATATTCCACAGTTCGCTAGTGATAACCAGTAAACATGGGAATGGCCTGTGCCAGGGACCACGTGGATGTCCAGAGGTTTTGCAGAATCAACCCCCACCCCTCCGGGGCTGCAGCTCTCCAGAGAGCAGGCCTGGAGCCTTGTCCAGGCAGCACGGTGGAGCTGACCCCGGTGGGTGCAGGTGAGCTGCCATGAGGGCAGCAAGAGTGAGGGGGAGCTGGCCCCACACTCATGTGCTGTGAGGTGGCATGGGTGCGGGGCAATGCTCCCCTCCCCCGTGCTCCTCACCACCTGCAGCAGTGGCGAGAGCTAGCTCTGAGGCACGAGAGCCGGAGATCTAGTCTTACGCTCTCACTAGCTGTAGCTCTGGGGAGAGTGGCCCCCACACCTCCTCCTCCCACTGGGGTCTCCTCCTGCTGGGATCCTGCCAATGGGGGCACTGGGAGGCCTAGCCAACCAGTGCTGCAGAACTTGGACTACTGGGGTGACTAAGGGAGAGCCGTGTGCCGACCAGCCCAGCTACCACCCAAAGCCAGGGCTCTAAGTTGGTCCACCCTGAAATTTATCTCACCTGCAAACGGTCGGGACGCATGAAAGGGCCAGTCCTGCTGTTTCAAAGCTGCAGGATCTCCACGACACAGGGCAACAACAGGAGAACCGGGAGGGAGCCTAGTGAGAATCCAGTATTGATGGTGTCACAGAAGCCAGAGATCTCGAACCGGACCTCTCACTCACTGAAATGAACACTTGCAGGTGAAGATGTGTGGACAGAGGATGTTCTGTGGGGCACAGTGCGACACACTACAGCTTCTACCAGGAAATGTTTTTTATGTTTTTGTTTGTTTGTGTGTTTTTTATTTTGGGGGGGGTTTGCAAGGATGAAGAGCGTATTTGAGGGGATGAGGAGATGAGGGACTGGGGTTGATGATGTGTACCTCACAAGGAACCAATAAAAAGTTAAAAAAATAAACATATATTCATTTATAGTTAATACACACACACACACACACACACACATACACACATACACACATACACACTCAGGGTTTCTCTGTGCAACCTTGGCTATCCTGGAACAAAATCTGTTGACCAGACTGGCCTAGAACCTACAGAAATCCACCTGCCAAGGGCTGGGATTAAAGGCGTGCTCCACCACCACTAGGCAAGAAGTATATATTAAAGCTTGTCTTTGATTATCTGAATGCTATAGTTTGGATCTCAGTGCCCCACAGGCCCATGTGGGGAGGCAAGATCCCAGCCCAGAGCTTATTGGAAAGTGGTGGGACTCCCAGAAGTGGGGCCTGATGGGAACTCTTCTGATTGTTCTCAGGGGGGGCAGTGGTACCCTGCCCCTTCCACTCCTCTCTTGTTTCACGTACCTGCTGTGAGGTGAAAGGATTTGTTCTGCCCTGTGCTCCCACCATGCGCATTTCCCCTCACCAGGAGCCTCGGAGCAATGTGCCCACCTGAATAGGGGCCAGAACCTCCAAACCACTGCGGGACAAAATAAACCTTTGCTTTTTATAAGTTGATTTGTCTCAGTTATTTGTTATACTACGTGGAAAGCAAACACGCCGAGGTGGGATGGCTCCCTCAAAGAGAAGCCTCTTTGTGAACTAGCTGTAAGCTGGAATAGCTGCCCCCCACCCCATTGGGGTACCCTTTGTATTTGATGAAACAAGTGATCTTCAAACTCTGGCTATTCAGACTTGCATATCTGGCAGTGACTTTCTAGAAAACGAACAAAGAGAACCTGTAACAGCAAGGAACGTGACGGAGAGTACTTGTTGCAAAGATAAAGCTGAAGTGTAAACGCATCCTGCTGTCTCTGTGGAGTGGAGATATTAGCAGCTGTGACGGACCAGCATCTTACGTGCCGAGATTTTCTAAGTAGTTAGGCTAATAATTATTCACGAGGTACACACTGTGATGTCCCATGGGTACACACAGCGCAGAAATATTAAATTAAGGTAATTACCTCATCCTCTTACCTAGTCATCATTCTTTTACAGTGAGAACATTAGAAATTGTTTGCAATTTGGAAGCCTACAGGATATTATCATTAACTCAGTCATGTGGTAGAATGGCTCATGGGAATGCGCCTTGTCCAGTCTAACTGATGCTTTTTACTTTTTACTAAGATTGTTCCTCCTGCCATCTCCGCCTCCTGCCTTCGCCTCTGTTAACTGCTTTTCTAGTCCATTGTCACGAGATCAACTTATTTTCCATTCCACGTGGAAGTGAGATCATACAGTGTGTATCTCTGTGTCTGGCTTATTTTCCTTATCATAATTTTCTCCAGATTTGCCCATGGTGTCACAAATAACAGACTTTCATCGTTTTTAAAGGCTGGGTAGTGTTCAGATGTGTGTATGTGCCACGTTATTCATTTAGCTTTTGTGGGGGGAATTAGATTGTTTCCATATCCTAGGTATCAGGACCAGCATTGAAGTAAGTGGAGTGCATGCATCTTCAGGGCCATTTCAACTCCTTTGGACACATATCCGGTACTGAGAGTACTGGGTAACACGGCAGTTTTATTTTTAGGAGTCTTTGAAGAGGTTTTTTTTTTTTTTTTTTGGTGTGTGTGTGTGTGTGTGTGTGTGTGTGTGTGTGTGATAGTTTTTTTCCAAAGTGACTGTTGACTTACATTCTGATCACAGTGTCTTCGATTCCTTTGACTCAACATTCTTACACATTCATCTTTGGGATAATATCTATTGGACCAACGCAAGACTGAAACCCAGGTGGGAAAAAAACAAAGTCTGGGATCTGGAGCTTATGATGGGATCATCTGGGCTCCAGAGGGCTTCGAGAGCCTCCTCCTTCCAGCTCTGATGCCTCCAACACATAGTCTCTCCTTGGAGCTGGCTCCGCTTTGTGCCTGCAGCTTTCCTTGTGGACACCTCACAATTCTGGCATCTCCAGCATCCTGGGGTCTACCGTTACGACGTAGGTTTCACTTTTACACTCCTTGCATTGATTCCCAGGGCTTCCTTGTAGGGACCCCACCACACATTGTCCAGTCTGAACCATGGATCAAGACTCCCTGACACCATCATTCCTGCATCTTTCATGTCAGCAAAATCAGCACCACATGGATGCTGCTGCCAAGGCTTGCCGCCACCAGTGCTGGAGCTTGGTCCCCTTGAGGCCAGCTTGTGTGGGCCAACCTTGACCATAGATTTCCTTGAGCAGCTGCTTGCAAAGGAGGAACCCCTGAAACCCCTTCGGTGGCATTCCCAGTTTACAGTCTCTCCTTCCAAAGAAATTTGCATATTCAAAGGTGGAGCCTCTGATGGGCAGCATCTTCCCTTCAAGAAACCTTTGGTGTTGTCCTGGTGCAGAGCAGCTGGTGTCTCTGTCTCTCTATGGTGCCGATCTCTTTAGGCTCTCGAGTGTCTGTGAAGTTGAACCCACACTCTTCTGCACAGTCCTCCTATCATCTTGCTCCGTTCTCTGCTTTTGTTTTACTATATACTGGGATGATTGTGGCAAACAGTAGCTGTGTCACAGCATAGATGCTACCATGTCTTAGACTCTCCTCAACCAAACAAGTTAGTTCACGCTTCCTGTATTGAGCCTCACTCATGTTCTCAGGAAGTGGGAGACTGCAGCTTGGCAGGATCATGTGTAGAGGCCTGGTCCTTTGGCATAAATATAGCTATTGTTCTATTCTGTTTTGGTTCACACCCGCCAGCCACATCATCTCAACTTGTTGTTGATGTAGAAGAACCTCTATACAGGATCTCTGCCCAAGGTCAGGTTGACCGAAAACTATGTTTAGGTTCAGTGAGAAACTCTGTGGCCAGAAATTCCTGAACCATAGTCACAGCTAGCCCCAATGCCAGGCACACTTTCAAGGTTAGCTAGAACTGCTAGCTGGCAAAATGACTTGAGTCAGAGCTGACCACCCGGTTTCAGCATCTGCCCCCCTGTATGGATGAGCTAATTGAGGTTTTTGCCTTTATGAACTGACTCTGGAAAATGGGTCAATGTCACAGTTAGGACTTCTGAGTTCCTTTCTGTGTCACTGGTCCTGACCAGTCTTGGGATGTTGTATTCAATAAACTATCAGTATCTCACTGAGATGGGTTCTCAAGTGGTTTGTGTATCAATTATTGTATTACAACACACACACACACACACACACACACCTGCTTTCCTCTCTGAAATCTGCTGGGCCTCTGTGTCAGTGTTTTTCTTTCTCTGAAGAAAGAGCCCACTGGAAGAGCCCATTAAGCTTTTCTTGCAACATTCTAGAGCTTTTAATACCCCCAAATTCTAGTCTCTTCCATATATCTCCCCCTAACAAGTCCCAAAGGCCTATGAATCACACAGTGGGGTTTATTATCACAGCAACTGTGTTGGCACCGATTTCCTAGTTGCTGTCACAAAATGCCGGACAAGAGCAACCTGAGAAAGAAGGGCTCGCTTTGGTTTACAGTTCGAGGGTCCGAGTCCTTCACAGCAGGAAAGTCATATGGCAAGAGTGTGAATCGTCACACTGCATTCACAGTCCAGCGGGATGATGTTGATCAGCTGGCTCTCTCTCTTGTGCAGCCTGGGACCCCAGCCCATGGCATGGTTCTGCTCAAATTTAAAGCAGCCTTCTATTCTTAACCTAATCCAAATGCTCTCTCACAGACGTGCTAATCCCTGTTAACTATCACACATAGAGAAGAAGAAGGAGAAGGAGAAGGAGAAGAAGAGAAGAAGAAGAAGAAGAAGAAGAAGAAGAAGAAGAAGAAGAAGAAGAAGAAGAAGAAGAAGAAGAAGAAGAAGAAGAAGAAGAGAAACACAAGAGACAAAAGGAAAAGACATGGTATTGTTGGAAAAACTTCTTTCCAAATCGTCCAAAATTTGAATCAGCCAGACAAGGTGGGCACAGTGCCAGTGGAGTCTGGAACCTCTTTCCTATTGCTCACATTGGGGTGGCTAATGTTCTGGCTGGAGAATGTCTCCCAAGCACCTTAGTAGTAGCAGAAGGAGCACAGCATTGAGAGCTGTATAAGATGAGCAGTGCTCTTCAAAACTTGTTCAGCATTAGACAGCCCACAGGGGCTGTGGGGCTGAAGGAGCCAGGCACTCCGCTGGAGTTCTCACTTCAGCTGGCAGTGAAATGTGAGGTAGATAGATGACTCCAGGGGTTAAGCCACCCATGGACAACAGGCTTGGGACTATTAGACTCCAGTTATCCTCTAGTGATGGGCTCAGTATCTCCTCACCAAAGGTGTCGCTACTCCTCCTGCTGGCTAAACCTTTAGGCGTGTTGTCACCCTGCCATCCCCATCTCTGTGACCTCCCCTCTCCTCTCTCTCCCACCCTTGGGACTATGGCAGGTTGACTCTTGGCCCCCTAACATGTGATTCATCATTTTTATCAGGCTGCCGGGGGTGTCTGTCTTAAAGTGGTGGCACATGCCTTTAATCCCAGCACTCGGGAGGAAGAGGCAGTTGGATTGCTATGAGTTTGAAGCCAGCCTGGTATCAAAGCGAGTCCTGGACAGCCAAGGCTACATAGAAAAACTCCGTCTCAAAAAAACCAAAGAAATAAATAATAAATAAATTGGTTCCTTTCAATGTGGTGTGCCTGGTCACAACTCTCTAAAACATGGAGAGAGACAACATGGATCTCCATTTCACTGCTGACCCTTCATGCCTGTCATTACTGCCTCACTAAAACCACCAACTGGAAACTCCCAACTGCTTTGAGGCTTTGAGATCTTGCCCTGTGGCTGGGACTGTCCATCTCTTTATGTCAGGGCTGCCTGGCTTTCCAATTGGATGAGGATTCTGTTCCATTCCCGACCTATGGGGAGCCATATGACTGGAGTCTTGTGCAGCTGCTTGATGCATTTTCATGGCATCACTCTTCTGCTCATCTGCACTTTTATCTGTCCTACCTGGTGGTTCACAGGGTTCTGCCGTTTGTCCTTTCTTTGAAGTATCATCTAGTGTTAGTTATTCTGACTTTACTCATTCATTGTGTGACAAGAAGGCAGCTTCTTTCTTTTCTTCTTTCTTTCTTTCTTCCTTTCTTTTTTTCTTTCTTTCTTGATTATTGGGAATCTCACATCATGCACTCTAATCATGCTCACTTCCCAGTCTGTGCTGGCTTCTCCCGCCATTTATTCAGACTTCTCAATCCGTGAAATAGTGATACCACACTGAACTTCATTTAACCTCTTTAGAAATACCCTTAAAGACATAACCAGAAGCATCTCCTAGGCAATTTCAATCCCCAAAGCCCCATCACTTGACAATCAGGAACAAGTGTCACTACATCCTTTTTTGTTTCTCTGTGTAGCTCTGGCTGTCCTGGAGCTCACTGTAGACCAGGCTGGCCTTGAACTCACAGAGATCCACCTGCCGCTGCCTCCCAAGGGCTGCGACTGAAGGCATGGGCCACCACCACAGCCTGGGCTTCCTTTGCCCTTTTGAATTAGGTTATTTTTTCCTTGTTATTGAGCACTTGTTTTCCTGATGTGCTATGGGTATTATCCTTATTAAATACGTGGATCACCCCCGCTCCTCCCATCAGTGTGGGCTGTCTTTAGCTTTCTGGTTGACTACAGTTTCATTTATCCACTTTTGCTTTTATTGCTTGTTCTTTGGGCGCTTCATCCAAGCAGTCCATACCCAGGTACACAACTCCCTTTCTCCAGGTGTAGCAGTCCTCTTTCCAGCTACTTGACTCACCCCATAAATATTGACAGATAGATTGCCTGGGGGAGGAGGAACTGAGCTCACTTCCAGGACCGCTGCCTCTGGGCCGCAGGCTCTGGGAGATAACACCTGCCATCTGGCTTCGAGATCTCAGAGGGAGTTATAAGCTAATACAGGGAGGCTGAAGCCATCCCAGGAAGGGATGACCAGGGTCCTGAAAGCTTAGAGTGGAGAATAAAGCACAAGTCCACACGAGGGTCCTTTCTGGAGTCCCATCTTGCAGTGAAGATGTGGAAGATGGAAGAGTTAAGAGGAACATCTGATTCCACCTTTTTAGAGGGAAAACAGGATTGGGGTTATTTCCAGCTTTTTTTTTTTTTTTGAGATAGGGTTTCTCTGTGTAGCTCTGGATGTCCTAGAACTCACTGTGTAGATCAGGCTCGCTTTGAACTCACAGAGATCCACCTGCCTCTGCCTCCCAAGTAATGGGATTAAAGGGTGTGCACCACCACGACCAACCCAGCCTTTAAAAAAAAAGATTTATTTTTAATTACGTGTGTGGGCATATGTGCCCATGCATGCCAATACCTGTGGAGGCCGGAGAGGTTGGGTTCCCCAGGAGCTGGAGTCACAGGGAGTTGTCACTGTGTGCTGGGTGTGCTGGGAATTGAACATGGGTCCCGTGCAGCAGGAGTATGTACCGTTAGCCAGCGGATTCATTTGTCTAGTCACAATTTAAAAAACTGTAAGTATTAGAAGTTTAAATCTTAGAGTTCAGGAGGTTAGGAAGTCTGAAATTGAGCCATTTGATGTTTGGTAAGAGATTTTTGTTTTGTGGTTTGTTTTTGTTCTTTTACAAAAACATTTTTATTTGTTCTAGAGACAGTTTCATGCATGTATACAGTACATCTTCATCATATCTATCCCGTTCTCCACCCCACTCCTCAAACAGCCCCCCCCACCTTTGTGTCATCTTTAACAACCCACCAAGGCCAGGTAGTGCTACCCACATACGCATGGGCTTGGGGCTGTCCTCTGGAATATGGACAGCCTACCAGTGTCTACACTGGGAAGAAAGATGACTCCACTTTCTAACAGCCACCAGTGCCACTAGCCCCTCAGCTAGGGATGGAGCTTCACAAGCCCCTCCCCTCTCCATATCCAGCTTGATCGTGTTTGAAGCTCCACTCATTACAGCGTTCAGCACACCATAATGCCTCATCCTTAAATTGCAAAGGAAAAAAGCTTCAGCCCTCAGCAAATCATGGAAATGTCTGTTTTAGGCTCTAAATGAGAGTTACTATGACTCTTTAGCTGTCTTACTCAGTGTTCTATTGCTGTTAATAGATTCTGGGACCACAGAAGCCTTTATAAAAGAAAGCACTTGATTGGGTCTTGCTTACAGTTTAAGAGTTTAGTCCATCGTCATGGTGGTGGCGGCAGGCAGACATGGTGCTGGAGAGGTTTAAAGTTCTACATCTGGATCCATAGGCAGCACGAAGAGAGAGAGAGCCACTGGGTCTGGCTTGTGCTTTTGAAACGTCAAAGCCCACCCCCAGTGACACACTTTTCTCCACAAGGCCACACCTACCCCAACAAATAGTGCCACTCCCTAAACATTTAAATATATGAGCCTACAGGGCAATTCTTTCTTATTCAAACCACCATATTTAGCAAGTAAAAAAAAAAATTAATTCCTTTTCTTCCTCCTCCTCTTTTTCTTTTCCTTCGCCTCCTCTTTCTTCATCCTTTTCTTTCTCCTCTTCTTCTTTTTCTCACCCTGCCCCCTGACATTTGTTTTTTTTTGTTGTTGTTGTTGTTTCACATTTGTTTCACTGTGTAGCCTTGGCTGACCTAGAACTCACAGCTCTTCCTGTGTCTGCCTCTCAAGTGCTAGGACCAAAGGGGTGTGCCACCAGGTCTGTTCCTTCAATTCTCTTTCACAGATTATTTTTCTTAATATAGCAATCTCTTATGTCTCATTCTTTTGTTGTTTAGGGAATTTTAAACATTATTTTGAAATACAACTTTATTTTCAAGATGTATGAGTAAATTTCCCTGTCCCTGTCATCCAGCTTCCTCCAATAAGATTTTTACATGCTATCAAAACCAGAAAAATGACTTTTGTCTAATATTTACCTAATTTTGTTACTACAAAGAAGAGATTCTCTTTTCTTTCTTTCTTTCTTTCTTTCTTTCTTTCTTTCTTTCTTTCTTTCTTTCTTTCTTTCTTTCTTTCTTTCGTCTTTCAAGACTGGGTTTCTCTGTGTAGCCCTGGCAGACCTGTGTAGACCAGGCTGGCTTTGAACTCACAGAGATCCTCCTGCCTCTGCCTCCTATGTCCTGGGATTAAAGGCGTGTGCCACGACCACAGGGCTATTTTACCTTCTTATAGGTGAACTCCATCCATCTTTAAAACCAAATGTTTGTTTTAACGAAAGTTACAGCTCATAAATTAACCTGTAATCAGAGTCCCCCTTTCATATCGCATAGTACTCTGCTCATGATCAGTGTCTTGGCTCAGGTTGCCTTGGAAATACAGTCTGGAATGAATATGTACATGAAGGTAGTTTATTTGGGGAATGCTTAGGGGCTCACTAGCACCTGGGAGCTGGGAGAGGTTCAGCACTGGACAGTTAGAGGAGTCTGAACTCTGATACAGTTGCAACGTGATACTCTGCCAGAGAGGTAGGATGGCTCCCTAGAGCTTGTACCCCACAGCAAGTTACTGAGTGTGGCTCATTCTCAGAGCACAGCTTAAAGGCCAACTCAACTATGAGCTTTAGCCGCTAAGGCTCGGGGAGCTAAAGCAGCGGGGAGAGTGGGGCCTCTGCGTTGAAGGGGAATCTGGGCAGTACATCACAGTACCATCCTAGCCGCTGTTATTCTGATGGCTTTGAGGAAGGGGGAACATCAAAAGGGCAGGCAATTAATCAAGAGTCTCCATCCTCCCCACGTGTTAGCCACATTAAACCGTGACGTATGGGAAAGGCTTGATATTCCAGAAAAGATGTTTCCTTTATCTCTCTCTCTGGCATCGAGGGGTACACCGTCAGGAAAAGATCATTGAGGGGACAGAAATTTAAAAACAAAACAAAACAAAACAATGAATCCTGTTTTTCATTATAGTTTACAAAAGACCCTCATCTTCTACGTCCCTGCCACATGGGAAGATTCTCTTAAAGCGAATTGTCCTGTCAGAATTTGAATGAATTTCAAGAAAGTCTTTCCTGGGCTGCCAAGATGAGCTGGTATCAGGCACAGAAAAGAGTTGGTTAGTAATAGCTATAAGTCCCCCGGGGGTTTTGGAGCCACGCCTGTGTTGGATGGCAAAGAAGAGGTGTTGACTTCTCACCTGGAAGTATTTACTCATGCCCTCTCTTTGGACAGCCACCCACCTGAGCACCAGAACATGTCTCTGTACATGTGGTAGGTTCCTGCAGAACCTGAGAGGCTCCTATGTGTGAGTCTACATAAGTCTCACAGCTTCATGCTCCCCTTTATAAGGAAAAGACATCAAGGTAAGCATGGTCTTGCTGTGAACACACACACACACTTATGCAAACAGCAACTCAGGGGAGAAAAGGTTTGTTTTAGCTCACAGTTCCTGTAGGGCAGTCACAAGAACAGCTGGTCACATCAATGTATAGGCAAGAATGAGGATGAATGCAAGCATGCTCACTTATACAGCTCAGGTCCCCTCCCCCGCCTGAGGTATGGCATTTACAGTAGTCTGGGTCTTCCCGTATCAATGAGCTTAATTAAGACAGCACCCCCACAAGACATGTCCACGAGCCAACCCAGTGTAGGCAACCCCTCCATGACACTCTTCTCAGGAAATTCAAGGTGTGTCAAATTGACACTTAAACTAATTGTTTAATATGCACTGTTGTTCATTTGGGGACAAAATAGACTTTGGTGACTTATTAGTCTCTTTGGAGCAAGTTTCCTTGGTCAGTTATCTAAGCAACCATTGGTCTTTGTTTGTAAATACAGATGCAGCCCATGGCACACAACAGAAATGGCAACATCAAACATTTTCGTAAGTTTAGTTTTTCTGCCAGGAAGTTTACTAAACACAATTGGTATTTCTGCAGTATCTATGCTGGGTGTTTGGGTTCGGGCGTGCTCACTGACACAAAGTGCCAGATCTGTGACAAAGGCACAAGTCTTTATATTCCTCAGACTTGGAAAGATTTGAACCCAAGCCTTTAGGTCACTGTCTGCCAGTCTACCTCCCTTCTTCCTTCTCTGCCTCTCTCCACCACCGTCAGAGACGAATTCCTGTGGGCTGAAGAGAGTGGCGGCCATTACCCTGGGGACTTAGACGGTGCGTGCCATGCTTGCCTCCTCACTCACGAGGAAGTCTGGGGAGGAAAAGCCATATGCAGTTCCCCTTGGTGTCCGTGCAGAACTGTGAACAGGCATGGTGAGCTCTCCAGGAACTGTTGGAGCGGGAATGGACTTTTCTGTTACCCCTAATTAAAGGTTTCAGAAAGTGGTGCTCTGAGCTAATCGGCTGTGACAAGCAGCACAAATTAGTCATGTTTAGAGGCAGCAGGGTTTTGATGGTTACATCAGAGATTTGGGCTCATTCCTAGAAACATTAGTGAGCAATTTGTTTTTTTAAACCAAAATCTTTAGTGAATTTACCTAGTGGGTGGGTGAAAATGTGCTGGTCTGGGTTTGGAGGCTTTTGAAGCCAGATGACAGAGATGTGGCCGCATCACAGGAAAGCACAGTGCCCTCCTCAGTGACACTGGTCGACAACTAATATTGCCTCTTTCCATAGTCTTGTTTTGTGGTCTGATGAACTCTGCTGGTCGTATTGGGCTCAGAGCAAGTGCTCAGTTCTTAGCTTCACAATGGGTTATGTCCTGTTAGACCTGTTAGAGGTTGAAAATAGTGTAAGTGAAAATGAGGTGAACACACACACACACACAGCACACACACGTATGTATACAACATATATGTATTGGGAACCTGTCTGATTGGCAACTGTGGTCACTGCAGCTGCCTGGCATCTCAGAGAAGCTGAGACTCAATATCCAGGCTGAGTGATGGTCAATCTAGTTGTCAGTTGACTTGATTTGGAAACATCTGGTAGACAAACCTCTGAGTGTATCTGTGGGTATTTCCATTAAAGTTAAACCGAGGAGGAAAAAGCCACACTCAGTGTGGAGGGGGCACCGTCTCGTGGATGGGGGCTACAGAAGGAATAGAATGAGGAAAGAATTTGTGGCCAGCGGAATAGCAGCAGTCATCGCTCATTGCCCCTTTACTATGTACACAACGCAACCAGCTGCCTCTCGTTCCTGCTTTTCTGCCACGATGGACTGTCTCTCTTTAAACTGTGAGCCAAAATAAATCTTTCCTCCCTTATGCTGCTTCATACCAGGTATTTGGTGACAGCAATGTGAGAAGTAATCCATCTGGGAATCAAACTGTAATGTTTAGTTGCTGCTGAACACAGACTGGCTTCTGTCATGAAGATGACCTGGCACGAATTGGGGACTGTCTGAAAACAATGGCTACTCTGATTACTAAGGGTGCCCTATAATATGGTACCCAAATCAAGATACTTAAGGAGTGAAGGAGACACATTACAAGAGTAAAGTGGTAACTTATCTAAATGTTTTACCTATTTATGGAAGAATATTGACTTCTGTATTACCGAATCATAAAAAAATTAACCCCCAAATCTTTTTCCAAAGATAAAGTTATTTTTAAAAATTATTTTTTAATTTCATGTGTAAAGGTGTTTTTCCTGCATGTACATCTGTGCACCATGTGCATTCCTGGTGCCATGGAGGTTAGAGGAGGACAACAGATCCCCCAGAACTGGAGTTACAGATGGCTGTGAGCCACCATGTAGGTGCTGGAAGTTGAACTCAGGTTCTCTGGAATGGTAGTTCTCTTAACCACTGATCCATCTCTCTAGCTGCAGGCTGTCTCAGACTCACAGGGATGCACTTCCTCGGAGGTATTGCGGTACTGGGACTAAAGAAACCCAGCGCTCCAGCTGAGCAACACAGCATTCAGGAGCGTACAACACACCTGACAAAAAGAAAGGCCTTTGAAGAAATGAAATATTTACATATATTAAAGAGGGTTTAAATTTTCCTATATAAGCCTTATTTGAATATTTATACAGTTTTGTCAGGGTAGTTACTCTTGATACATAATTGTATACTTTATTGTATTTTCCAATCAGTTTCTTGGCTTATCTGTTGTTATACTTTTCTGCAGAAATTATTTGTCACTAGTTTGCCTTAATTTTTTTTTCATAAAATTGTCTGCATTTGTGGTTTAATGCCCCTGAAATTGTTGATGCCTCAATCGACTGGTTCCTGTAGAACCAGTCTATTTAATTGGGAAAATAGTTTACTATGTGGATGTAACTTGTGAACCAAAGACTGTTCTGACCATTTCAGGGAAATTTCAATGAGCTCTTAAAACACTGGGATGTGTAGCTTACTTAGTTCAACTATTTCCTCAGGTAATTCTGGCTTCTATTCAAGTGTGTTTCTTTGACAAAATTTCTGTGATACAACTTGCAAGTAAGTAATCTCTATTTCTAGTTCTTTTGAATTGTTCACCAAATTTAGATGATTCAAAACTGTAGGCCTTCTCAATCACATTCTATTCTGGGACAGAATATAAATGCACCCGAATGAAAAGAGGATTACCATTGACATATTCGTACAGGTTGAAGCAGTCCAGGACACAATTATAGAATGCCAAAGTTAAATCTCTTGCTCATTAGAACTCACATTGCTCCCTTTCTGCATTGCCTTTGGAAGATGAAGTTCAAGTTTGTCCTTGTGCTATGGGCTTGTGACCTCTGTCATCAGCCACAGAGAGTATAAACCTTAAAGCTGAGAAGAAATGCATATGTGGCCTAAGACTGTCACCATTTTGAAATTATTATTGTTTCTCTCAGTGTTAGAGATCATACCCAGGGCCTCATGCATGCTGGACAAACACTTTATTGATTTTTATTTTTATTTTTGCACAAATGAATTTTCCTGTTGTAGTGAGCTCCTTAAATTGTGAAGCTCATTTTGTCCGTTAGTTGGTTTTCTTTTCCATTTATTTATTTGTTTGTTTTATGTATATGAATGCTGTGTCTGCATGTACACCTGCACGCCAGAAGAGGGCATCAGATCCCAGTACAGATGGTTGTGAGCTCCAATGTGGTTGCTGTGAACTGAGCTCAGGACCTCTAGAAGAGCATACAGTATTCTTAACTGTTGAGCCATCTCTCCAAGCCAGTCAGTTGGTTTTCAATAATGATAGTTTTGTTAAAGGTTCAAGTTCAAAAGTTGAAATTTTATAATTAAATTTATTTCAACTGATAAGTAGAACTACATATTTATGAGGTACCATGCCGTGCTTTGATATATATAATATAGATATCATAATGTTTAAATCAGGTTAAATATATCTCCTCAAATTTAATTGTTTTTAGGGTAAAAATATTCATGGTCTTACAACTTTTTGAAATATAAAATACATTTAAAAAGTTGAAGTTGAAAAAAAAAGTTGAAGTTGAAAACACTTGATACTTTGAAATTCTCTTGATATTTTATCTAAAGACTTATAAACAATTCTGACAAAATGCAACCAAAAGAGAGAATACCGTAGAACTTTTGGAATGATTTTCATTGAAATTGTTTGTCATAACTGCTCTGATATTTGTGTCAACTGGCAAGCAGCAAGAATTGTGTGATGGACTCTGTGTGTGTGTGTGTGTGTGTGTGTGTGTGTGTGAAATCTGACAGCTCAGCTTCCATTACCATTGGTGACCATGACAGCCTGTTTGGACAGCTCTACCTCCATATATTCTGCTACAATTCCAGAATATTTTTTCTCTCTAAGTTCTTGATTGAATGAGAACACTCTTTTCAGCAGGATTCTCCCCAACCAAAGTTTCTCATCTCAGAAATAAAGTTTCTCTTCTCTGATCAAAACTTTAAAGTGTACCTAAAGGTCCCTAGACTTTACGTCAGAATGTCACATGTTTCATCTTTGGCAAAAGAACTTCCCAAGTTTTTGTTACATAAATTTTTGTTTTAAACAGTAAACGGTTACTGTAATCAACTGACTTGCTATCAGAAGCATCCTATGGCCTCGGTATGAAGCTCCTTGGTATAGAGTATTCTCAAAGACTCTTGCTTTGCAGTGCTGGAGACTGAGACCAGGGCCTTACTCATGTTAGGCAAATGCCAATGACTGAGCCACATCTATAGCTCTGGGCTTTTTGAAACCAGATCTTCCTATGTAGCCTCGGTTAGCTCAAACCCAAAATCCTTTTGAGTATTAAAGTTACAGTAGTGTGCCACTATGCCTTCCTCAAAAGATTAGAGATCAAATTATCCTATGACCTAGCAATCCTTCAGTGGGGTAAAATACCCAGCAGAGGTTAAACCAGAGCCTGACTGAGGCTTCTTTTCATGCTCATCACATCTGTACCCTCGTGTTCATTGCAGTGTCATTCACCACAGTCAAGCTATGGATCTATCGTAATGTCATGCACAAATGGATACAGGAATTGTGATGAATCTGGACAGGGTTTTTTGAAAATATAATCCTCCCCCCCCCTTTTTTTTTGAGACAGGGTTTCTTTGTGTAGTCCTGGCTGTCTTGGAATTCACTCTGTAGACCAGGCTGGCCTCAGACTCATAGATCTGCCTACCTCCATCTCCTGAGTGCCACCACACCTGGCATTAATGCCATTTTTAAAAACATGAGTGAAATAGAGGACATTTTGCAAAGTGAAATAATCTGGACACAGAAAGAAAATGTTGTACGATTACTCTTTTGTGTTAATTTTCACTTTTTAAAGCTATTTCTTTATTTTTGTTTACAATTTATTCATTATATATCCCAATTGAAGACTCCTACCTCAATTTCTCCCAGTTCCCCCCTCCCTTCCTCTTCTCCCCTTTTCCCGTCCTCTAGTCCATTGAAATGGGGAGTTCTCCTCCTTTTCTATCTACCCGTAGCTTGTCAAGTCTCATCAGGACTGCCTGGATCCTCTTTCTCTGTGGCCTGGCAAGGCCGAATCTCCAGGGCAAGTGATCAAAGAGCAGGCAGGGGAGCTGGAGAGATGGCTCAGTGGTTAAGTGTACCACCTGTTCTTCCAGAGGTCCTGAGTTCAATTCCCAGGTGGCTCACAACCATCTATAAGGTGATCTAAAGCCCTCTCCTGGTTTACAGGTGTACTTCCAGATAGAGCACTCATATACTTTAAATAAATAAATAAATCTTGAATAAAAGAACAGTGACCTGGAGTCAAAGAGCAGGCAATCAAGTTCATGACAGAGTCAGTCCTTGCTCTTCTAACTCAGCGACCTACATCGACACTGAGGATTACTCTTATATGTAGAATTAAAAAAAATCAGCTACATAGAAACAGAGTAGACGGATATCTATTAATTACTAGGCATCAGTAGGGAAGAGGTTTGAGGAATGGGAGATATAGGTCAAAGGTTCAAAGGTGCAGTGATATAGAATGAATGATATAGAGATTATTCATGAATATTTGCATATATTCTGGCCTCCATAGGGACTGTACTCAATACACACATACCCACACAGAGATGCATATACTTGTGCATGTGTTAACACACACACACACACATTTAAAAAAGAGTCTTAAAAAAAGAATTCAGCTGGGTGGTGTCACACGCCTTTAATCCCAGCATTACGGAGGCAGAGGCAGGCAGATCTATGAGATCCAGGCTAACATTGTCTTTAGAACAAGTTCCAGGTCAGCCATGACTATACAGAGAAACCCTGTCTCAGAAAACAAACAAGCAAAACAACAACAACAAAACAAACAAACAAAAGCTGTTGAAGCTGCCTTTGTGCTCTGTGATGTGGTCAGCCTTGACCTTCTACACTTCTCACCTACTTTAAACCTGTTTCCTCGAATTTCCTACTGGTCATGCTGATGGTGAGGCAGTTTCATGACTCCCAGGCCTCATCAAGGACCATTAAGACAGTTAAAGCAAATGTCAGTTGGGTATATATTACACATGGGTCCCTAGAAACTCATAGAAAGGTACACTACAGGTTGTCAATGCTATTGTTTAAAGGGGTGGTCATTGTACCTTAGTAGGAATCGACAGGGAGACAGGAAGGGCACTTCAGGTCATTTTCAGATTTTCCAGGACTTGAAGTGGGAACCCAGTTACTGCACAATTGTCTTACTTCTTTTTGGAGTTGGTGGTGGCCAAGAATGGCAAAGAGTTCTCAGCTAACACCATCTTGGCTTATTAAGATCCATTACAGTAATAATTTTGTTTTTAGGCAAAGTGTCTTCTGTGCTAACTGCCTAGGATTGTCCTGGAGAAACCTGGGCGGAGTCATCCCAACTGCTTTCATGGCCTTGATTATCCTTCAGCTTCTTGATGAGATGTAATATCCCCTCACTTTCACGAACAACTTCTGTGCAATGAATGGGACTATGCAGTTACCCATAAAAGAGAGATGTTGGTACTCCTGTAATGAAATCATGTGAAGCTGGAAGCTAGATGGTGAGTCTGTGGGATGGAAGAGTCTGTGGGCTCTTTCAGAGGTCACAGTATCCCTCCTGGGAGCCAAGTGCCAAGGACAACCTCCGTTCGTGTTTCTACGCACTGGAGTGATTTTCAGTTAAAGCACACGGAGTTCTGGATGTGGAGGAGAAGCGGATGATTTCTCTTCCTCTTGCGTCCTAAGTTCAGGGCCTACATAAATTTAGGCCTACAGCATTGAAACCCTTTTAACAGTGCATCCCAACGAAAGACACACAATTGACTGCTTTTTTTTTTTTTGGTGGTGGAAGAGGGTCTTAGAAGTGCAAAGCTGTACTAGAGACCAGCTGTATACAACTTGTGTAAACTTTTCTGTTGGAGGGCTCCATCACCTGTAAAATAGCCCGCCCAGCATGGGCTGCCAGCACATCTGGGTCGCAACAGCTGGGAACGATTTTTAGTTGGAAAAATAACTTATGTGGAAAAGGAGAATAAACTTTCTTCATATATTGGCTGGTTGTAAACTTAAGGCCATGTCAGTGAGTAATGCTAATGGTTTGTTTTTCTATTTGGTTGTAATCAGATATCTAGGGCACATAGGTACATGCCTCCCAGGCGACAGTCCTGGTAATAAAATGAACGGCATCACCTTCTTAATTCTCTATGTCATATCTATGTATCTGTCTGTCTGTCTGTCTGTCTAACTAGCTACACACACACACACATTTATATATGTGTAACAGAACATGTAGACAGCCTTGTTAGGCTTTTACCATGTGACCCGGTCTACACAATGTGCTAGCAAGGAAAGCCAAAACAAAACAAAAACGATTTCAGCTCCAGCAAGCGTGACATAACGCGGATGAAATTTTGATTCTTAGTGTCAGATAATGGCATGTGGACTTGGGTGACCAGATGACTGTGACTAGAGATGTCCAGACAGGGGAAGGCAAGAGCAAGGGCACTATCCAGAGGCAGAGTAGAAACAGATTTTAAATTTGGCCTCACTTAGCATTTTAGTCAGCAGACAGCTCTTCTCCTGGTTGAGGGAACAGAACGTGTCCATGGAGGGTAGGGAACTAGTCCTACATGTGTTTCTTGTAAATGTTATCTTGTCAACCCTGAAACTGCTTTTCTCAAACTCCTTAATAAAAGGTGTAGTTTTTTTTTTTTTTTTTTTTTTAATTTTTCCTTTGGACCTGTCACTCAACTGTTCTTTAAACAAAATTTAACAGTTTCTAATTGAGAATTGCTCTGGCAAACTTATTTGCATTCAGTGCAGACATAATACCGCAACAGTCATAGCCACTGTATCCAGGACATGATTTCTTAATTTTATAGCATCTCCAAGATAAAAATTCAATCCTAACATGGAAAACACACGAGTTTCCTGAGGCTGGGCAGTGGTCTTCTTGCTTTCCTTCTGCCTGGGAAGGCTGGTCATTACTAAGACTGGTTCTAATCGGGTTTATCTGTATCTGTCCACATGTTATGTTTTACCTTTTTTTGAACTTTGCTTTTATTCTAGGGTGATTATAAACTATGGCAAAGCTTCATAGATCTATAAATAACCTAAAATGAAATTTCGCCCACGCTATACGGCTGGCGTGGGAGCTGTAGGAGCTTTATGATACTCAGATTTAGAGGAAAGGGGTTCAAACTCACCCATAATTAGATGCAACTGTGTGGGTTAATTATCAGAGAGCACAGATGAACTTAGTTTCTAAGCTTCTATATTTCAAATTGCATATGGTTATTACATGAAAGAAACGCCCAGAACATGCATGCATTAAGGCAAGCCAGCAAAACACAGACCTGAGTAACTTGAGAATTTTCCCCTCCATGAAACTTGTGGTCTCCACTTTGGCACAGAGAGGACACTTATGTCTCCTTAGTGTCCCCTGTGAGCATCCTGACAGACTGTCACCAGTTATTACCCAGCTCCTGGTAGCAGGAAAGCCTCAGTGAAGTCCTGCTGGGAGTATTGCTGGTGTATTCTTGGCCCGGCCTTATTATGATTGCAAAAGGCTCCGAATGTCTATTGGAAACAACCCTTAAAGAGAAAAATGGAAATGAGACTACTGGTTTAACTTTATTCTATGCGTCAAATGGAAACATCTCTCCTTACGTGGGGTACAAACGTGGCAAGATTCCAGCAGGAGTTAAGTCACGATGGCTCTTACATGGGTATAGGTTTTGTTCTCTGTACTTTGTTTGGAATTGGTAGAACTTCTTAATCCCAGGCTGTCATGTCTGCTCACCTTTTGAAAAGGATGTTGTTGCCTCCAGTCCGCAGGCCAATCTGGGTGCTGTAGCTCCAGGGACATAGCAGCTTCTAGCGAATGAAAACTTTCAACACAGACTGGGATGCCCTCGGGTTGTCTATTTTGGAAACAATTCAGAGAGTAAACTGTTCAGCTCTTAGCTTGATGCTTTGAGCAGAATAATGGCTCTCCTTTAGTAATTAACATGCCTTGTTTGTTTGGAGTTCTTTTGAGTGCAATCAAGGGAAGGAACAGGGAGAGAAGATGTTCTCAGGAGGCTCCCAGAAGCACTTTGGCACTCACCAATGCAGCCGGCAGATGAATAACGCAAAGGGGGTACATGGCTAAACGGGTCCTATTTATGTGTCACTCAGTGACACGAGGAAGCATGTTTCAGTTCAAAGCATTGCCTTCAAGTGTCTCCACCTGGCATCGTATAGCTTGGCAAAATGCTCTCAGTAACGCTGGAGCGATTCACATGTGCCAAGTGTCTTTGAGTAGTCGTCTAAGGGGACAAAGCTGAGGAAGAGAAGAGGGCAGACAGAGGGCATCTGACCATAATGACCGAGAGTTTCATTGGCTAGTGGAAGAATTTCTTGGCCAGTACCCCTGGGAAGAGAGTGGTTTATTGCAACCGTTCCCAGGCATACATGTCCTTAATAACAGTCTTTGGGGTGCTGTCAGGGAGGGCCGTTGAGCAGCAAATAACCATGGAGTCGAGTCATGGTGGCTTAAGATTTAAGGTGATTTATTATTTCACGTAACAAACTTTTAGGCTGCCATACTCCTTGCTGGCTTCTCTTCTCCGTGGCTTTCTGGCTTTGTCCTCTTTTCTCTGTTGGCTTCTTCCTGCAGCGATTTTAACATAGCATCCGTTCACAGCGGTGGCTGTGCTGTGTTTAGCCTCAGGCCTGGCTGGGCAAGTGTAAATCCATTCGGGAGCTGAGTCTTCTCAGCAAGGAGAGGCCAGTTGCCAGGCAGGACGGTTGCGGTTGGAAAGACCACACCAGGGGCACTAGAAACAAGAAAGGAATGTGCAGCTGTGACTCGCTCACCCCGGTTTATACCCCTCTTCATCACTTTGTCTGACTTCTGGGATAGTAAAATCACGTCTCCTCCTAGGCTACTTCTGGATAACCTGGAGGGAAAAAATCTCTAATGTGGTCTTAGATGGAAGAGGCGACCGTAGGTAGAGATGTCTGTTTCCATGTTAAAGTGACACTTCCTTATACCTGCTAATAAAAACCCCACTAGGACAGGAATTTCATCTTGGCTTCTAGATCTCTAGTGCCCAGACCAACAAACTGTCACCTAGTATTCAATCCTAACATGTAAACCATTGTGCTAAGGATGAGTAATGATGGAGGTAACACAGTCTCCTAGTTAAGGATGCTCTTGGTTCTCAGGCCAACAGTCATCACTAGTTGTGGATTCCTCCCACATACCCTTCTTTTCTCTCTTTCAAATTCATATCCTCTTTTTCATTAATTGTTATTACATGTATATACGTATACATACATACACACATATATACATACACACATTCTTAAATAGAACCTGCTCAGTCTGTACAATGCTGTTTGTATGTATGTTTTCAGGGGTGACCATTTGGTATTGAATAACCAGTTGTGCAACTTTTCCCTGGAGAAGGCTGTTCCTCCCACTCTCAGCATTCCTTAGTTCTATAGTTCAGTCTGTAGATCTTTGTGCATGGTTGAGGCCTTGTGGTCTTTTCCCTATTCACTTCAGCATGTCTGTTGTCCTTGTTCAGCTCATGTTTGGGCAGTCGCGTTGGTGAGACTTTATGGGTGTAGTTTCTGACATTACCAGAAGACATGAACTCACAGCAAACTCCCTGATCCTCTGGCTCTTAAATTCTTTCATGTCTCCTTCTGAAACGTTCCCTGATCTTCAGGTATGGGAGTTGTTTTGTAGGTATCCGTTGAGGTTGGGGAAGAATTTATTATAGTCACTTCTAACTAAGGTCTTCCATGAGCCTCAGTTTCCTCCTTTGTAGAATGGGTTTATAAAAGCCATGCTATTTGGAGGATTAAATGATGGTTTCCTCCTCTGTCAGGCATGGGTCAGGAATGGGATCAAGGTCATAATTATGTCACCTGTATTTTGCAGTTATTTTTTCCTTCTATAATGTGTTTGCTATCCAGACTTGCCTAGTGGGAGACCAGGCCAAGGGCACAGAGGCATAAAGCAACAAAATGCACCTGCCAGCCCACCGCACAGGCAAGTGGCAGAGCCCCAGGGCAAGACCACAGTGATCTTCTTCTTTCCAGGTTATAGCTTCCCCACGCTGCACTCTAAGACAGCCAGCTGGAGGGGCACCACACTGAGTAAGTTCTCAGCCTTGGCCTCACAGAGGCTGAGGTGAAATATGTCTAAGTGGGATGGTTATTTTAGAGGAAAGCATCAGGACAGGAAGTAACAATTTCAAAGAAGCATCATAAAAGGGGAGGGGTGTCCTAAGGTTAGAGTAATGGGTTTCCTCATGGCATCCTCACACACGTATCACTCATTATACTTTGTTCCCATGGATTCTCTACCCTCCTCAATGGCCCTCTCCTGTGTCCCCTTTTCCTCTTGAGCTAGGTTATTTTCCTTCTGTCTTTAATTACATGTGTTACATTACCCTGTCTATTTTCTACCTTCCTTAAGATCGCCTTTTCCTCTTCTCATAATCTCCTTTTTAGTTTTGTGACCTAAAGGCGCACGAGCATAAATACAACACCCACGAACAAGCGCATTGTTCTGTACGTGAGATTATGCATTCTGAGTCCAGCTCATTTCACTTAACATAATGATTTCCAGTTCCATTGTACTCCTGAAAATGTCATTTTATGGCTGAATAAAATTATGCTGTGTGCACATATCACATTTATCTGTTGATGGAAATCCAGGCTGGCTTGATTTCTTCCCTCTTGTGAATAGCGCAATGATAAGCATGGGTGTGTGAGTAGCTCTGCAGTGTCTTGACTTAGAGCTCTTTGGGTCTATAGCCACAGCGAGGCAGCTAAGTCATGTGGTGATTCTGGTATCAGCTTTTTAAGGAACCTCCCTACTGATTTCCACAGTGACTATAGCTGTTTACATTCCTACCTCAGTGAATACAGATTTCTATTTCCCACAACCTGGCAGTATTTCTTGCCATTTGTTTTCTTTATTCTGATTAGGATGATACGGACTTTCAGAGTTGTTTTAGCTTGAATTTCTAGGATAGCTCAGGATGTTGAACATCTATCTCTTCAAGCATTTACTAGCAATTTCTATTTCTGCTTTTGAGAATGTCTCTTCAGTTTGTCAGCCTGTTTATAGTTTGGTTTGGGCACTTAATTTTTAAAGGTCTTTATTCTGGCTGTTAATCCTTTGTCTTGTGTATACTTGGCAAAGGATTTTTCCCCCTTCAGTGGGCTGTCATTTCATGCTCGTGACTGTTTATCTGCCATGCGGAAGCTTCTTGGTTTCCCACGATGACATTTGCCAATCACCAGGACGCTTTCCTGTGCTATTGGAGTCCTGTTCAGAATAACAGGAGTATTATTACCCATTCTTTTAGTTTATAGTGTTTTATTTATGTTTTCCTAGTAGTTTCAAGGTTTCAGATTTTAGATTAGGGTCCTTAATTCATTTTGAATTGATTTTGTATATGGTGAGAAATAGATACAGATCTAGTTTTATTTTTCTGCATGTGGAAATCCATTTTTTTCAGGATCATTGTTTTCTAAAAAGACACTGTCTTTTTATATATACATATACACATATATATGTATATATATATATATATATTTTTTTTTTTTTCAAAGCCTTGTCAGAAGTTAGAGAGCTATAACTGTGAGCTTACTTCTGGGCCTGCTATGCTAACCCATTGATTTTCACATCCCCTTTTGTTATGCTGGGTTTGTAAGTATGGCTGTATTGTATAATATGAGACTGAGCACTGTGATGTCTTCATACTGGTCTTTCCCCTAAGGCTTGCTTAGCTATTTTGGCCCTTTTGTGTTTCCATATGAATTTTAGGATTTTTTTTCTAGTTCTGTGAAGAACATCATTGGGATTTTGCCATTAAATTTGTAGATTGCTTTTGATCAGGTAGCTATTTCTACAATATTAGTTCACCCTAGTTATGAACAGAGAGGGTCTTTTGATCTTCTAGTGTTTTCTTTGATTTTTTTTTTCTTCAATTGTCTTAATGCTTTTACTTTGGAGTTAGGGAGATGGCTTCATGAATAAAATGCTTACTGCACAAGCATAAAGTGTAAATTCAGATCCCCAGAACCCACATAAATCCAGTACTACTATGGTAGATGGGAAGTAGAGACAGAGGATTCGCTGGAAGCTTTTGAGACAATGAGACTTTCATCCTCTGTGGTGAAGAAAAAGAGGCCCTGTCTCAAATAGGATGGAAAGTCAGGAATCTAGGGTTGTACTCTAACCTCAATAAGCATCCCTCACTTCCATACACATATACCCAAAGATTTTTTAAAGAGTTGTCATTAGAGATCTTCACCTGCCTTCTTGCTTAAGCTTATTCCTAGGTCTTTTTGTTGTTATTGAAGCCATTACAAATGGGATTTCCCCCACCCCACACCAGATTTCTTTCTTCCCCAACCTAGAAGTTCATTGTGTAGTTCTGCCTGGCCTGCCGTTCTCTAAGCTCACAGAGATGCACCTGCCTCTGCTTCCCAGGGCTGGGATTAAAGGTGTGTGCCACCAGTCTGCCTCTGCTTCCCAGGGCTGGGATTAAAGGTGTGTGCCACCAGTCTGCCTCTGCTTCCCAGGGCTGGGATTAAAGGTGTGTGCCACCAGTCTGCCTCTGCTTCCCAGGGCTTGGATTAAAGGTGTGTGGCACCAGTCTGGCTCTGGTTTCATTCTTGGTGCAGTCATTATTTGTCTGTAGAAAAGCTATTGATCGAAGCATGTTGATTTGGTATCCTGATACTTCCCTAAATGTATTTCTCAGTTCTAAAAATCTTAGGGTGGAGGTTAGTAAGGCTTTCTAAGAATAAGATCATGTTGTCTGTAAATAGATATAATTTGACTTATTCCATTCCTGTTTGTAACTCCTTTATTCATCTTTCTCTTGTCTTACTACCCTAAGACTTTGAGCTCCATATGGTAGAGAGTGGATCCTATTGTCCTGTTGTGCATTTTAAGGCAAATGCTCTCAGTTTTTCTCCATGTGGTATGGTGTTGGCTGTAAGTTTGTCAACGACATACTCTTTTTTTTTCCTCTTTAATTTATTTTTATTTTATGTTCATTGGTATTTTGCCTACTTGTATGTATGTGTGAGGTTACCAGATTTCCTGGAACTAAAGTAGCAGACAGTTGTGAGCCATCGTGTGGGTGCTGTGGATTGAACCCAGGTTCTTTGGAAGAGCTGCCAGTGCTCTTACGCACTGAGCTATTGCTCTAGCCCCACGTGAATGACACACTCTTAAGGAGGAAGGTTGAAATGCCTGAAGTGGTTCAGTTCATGTTGGAGACATGAATTGATGTTTAACTTAATAAATATATGGAAGTTGTGCATAGAAATACTCTGCATATGTGGAAGTAAGTATCTGCCACATTCATTTACTCTCTATCTGAGAAAAATCTAGAAGGAAAAATTTCAGCAGTAATGAGCATGCCCAGAGCCCAGATCTTGGTTATCATACTGCTCTCCAGTTAAAGGAACCAAAACAAACATTAACTGGAGGAATGCTGGTTCTGGGTCTGGGTTCACAACATGTTATGAAGACATGAAGTGCCAGAAAAGTACTAAAAACAGAACAAAAATAATGAGGTATCAGAGGGAGACAGGAGCCAGCTGTAAAGAGAGCCAATGGCCAAAGCTGGAATAATTTGTAAAAGAAATAATGTACTACTGAATTATAACCCAAGATATAATTAAGTCTGTGTTAGTAAAAAGAAATGCTTGAATAAACACATAGTGGTGAAAAATGACACACTGTTCCCTAAGATGGGCTATATGTAATGATTGCCAGAGTCCAGAAGACAAAGAAGGGAGAAAAGAATGACTTTATGATAGTGAGTCTCTACAAACTTTACTTCAGCCAGCTGACCAGGCACCAGCAGCAGAACATCATCTTTATGGACTGTTCCCTTTATGTGATGTCATAGAAACACACTTGGTGGTCTTCCTTCTGCAAGCCCATCACTCCAGTCCAATCATGAGAAACCCAACAAGCTGAAATTTAAGCACAATCTATAAATATGTGATAAGTAATCTTTAGAACTTCTGACGTCACCAAAAACAAGGAAAGCCTGAGAAACTGTCATAGCCAAAAGAAGCCAAAAGATAACATGATATCCTGGATGTGATCCAGACACAAACGAGAGATGTTAGGTAAAACAAGTTTACAAAGAGCAAAATAGTAGCCCAGCTCAATGGAAAATAAAAATGGCAATAAGGAAGAAGGAGGAGGAGCAGAAGGCAAAGGAAGGGCAGGAAGATAGAGAGGAGGAGGAGAAGCAACAGGAAGAAGAGGTAACAAACTGATGAAAAAACAGAAAACAAGATGGTGGTGGTACACATAATTATGTTCAGTGTAAATGATTAAAATCTCCACTTAAAAGACAGATAACAGTCAGGCATGGTGATGCAAGCCTGGAGTCCTAGCAGTTGGGAGACTGAGGCAGGAGAATTACCACAAGTTTAAGGCCAGCCTGGTATTCATAGCAAATGCCAGGCCAACCAGGCATATACAGCAAGACTTGTCTCTAAAAACGAAACAAAACAAAACAAAATGGGGGCTAGTAGTATTATTTGATAAAAGAAAAAGCAAGATCCTATATATATATATATATAGGATCTCTCTCTCTCTCTCTATATATATATATATATATAGAGAGAGAGAGGGGCATTTAAAAGTTAGCATCATACATCCATCAAAAAGTATAAGAAAGCTGAAACGTTAAAGTATGTTAAAATTAGAGAAAGCAGATTTCATAAGAAGGGATATTGCCATGAATGGGACAATTCTCCTCCCCTTCAGCTTCTTAAAAATATCTCACTGTACATGTTTGTTGTACACGATACAGGTGTTTATAAGAACACCTTCACACGGGTGTACACTGTACACTGAGCTGCCTCCCTCTGCACTTCCCTTCTCCCTTCTTCTGTCTTCCCTCTTTTTCTCCATTTCCCCTAATCAGTTTTGTTTCTAGTTTCTACACACACACACACACACACACACACACACACACACACACACGAACAGTCATACTCATGCATGCACGTAACACACACTTGCACATACAACAGTGATACTGATTATGACGGGGACAGTTCATCGAGACATAAAAATCCTTCATATGCATGTACCTTTAGAGCTTTGATTATTCAAAACAAAAATTGATAGAACTGAAAGCAGAGACATTGTAAACTTTGCAGTGGGAGGGGTTTCCAGGGGTGAATGTGATTCCTTGGGTCTAGGAGTGCCAGGGATACTTCATTTACATGCATCAGCACAGCCCTATCATAAGAAGAGAAATGACAGTGGGCGTGAGAGATGGGAGGTAGGGAGATGGGGGAAGAACTCCAGGTACGGTTAGAGCTCAAGTATACAACAAGGACATTTGCTCAACCGTGTTTGTAGCAGCTTTATTCATAATAGCCAGAAACTGGAAACAACCCAGATGTCCCTCAACGGAGGAATGGATATAGAAATTGTGGTACTTTTACACAATGGAATACTACTCAGCAATTAAAAACAAGGAAATCATGAATTTTGCAGGCAAATAGTGGGATCTAGAAAAGATCATCCTGAGTGAGGTATCCTAGGAGCAGAAAGACACACATGGTATATATTCACTTATATAGACCTATAAGATAGGATAAACATACTAAAAATATGTGCATCTAAAGAAGGTAAGCAAGAAAAAGGATCTGGAGTAAGCTGATCAATCCTCACTTAGAAAGACAAATGGATGGACATGGGAAGTAGGAGAAAACAAGAAACAGGACAGGAGCCGCCCACAGAGGGCCTCTGAAAGACTCTACCTAGCAGTGTATCAAAGCAGATACAGAGACTCATAACCAAACTTTCAGCAGAGTGCAGGGAATCATACGATAAAAGGGGGAGTTAATATGACCGGGAGAGGACAGGAGCTCCACAAGGACAAAATATATCAGGGCACAGGTGCCCTCTATGAGACTGTTTCTCCAACCAAGGACCGTGTAAGGATATAACCTAGAATGCCTGATTGGATGTAGCCCATGGTAGCTCAGTAACCAGGTGGATTACCCTAGTAATGGGAACAGGAACTATTTCTGACATGAACTCAACAACTGGCTCCTTTACTCTCCCCACCACCTCCTTCCCCGAAGGAGGAACAATTTTGCTAGGGCACAGAGGAGGACATTGCAGCCAGTCCTGAAGAGATCTGATAAGCTAGGGTAGATGGAAGGGGAGGAGGACCTCCCCTAGCAGTGGACTTGGAAAGGGGCAGGGAGGAGATGAGGGAGGGAGGGTGGAATTGGGAGGGAATTAGGGGGGGGGGGGCTATGGCTGGGATCCAAAGTAAATAACCCGTGATTAATATAAAAAATAAAAATTAATAAAAAATAATTAAAAAAAGAAATTATGGGTTTTGATCAGTGAAGTATAGGTTAATAAAGCAGGGTGGAGTTAGTTTTCTTTAAGTCTGTTATGGATAAAGTTGACTCAGTCTGGTTAAACACCTTCGAAATGACTAAGCCCTTCCTGAAAGGGGATCTGGAGAAGTGAGTTTCCATCAGTTGTGCAGTAGTAACAAGGAGGTTAGCTCTGCCAACAGTCATAGGAAGCTGGAAACAAACCCTGAGCCCCACAGGAGACTGCAGCCCTGGCTGACACTGTGACACCATCTGTGGAGACTGAGCAGATGACTCAGGTAAGCCAGGCCCGGGTGCTCTGGACCCACAGAAACTAGCAGGTGATGAATGCATTTGTGGGGACTAGAGATTGGTGCCCATCCTTCACACTCTTCTAGTGATCTGCGTGTGCCAGCTGCACACCAAGGGATGTTCAGCTCTCTCTCAGGTGATTTGACACCACCGAGACATTTTAGCTGTGTTCTGTAAGTGTGGGTCTACAGTGGAATGAGAATTTTTAAAAGTTTTTTTCCCCCTTTTTCTTTACCAAGAAGTCCAGTTCTAGTTCGTAATCTGCTTCCCTTGTTTCCTGAATTACCTGCCCGAATCCAAGCCAGCTTCCAGGGCCTTGCCCATTCTCTTTCCTTTCGCTTGCCTAAGGGCACACACACTATTGATTTAACTTTGCTTGAAGACACGGTCTGGGACCTGGTGTGCCATGGGTGAGTGTGAGTTCTTTGTGGGCTGGTGTTCCAGGTGTGAGTGTGAGACCCCACAGTGTTAAGTGGAGGAGAGAAGAGCAGAAAGAAACAGCCAGATACCAGGGGCTGTGGCTTGCTCTTTAAAGGTTTATCTGAGTCTCCCACCAAGGCACTGAAAGCCACGGAAGATTCCAAAGTCAAACGTGGCTTTCAGGTCATTGTGAAGGTCTAGTGACAGAAGTGGGAGACTGTATTTTTGTCTGCTTTTATGTTAGCTTGACTTATGTTTGTGTTTTAAAATAAATTGATACTCATTACTAAGACTAATAAAAAAGAAGGACAGTGAGCCCACAAAACCACACCTACCCCAATACTGATAGTGGAGTTATTTGTGCAATTCAGCAAGATTTTTCTTAGGATAAAATGTAAATCAATTCCTGTCTGTCTACTGGAAAGCAGATGGAACTTAAAAACTCACAGGCAAATATTTTTTAAAACTGTCCTACAGCAACCTTCTGTAGTCTAAGAAATGTAATCCACATTTTATCTTTTCTCACACTCTTTTTCTTCATATTTTATTAGTTCCTTGAGAGTTTTAAATGTGCTATCATATCCACTGCTAACGTTTTTCCAAATCCACTCCACTTCCCTACCCACCAAACTTTGTTTTTCTTTCTCTTTCTTCTCCTCCCTCCCTTTATTTTTCTCCTTTCCTTCCTCTGTCCTTCCTGTCCCCAGCTCCCATCAAGATCAAGCTGCCCAGATATTCTTGGATGTGTGATTTTATACTGGAGTGGCTACACTTTTACAGAAACTCTCTCTCTCTCTCTCTCTCTCTCTGTGTGTGTGTGTCTTTTTCTTTCTCTCTCTCCCAGCCCCTAAATGCAAATAATAGGCCACATCGAGGAGTGGGATTTCATGCCCAGCTCCCATACCCACACTGAGGTTTGGCTTGGTTTGGGCTTGCACAGTTTTTGTGTGTGCTGTCTGCTCTTCATGCTTTCAGTCCCTCCCTCTTCCTCAGTGATCTCTGAGCCTTGTGGTGGGGGTGGCATGTTCCATTTAGGACTGAGCACAGTCATGCCTGAACATTATGAACATTTAAACATGTACTAAAAGAGATCACTCCAATTCCCTCAATGGAAGTTAAAAGCGATGAAACTCAATTGCTTTTTATGACAAAACCTAAATGTTTGTCCTTACAGCTGACAGCCACCACCAGAAGCAAATTTCATAGAAAACTTTCATTTCACCAAAGTACGTCCTTTCAAAATGGAGACACAGCATACTAAGATTATATCCTGACCAAGTTTTTCATGCAATAATTTTTATAAAGGAAATAATTTTGATTACAGAAAAATATTATAAAATTATGTACCTTTCCATAACTTGCAAATGAGTAACAGTACTACCTTTCTGTGAAAATGAGGAGTAAGAGGATATTGGTTGAAAATTGAAAATTAAAAGAAAATTTAAAGATTTCTTTTTTATTATCTTTCATTACATACGTGCGTGTACACAGATGAGTGTAGGCACCCTCAGACTCTGACAGAGCTGGAGCTGGAGTCACAGGTGGTTGTGAGCCCCTGAAGTGAGTGTGGGACTTGAACCCAGGTTTTCTGCAAGAACAGTATTCACTCTTAACTGCCGAGTCATCTCTCTGGCCCCAAAGGAAATTCTTGATGCCATGCAGGGCACCTCCAGATTCCTTTTGAAGCACTGCATTGTGTCTTTCAGTGTTCAGAACAAGTATGCAATGACAATACTCCATGTGATGACTTTTATTTTAGACATGCCCTGCCTTGACCTTGGCTGTCCTTGTGCTAGACTTGCAAGTGTCCGGAATGAGCCACAAGTTCTCTCTCTCCTGAGAGGACCCTTCTAGATCCTCCCAGTGACTACACGTCTAGACTCCTGAACCGCGTAGGTGGAAGGCTTCGGTGTCCTGTTTCTCAGGATACCTCGCTGTCATTAGCATGGAGGTTTTTGACATTGCTATACTTATTTTTTTTTTTTAATCACGTTTTTTCCCCCTCATTTTCCTGACAGGAGTGCTATGGAACAGAAGGTCGAAAGGGCCAGTTTATTGTTAGACAATGTGGCACTGATATGGGTATCTGGTATGAGTCAGCTAAAACAATGGCTAACACTGGACAGATCAGGAGGTTTGGAGTCAGAACAAGATGGCTGACACCAATATCCAGAAACCCCTAAGTAAACAGATGTTATACCTGTTATGTGACTGTTTTGTGCCAAATGCTGTTCTTGTGTGATTCTGTGTAAATATGGCCTTCAGGTCAGGCCTGAACCCTTGTCAGAGCATTTGCCCTTATCAGCCTGCTTGTGTGTGTTTAAGTACAGACCTGTGTGCCTACCTCCCTAGCCTGTGTGCTGGTCTGTGGGTATCAATGTGTGTGCTGGTCTGTGTCTGTGTGTGTCTATGCCCATCTGTGTGTAGTCAGTATGTTCATGTGTGTTTTTTAAATTTTTTTTTATGTTTAATTCCAGCACTCAGGAGGCAGAGGCAGGTGGATCACTGTGAGTTCGAGGCTAGCCTAGTTTATATGGTAAATTCCAGGGCTAAATAGAGAAACCTGGTCTCAAAAAAACTAAAACGCTAACAGACAAACAAAAATCCCAAAGAGCTCTCTAGTAGACCTGAGCCTGACAAACATGGCGCCTGACAGGTTTTGCCCTTTCCCCCCTTTCCTTCTCTCTTGCTAAAAACCATTAGCTTGCATTCCTAGAGCTAGGAATTTGGACTTATTTGGCCACCAACTCATTCCTGAGACAAAACACAAGGTCCAACAATGAAAACTCACTATTTGGCTGATCTGACTAAGCTGTTCAATCGGGATTTACCAACTCCCTCTAGCACAGACTCCCTCTTTTTCTCCTTAAAAACTCACTCCTGAAAAAAACCAAAACCAAAACCAAAACAAAACAAAAACAAAACAAAAAAAACCCCCAACCAACCAACCAACAAACAAAAAACAAAAACAAACAAACAAACAAAAACCACTACTGCTTGCTGCTGCAGCTGGCTGTTTGCCCCTGCTTGATCCAGAGGCATCCCTCACCACCACTACATCCTATCAGGGAAGGGGTTAATGAAGGTCCTTCGTGCTGAGAATTTGGTGTTTGGGTATGCTTTGAGCTGGCTCTAAGGGGCTGCTCTCCCTTACAAATCCAGCCCCGACCAACAACATATATGTGTATAGACGTTTTGCCTGCATGCATGTGTGTGTACCCTGAATATTTTAGTGGCCACTGAGGCCACAAGAAGGTGCCAGGTCCTCTCAGATTGGAGTTACAGACAGTTGTGAGCTGCCTTGTCAGTTCTGGGAATTGAGTCCAGGTCCTCTGGAAGGGCAGCTGGTGTTTTTGACTACTGAGCAATTTATCAGGGCCTCTAAGGTTTGTCTTAGTCTATGACTCCTTGAATTCTCTCTAATTTCTGATCCTCCTGTGAACCTCCTCTTTTCCTGGCCTCATTGTTTAGATCTCACAGTTTCCTCCCGAAGCAGGCATGGGAGCTTAATCTCCAGTGCAGCAGTGTTGGGAAGGGAGTCTAATGATGGCTAGTTAGACACGAGCAGGAAGTCAATGGGTCAATGCCATCGTCAAGAGAATGAGTCTATTCTGGCCAAGTTTGACTGGTCTCCCTCTTACCTCGTTATGGATTCTGCAGCAGAACAGCCCTCCCTGAGGGCCCGCTCCTCGATTTTAGATTTCCCAGAGAACTACAAGCCAGTAAATTTTTAAGTGACCCAGTGTTTGGTATTCCATTACAGCAGCATAAAAATGGGCTAAGTATGCCAAGCAGAACACAGGGGTGCTGTGCCTTTCCCAGCAGCATTTCGGACTCACAGGAAGAAGCTGTCATATGACTTTCCTTGATGGGATATGAAAAAAATGTCTGCCACCATAGATAGGGCAGTGATAGACTAATGAAGAATTCCACCCAAGTTCAGTTTGGTGAAACAGGGAGTCCTGGGGGTTCCTCCCAGAGAACACCCCTTTCCAGGCTGCTATATAAGTGAAGAGTCTCCCTTGCAGCATGGACATCTCATGGAAAGCTGTGTCAGTGATGTGTAGGCAGAGTCGCTGAGGAGACTCTCTGCCTCTTCCTCTAGTCAGTGTTCATTTATCATATAGCTTTAGAGAAGGTCGGGGCCTGTCAGATACCCTGTGAAGGGTCATGAGCTTCTTGAGTCAGAGACAGTGAGCACCATGAGTCTTTTAATGCTAATAGATCCTGATCTTTCGAGGCTCTGAGGGCGATCACTCCTGGTCTGACTTTAGACAGATCTTGTTGACCAGAGGAGATAGCTCCACAACAGGGAATTTGCTCTTGGGTACCTTCCGTCTGTCAGTAGTCTTAAGTCACAGTCCCCAATGCCTGGAACACATGGGTGCCACCTAATGTGCTAAGAATGCAGATATGATTATGAGGATTTTTAATGATGAGGTTGTCCTTGGATCGTGTGGGTATGTTCTAGATGAAATTACAATTGACTTTCTAAGAAGAAGGAGGAAATCGATTTGGCACAGGAAAGAGAGAGAGGTACAGTCTTGAAACAAAAGCTTCCTTTAAATATGGGGGAAGTAACCAGGAGCTCTGGAATGTGAGGCATACATAGGACTTCAGAGTCTGGGAAAGACAAGAGAAGGATTGTCCCCAGAGCCTCTAGAGGGAAGGTTGCATTCCCAAGACCTTGGTTTGGGTCCAGCATTTTAGGCTCTGACATCCAGAAGTAGAAGAGAATAAATGTGTTGTTTTAAATTGCTAAGCTTGCAGTAATGTGTTACAGCAACCACAGAAAACCATACCAAAAAAAAAAAAAAAAGGCAAGGTTCTTTTCATCTAAATGAAAAGCCTGAAGTTTCAGTGTGTATATGCCTAACCGCGACTATTTTTAAGACTTCATTCTATAGGCAAGGCATCACGAAGTAGGCAATACAAGCGGGAATGAAGAAGAGAATTACACAGGCCCAAAGGGTGTGCTTCAAAAGCCACGTGAGAGGCTAGGTGCCAGCCACTAAGCTGGAACTGGAGGGTGTTACCTCCAAGTCACCATGAAAGAATTCTGAAAAAGAGCAGTGTGTCCAGCATTTTCCCCACAGTCGACATTTATGACGTATCAGTCCGTGTTCATAGCTCAGCGGATGGACAATCAGAGGGCCCACAGGACCCATAAATAGCTTGAAGCTCTCACTTCCCCCAGCTCAGAGAGCCTGGTTTAGTGGCTGACCTTGGAACTAGATAGATATTAAAATTCAAAACTGAGCAAAGGCGAATTCAGCGAGGAATTTAAGGCACACATGTTCCTGGCCCAACTGTGGGAGCCTAGAATAAGCAATTCTATTCACTGGGAGAGGGTAAGAAGCCCTGACTTTGGGTTTGTGGGATGTGCCTACTGGAGTAGCAGGAAGTACCTGTGGTTTGTGTTTGGGGAGGGGGATGCTTTTCCATTGCTCATTTCATTGTTTGCTCACTTCATTGTCTTATTAGCCCCAGAAGACCGTGGGTGCTGGAGGCAAAGAAGAGCAAGGAGACTCACTTCTGAGTCACATTTCCAGAGCCCAGAAGCAGCTTAGGCCACAGGAAAGAACAGCTGCTAAATTTTGCAACCATGGCAAAATTTTGCTCCTTACCTCCAGGAACACACCCTTGAACTCATTCTCTGTTTCCCATTTAGGAGGGTATACACATAAGCCCAGCCTGGGACAGTATAACCAAAAGTGCCTTGGGCAGAGTCTGGGTATCTGTGCTGGGCTCTTTGCTGTGGCTTTAATCTCTCCTGGGAAAATGGGTTTATTTTGCTCTGAATCTCAGTTGGCCGTGTTTTTCTCCAAACAGCGGCAAAACCATCTCACTCCACACGAGTGCTGCAGCCTTTGAGCAGCAGTGGTCTCCACAGCAAGGGAAAACCCCGTCTCTAGATGACCTGTGTCACTTCCCTTGGTGCTTTATGGGTTCCACCAGACACTTACTGTACTTTTCTTCTTGTTAAGAGGGAGCATGTCATTTCCACACTTTTCTCTCTTCCTTCTTCTCTATACCACTTACCCGTCAGCTCTACACCAGCATCACAATTAGGCGCTTACTAACCAGTCCACAAGATGCTTTCAAATGTGAGCTATTTCCTAACTGGTAGCAATGGTATTTTGGATGTCTTTGCACCTATCCATTTTGATACCCTTTTGAAAACCTTATGTCTCGTTCTGTCTCCATAGTATCCCCTGACATCAAGATAGCCGGCTAGGGTCTAGGTCCAGTCCACGCATGGTCCTTGGTTGATACTTCAGTCTCGGAAAGCCCATTGGCCATATTTAAAAAAAAAATAGGAAGACGGAGGGGAATGTGAATAAGAAAAAGTTAGCATTATAAATTATGGGTGGAGTTCTCATAGAATCTGCTTCTTTGTCCCTGCTACCACGTTACGGTGCTTTAGTCCAGAGCTTTTAAAGCATTTCTACTCCTTTCCTGCCCTCTCCCCATCCTCTGACTTTTATTGAACACTAGACATACAGGTATATAAAAAAATATATATTTATGTAAATAAATATATATAGTTATATATCAAATGTTTGCTGATAATAAATCATAAATTTATTTTAAAACAATTTTTGGTATACATAGAATCTCACCATTTATGAAAGCTAAATTGTATACTAAAGACATGGATGTGCTTGTTTTGTTTTATTTATTTATTTTATTATTTTTAAAAATTCACTTTACATCCTTGTTGTAGCCCCATCCCCTCCTCTCTTCCCAGCCCCCCTTCTTCCCTCTTTCCTCCCCCTCCCCTTTTCTATCCACCCCAGACATGAGTGCTGCAGTCTGTAAGCAACAGTGGTCTCCACAGCAAGGAAAAATCCCATCTCTAGATGACCTGTGTCATTTCCCTTGGTGCTTTATGAGTTACTGCTATTGTACTTTTCACCCCAGCTCATCAAGTCCCATCAGGACCGAACCTTTCCTCTTCCATGCAATAGCCTTTCCTGGCAATAGCCTTTCCTCTTCCTCTTTCCTCTGCCTGGAAAGGCAGTCCCTCCAGGATAAAGTGATCAAAAAAAAACTGGCAAGTGAGTTCATTTCTGATCCAGTTCCCACTTCCCTTTCTAGAGAACCCACATGAAACTTAAGCTGTGCATCTGCTACATCTTTGTAGGGTGCCGAGGTCCATGCATGGTCTTTGGTTGATGCTTCAGTTTCAGCAAGCCCCTCTGGGCTCTGGTTAGTTGGCTCTGTTGGTCTTCTTGGAAAGTTCCTGTCACCTCCAGATCCTTTTCTCTTTCCTCCCACTTTTCTACAAGATGCCCTACCTGCCACCCAATGTTTGGCTGTGAGTCTAGACATCTGTTTTAAGGCACTGCTGGGTAGAGCCTCTCAGAAGACATCTCTGTTAGGCTCCTGTCTGCAAGTTTAGAGGAGTATCCTTCATAGTATCAGGGGTTGGCACTCTCTGATAGGGTGGGTTTTTCGTTGGGCCAGGCATTGGTTGGGCATTCCCTCAATCTCCGCTTTATCTGTTCTATCTAATTTTGGTATACATAGAATCTCACAGTTTAAAGATGTCTCACAGTTAAAGTTTTAAAATCTCATAGTTTAAAGATGAAAACTAATTTGCATACTAATGAAATGGATATGCTTGACTTGTTGTTGTTGTTTTTACAAAAAGGATTATTAAGTCCTGGCTGAATAGTTGATAATGCAGGTCATAGGCTATCTTCAAAAGTTTTCAGAGTTGACACATATTTTGGTTTGTAGGAGTCATTGTTGATCATAATTGCCACATCACAAAATCACACAATATGAGATAGCAGAGGCATTTTGGGGGCCATTTCAGAAATTGTTGCAAATTTTATCCTAACCTCAAGGCAGAAACCCATCTAGCATTAAAAAAAAAAAAAAAAGAAAAAAAAAAAGAAAGAAAACCAAGCCAGCAATCAAACCAAGTTTTTTATGTTGCTACAAATTTAATTTTTAGTTTGTTTGTATGGATGTTTGCCTGTGTGTATGTGTGCACACCATGGACATGCCTGTTGTCCACAGAAGCCAGAAGAGGGCACCAAATTCCTGGAACTGGCGTTCATATTGTTGTGAGCCACCATGTGGGTGAGACATGGGACCTCTGTGAGAGCAGCGAGTGCTCTTAACCATGGAGCCGTCTCTTCAGTGCCAAACAGCAGGCTTTAAAACCAAGTATTCTAACACAACACAATCCGAACTAATATGATCCTTACATGATGAAGAATGACATTGGGAAATCATTAAGTTTTTGTTTTACATAATTAAATTCCCCAGCATGCAATGTTCTTTAGTCTGCATTGGAGTGTTTCAGGCAGTGTTTATTGGTGTGGTGGCACGTTATGTCCCTCATCTCTTTTTTTCAACAAATGAGAAGATTGTGGCTCCAAAGGTTAAGCAATATGACTCTCCAATTTCAGACCGTGCAGCTATCATGGAATAAAGCTCGAGTTTGATAGTTTGACTTCAGAGGCCTGGATCTCAGCTGTTATCTAAACTGAGATAGAAGAAGCCTTCACAGTGCAGCAAACTCAGGTACAAATTATGAATTTAGAGAAAATAAGGTAACTCTCATAAGGAATCAATAAGTAGCACCTGGCTGCTGAACATTGCCCTAGGGCAATGGTAAGGGACATGCTCAGGAGGAGCGGTAGCATGCTCCTAGAGTCACTGCTTCTCGTGACTAACACTGATTGTCAAGTACGCAGGGTTTGGAATCACAGCAGAGATGACAGTCGTAGAGTATCTTTCTATGAACGGTTACCTAGATAGGTTAGCTGAAGGGGGAGGAGCCACAACCCATGAGGCAGCACCATTTAGTGTCTGAGGTCCCAGACTGGACATAAAAGACAATGCTGGTGAGCACCATCATTCATCCCCCTTGCCTCCTGACTGTAGTTGTGTCCAGCTGCTTCACACTACTGTCACCCTGCTTCTCTGCTGTGGTGGTCCCTACTCTCAACTGAGAGCCAGAATAAACCCTTGCTTCTGGAAGTTTGTCGTGTGTTTTGTTGCAGCAATGAATGCACCGGGCATACCTTGGGTATAGAGGAAATTTAATTTAGAACATGGCTGCTCTGTCAAGAGAGCAGTTCCAAAACCTCCTAGGTCTGATGATCTGGCTGGCGTACAGACACATCCCTAAACCCAGGAGACAGAGGCAAGCAGATCTCTGAGTTCAAGGCCAGCCTGGTATAGAGCAAGTTTCAGGTAAAGAAAAGCTTAGGTCCAGGCATGGTGATACACACCTTTAATCCCAAACAATGAAGGTGAAGTTAGTTTGTAGAAGGAAGCACTTATGTTTGAAAGTGATGTCTAATTAAGTGGCAGACAAAGTGACAAATCAGAGAAAGATTTGACAGAGTAGGATGCGCCCAATTCCTGAGAAGAAAGGGAAGCTACTTAAGGGAACAGCACAGAGAGTGAGGAGAGAGGAGGCAGTTTTTACCGGGAGAGTTTTACAGAGACAGGTTGAAGAGAAAAGGATGGACACAGGTGAAGGCAGAATGAACCAGAGAATGAGAAGGAGCCAGAAGATCAGAATATATTGCCAAAGTTAGTATGAGGCCAAGGTGAGTAATTCAGTCAGAAGCCGAGAGAAGCCAGTTTGAACCAATCAGCTTGGAGTGGAGTTTGATCCAGAACAGCTCAGTTGAACCAGCCAGCCAGAGTTCAGAAAGAACCAGAAAGGGTGAGCTTATTCAGCAGTAAGTCTCAGAGGCTGAAAACATTCTAGGTCTAGGTTAGATTGTACAGAGGGTAGAAGCTTCCAGGACTAGGACTAGGTTAGTAAACATAGGTTAAGTTTCTAAGATGACAATTATATCAGGAGAATAAAAGTTACTTTCACACTCAGGATCGTGTGCCATTTTCAATATGAAGAAATCTTTGGAAGTCAGAATATAAGAGGGTGCAGCCTGGAGTCATGCAGATGGATGGTGGTGTTGGGGGATAGGTGTGAGCATAACTGGAAGCAGAATTCACCTAAATGTTCACTTAGAGAACACAATTTGTCTTACTGCGTAGGCACCTTAAACCAATCTAGACTGGATTGCAACCCTCCCCCCCTTCCCAATACTGGGACATAACTGGAGTGCAATCAAAAAGAACCATTTGGTGGCTCTAAGGAGGGGAACATCTTATTCCATTGTTCAGAGAGGAACATGTGTGCAGCTTGGTGCAAGTGAGGGTTCTTAGACTGCTAGGTGCATTGTTCAGAGAGGGTGTGCGTGCATACATGCAGGAAAAGGTACCGTGCTGCCAAGTGTATTGTTAGAAGTGAGATGTTTGCACATAGCCCAAGCCACCCTGCCCAAGTTGCTGGGGTTACAGAGGGGTTTCCATGCTACAAAAGTCACTCCTACTTTTATGTAGGTGCTAGGGATTCGAACTTAGGTCCTCTCGCTTACCCAACAGGGACGTCACTGACTGAGCCATCCCCCAGGTCTGCTCCAAGTACTTACTTCTTAGCTTACGAATGTACTCTTAGGGGAAGGCGCCATGTAACAATGTGAGAATGTCTTCATTTTAACCTTTATCACCTCACAATTCAAACTTAAGCTTTAAACATTTTACCTCTTCAGTTATTTGAGAGAAATCAATCCTCTCAATAAGAACCAAAGAAATAATGAAAATTACTTGGCTCCAACCTCTCTTCCTATGCTTGATTCTAAAGTTCTGCTGTCCCTTTGGTTAAGGATCTTCAATTAGTCTGATGACCAGGTCCATACAAAAGATCATGTAAGATATATATGGGATATAAAATATTCTAATAGCTATATTAAGATAATAAAAATTTAAACAATACCTTGTGCTTCTCACTGCTGTAATAAAATACAGAACAAAGACAAGTTTAGGGGGAAAGGGTTATTTTGGCTTACAGTCTTGTTACAGTCTCTTATGGTAGGGAAGCCAAGAGAGCAGGAACTTGAAGCAGCTGGCCACAGGGTCACAGCCACAGTCAGGACGAGGGGCGTGACAGTTGCTGATGCTCTGCTCACTGCCTCTTTTATCCAGGCTGCTTCCTAGCCTCAATAGAACCACTGTGGTAGCTGGGTGTTCCCATCCCACTGTAGTCAAGAGAATCCTCCATATGTATCCCTGGTGGCTAACCTAACCCAGGTCATCCCTCAGGGGTCTTCCTCAAGGATTGTCCCTTAGCTGAACACAGAGGCTGTCAAGTTGGCAGGACTATTACAACTAATACATTTTGTTTATTACAGTATATTCAAGACACTGTCTCACCAAGTGGTCAACACTTCTTAAATTATTAGTGAATTCTGGAAATAATATATGTGCCTACATGTGTACCAAAACATTAAAATTAACTTAAAATCAAGTGGAGTATTGATCAATCAGTAAAGCTGTGGCTAAAATTAAAACAACGAACAGTGTTTCTATTTTAAAATTTTATTTAAATGAACTGATGTTAAGTAAAATTTGAGAACCAGTTCCTTGGTTAATGCTGGTTACATTTAAGTAGCTAGTGACAAGTATTGGACAGAATAACGATGAACCTTCTGTGTCTGTTAACCTTAAAATCATTGTGTTTTAATGAAACTATCTAAACATATAACATTGAACTTTCTGTTTGTGTTATCCTTAACACCATTGTGTTTTAATGGAACTGTAGCTAAGGATACAGCCTCTATTACCAGGTATCCATAGTTGGGAGGATGGTTCTAGAACCTTCTCTGGGTAATAGAATAAATCTTTGGTTCACATTTAACTTAAAACTTAACTGTGGACTCTTTCTATCTTAGGCTGATGGTCCCCTGTGGAGATGAAGAATGACCAGCTATTTAGGGCCCTGAAGTGATTGACATCCACAGTTGAAGGTCATTCCCAAGCAGGTGCTGTGTTAAGGGAGTCATGCTCGCTTGACCTTTTCTCTAGAAGTGTGATTTTCTTCAACAGAGTAAAGAAAAATGAACTCCCATGGAAAAATTTCATGGGTGAGGCTGAGGCCAGAGCTGAGGAGAGAAGAAAAGCAAGGATGGAAGAGTTACTTTCTTTGAGAGACGGTCACCCCACATTGCCAGGAGGCCCTGTGTGATTATCAAAGCTGGGAGGGAAAATGGAAACCTTAAAAAAGTCCAGGCAGAAAAATTTAGACACAAAGATGCAAGCCTGTGGAATTCTACAACTACTGTGAAATACTACATGGTCGATACCTCTGCTGACCTCTCTCGGCTCGTCCAGAATATTCTAATAACGAGACACACCCACAGCGCGTTTAGTATCACATCTGTTCTTCCTCTTGGCCAGCTTTTTTGACATCATCTGATCTCAGTGTTTGCCATATTACTGGATATCTTCTGAAAGACAATCTAAAAATATGCCTTCCCCCCCCCTTTCTAAATCAGTTTTAACTTTACAGCTGGGCTTGCAACCATAACCTTGTTGCATATTTTCTTTCACTTTTGGGGAGTCCATAATCATATTAAATTTCTCATCTCATGTTAGTCTCTACTTGAACTTGGCTTGGCATTTGAGGAATATATTTATAAATTGAACTATGCTCATTCTTATCCCATACAAAGCCGTTCTGGGTTTTATGCTGTTCTCTTATCTCTTAATGCTTTCTGTCTTTATATACACCCAGTCTCCCCTGAAATGTAGCACCTCATCGGGGTTATTTTCAACTTAGAATTTCTGGAGAATGGTTTGTAACAGAGAGCAAAAGGACAGAGGCTCTGTGGCTGCCTAAAGTTGGAGCCTCTTGGAGCACAGACTGTCCCCGTCCTGGCTTCTTCCTTTACTAGATCGATCCCCGCACAGCAGGAGACAAGAGGCAGGAGGCAGGAGGCAGGGCAAGGGGCAGCTTTACTGGGCTTTTTCTTTGTCTCTGTGCGGCTGCTGGCATGAGGACTTTAGGAAGCATCTAAGAAAGCCAAGCAAACCAGAAGAGGCTCTTGTTGTCCAGTTCATGTCCCAAACTGTCTCCTTCCCTTCCCGTGTCATCTCCAGGTGCCCATAGACAGCTGTTAAATTTCCCTTCCTGTTGTTCACGCTCCTTTTTTCCAGCCCGGTACAGTCTTGAAAATCCTTGTTCTATTTAGTTTAGTGAAACAGAGGTACTGGAAGTAAACAGAATGGGCCTGAAATATTGATTCCGGGATCAATTTACAGAGAGAAAGGTGCATTTCTATTTGTCAGGGTCTGCAAAGGATATCAATAAAAGGCCTATGTCTGTATGAGGTTGCCTTTAGAGATGTGCTGCAGATGGTTTATTTTGGCTTGATTTTTAAAACCTTTTTTTTTTTTTTTTTTTTTTTAAAGAACAGCCAATTTGTTTTCCAAATGCAAGTCCATCTCTGACTCTTCTCTTCACCTGCTCTGTTGTTTGCCCTTTATGTTAGCCCCGTGGTTTTCATCAGCTACTGGTTTTCATTCTCTGGAAAGAGTTAAACTTCTCGCAACCATTAATCCCAAATGGAAATAATTGGCCAAAGGCCCAAGCTTGTTCTTTATGAGGAATACAAGACTCCGAGGGATTCCAGCCTGTTACAAGCCATTTCAGGACTGCCTCAGGAAGCCCAGAGATGGCAGAAAAAGGAACTGAGGTGCCATTTAGCCTATTTCGTATGGACACAGAGTCTGGGTTTTACAAATAGAGAGATAATGCAAATCCATGGATAGTGAAGAGGAGGGAAGATGAACGAATTTAAGAGCAGAATACCCAATATAGACTTGGAAATGGATGGCGAGGCTGGAGACCAGAAGGAGCCACGAAACTGCTCATGTTGGAACATTACAGTTCAGGCACAAGCTTGGCCTACAGACCAGAGGACTGAATTAAACTTGTACATCTATGGGAGAGTGCTCCCAGATTTTCAGAAAGTAAAAACTTTTGAAAAGAAATGGTGCTGGTGAATATGCAGGTCTCCATGCGGACAGTGGGATCTGAAGCCTCGCTTCGCTTCATACCGTATAAAAAGCTAAGACAGACCAAAGGCCCAAATGTAAAGGCTGACAACCTAAACTCTTAGAAGCAACAATGGAGATAAATCTTTGGGACTTTGGATTTGGCTTCTCAGATACGGTGCCAAAAGCAAAAACCACAGAGAAAGGTCAATTGGATTTAATACAAGTTGAAAATGTTTGTGTGCCAAAAATTATTATATAGGAAATGTTTTTTTTTTGTCGTTGTTAGAGAATGTAGGGAAGATATTTGCAAATTCTACAGTTGGTAATGGTCTGTTATCTGAAATATACAAAAGATGTTCGCAATTCAATTATGGAGAGACAACGTAATTTAAGAATAGCCAGAGCTGTGGATGCTGCATTATCCAATATTCAAATGGCCAATATTTGAAAAGATGTTCCAGGTCACAAGCCACCAAGGAAATGCAAATCAACGTCTCATCAACTATCTCTTCATGCACACCAAGATGCTGCAGAGAATTTTTATTGACTTGGAAAATGGAGTCAGCTGTCTGCCTTTTGATGATAAAGTTTCATACATGTCAATAAAGGGGTTATTATTTATTTTTTGAATTTTGTGTGTGTGTGTTTGTGGGGGACTCGCATGTTATGGCACATGTATGGAGGTCAGAGGTTAGAGGACAACTTTGTGAAAAAGCACATGGATGAGTACATGTACACACACACACACACACACACACACACACACACACATGCACATGGGGTCCAGGAGTGGGCAGGCAGGCACACACATGCTGAGGATACCAAGGAGAATTTGTAGAGCTCAGAGCACACCTTTCTCTTTCCATTGTGGGTTTCAGGGATCAAACTCAGGTTGTCAAGCTTGCTAGCAATCACCCTTACCTGATGAGGGATCTGGCTGTCCATACAAGAAAGTCAAATGTGTTGGCGTGGAGTAGAAAACTGAGCCCTCATACCTGGCTGGCTAGAGCGAAAAGGTGTGTTCCATCTGTAATGTCACAAAATCAAAATAAGACAATGTGGATGGTTGCTCCCATGTCGGTAAAGGTTTGACAGTTTCTCAGAAAGTTAAAGTTAGGATGTTACCCACAATTCCCTTCCTAGGTATATTCTCAAGAGCACTGAAGATGTTTGTTTGTGGAAAACCTTGTACTTGAGTGGTCACGGCAGTACCATTACTAATAGTCTCCCGGGAGGAAAAAAAGCATCTAAGTATCTTTGAAGAGATGGATAAACACACTGGCATATTCGTAGCAAACAGACAAAAGAGAGACTCACACCTTAGCAGCTATGCTCCACTCTCTGCTGCACAGGCTCTGGACACCACTCGTTTGCTTTTGATCTGTATGAATTTGCCTATTCTAGACATTCAATTAAATACAGATTTATACAATGTGTTGCATCCTGTGTCTGGCTTTGTGTGAGGGTGTCTGGTTTCTTTCATTTAGCATACTGTTTCAAAGTTCATTCGTACGGTACCATACGCAAGTATTTTACTTTTTATTGTTGAAGAATATTACATTGTATGGATATATCATATTCTATTTATGAACATTTGCTTATGAACATTCCACAGTTTGGGATTTTATTAAAAATGCTCGGCGTTCGTGCATGTACGTGTTTTGTGTGGTTGTATGCTTTTATTTTTGTAATGTTTTTGTGTGTGCTTTAAAGGTTAGAGAAAATTTCCTGATTTAGAAAAGAGTAACTCATGGGGACGCTGGGATGGTTCAGTGGGTAAGATGGTTGCTGCACAGCCTGATGATCCGGGAATACACAGAAAGGTGGAAAGGGAGAACTCCACACACGTGCTCTTGTGTGTGTGTGCTACTCTTCACAAGAGGGTAGCAAACCCACTGCATGAAGTTTTCTCTTCCAAAGGCTGACATATGACCCTGCCTTTTAATCATAACATCACAATCTTAGAGCATTTGGCTCTTGAAGGAACCGGAGGTATCTGTGGGGGTGAGACCTTGAATATGCCGATAGAAGGGGCAGTCATACCAAGCCAGCCAGTGACAGAAGATGTGGTCACACCGGCTCAGCCAGTGAGTGGGCAGGACAGGCACAGAGCAGCGTTCTGTCATGCCTGCATTCCATGTATGTGTGTATCATGTGTGGTTAGCCCCACGAGTCTGGCTTTCTTCAGTTTCAGAGAGGCCCTGCTAGAAGAAAGCTGCCCACTGTCGGGCCAGACTCTCAAAATGAGCACCAGCACCTCACAGTGGCATGAGCTGGAGGTAGAGAAGCAAGATGCTCTTTGAGCATCACAAGAGGGAGCTACCCAGCACCCTTTTAACCCAGAGGAAACTTTGAGGAGGTAATGGCTTGTGTCCCGTGTAGATACCAAAATCCATCCTAACTTGACTCTAGAATATGGCAGATAAGGATCACCAAGTCCCGGAAATTTAGGGTCCATTTCTAAAGCAATAGAATATTTTATAATCCAAGGGATTGGTCACCTCTTAGTGTGTGCTCATGAGAAAGGCCTTTCTCAGGAAGCCTCCATCTCTGCTCTGAGAGTTCTGGATGAATTGCACAACCCACTGGGGCCTCAGAGTGCTGGTCGTTGGTGCAGCTAGGAGCTTTGCCATGAGCATGTGAATGCACAGATGACAAGAACAGATGTTAGAGCCCCCAGAAGATCAAAGCACTGGCTCTGCCTTGGAAAATCTGCCTATACCACATAGCTCTCTAAATCTGCGTGAAGGCTGTGCTAAATACCCGATCCATACTTGCTTCGCGGACTGAACTCTAACGCAAGCTTGTTCCTTACTCCTCCTCTGGGAGCCTGAAGCTGGTGTCCTGATGGCCATGGCTGAACACAGAATCCTTGGGATGCAATTGTCCTCTCTAGCTCTTGGTATCTTAATTAATTTGCCACAAAGGAAAACTTCCCCTCTTTTGCGTTAGAATCCCCCTAAGGTTTTATTTACGGCTGTTTTCTTACAGACCCCACTAGGAATAGTGTTTCTAATGATTCCAGAGAAGGGAAAATCAGGAGAGTTTCATGACTCAGGAAAACAGAGCTCCCGAGGGGCCCAGACTGATTTCTTTAAGCCCCCCAAAACCTCACCGTGTCTATAACTACTGTTCATATTTTTGCCTGGACTTCTTTTCTTCCACATTGATTCAAAAGCTTATAATGTACAGTAGATAAAAATGAGCTGAGTGCCGGTAGTGGAGTTTGAAGTATGAGAAGTTCCTGAATGCCTGCTTCTGCCTGAGCAGAATCAATCTTGTGGGCTCACGTAACTGACATCGCTGGCGATGTTTTGCTCCACGGGTGAATTCCATCAGTCTTTAAAGTGCGTCCTTTTCTGAAACGATGGTTCACCAGCACAGCTGGCCAGAGCAAGCTGTTGAATGGAAACAAAATCAAAAGTAGATCTTTTTAAAGTTCTATTCCAACATCATCAAGGCTATTACTGCCAAAATCTGCATCTGGTAGTAAAATCTTTCTTTTCCAAACATTGTTTTCTCCAAAGAACCATCCAGAAGTTGCTACTGTGTGAGAGTTCCACAGCACTTTCTAGTTTGTGGTTTTTAACCAGTGTGTCTTCAAGGCTGACTTTGCCCGGGAGAGGGTGTCACCCAGTGGGTACAGGGTTCTGACAGGCTCATGACACTTGCCCCATGAAATTACCTGTGGTCAAGGTTTCTAACTGATAAGACAATTTCCGTGTTACCACACAACATGTGCTGTTTCTGTCTCCCAAATGTGCACTTCTTATGGTGTGACGAATCTTTTGTGGGACAACACACGAGACAGGCCAGACAGCTAGACAAAACAGCCCATCGGAAAGCCCCTGAATAAAGAAATATGCTAAATCACACCTGCTGGCCTGTGTCCCTGATTGTGTCTTCATTCCTTTTTTTTTTTTTTTTCTTGCGCTTAAATAAAATTAAATGAAAATGAATTTAATGTTGAGAAAAAGACCCAGGGTGAGTTCTCACATAAGCTTAATTCAGTCATTGGTGTTTTGCATGGCCAACTATAAAGAGCTTAAGGGTGTAGCTGAGGTTGAGCTGCTTGTGACTTGGAGTTGAAACCCTCATGAGGGAGACGATGGCTGATAACACAATTTACTCTGAATCTGTAGTTTGGGTCTGTGATCTTTATTTCAAGTGTGTGTGTGTGTGTGTGTGTGTGTGTGTGTGTGTGTCCATGTCTGTAGGTGTGGAGGCCATAGGAGGACCTGAGATACCCTCCCCTGTATCTTTTCATCTTTTCCATGGAGACAGGATGCTTCACTGGAACCTGCAGCTCATTTCTGTTTTGCTAGCTTGGTGGCTGGCAAGCCTCAGCAGTCCTCCTGTCTCTGCTCAGCTGCTCAGTACTAGGGACACATGGGTATAGAGCTGGGCTCAGTGTTTTATTTGTGTGCTGCAGATCTGAACTCAGGTCCTCATGTTTGCACAGCAAACACTTTTACCCACTAAGCCATCTCTAGCCCTAAGGGTCTGGTGAGCCTAAGGTCTATGAATTTCATCAAAGATTCCTGCCACAGTCAAATTCTCATGTACCCTGCTGTTAGTGTGTGACATTTATTGTGTTCAAAGGCAGGGATTTCTTTTTTCAAGGTAGGAGATTATTGGGAAAGGAAGAGACTCAGTATGGAATTCATTCAGACATGGAAAGGTCTGAGGATTATTAAAATTCTAAACCTTGCCTTAAGCGTTAATGCCCATATAAGGCAGAGTTTCTCCTGATAGTGTGGGAGACAATGCTTGCAGGTTCCTTACAGTGGTGACATAGTGTTTCCTGATTCCTAGCTTTTTCCTATGATTTATCATATAATTTCTCATTTTCACGCCCTTTCCCACCAAATATTTCATTCTGATTCCTTTCACTCCTGGAAACAAAGCAAGCTGATTCAGTCTCAGGACCTTTGTGCCTGCTGTTTGTTATGTCTCAAAGTGAACACATAGGTCTTCCCTTGCCTCAGTCCAAATGTCACCCCACAGAGACATTTCCCTTCACCTCCTTTAAAACAGAAATGCTCTGTTATTTTTTTCTCCCCTGTTCTTTCATTTCTGCCACTTGTGACTATGCTACCTGTCACTTGTTTATTACGGGATTCCCTCAAAGGACTGTAAACAATATGAACACAGCAGCATATTTACCATGCCTCCTTAGCACTTAGCTTTGTATCACATGGAAGTTGCTCTATAAATGCTTGTTGAATGGATGGATGATCAGAAAGTCCTTTTGGATATTAACTCAAAGGCTGCCTGTTTAAACTGTTCCTCCCCTTGGATGACCTTCCAGCTCTCCCATCACAGCTATCACTCTGTTGCAAGACTCTAGCTTGACCACCACACTCATTTTGAAAGAAAAATCACAGCTGGGTGATGGTGGAGCACATCACCTTTAATCCTAGCATTTGGGAGGCAGAGGCAGGTGGATCTCTGTGAGTTCAAGGCCATCCTGGTCTACAGAGTGAGTTCCAGGACAGCCAGGGTTACATAAAGAAACACTGTTTTGAAAAACAAAAAACAAAAACAAACACACACACAAAAAAAAAAACTCAAGAAGAAGAAGAAGAAGAAGAAGAAGAAGAAGAAGAAGAAGAAGAAGAAGAAGAAGAAGAAGAAGAAAACTCACAGTTCTGACGGCCAAGACCCAAGACACCTTCAAGAACTGTACCCCACTCCCATCCCAACACATTTCAAAGCAGAACACATTCCAAAGTTCCCCTTTCCTTTCCCATTCTCAACAAATTTTCCAATGTTTTTGCTGGCTCTGCAATGACATTTGCAAATTCCTTCACTCTTCTGGGCTGTTATTTGTCTGCACCTGGAGGTTTGAAGTCATTGATTGATTATGCCAAGTTTTCCTTGTTCTCTAGCTTCCTGTGTGTTCCGTTTCCCTTCATTTCTTCCTTCCTTCCTTCCTTCCTTCCTTCCTTCCTTCCTTCCTTCCTTCCTTCCTTCCTTTCTCCTTCCTTCCTCCCTCCCCTCCTTCTCTCTTTTTAAAGGTAGGGTCTCAGCCCAGGCTGTCCTCAAACTTAAGAATCACCTGCACCAGCTTCCCCAGTGGTCAGATAACAGGCTTGAGCCATCATGCCTGGCTCTGGATTTCTTTTCTCCTTTCCTCCCTTGCTGCATGTTCAGAGTTGAGAAACTATTGACCTTTTTCCATAAGATAGGATTTGAGTGTTTTGTAGCTGGTGCTAGTAGCCCTCCATTTTCTCAACACTGATCTGTCCTTTTCATCTCCCTCTTGTCCTATTATCTGCCTCTTTTCCTTTTTTGGTGTTTTTTGTCTTTCCTTCTCCCTGCCCCCTTCTCTCACTCCATTCTGTCTCTATGAGTTGGCCTACCATGGAGAACCTTGTTAATCTTTATTATCTTTGCCCTTCATCCTTTATTATCAACTCTGAGATAAATAACCTTTGTTATTGCTTGTGAAGATGTCCTTTTAAAAAAAGATGAGTTCATGAGAAGTTTGCTCAGTTTACAGTTTACTTGTCCTTCCATTTTCACTGGGACCTGCTTTTTATTACCTTGCTGTGAAATTACATGATGCTCCTTTTCCTTGCTATGGACTTCCAAAGATACAGCCACACACTCCTAAGGTCCCCATAACCTATGGATCAAAGTCTGTTCTTTCTCTTTGGCTAAAATTATATCCAGAATATTACTTTCTCCTTTTACTTGAGAGCTGACATCTCCCGCTCAGGATGTTAGAACATTTTATAAGCCTCTCAGGCTTTTTAGAAGAGTTTTTTTTTTAATTACCTGTGTGTGTACATGCACATGCAAATATGTACATGTATGAGTTCAGGAGCCTGAGGGAGCCAGAGGAGGGCATTGGATTCCTTCTGGAGCTGAGAATTGATCAATCTTGAGTCCTCTGCAATGGCAGTGCATGCACTTAACTCCTGAACCATATCTCTAATCCAAGCTGCTTACTTGGTTTTAGCAGAATATAATCTCCAACACAAGACATAAAGACGGTTTCAGTCCCTGTCTGTGCTGCTGCTTGCTTATACAAAGAAAGACTAAAGAAGGGAGGAAGATGATAAAGAAGAGGATAAGAATGTTATGGCTGCAGGAAAATGGTGTATATTATCAGGTGAAAAAATCTATACTACCAAAACCAAAGTAGCTATATAGTCGATTTCCAGCATCTTCATCCATTCATGGTACTCAAGGTAACCCCTTACTCAGTGTCTTAGTTAGGGTTTCCATTGTTGTAATGGAACACCATAAACAAAAGCAGTGTGGGGAGAAAAGAGTTTATTTGGCTTACATGTCCTGTGCCACGGTCCACTGAGGGAAGCCAAGGTAGGAACCTCGAGGCAGGAGCTGGTGCAGGAGCCATTGGAAGAGTGCTGCTTAATGGCTTGCTCCTCATGACTTAGCTTGCTTTCTTATAGAACCCAAGACCACTATCCCAGAGATGGCACTACACATAAGGGTCCAGACCCTCCCACATCCATCACTAATTAATGAAATGTCCTATAGGCCCACCTGCAGCCTAGTCTTATGGAGGCATTTTCTCAATTGAGTTTTTTTTTTTTTTCTTCTTAGATGACTCTAGCTTGTGTCAAGTTGACAGAAAGTTAACGTGTTCCATTTGCAATTCTAGACACTCTCACTAAGTGAGTCTCCATGCAGGAGCATGCTGCCTTTAGGACTCCCCCGTGTAGAGTGTGCATTGTGTGATTGTGTGTTCACCAGTGTACATGTATGAGTATGTGTGCACATGCGCAAGTGCGCACACGTGTGTCCATATGGAGACAAGAGAGCATCCTCAGGTATTATCCTGAGGGACAGGAACCACATCCTTTGAGACAGGGCCTCTTGTTGGCCTGGAGCTCACCAGTCAGGCTAGACTGGCCGCCCAGCCATCTCCGGCTCAGGAGTACAAGTGGGCACCACCAAGCCCACACCCTCGGCCTTTTACCAACCTAGCATTCCTCAGCTGAAAGGCAACCTCTGTTGTTCATGAAGCTACTTCCTGTTCCTTTCAGTTTTCAGGAGTTCTGTCTCACCTATGTAAGAATGTCATATTTCTTATGTTGAAACTTGGCCTTCTTTTCTTACACTGTTTTCTTTGGACCAGCATCAGAGATATCTTAGTGCATAGGGGGATTTCCTGATGGGTTTCAATTTCAGCTAAGAATAACACATGAGGTACAGCCAGCAGTAGGCCAGCAGCTTCCCCACATACTTCTGTCTTCTCGTATTTGACTCTGATTTTTCCTCTGACTTCTTAGTGTTGGGTCCTTTCTATAGTCTCATTTATTTGGCTAATAACTGACTGTGTAGAAAGTCCTTTACCTGCTCATCTTCCTCCTGTCTTCCTTCAAGGATTGTGTCCCATTTGACCACATCATATTTCCTGGTTTCTCATTCCATCTGCCTTGGAGGACTCCCCTAAGACCCGAGGGAACCAGGTTGCTTCATCTCCAGTTTGCCTAGGCTTGTGGCCCTCAAAGCCACTCTTCTTAACCATACTGCTTTGCTCTCCCCAGAATCATCTCTGGAACCCCCATTGGTCCCAGGTTGCCATATACCTTACACCTGAAGATGTGCCTGAGACCTGACACCTTCAGGTGACATTTCATAAGCCACACAGGTTTAGCAGAATGTAACTTCTGACCAGCAGCTCCATCCCTCTTGCCGTTTGCTCGAGTTATGTGGTCCGATTTCAACACGTGGCAGGTGCTTCTTGGTGCTCATTGGAAGGCTCACGTGCGGATAGTTTCGGGGAAGCAATCAGAATTAGAAGAGGGCCAGACTGAGTTCTAGTCCAAAATTTGCCACTTTTCATTCAACCATTTGATCTTTTGAGTCTTGGGATTCCTAAATGTAAATTATGGACAATAATGTCAAATGTGTACACAGTAGCATGCATTTCCTAGTATATAATGCATACTCCTTTGAAGTGTTGCCGCTCCCCCATTTGTAAAAGGGGGATAAATTGACATCTACCTTTTGCATTTATTTGGACAGGTAATAAGCAGGATAAACAAGTGCAGTCTATTACATTCATAATTAACAGCTCCAGTGATGCGAGGTGGGTGTGGGTTACTAGTTAGGATTATGAACTTGAAGTTAGATTAAGTTGAGAACTGTCCTTGCCACTAATGAGCTGTGTGATTCTGGACAGGATCTTTGAGTTTCTAAGCCTTATCCCCGCCAGCTGTACAATAGGACCAGTTACAGAAGCCACCCATGGCACTATCACAATTAGGCAATATAATATGTGCAGTGTCTAGTCTTGACCCCTGTGTTTAGCAGGGACTTCAGACTTGTTGGTAATTTTGTGTTAATTGTGTTGGCCATTTCATTCTCTCTGCTGTCCTCCTGGCTCTAAACCAGGAGAGAACATTGCATGTCTGTTGGGACAGGGAACACAGTGAGCAGAGGAAACAGAAGGCTTGAGAGGGAAGAAAAGATGGTAAGAGCAGCTGGGAAATCCTAATGGGAGAGGCCATGGCTTTCTGAGGATGAGCACTGTCTTGTTTTATTCTTGTTCTATGCCTGTCCCATCACTCTTAGAGCTAGTCTGTAGACATTTGCTGAAGAACTGTCCCACCTGCATCTCACTGAACCTATGTAGCCTTTGCCTTCCCTGAATGTTTTTCTATTGCACTTAATTGTATAAATGTTCCATTTGTAATGTAATTGTTCTGCTCCAGATTTTCCTTCCTAAGCTAAAGACTAGCATTATCTACAACATTTGAGACAATGACCCAAACATAATACTTTGTATGATGTACTTTTCAACTTTTCATTTCCTGTCATTTACATTTCTTTTTCCTATTGCAGCCTTGACTCCCTGGCTCTAGGTGGAGGCCCCAGAGGGCAGGGGTTGTACTGTGGAAAAGATGGAAGGGAGTTATTTCTGTCATCAAAATTTCTACTTGCTTTCTTTTTAAAAAAATGTATATAAAGTATTTATTAAGAGCAAAAGCTCAGAGACTCATTTCTTCTTGAATACAACCACAGTAAGCTCTGGCAGCCAGCTGTTTTGGTTCGTGGATCTTGGACGCAAAGGCTCCAAAAGTGGCACAGTCCCCTATAGGCTCTTTAGTCACTCCAGGTCCTCTTGCAGCTTGTTTTCTAGACTGTTGGCCAGAGCCTGGCTGTACTTTCCTTCCTTCTGTCTGGGGATCTTGTACTGTGGTGGATTCTGCATGAGAGCAACACACATTCCACTTCATCCTCCATGAGTTCTCCACATGTTTGGTGAGATCAGTGTCTGCCTTCCTCAACACCACATGAGAATATCATCATCTATGCCCTTAACGGCAGTGATAGCAAAGACTATTTTCTGCTGCCCATTGATGTTGGTGTTGAGTACAATGTGCTGGAACTTCTCAGGAATCACTAGAGTCATGGTGGCAGCATAAAAGGTCTTCTGTGGAAGGAAAATTTCCCCTTTCTAGAGGAACACCAGAGAAGAGCCAGATGAACAGTGGCAACTTGTATATTTTTATAAATGCAATCATGAATTTTAAATTATTGCTTAAAAATGTCTACAGAAGTCTTCTGCCAAAAATTACTTTTTACAAAGAAAATACTTGATTGCATTAGCTGCTTGTGGCAGCAACTTCTCTTGAAGCCAATGAACTTACCGGATACTTGTTGGCTCTGCCAATAATGGTGGGAGGAAGGAAGGCTTAGGAACAGAGTAGAGTGTAGCCGGACTTCTTGGCTATTTACTGGGTTCTTTTTCTGACCTCACTACACCATCCCTATCCCTTCCAACTCCTCAACACTAGGTAGGAGAGAAAGGTTAGAGGAAAAAGGAGGCTTTGATATCCTTAGACTACTTCCTGTTGGTTAGGGGTGTCAAGTTCCTTGGGGGAGTTTGATTTTTGTTGTCAGGATCTCTCCAACCAGCAACCAGCAACAGCATCAGGGACAGCAGGGACAGCAGAGACAGCAGGGACAGCAGGGACAGCAGGGGTAGCAGCGGCAGGGGGAGCAACAGCTGCCCCACCTCTCGGGGCTCTGACATTATATACCCTCCCAAGAATCCCCACAATTCTAAAGTAAACTGTCTCAGCTGACAAACTCACTCCCCTGCCAGAGCATGAGACAAATCATAGTCAGCTGCTATGGACAATCTGAAGCAGCCTGTACCCAACACCTGAGATTAAAACAAAAACACATTCTGATAACATTTCTATGTTTTTAAAGAAACCAAAAATTCTCACTACAGCAGAGTTTATCTTTGCCCTTTTGAAATGGAATATGGGCCATATCTTGCTCAGCAGGGAGATGAGGTGGAACAGTCAATTATTTAGGTGTGGAAGGGGGTTTCAGCACCGAAAGCTTGGGCTCAAACCCATTTCTCCTGTGCAGTTATTTTCATGAGGTGTAAATCTCAATGTTCTTGACATAAAACAAAAAGGAGGTGGGGTGGGGGAAGGATAATGCCTTGATAGCAGGGCTGGCTGAGGCATGGTCAAAATAAGACATGAGAGTGCATAAGACTTCCTCCAGCCATTTAAATAAATATGATAATGTCTGAAGATTTTCCTTTTTGGGTAAAAAGGCTCTTGAATGTGGTGGTAAGCACAACTACAAAAAACAAGAGAAAAAGGAAAGACAGCCTGGCATCTTAGCCCTGTGTCTTTGTCCCCATCACAGGTATTAACTTCTGTTTTCTGACATCCTACTCCCACCCCATGATGAAATGGGGTTTAGAGTAGAGCAGAGCCTTGGGGTCCAGATAGACTTGTTCTCTTGGTTCTGCTCTGATCAAAGAGACTATATAAGGTCTCAGCAAATGCCAGTAGCAAAATGGCTTGAGGGGGGCTGGAGAGGTCGTTCAGAGGTTAAGAGCACTGGCTGCTCTTCCTGAAGTCCTGAGTTCAATTCCCAGAAACTACATGGTGACCCACAACCAACTATAATGAGATCTGGTGTTCTCTTCTGGAGTATAGGCATACATGTAGGCAGAACACTGTATACATAATAATTAAATAAATCTTAAAAAAAAATGGCTTGAGGGCTGAGGATGGCAAGGAGGCCAGGAGAGGAATATATGCAGATGTGTTCCTGAGTTGATCAGTGACAGCCCTAAGCAAGCCTAGGAGATCTTTGGGAATTCTTCAAGTGACCAGTGGAGTGGGGATTGGGCTCTTAAGACCCAAGTAGAGACTTATTTTAATAGCACTTCACAAACTGATGAGGAGACAGTTGAGATAGTTGAATGTCACAGACTTCCAGGGTTGATTAAGTGTCTCTGTGAAAGCACTTTGCAAAATTTAAATGTTGTAGAAAGTGAAGGATTGGCATTAAGGTGAGGATTGTTGGGAACCTCCTGATGAACTATCAGCAGTGACTCTGCCAAGGCCAGCTGTAAGCTGGAGATAGCATGTCACCCGGATACGGAACCACCTTCCCAGGAAACCAATGGGAGGTTTACTGCATGCATGCCATGCCTCTGGCGACCTTACTTAGGGTTCAAGGTTGAATTATTCTCAGTCTCTTCTCTTCAGGAGTTCCTAGTCTACAGACAATCTCTCTTCCCAGACCCTATATTCTAAGGCATGACTCAGAGTGAGAGCTGGGCAGTTCACACACCCTACTGGGGGCCTCCAGCCTTGCTGGGCCCAGGCCACAGCAGGAGGACTACCCAAGGATGGTTAGGCAAGGCTTCAGTTATCACCATTGGTAAGAGGCAGATGACATCATAGCTGAGTATACAGCTATTGAAGAGCGGTCTTTATGTTTTAAAGTCAAGACTATGTATTTTTTTGGTTTTGTTTTCTTCTGTTTCAGATAATTGTTTTGGTTCAGAAAAGAAACACCATCTGTAAAATTTTGTTCACAAAACTAGTACCATGGGAGGAGAAATGATTATTTACTGAGTAGCTCTCCAGAACTTGTTTGGGGGTTCTTCTGGGGGAGTCCAGCTACTCCTGTACACTTGGCTCTAAGACAGTGTTTCTCAACCTTCCTAATACTGAGACCCCTTAATACAGTTCTTCATGCTGTGGTGACTCTCAACCATAACATTATTTTCATTGCTACTTCATAACTGTAATTTTGCTATTGTGATGAATTATAATGTAAATATGATATTCTGGGTCATAATGTAAATATGATATGCTGGATATCTAATATGTGACTCCCAAAGGAGAACACCATCCACAGATTGAGAACTGCTGTTGTAAGAGAAGTTTCCCCTGTTCAACCACAGGTAAACCTCTGCAGGGACATACATAGAATGGTGCGGGAGAAGACGATGCCAGTCTATTTACCAGATTAGCTGAATCAATGTTGACAATCAGTGAGGCAGCAGACATCAGAAGCAGGCTGACCTCATCCTATTAGATAGCTTCGGAAGGCAGTCAACACAAGATTGATATGCCTGCCACTCTTCTAGGTCATCACACATGAGCAGGGCATGTTCACTGCCCCCAGTGACCATGAAGTGGGTACAGGGATTACTAAAACGAAGGAGAGATCTCGTAAAAATGTCAAATGGATGCCACAAGTCAAGGGTCTTGCAGAAAGACTATGAAGAAGGCACTCCAAGATTCCTTCAGATGGGGAGGATGGCTCTGTATTTGCCATGATTGCTAAAGCACAAAGGCTTATGGGCTATGTCAGTGGAGGACCTCCTATCAATTCTAAGGACATAGTGAGGGCATAAGAAGCCTTGGGCATGCGTGGATGGATCCAAAGAGGAAATTGCTGCCATAGCACTCTCAGCCTATGCAGAGATGAGCAAGCTGCGGTTTGTGGGACCCATCTGGCTTACCATCTATTTTTGTAAACAATACTTCACTAGGATCCAGAAAGACCCACTTGTTGACACATTGTTTGATGGCTGCTAACCAACTACCATAGTGATGACATTGTATAGTTGACATCTTAGGGCCCACAAAACCTAAAATATCAAGTCAGTAGAAAAAGTTTACCAAGTCCTGGTCTTGTGGGAGAGACAAGTTAACTCTTGTGCAACATGTTTTGAAGAGGATCCGTGGGTTTCAATGGTGGTAAGAGGACAGCTGCCTGGTGGCCACCCAGGGGTGGTGATGTGATGGACGGATGAACATCCAGCCTGAAACTTCATAGTTTCATCTGGACTTGACATCAGAGTTTATGATGCTGTGACACACCCAAATTACAGTGTACCGCTTGGACAGGAGTATGTGCTGTGGGTCTTCCTCTTGGGGGCTGGAGTGATATGACAGAGCATCCTTTCTGCATGCTACACCATAGGTCTCCATGTCGCTTAATTCTCTCCAGGCTTTCTGATGAGCAGAATAGACAAGGAGTCTCTGGGACAGGTAGTTCACGTCAAGACAGGACCAGCAGGGACAATGACACTCCAGTGTTTCAAATCTAACATGCCCACTCCCACTATCACAGGCTTCTCACAGAAAAGGCTGGGAAACGCCAGAATGTGCAGTTTTTGATGCTGACCCCCCTCCCCCCCACTTCCCCTAATGTAGCTGTTTCTGAAAACACCTTAACGGCACCGGCTGAAAGCTGCAGCTGGTGACGGTAAAAAGAACTGGTCCATGAACCTCACAGCTGCTTTTTGTTCTTTTCCATTACATATTGTGTTTACGGGTTCACTCCAGGAGGGGAGCCTTGCATCTTTCATGCTCAGGCTCTGGAGGGTATCATTACTGCCGCTCTTTGTCCGCTCTTTACCTGATGCTGTCTCCTGTACCCGTTTCCTGTACCTGATGTTGTGTGCTATGCTACCAAGGAGGATTAGTGAAGATGCTACTGAACTATAGACGGTCGTGTTTAAGTTAATCCAATCAATTAATCGTGATTGGAGGTCTGGCAAAGGCTTAGAAGTAGAGGTGGGTTTGTTGAGGCACTGGTGCCGCCTGGTCTGGGGTGGAGCCTTGGAGTGGAAGAATGACTAGCAAGAAGAGGAGGAGGAGCTTGGCTTTGGGAAGATCCAGTGTGGAATGTTGTGGATCCAACTGAGAGCAGGTGGAAATACAAATGTGAAACAAACAAACAAACAACAACAAGAACAAAAAACATGGGGTAGAAGGAGAAGCCAGACATGATTTTTCATTGGCTAAGGCAATAGAGCTCATGCAGGCAGCCTGTGGTACTAAAGATGAAGAAAAAGGAACTGAACATGAAGGTCTTGATGGTTGTCTTCATTGAAGGCTGAACAGATGAAGAGGAAACCACAAAGAGACAAGAAGCTTCCTTCCTCCCCCTCCCTCCCTCCCTCCCTCCCTCCCTCCCTCCCTCCCTTCCTTCCTTCCTTCCTTCCTTCCACAATGAAAAGAACCAGTCTCTGCTCTCCAGAATGCTCACTGAGAGGTATCCTTAGGAAAGTGCAGTGCTGGATGGAGCTCCCAACAAAGTAGGAGTCAGGTCTGCCATTATTGGATACAGGGAACTGAGGAGGAGGAGGTGTGGAGAAAAGGGAGGGGCAAGAGGAGCAAAGCGCAGAGCCACAAAGGCTTGTCTGATTTCAAAGTTGTGCATTCTTCCAGACAGAACAGTGAGTGCCAGCCTCAACCTTTGGGCATCACTCTGCCGCACAGTCTTGAAACTTTGAGGAAGTTACTTTATATCAATTACCTACTAATTAGTGATTTTTCTGATTCTTTCTTTTCTTTCTTTCTTTCTTTCTTTCTTTCTTTCTTTTTCTTTTTTTATTTTTTATTTTTCTGTTTCTTAAGGCATTCCAGGTACACTTTTTCTTCCAGGAATTTAGTTTTTAAAGTCTTCCTCACTGGGATCCTGGAAAACACACACACACACACACACACACACACACACACACACACACAGAGAGAGAGAGAGAGAGAGAGAGAGAGAGAGAGAGAGAGAGAGAGAGGATTTAAAATGAAATTATCATGTCGTGTGGTGATAAGACTGTTCATTTTGAAATAAAAATTCTTGAGAAATGGAATATAAGTAGAAAACACAAGTCATCCATTTCTCCAATTTTTCTCTCAATCCTGTTCCTAGACATATTACAATTACATATACTTGTTACTGCACATTTATAGTTTTGCAGATTTTTTTTAGAATTATTGTGTCTAAACTAATAATCTCAGCATTTTAAAGACAGAGATTAATAGGAGTTAGTAGTCATTCCATCTCCTGTTTCCAAATGGAAGCAGTTTTGCAATATTGTCTGACAGTCTTAAAACTCCATTGTCAATGTAGACCCAATTGTGAGTGGGAACAAATTGTGTTTACTTCTGAATCATACTGTTTAGCCACCAAGTTTAACATTTGAGTAAATGCTCCAAATATGAGCTGCCAGAACAGTCTTCTCTATGGTAGGAAGATATTGTGAGCCCAGCTTGTCTCTTGTTTGAGTTTAATTCATAGTTTTATCTTGTCAGTTTGTGAGAATGTAATGGTTACACCAGGAAGCACACAGAAAGTCAAATTCTTTTTTCCTATTGGAAAAAGCTCACTTGCTTTATGCATTTTCCACTGTGCTACTAACATTGCACACTTCTGTTATACACTTCTGGTTTAAGTGTGTTTCTCACATAACAGATACATCTGGGTTTTAAAGCTTTAAGTCTTTTGGCTTTTCCTCTTTTTCACACTTTCTGTTTGTCCTGTAGAATTCTTTTCTTATTCTGTTTCCCTCCTCTAACTTTTTAAAATTAATTTTAATGTGTATGGGTATTTTGCTTGCGTGTATGTCTGTGCACCATGTACTCCTGGTATCCGGTGAAGCCAGAAAAGGGCACCAGATCCTCGGAACTGGAGTTACAGACAGTTTTGAGCTACCATGTGGGTGCTGGAAATTAAACCAGGGTTCTCCAGAAGAATAAACATCTCTTCAACACCTCCTCTAAAAATTTTAATGGTAAAAGTTATTTCCCACCTTCTAAAACTTAGTGCTTTAATTTTTTTCCAGTTAAAGGCTATTTTAGCTTTTACTGAAAATGCTCTGTGTCATATGTTCACAGGGTATAGGAAGCATGTATGTGTGTGTGCATGTATCTATATCCACCAGTTTAAGAAACAGAAAAATGAGGGCTGGCCGTGGTGACTCATGCTTGTGATCCCAGCATTCCAGAAGCTGAGGCAGGGGGACTGCCACAAGTTCAAAGCCAGCCTGGTCAACATAGTGATTTCCAAGCCAGTTTGGGTTATAGTGTTATTCTGTGTCCAAAACAAACAAACAAACAAACAAACAAACAAGCATGCAAGCAAAAATAAAGGAAGGGAGGGATTATTACAGCCTCTACTTTAGAAGCCTAGATTCTCTACCTCTGGTGTTTATGACTTCACAGATTAGATGTCATTATCATCATTGATATTTATTTTTATTTATTAATTCAATTGCCATTTTCTTTGATCACATAATTACCTTCTTGGAATGGAGAGCTCCCTTCTGATTTCTTTCTTTATTTCTTTTAATTTGTGTGCATATGTGTGCGTGTGTGCGCATGCACATGGAACTCAGAAGTCAACATTATGTCTGTCTTCCTCTATTGCACCCTTAGTTTTAGAGACAGTGTGTGATAACTGAACCTAGTGCTCACTGATCCATTTACACGGGCTGGCCAGTGAGCTCAGGGGAATCCTCCTGTCTCTGCCCAGTGCTCCCCTATTCAATGGGCCAGGGTACTGACACAGCTATCCACGCCCAGCTTTTATGTGGGTGCTGCATTCCTAACTTGGGTCCTCATGCTTGGCTGGCAGACACATTACTAACTGAGCCAGCCATCTCCCCAGCCTCCACTGTCCTTACGTCTGATACATAAGTATTTCCTACAGTGAGGATCTTTGGGTCTTCTCCTCATTGGTGCTGCTAGGCAAAGTACTCTACCACTGAAGCACACCCTCAGCCTACGAAGGGTCCCCTTTGGCTTGCTTTATTTTGCCTCTTGCACCTCTGAATCCCCACTTCTCAAGTGCTGAGGTTACAGGTGTGCACCACACCTGGCTTCTCAAGATGTTTGGGAGGTAAATTATCCTGGCTTCTGTTCGCTTGAATATGATGCATTTCATCTTCATTCTTCAGGGGTAAGTGTTGTCTTATTTCCTCCAGCATCTGGAAGACATTTTTAGTCTTTTTGCTTCTACTATTGTTGGCCCAAAGTCAGAAGCCAAGCAGATAACCTTTTTCTCTATTTTTAAGCTATTGTACTTGCCTTCAGTATCCTGCGCTTTCACCAGGATGAGTGCGGATGTGAGTATATTTTGAAATTTTCTGACATCCATAAAAATTCTTGAATTGTGGGCTCCTGAGATGGCTCAGTGGGTAAAGATGCTTGCCTCAAGGCAAATGACCTGAGTTTGATTGCCAGAACCCACATGTGGAGGAAGATAACTGACACTTATGGGAGAGAGCTTCCATGTGAGTGTCATGCGTGAACATGTATGCACCCACACGCATACATCATTTCTATTCCTAAAGCTTCACATGGCTGATTCTCACACTTCATGCTTCTGCTCTAATACCTCATTCTGTAAGTGGTCTTCTAATTTTTTTTTTTTTAATTACAAGCTCGTGTGAGAGAATTTTATGATGCTTGCGCCTGAGAAAATATCCCTTATATATTCATGTTCATTAATGCCTGATTAATACATTTTAGCTTAAAGTACTTTCAGAATAGGTTTGTGGAATGAATTTGCTGTATTACCTCTGCTGCCAGTGTCGGGGGCGGGTTAGAGACTTTTTTTTTTCTTCCAACTAAAATTAAGGTCAAGACACAACATTTTCTTTGCTAACTTTCTTTGCTTAACAAATATTTTCTACTTTACTCTTTTACTGGGCATGTGGGCCTTTGGGGACTCATTCCAGAGCTCCATGCTGACACTGCACTGCCTTGTTGCAAAGCTCCCCTGTGCCCCTTCCTCAGGTGCTGTTAAAACTGAAAGGTCTAATTTACAAAATATCAGCAAATGCCCCAAGGGTCTCCTGCCTGCCTGGGTGAGCTTCAGCAGCTCTTCTGGCTTCCATTCCTTTTTGAATCTGAGGGTTGAGATAACTTAATTTCCTGCCAACTCTGCTATTCATTTTGTCCAGCGTTTCAAAGGTGTTCTTTAGAGAAAGGTTGCCAGGACAGAGTGTCACGCTGCCAGAAACGTGCATGAGGAGTCTCCTTTCAACAAAAGATGTTCAATCAAGGATATGGGAATGGGACAGTTTTTAGGATACTCCCACAGGTCCAAGACCTGATGCTTGCTTAAGTCTGAGTTCTGAGTTGTGTCTGGAGACAGTTTCAAACCAAGCTCTGCCTCTTATTACTGCTGAGTGTGGCAGTGGTCAAACTTTCTCCGCAAAGGGCAAGAGACAGGTATTTGCAGGGTCTATGCAACTATTTTCAACAATACATTACAATATGTAACGGGGCCTGTGTTTCAGTGAAACTTTCTTTACAACACAGGCAGGGTGGATGTGTTTACAATACAGGGCTGGATGCAGCTTTTGGGTTTTAGTTTTGGCTTTGTGCAATATCCCCAGTGTCACTTATAGGTTGCTGTGAACATTAAGCTAGTAAATTAGTGGCATGCTAATGCTTGCTACCAGGATGCTGTGGGAAAGGAGGAAGACATCTTTGAACTAGTTCCCTGACTTGTTAACATAAGGACGCCTGCACTTCAGAACTTTCAAATGTGTCCAGTGTCGCCTCCTCTGCCGTTAGTCACTGATGGTTCATTATGGAAAGGTAAGGTGGTGCAGTAATAGACAGCCTCCACCTTGTGTTTCTGTCCTCTGTCAACAAAAGTACCTGAAGTTTGACTTTGCAGCATCTCCACGGAGGGAAGAAATCAACATACAACTCTGTTTCACACCTTTGATTAAGAAACTGCTAGAGAAAGATCCATTTTTCCCGGAATAGCTTTCTCTCACTGGAAGATTTGAGGTAGAAAATCTGTAGAGGTAGATCAGGAAACCATTCATGATCGCAAAGAAATTATTCAATGTGCTGAACCAGAAAGTGACACACTCAAACTGTAGCCCCCACAGACCTCTTAAGATGCGGGGAAAGCCAAGCTTATCTGTTTCTAACAGCTTCCAGCAGAGGAGCCATCCCATGCCATCACTGAGCAACCTCCAAAATGGTCCCTCTTTAAAAATGGAGAGTTGAAGAGTTTAGTTCCTACCTGCCCATCTTAGATGCTCAGGCCCCTGTTTCTCAAACTCTTAATCAAACTCTTCTTTTTGGAAAAAAGGATGGCTGTCTGTTTTCTAATTATTGGACTACCTGCTGCTATTGTGCATGAGAAAGGCTAGAGCCATTGTTTATTTTAAAACACTCAGCATCCCCCCTGAATTGTGTACTGTGTTAATAGTGGAACTAAGGCACACCGAGCCTTGTTCCCCACACAGTTCCTCCAGGGATGAAGCTGAGGCCTGGAAATCACTGTGGGTGCAGGCAATTTCACGGAGGGGGGCTGTGGCCAGTTATTCATGGAGGGAAGAAGACACCGAGGAATAGAAGGACGGTAGCATTACTTCTAAGAGGAACAAAGTGCAGCACGCTCCAGGCGGAGGGTGGGAAAGGGTTAAGTGTGAACTCGTTGGCAGCTGGCACGAGTAACCCGATCCTGCTCAGCAGCAGCTTTTTAAACCTGAGTTTTAAAACCAGGAAACCCGGAGGACTCCAGACACTGAGCTGGTTTTACTGGTCTCAGCTCTCTGTTTAGAAAGCCAGGCTTTTCCTCCTGAGCTGGTGTGTCTTTGGGGGTATGAGTTACTTCTGTGCACGCCTCAGTTCACCCACGTTACTGTGGGTTTTACTAGTTTCATTCGCAGAGACCGTCCTGGTGTCTGCTCATAGGGGCCAAGTAAGATGCTAACTAAAAGGATGCTATAAAATCAGGGAGTGTTTGAATGAGGGAGTTCTGTCCGTAGAAGAGTGTTCAGAACCAAACTCAGCCAGATTCCTTCTACACAACTTCTCAAACCACTTTTCAAGTTCAGGGTTGGGAAAATTTCTTCACCCTATAGAGAGCTTCTATAATTGTTTCTACTGCTTGGCTTAGTAGAAACAATTTATATTGAGGAATGATGTGGGTTTGGTAGGGCTCTGAATGCAGACAGCTTCTGACAGGCACATCAGTGTCCTAGCCAGACCTCAGCGGCTGATACCTGTCACCTGCTTTAATCTTCACTGGAACCAAGAATGTGAAAATAGTCACGGGAAGGAAGTGTTCTTAAAGTGCAGGTTTAAAGTTCAGTGTCCAGGCTGGACAAAAGGCACTGAGTTGAGGGAAAGGAAAGTGAAGGCTAGTCGCTGAAAAGGCTTAAGCTGTCTTCTGAAGGAAAGGACTTGACAGGGCAGATCAGGGTGTCTGAGAGAATGATGGGAGGAGAAGTTTGGAGGCAGGAATCTGGGCCTCATGTTTCTACTTCTTGGGGAGTCTCAGGGTCTTGTTTTCCTTCCAAAGAGAAGGACAAAATGATAGGAAAGTGTAGATGAGACAGATGGGGAGTAGGCCAAAGTTACCCTGAAAAAGTGTGAGTCTTCCAAATGCAGCAACGTTGGAATTGATGAGGATTAGTGGCTGCTGCCTTCATCCCTCCTTTTTTGATTGCTTCCACTGCCTTTAGATAATGACTTCATCCATCTGATGGGAGGCAAGGAATACGTTTTGAAAAGAAATTATCTAGTGTTCATTGTGTGTGCGTGTAGGAGTACATTCATGGATGTGTGGGTGCCGGAGGACAACATTGGGTATTATTCCTCAGGTCCCATCCAACTTTTATTCCTCTTTCTTTTTTCTCTTTGTGCTTTGAGACCAGCTCTCTTAGTGGCTTGGAGATTGCCAAGTAGGTTAGGCTCGCTGACTAGCTGGCCACAGGGATCTGCTGATCTCCACCTCCCCAGTACTGGGGTCACAGATTCGTGCTGGGCACACCATCTCCCACAGCTCAGGTCTCCTTTCCGGCTCTCAACGGCTAAATGTAAGTGGCGTCATGCTGCATTGCTATTGTATGAAACTTTTACCGTCGATAAAAGAAACTACATAGGTAATTCAAATTACTAATGCCTTGAATTTTCAATAAAGAAGCAATGGCGGCAACTCAACAACATGGGAGGCATTGAGGCAGACGTGAAACAGGAATTTCCTTTTAAAACTGGGTCACCATTTATAAGTGACTGTATCCGGTTATAGAGAAGATTATTACCCACCTGGCACCCAACCAGTCTTGCAGCTGTCTGAGCATCTTTGAACTTAATTCAAGCAGAGAAACTAGGAAAACCTCATGCTCTATATGAAAGGACACAGAAGTGTTTAAAACAGAGATTCTGAAGTGGAATAAAAACAAATTTGCAGGACATCTTGTGATCAAAAGACAAGTGTTCTGTAGATCTGTTTGTTGAAGTGTGTCTCAGTTTGGGGCATATTCTAAATGGTTTTTTTCCCCCTCGACACAGGAACAACCCCATTCGAATTTATTTATTTATGTGTGTATTTTTATGGGAGCACACATGCAAACATGTCACAACATGTGTGTGTGGATCGGAGGACAACTTGCGGAGCCAGTCTCTCTTTCCACCATTCTGGGGATGCGACTCAGGGCGTCAGGCTTGGTGGGCAACTGCCTTCACTTGCTGAGTAACCTCAGTGGTCCCAGATTTTCTTTATACCTTACGGGCACAGTGAAGCTTGCTGGACATTAATGCTGGCTGTTAATGAAAGGTGTAGATAAAATTACATGGGCAGTTATTTAATTATATAGCTTCACATCTAATGCTCAAGAGTTCCAAATAAGAAGAAATGATAGGGAGCATGCCACAACATATAGGCTAGGGTAAGAACTTCCTAAAGAGGGCACCATTTGCTCAGCAGGTCAGAGCAAGAACTGGAAAACTGGACCTCAGTGAAACTAAAAATACTTTCTGTACAGCAAGTAAATAGTTTAATCAGGAGAAAGTTCACAGAATAAGAGCAATTCCTTATCAGTTATGTATCCCTGAGTAGATTAATATCTAGAATACACAAAGATCTCAAAAAACAATGTATCAAGGCAACAAAGAAACCAGTAAAATAAACAAGCTGTAGCTCTGACCAAATAATGTGGTTTAGTGAAATACTTGGGGTGGAAAGTATTTAAATAGGGAGGCAGGGGAAAAGAGACAGAGGGGAGGTTTAACAATATAAAAGAATATATGAACAAGTCATACAGAAACACTATGTTATAACCCAATTTTGAAACTATAATTGAAAAAAAATAGTTTATAGAGCAATACCTTGCAAGACAGGACAAGATTGTTTATAGAAGTTTTTATAATGGGCCAGAGAGATGGCTCAGTGGTTAATTGCACTGCCTGCTCTTCTGGAGGTCCTGAGTTCAATTCCCAGCAACCACATGGTGGCTCACAATCATTTATAATGGGATCTGCTGCTCTCTTCTGTCATACAGGCATCCATGCAAATAGAGTGCTCATATGTATAAACAAATAAATCTTTAAGAAGAAGTTATATAATAGTTTATAGAACAATACCTTGCAAGGCTGGACAAGACTGCTTATAGAAGTTATGGGTTATTAAATAAAAATCCCAGTGCCAGATGTGGGATACATCTTTTTAAAGCAGAGAGGCTCTAGATTCCCTCCAAAACAACACAGGATTTTGCTATTTCTGTTGGATGCCCATCCGAACTAGATGACAAGACCGTATTGCTGAAGATAGCACACATGTTGATTACAAGATATAGAGAAACTAAGCTCAAACTGAAATGGACGCTGGGCAGCTTTCATGGTACCAGAAAGTGCTATGTGGGCAGCTGGAAGACAAGAATGGCTCTCTGATAATCATACCTGGCTATAATCTTAAAATAACCGCAGCACCAACATGCCAAACAAGATGTGCCCAACTGTGTGACAGAGGCATGACTGTTACAGAAGAAACCAACCGCTCTTCGATTGGACTTGAGGTCCCCTCCACAAGAAGTAACACATTTCTGGTACAATAAATTCTGATTAAAAAGAACAAAATACCAACCAAGCCATCAACCAACAACAGCGTAACTTTATGCCTGGGGAAGTAATAGGCTTTAAGAGAGAGCCTAATAATGTGGCGTAGTAATGAATTATATTTGTGCCCTCAGAAAAATGATACTCAGAGCCTTAATCAGAGAAGTCTCTCTCTGAAGTAAAAAGCTACCATGTCCTGAGTGACTTGGGTATGGAAACCTGACTGGGGCGGTGAGGGAATGAAGAAAGGACAGACACACAGACATGTGCACAGAAAAGCTAGGGGTAAGCTGGACTACGCACACTCTCATGGCGTGGCACCAGTTATGCTGCAGCCAGGAGCTACAGCGAGATTTTTGTGCACAGCACGAGTGGAGTGGTGAGGTAACCTTGGTAGGCCATCTCAGTCTGTAAACTGTTAGGGAGGAGGAAGCTGCAGCTTGTAGCTTTTGCGCGTCCTGCTCAATCATTCATAAACACGTGATGTGGACCCCAGAAAGGCTCTGCCAATTTCCCGCGGGTCTCTGATGTGGCTGTGCCCACGTCAAACGGTACACATTTGCTTTACACGTTCCCTCAAGGGTTCCACAGCTCCTGACAAAAAGCAAGCGCAGACACATGAATGCTTCAGTTGCTAAGAGTAAGCGAAGACTGGGTGCCAAGCCCTAAACAAGACATTTACCTCATCCCGTCTCAGGTTCCGGGAACCTTGTGGAAGAGGGCTGGAAGGAGTGTAAGATCCAAAGGTTGAGAGGACTGTGGTGGAACCGTCTGGCCACGGTCCAGCCGTGCAGACCGTGGACTCAATGCAGCCGTGCCTCTCCACAGCGATCCTGCGTAAGGACAGTCCTGCCACGAGACAACCATGAATGCGGAGGGACTCGAGGGCCCTAGCTCTGTCTTCCACCGATAGATTCCGGGAATAGCGAACCCATTAGGCTCCGACGGAAAGTCTCAAACCCTCAGTCATACGCATGGCCCTGGTTACACCCACTGGGTCTCAAAAGAAGACAAAGACTCACCAATATAGTGAAGGGGCTTGTGGGAAGGAGAAGGGGCTGACGGGGCAGGGGAATAAGGGGTGAGGGTAAATGACGTTGCTAGGCATGCTTGTATGAATATTTCATAACACAAGTTTAATTAGGAAAATTGATTAAAAAATGGAAGTTCTGAATAAAAGGAAAGTACATGAAGTCTCAGTGAGGGCTAAATCAACGAGGAGGTTATATTTAGTACCTGCCACTGTGTTCTACTTGTCTTTCATTATAGGGAACACAATTCAGACAGGAACTACAGTGATCAGAGCAGGAAACTGATGTTTCCTTTTTATTGACCGTCTTATTCAAACTGGAGTAAGGGCAGGCCCACGGTCCTGCCATTTTCTCCCCTGTGATCTTAGCTTTTTTTCTCCTCATAGAGCTTGTTGCCTATTCCGTCATCCCTTATCCTTATTTTCTTTTAAAGACTTATCTTTATGTGTATGAGCGTTTTGCCTGAAGGCATGTCTGTATGCTGTGTGCATGCTTTGTCCACAGAGGCCACAAGAGGGGGCTAGATCCTCTGGAACTGGAATTTTGGAGGGTTGTAAACTACCATATGGGAGCTGGAAACTGATCTCAGGTTCTGTGTAAGAGCAGCTCTTTACCTCTGGGCCATTTCTCTGCTGCCTCAGCCCCTAGTCCCCCCCCCCCCTTTTTACTTCTAACCAAATATGCCATAACTTGTCTGCCAACTGTATCAGATGTACACTCTTTGTACGGAATATTCAGGATTGTCACGGCCAACACAAAGGCGCTTACTGGTCCAGGGAGCATTGACTTGCAATCCAGTACTATATTTACTTAAGTTCTGAACTTAACATGGAAGTCGGTTTTGATGGGGGGGTGGTTTGAGACAGGGTTTCTCAGGGTAGCCTTGGCTGTCCTGGACTTGATTTGTAGACCAAGCAGGTCTCAAACTCACAAAGATCCGCCTGCCTCTGCCTCCCCAAGTGCTGGGGTTAGGGTCATGTGCCACCACACCCAGTAGTTTTTAATTTTTTTAAAGATTGAACAAACACAAGTTTAAGACCCTGGAAGATGGCAACCAATGTTTATTGAAGAACAACTGAAGATGCTTTAAGGGAAGGGACGTTCTGGGGGAATCCTCAGTGTTTATTGCTGTCTTCATTGGAGGCGCCTTGCATTTCTTTTCAAGGTAGCCTTGTCTCTATCTTGCTTACATAGCTCAGCAGACAGATTCTGACATCTTCCTTTATCTGTACGTTATTTCTTATCAAGACTGAGCTAGGTGTTAGGGAGGAAGTTATACACTTTCAATCTCTTTTATCTCTATGTTTTAATCTTTTTTGAGGCTGTCTCACAGTGTAGCTCAGGCTGGTCTTGAACTCCTGATTCTCCTGCCTCAGCCTCCACCGTTCCTGGGTTACAGGCTTGTGTCATGATGCTTGGTCTTTGATTTTGGTTAATCGTTGAAAGTACAAGAGAGAGGACTGTGGGAACGAATTAGGTACCCATTTTGGGTTCTGCCTGGAGTTGAAGAGTCCCTCCCTGCCCTGCTCCCCAGTCATGCTGGAAGCAGGATTTCCTGTCTCTTCTACTTTGTATGAGTAGAAGAATAACAGCTAGCCACACTGTAAGGGTGTGGGCTTAACCCCAGCCCAAACCAGAGTGAGCTGATGTTCAGAAGAGGCTTCCAGAATCAGAGCGAGCAGCCTGAAAAGACGTGCCCAAAAACTCACCCTTCCTTCTTTCCTCCCTCCCTCTCTTCTTCCCTCCCTCTCTCCCTTCCTTTTTACCCATTTTTCTTCTTTCCTTTCTTTTCCTTCCTTTTGCTTTTTGGCTACAGCGCTTGCAGGCAGGCCTCACCACCCTCAGCACGGCTCTTCTGCCCTCTCCGTGTTTCTTGCTTCCCTTCCTCTTCTCTTCTCTCTGTCTGTGCCCATCTTCACTCATCCACCTCTTGCCCTTCCCCTATTGTGGTTTCACTGTTGTTCTATCCTCACCATGACCCCCTTTGCTCATTCTTGTACTATGTATGTTTTTCTGACAAACCTTTTCTCTTTCTCTCTTGTACAAGTCAGCTATATTCTGCTGTGATGAGGAAATACCTTGGGTAATAAGCTTGTAAGTGAAAAGGCTTGTTTAGTTTATGGATTTGGAGCTCCCTGTCTATGACTTCTCTTGGTCTCAGCTGAGACAGCACATTATGGCGGAAGAGTGTGGCAGAGCAGATTTCTCACCTCATGACTGGGGAAGTAACAAGGGCAAAGGAAGAGATCATGGTCCCACTATCCCTCTTGAAGGCAGGGTCCCAGTGACTTGTGGACTTCCCACAAAGCTGCTGCTGCTTCTAAAGGTCTTATCACCTCCCAGCAATACCTCTCTGGGGACCAAGCCTTTAAGACACAGGCCCTTGGAAGATGCTCATGCAAACTGTAACATCATGCCCTCCAGCCTCTGTCCCTCAACCACCCTCTCGCTGTTTCTCTCCCTCTTCACATTGTGTGCACACTGTGATTTTTTATTTTAATTGTTGTCCTTTCACCTTTCTCTTTCTAAGAATTTCTTGATGAGACTAAATATGATAGGGAAGGGGGGACGGGGCCTGCATGAAATCCTTGGCTGAAGAAAACACGCATAGAAACATTTTTGATCATAGGCAGCCCCTAAATTTGATTTGTAGCTGACCTTAAATGTAGGAAAAGATTTTCAATTACAAAACTCATAAAGTCTAGAGATGAGAGAACCTGACTGCGTTCTGAGTTTGACTAATGGTCTCAAAGCGCTTTGAAACGTTTGGCATTTGCCAGCCTTTCTTTCTTCCCTAATCTTCAAACCCATGGGTTTTAATGGGAAACATAATCCTCTTTTCTGATTCATTTACACTTAGCTCATCTGAGTATTGTTTTCTAAAAACCATCTGAAGTCCAAGAAGTTTTACGAGATCTTTAAAGACTTGATTTTTTGAACAAGGAAGTTGTGTACTGCCAATATAAATGGACCTTGAACCCTAGGGGGCTTGGGTCCAGCGTTTGTGGCATTAAGCTTGGTTGAGACTTGGCAAAGGCTGCTCTCGATGCCTGACAGGAACTCAGCTTTCACTTTCAGGATTAACAGTGATTTCAGTGTTTGAGATGAGCAGCCATCTTGTGTCATAGTACAGGGGGAACATAGCATAATTCTCCAAGATTATCTTCCTAGTTATGTAACTAACAAGAGACTTGTGTGGAAAACTGACTTGTCTGGCATCTGCCAGCGGCCCCTTGCTTATGCATATATTTGTACATTCATGGTCTTATACTCACACATATGTTCTAGCATGTGAATTGCTCTCAGGGATTGGGTGAGCATTCACATTAAAGATTACTCATGTAGGAGGTTATAATTTGGTTGAAGATGCATCAGATCTCAAGAGAAAGAACGATTGCATTGTACATTTAATGTTTTTTTAAAGATTCACTTATTTGTGGATCTTATTTTTTTAAAGATTTATTTATTTATTATGTATACACAAGATCTCCTTATAGGTGGCTGTGAGCTACCATGTGGTTGCTGAAAATCGAACTTAGGACCTTTGGAAGAACATCCAGTGCTCTTAACCTCTGAGCCATCTCTCCAGGCACCCCCCCCCTTTTTTTAAAAGATTTTATTATTTATAACAGCATTTTGCCTATAGGCCAGAAGAGGGCACCAGATCTCATCATAGATGGTTATGAGCCACCATGTGGTTGCTGGGAATTGAACTTAGGACCTTTGGAAGAACAGCCAGTGCTCTTAACCTCTGAGCCATCTTACCAGCCCCATATTGTACATTTTCAATGGTAAAAAACACTTGTAATTTTTAATTTCTTTCTTTTCAGTGTGTGCAAGGTATACGTAAGCCGTGTGTGTGTGTGTGTGTGTGTGTGTGTGTGCATGTGTGTGTATGTGTGTGAATGCTTGTCTTCGTGGTTGTGAGGAGGCCACTGGATGTCGTGTGTGAGAAGTTCTGCCTTATTCCCTTGGGACAGGGTTTCTCACTGAACCTGGAGCTAGGCCGATGGCAGCAAATCTCAGCATTTCTCCTGTTTCCTCCCCCCGCCCCCTACAGTGCGGGGTCACCAGCTCCTGTGACCATGATCTGCTTTTATGTGGGTTCTGGGGTTTTGGACTCTGGTCCTTATAGGAACACATCAAGTGTTCTTACCTTCTGACCTATCTCCCCAGAAAACACTTTCCTGTAGATTGGAGTAAAAGCCAGTTTTACTGCAAATACAGATTCCAAGCAGGGCCCCAGATTCTCTAGAAATTGGGATCCAGACAGGTGGAGTTGCTTGCTCAAGGTAAAGTAGCAAGGTTGGGACCCGGAGGCTGCCTCCCGCTGTGCCTTCTGCAGACAGCTGCTTGTCCTGTCCTGGAAGCAGCGTTGACATATTGTCATTCATCCTGGTCCTGGAAGACACTCCCCAGGGAGGCCCACCCACCACCGAAGATTAGTAAAGACTTCTTGGTGTTGCTGTCCTGGGTCATTTCCCTTGTCAACTCTCCTCCTCCCTTCCCACCCCATGGCCTCTCTTACCAAAAAGCTCTCAGCCTTGCCTCAGGCTTCCTTCCCCACTCCCTGTCCATTGCAACTAGCTGCTTAGAAAATCCTTGTATGACACCTAAAATCGTCACAGGGCAGGTTTGAATTGCATCTAGGAAACATTTCATGTTACAAATTGTCCACAAGAGGACAAAGAATTATGGGCTATACGGTGATATAGGATCATAGAAATGAAACTGTGCCTTGTGAGAGTTCTGTCATTTTTCTCGAAGCCTTACTTAATTCAGTTGTTTATCTTCTTTAATGCTTCATTTGGATCTTGTTTCTCCCAGCAGATAGGTTTCTCTTACACAAAGGCTTTGTGCTTTGGGATACTTTGTAGCTCCAGACAGATACAAGGGTGCTGTGTATCTGCCTGCCTTTTGCACAGCTGGCATTTGGTAGGCATTTGTTCCCTTGTCTTGTATCTTTCACACAGAACCAGAAGTTGCAGACATGGGACAGTGTCTCTCGACCCTTCTCCTTGCTGTGGTTCACTCTGCCCTGGCTCTCGGGTTGAACTGGAGTTATCCTACACAGAGGGACAAGCTGCCAGGGCTGGGTGGGGCTTTTCACCCAGTTGTGTGTTGGGCTTCTGAGAGTAGGGTAAAGCACCTACAGCCCGTAGCAATCGGTGCAGGCTGGAGCCCAGGTCTCTTCCCTGCGTCCAGAGATATTTCGTTGATGGCAGTGGCTCTCAGACAGTGCTCTTGCGGGAAGCGGGTGTTCAGGCTGCTAACCTTGAGTCTTCTCAGATCAAACACTCACCAGCATTTCTACAAGGCACAGAGAAAAGTAGGGGAACAGGTTGCTTCCTCAACTTGAAATGTTGATTCTTTTTCTCCATCATCAGTATTTCTTAAATCATTGTTACTTGCTACCAGTTGTCCTAAGCTGATACATGGAAAGCCAGCAAGAAAAAGGCAATCAAAATTATTAATATATGAGAAAACCTAAGCCTGGGGAAAATACCTTTTTTTAGTTTAGTTTTTTTTTTTTAATTTTATTTTATGTGTACCACTGTTCTGCTTGCATACATGTTTGGGTACCTAGAGGTCAGAAGAGAGCATCAAATCCCTTGGAACTGGAATTAAGGATGGTTCCAAGCCAACAGGTGGATGCTGGGAATCCATCTTTCAGGTCCTCTGAAAGAGCAGCCAGTGCACTTAACCGCTGAGCTTTTTTTTTTTTTTTTTAATACACAGCCATTTTCACGGGCACGTAGTAACAGCATTCATTCTGTTGCTGACATTGTTTTAATTCAGATGTTAGCAGTAAAGACGTCATTTCCTGGTTTTCTTTAAGCTCTCTTTTGCGCGTGTACACACACAGAGTGAGGAATCCTAAATGCGCCACTCTACAAGGACCACCAGATCTTTTTTGCGCGCGCGCACACACACACACACACACACACACACACACACACGCACACGCACACGCGCGCGCACACACACACACACACACACACACACACACACGCACACGCGCGCACAGTTTGTAAACACAGACACAGAGTGAGGAATCCTAAATTCCTTGCAAGGAACACCAGCTCTCTTTTGCACACACACAAACACAGACATATACAGAGTTGGTCATACATACAGAGTTTGCACCCCCCCCCCAGTAACCCTAAATGCTCCACTCTACAAGGACCACCAGCAGGGCAGCCTCTGCGGTTTTCTTCATCTACACGGGCGCCCCCTGCTGCCCACCCTGTATTCTCGCCCCGCCAACGCCAGGAGTAGGGTACCAAGTCTTTCCGGAGGTTGCAACCCTAAGAGAACCTTCCTTCCGAGGAATAAAACGAATCGCTTTCCAAAGGACAGCCCGGCCTACCTCGGATAGCCCTTTCTGGGGCCCGACCTAGTGTTTTACTCCAACGCCTGCCAATAGAATGCCAGCAAACTCGGTTAAGAAAGGGCCTGAGCGTCCAAACTGTATCACCCGAATCCTCCAGAGCTGCTAGAAGGAAAGGGCCGTTCCGCACCGTGCCGAGCCCTTTGTCTTCTCCTGGGACTGGCGACCCAGAACTTGGGGAGCGGGAACCCCAGTCCACCCGACCCACGGCCCCAATCTCTGGATGCGGAGGGTGGCGGCTCCTTCTCCGGCTCATCTCAAGCTTTCCCCAATTAGGATTTGCTGCCTGACGTCACGTCTGCCTCAGATTGGCTGTTGAGATCTGACACAGGGCTCCGCCGGGGAGAAGAAACTTTTAAAAGACTTTGCAGCCGGGGCTGCCTCCGAGCGGTCCAGCGCTCACGGTCGTCCTCGCCCACCCTCGCGGGTCGGCGCCCGTGGCACCCCGGCTGCACCCCGTGACACCCCGGCTGAGTCAGGGGACCCTCACCTTGCGCGGCCCGCGCCCCTCCCCTCCTCCCCACCCCAAACTCCCGCCCCCCTGCTCGCCACCGCTCCCGGCTGGGGTCCGCTGCCGCTCAGCCGCCGGCGAAAGCTCCCTCCCTCCCGGCCACCCAGTCGGCCTCCGCCCCGCCGCGCCCGAGCTCTTCGCGGAGTCCTTGGGGATACGGAGGGAGCGCGCCGGGGCAGGGCGAGCGGCGCTGCCGGAGACTGCCCGCGATGGCAGGAGCCTGGCTCAGGTGGGGACTCCTGCTCTGGGCAGGGCTGCTGGCGTGGTCTGCGCACGGCCGGGTGCGGAGGATCACGTACGTGGTGCGCCCGGGCCCCGGGCTGGCGGCGGGAGCCTTGCCTCTGGCTGGGCACCCCCGGACCTTCAACGTCGCGCTGGACGCCAGGTACAGCCGCAGCTCGTCCGCCGCCTCCGGCCGCGCCTCGGCCGGGCCCCCAGCCGAGCGGACCCGTCGCACCAGCCAGCCTGGCGGCGCGGCCCTGCCCGGGCTCCGATCGCCGCTGCCACCCGAGCCCGCGCGTCCCGGCGCGCCCGGCCGGCAGCTCCACTCTAAGGCCGGCGCTCAGCCCGCGGTCGCCCGCTTCGCCAAACATGGCAGGCAAGCCGTGCGCTCCAAAGTGCAGCAGGACACCCAGAGCGCCGGGGGCTCCAGGCTGCAGGTTCAGCAGAAGCAGCAGCTGCAGGGGTAAGCCCACGCTCCGCCCGCCTCGCGCGCGGGGACACGCCGGGGCTGGGGACCGTCTCCTCCCTGCCGGGGGCGCTGCGGGAAGGGGTGAGAGCGGGGAAGCCCGCTCTTTTTTTTTTTTTTTTTCCCTGGCTTTTAACTCTTAGAGCATTGTTACCGAGCTGCGGGGAAACACAAAAGGCATTTCTTTCTTCCCCGGGGCGTAACCTCCTGTGCGCAAACCCTTCTGCTCCTAGACTATGGGCGTAAACATGAAGTCACTACAGCTTAATCCCAAGGCATCAATTAAACTTCTTGCAGCTCGGTTTTTATTTTTTTATTTTTTATTTTGGTTTACCTAATGAAAAAGAGATTGTGGGTGAAAGGAGGCTTTAGAGACCCAGCTCTCCTTCCGGCATCCTGGCAATTGTAGGCTTGGGTTTCCTGGCACCTGTGGGGTTGGCCGTCCGAACGTGGCCAGGGGTGGGGGTGGGATTCAGCATGGACAGCAGTAGGGGTTGGAGAGTTTGTGACTCGGGGGGGGGCTGGTAAGTATTCCCACTGTACTGCTTTCCTCCCTCCTCACAAGGTGGGGTGGGGAGGTCACTTAATTTGAACCTTTGGCCTTTCTCCCCACTTAGGGATGGGTCCCCTGGGTGATCTCACTCTTTGGGGGGTATTTCTCTCTGAAGCAAAGCGGGCCCAGAGAATATGTAGAATATATTTGACTCTGTTTTAATTTTGGGGTTAAGACAACCGTTAATTTGGATTTTAATTCTCCGCCCTTGTTAATCAGGCCTCTAGGTTCCTCCATCCTTCCCAGGTGAATGGTCCCTTACCCTTCTTCCACTGGAGCAACTTTGGGTTGGGCTGCCTGGGTACGCTTAGAGCTCTCTCTAATTCAGAGGAATGTGGAAGCAAGATTCAGGAACACCCTGAAGCTTTGAGTGCTTGGGAGGGGAGCGTCACTGCGCTGGGCTGAGGGGTCTCGCTTCGTTTCAGGATCAATGTCTGTGGAGGGCGGTGCTGCCACGGTTGGAGTAAGGCTCCTGGTTCCCAGAGGTGCACCAAACGTAAGTTACTGTGCTCACCACAGCCTTGCACCATGGACCAGGTGGGGCCGTGTGTGTGCGTGTGTGTGTGTGCGTGTGTGTGTGTGTACGGGGTGGGGTGGGGGTCAGGGTGGGGTCGGTAAGTTCTGCGGAGGCCTCACGAAGAGGCAGGCTGTGCCCCCGTTTTGAGATCTGAAATACAGTACAAATATATACACCTGTATAACCATCAAGGAAGGACTGGGTTATGCCCGTCCACCAGCCTTGCGTTATCCAAGATGCCTTGCGCTCCACCCAGCTGTTTATCACTATCTCACTCGAGTCACGTGCTAGGAAAAAAAAGAAAATTCCCATTTGAGGGTAGGCCGTGTGCCAGAACGGATACTATTAATTTAAACATGGCTCGACAAAGAAAGAGCATTCTTTAAGGTGATGGCAGAAGAGGAATGGAAAGTAGGGATACTTTCCTGGAGTAAGGCAGGAAACGTTCCTTAGGGGGGGTTGACCTTAGGGGATTCCCATGTGCTGAGCAAGTTCTCTACCAATGAGCTAGTCGCACATGCGCACCAACACACACGGTCCCCTACCCCCTTTTTGGAATCCTGAGAACCAGGCCCAAAGTTAAAAGTGTAAAAAGCTTTCTGAAAAGAGCCACGCGTATCCTCCATCCTTGGGGTCCAGGTTATTTATCAAAATCTTCCTGCGCTTGGGGTTTCCCCAGTTAATATGCATCCTTAACAGTATATTAAAAGATATTCATAATACATACAGTTATGAGAGATACATAGTGTGAAGATTACATTCCTTATAAACGTTGTAAAGTTAAAGATAACTGTTTATTGAGGCCACCTTGACACGGTGGCTGGGACTGGAAACAATTACCTGCACTCCAAAAGAAGTAAGCATTAAAATTTTATTATTTTAAGGTATTTTATATGTAGAGGTGTTTTGCCTGCATGAAGGCCTGTACATTGCGCACATGTACAGTACACGTACAGGCCAGAAGAGGATGTCAGAGCCCCAGAACTAGGGCTGTGCATGGTTGTGAGCCACGGTGTTGGTGCTGCGACTTGAATACATGTCCTCTGCAGAGGCACCCGGTGCTGCTAACCACTGAGCCACGTCCAGCCCCCAGAGTAAGCAGTTTGAGACGTTCTTTTTGTAGAGCTTGACCTACTATCCTGTGAACTGGATTGTCCGAAATTTCAGCTGCTTATTGACCTCTACTGTATAAGTAAAACCCAGCAATCTGCCTTGTGTATCGTTGGGGTTTTAGAACACTGATGGGAAAATAAAGATGGGATGCAATCATTCTGATGACCTTGTTTGTTGAAAATGCCTTTAGCCCATGAGGAAAACAGAGGGATTTTAAGTGGATGAAAAGGACCCACCTCTGTGTTTTGATTTGGCCTAGGATCAGGGAGTAATGTTTGGCTGAAGGACCTTTGGAAGGCCAAATTCCAGCGGCTAGATCAGAAATGCACTGGTTTGTAGGCATTGTAAATTAACACATTATTATTATTATTATTATTATTATTATTATTATGAGACAGGGTTTCTGTGGGTAGTCGTGGCTGTCCTGGAACTCACTGTGTAGACCAGGCTGACCTCAAGTGCACAGAGATCTGCCTGCCTCTGCTTCTTGAGTGCTACCATCACTTGGCTCTATTTTTCTGTTCTTAGATTACACTGACAGGACTGACTGAAATGTGGCAACGGCATTACCCTGGGTTAGGATTGCTTCTCCCAGTAACTGCCTCTGCCTCAAAGCTGCTGTGCCACGTTTGGCCTGTAACGTGGCGGGTATCCCTCTGAGACAGCACTGGGGCAGTGAGGTTTGCTGTGTGAAGGTTGGATGCACAGGGCTTACTTGGTGAAATGTTTGCCGTGCAAACTTAAGGTTAATCCCTAGAACCCACCTAAAAAAGCTGGGAGGCAGAGACAAGTGCACCCCCAGGGCTCACTGGCCACTCATCCTGGCCTAATTGTTGAGTTCTAGGCCAGTGAGAAACGAACCCTGTCTCAAAAAACAAGGAGGAGGGCTTCTGAGGAATGACATTCAAAGCTGATCTGTGGTCTCTACATGCACATACATGTACATGCACAGGCACACATGTTCACTCAAACACCCACTCACCCGCCCTACACTCATGCAAACCAACAGACCCTGCTGCTTCGTGCTCTGAGGTTTTATAAAGATTTCTTGGCAGGTGGCAGAGTGCCTTTTCTGAAAAGTAGGCAGCCCACAAGATTGCCCTTTTCTGACGGTTCAGGCTTTTTCCAAGAAGCCCTAGAAAGAGACTAATGTGGATAGTGAGCATTGATATCGTGGCTTCCTGCTTCTCCAGGCCAGGGAGACAAGGACATGTGTCTGCCTGTGTGTGGCTGGCTTTGCCCCTGCAGGTCCAGAAAGAGAGGTCACTGGCCACCTGGGGAGAGTTAGGGCTGCGTAGCTGGTGGTTGGAGCCGGGGGTGGGGGTGGGGGGGGTGGGGAGTGGCTGTACTGTGTTCATCTCATGATACCCGTGACATCTGGTTCTGGGTTAGGGTTTTCTTCCAGCTCTGAGGAATAAGCTGTACATGACACTGGGATCTAGGCAGTTCAGCACCACTTTCTTTTTTGGTGCTTTTCTGCCCAGTGCTAGAAACTGAAATCACAACACCTTCCCAGAAAAACCATGCTGCTGAAACAGAGCCTCGGCAGCTGAGCACAGCAGTGAAAGCGTGCATTTATGAGATGAGTGCTTTTTTAAAAAAGCTATTCTTTAATTTTACAGTGTGTGTGTGTGTGTGTGTGTGTCAGAGGGAGAGAGAGAGAGAGAGATCAAAGTTCATGGAGCTCAGGAGAGGGTGTTATATCCCCTTGGGTTACAGGGTAGTTAGTTGTCAGTGGGTAGTGTGGGCAAACCCAGGTCCTCTGGAAGAACAGCAAGTGCTCTTAATAAAGTGAGGGTCATCTCTTTAGTCCAGAGATGGGTGTTTTTAACATGAGTCTTATTTCAGGCATGCCCTGAAAGATGAGGGAACCATTGTCTTTAGACATTACTGGAGTTAACATTGATACTATCCACTTAATCCATAGCCATAGAAGACCTGTGTTCAAATGCTGGACCCTCCACTAGCTGTGTGGCTTTGAGGAATTCACCTGGTCTCTTTGATTCTACATTTTCTTCTACAGAAATGACTGATCTAAAACCGGGCTCCCCATGTTGGATTGTTGAAGGTGTCAAGGTAAAAAAGAATGGGTTTGCAAGCCATGCTGAAATCAGAGACTCTTAGGGTTTTAGAATTGGATCAAGTCAAGCAAACTTTCATTTATATATTACATGGCTTTCTTCTTTCCCAGGTATGCATTTCTACTGCCTTTGTTTTTTAAAGTAATGTGGATGCTCTCCCCTCCCCCCCTATAGTGTGTATCCATTACCTGAAATGCTTTGGGCCACACGAGTGTTTGGAACTTTGATTTTATTTGAATATGTGTTTACATATAATGAGATATGTTAAAATGGGACCCAAGTTCAGACATGAAGCTCATTTGTATGTATGCCCTATAGATAACAGGAAGGTAATTTTACGCAGTGTTTTAGTGTGCTTGTGTTTTGACTGAGCTGTTTTCAGGAAGGCAGATATGGAATATTCCACTTGTGGTGTCCTGTTGGTACTCAGAGCATTTTGGGTTTGGGATTTTTGGACTTTCAGGTTAGAAGTGCCTAAATTCATTTCCTTAAAGTCATTGGGTTGTTTTACACCTTTGGATGATTTGCTTTGAAAAGATATTAAAGAAGACGGAGTATGGGGCACGGAGAGAGAACTCAGTCAGTCAAGTGCTTGCTATGCAAGCATGAGGAACTAGGTTCAGATCTTCAGCACTTGTGTAAAAGCTGGGTGTGGCACTAGGAGCCTGTACCCAGCTCTAGGGAGACAGAAAATATTTGGCGTTTGTTGGCTAACCTGTCTAGACAAATTGGCCAGCTCCAGGTTCAGGAAAGACACCATCTCAAACACACACACACACACACACACACATACACACACACACACACAGTAGGAAGCAATTGAGGAAGACATCCGTTGCCTACTTCTGGCTTCTACATACTCTCACACAAACATGTGCAAGACCGCATTCACCCGAGCATCCACACACATGAACTTTTACACACACACACACACACACACACACACACACACTGGCTTCTACATACTCTCACACAAACATGTGCAAGACCGCATTCACCCGAGCATCCACACACATGAACTTTTACACACACACACACACACACACACACACACACACACACGGGACACTAAATACACGTCTCCAGTTCTCTGTGTGTTAAAGCTTGTTGCTTGGGGGATGAGAGCTTATTTGTAGAATGGACGGGAATTGATGTAAAGCATCCCTTCACCAATTTTCATCAGTGTAACTGCTTCAGTAACTAGCAGTGATATTCAGATGGCAAAGCAAACTGATGTGTGATTCCCTTTCTCTCTTTCATCCTTAAGATGCCAATATTGGCCAATTCTGCTTGAATGTGATCTATTATAGAAGAATACAAAACAGCAGCATGTCAACGTCACACAGCGTGTGGGTAGGTGGTGTGTATAACTCGTGGTATTTAGTAGTTACCGTATTTTAGGGGTAATTTAAAGGGTTTACGTAGGTTATGTCAGCTGAGCCAAAAGAATCTCTGCACAAGAGATTGGCTATGTTTGTGGTCTTGTGATTGTTTGATTAATGTGGCGAGGAAAATAATGCATTCTTCTGGGCCAGCTTAAATTGCTTTGAGTTGATTGAAACTTAATTTAAATGTACCACGGGCAAATGCTTCTGAAGATGGAAGATTTAGTGAACCTTAAATTGCAAACCAGAGATGAGAAGCACGCAGGCAACAGACCCACACGGGGCAAAGAATGCCTCTGTGCAGGCATCATGGTGGTCCTGGGGCCTCAGACACCCGGTCCCTGTGTGGATATGCCAAACTGCACATTAATGCTGCCTTTCCAGACATTCTCGTCCTCATTCTCTCTCTCTCTCTGTGGGGTGTGTGTGTCTGGGAGCTGTAACCGTAGCATACACGATGTCTTTCTATCTTTTAATACTGGGGACTGTTGATAGTGGTCAGGAGAGGGTGTCCCGTATGTTCTTTCCAGTGAAAGAAAGGGTGTTTGTAGAGGGATTTGGTGGCTTAAGGGACTGTCCTCAGACTGCAAACGTTAGACCCCTGACCGTGTAATATTTCCCCCTTCTCAGTTTTGCTTTTCTTCGCATCGTCTGAAGTAGCCCATCATTGCCTCTTCCGGTCTTTGTTGCCCCCCCAAGTTAGTGTGGCTCGGAGACAGACTTTGCCAGTGGGCTCAGATCTAACGAGGAGACTGGATGTGGGAACAGAAAACACAAAAGAATAAAGGCGAGGAGAGTGAGACGGGGCTGGCAGGGGAGGCAGCGAGAAGAGGAGCCGTGTCGTCAGACAGACTCCGAGCGGGTGCCTGGCATGTTGGAGGCCTTTTGTAAACGCATGCATGGCTCTTTTATTTATTTAAAGGATATCTGTTTAGTTTTTACCATGGGCCAGGTTCTATGAATAGGGGAGAAATGCAGCCAGCTGTAGGGAGTGCGGGGTCTGGTTTTACTCACAGAACTCATGGCACATCAAATGACTTGTTCTCTCCTTCGGAAGGAACAGAAAATCGATATTCCATTGCTTTTCCATTGGCGTTCAGCCCATACTGTTTTCGAGGGTGGGGTGGTGGTGGGGGAGACCGACCAACCAACCAACCAAACAACCAACCAAAAAAACAAAACAAAAAAACCCTCTGAAAACCAACGCTGGAAATGCTAGTTCAGCTCCGTGCAAAGGAGACCTAGGTATCTGTGGCACCCTCAGAGCCAGCGAGGCTGCAGGAGGTCGCAGCGTGCAGGAGGATGTAGCCTGTGGAGGTGGGTGACTGGGAGGACGTCCTCAGGCCGTCTCCTGTCCCCTTTGGCTCAGCTCCCTAGCTGGCCTTGAGTGAGAGGCCCATGATGCTCACACATTTTTCATAGGCCTGTTATGGCCATTGACAGCTGCTGTGCCAATACATCTGCCGCAAAGTTTACCATAGCAGCTGCCGGGAGGGCTGCCCCGTCTGCGTCCTCAGCTCTGACCCCAGTCCTGGGAGCTGGGCTGGGAGGCTCGACTGGAAAATCATGTCATGTGGCACAGACACTGAAAGGAAGGGAGAGGGACCCCGGGGTCAAGTTCACACTGGGTCAAATATGTGTTCTCAACACTAGTTAAAGCAAACATTTAGGAACCGTAAATTCTGTGTTGTGGTAGTGCTTACACCTTCACGGTGAAACATTCCTCCAGCCCAGGCTGGTTTGCGTGAGGCACCCGCTCCCTGTCTTTTCTACAATGCTGAGGCTTTTCTGACTCTTCAACAAGAACTCTGACAGTGACAGGGCTTTGCTGTTTCTGGCTTTGTCACTTATTGTTGAGACTATTCCAGACATACTCAAACTCCTTTCAGTATATAGATGACATTTTCTTAAAGTGCACTTTTTTTTCCCTTTCTTCCAAGTATCAGCAAGGAAGGAGCCAGTGTGACTCAGAGCATGAGGGCTATGTCACTCATTTTAACCCTTGACCCTGGGAGATCTTACAAGGAGCAAGCATGGTGAAGGTTACTTTGCATGGGACCTCTGACATTACAGGGCATTTTTTTTTTTTTTTTAATCTTCACACCCTGTAGGGTTTATTGAGGTGGGCATGATGTGTTAGCAGTGGCAATCAGCATTTTACTACCTAAACTGACTCGCCAGTTTTTCCAGCTGTGTTAGTATCCCCGTCTGTAACAAAGCCACACACCCCAAACTAGATGCCTTAGAGCGATGGAAACTCACTGCCTCACAGTTTTGGTGGCCAGAAGCTGCCATCCAGGGGCTGATGGGGATGGTTCCTTCTAAGGGCCTCTCTCAGTACATGTCACCATTTCTCTCTGAGTGTCTACACGTGGCCTCTTGCTGTTTATACTTCTCACTGTCAAGGTTCCCACTTCATATAAGAATCCCACTTTGATTTGTGCCCGCTCTCACCCGTTTTACCTTGCCATCCCCAGCAAAGATCCTCCCTCTAACTCAACCCACATTCAGAGGTCCCGGGAGTTAGGATTTCAACTTACCTTGTTTTGGGTGGGGAGAGGGAAGCACAATTAAGCTCCTAACTGCCACACACATGGGCAGGAGATGTGGGCTACGCAGAGGAGGCTCCCTCTGGGCATTTGGAGGTTTCCTCACAGTGTTTGAAGTCTTCATTGCTTGCCTGCCAAGAAGCCCTTGACTGTGGATTTAGCTTGGCTTCCTTCCCCACGGCTCCTCGGCGTGTTGTGAGAGACAAGGCGATCGTTGTAGGTGATTTGTTTATGCTTCTGGCCATTTTTCTCTGGCCTGTTTTAGAGGTCTGGATGAGTGCTTCTCAACAACTACATCTAGAGAACTCGCCGTGGGAGCCGTTGTTTTCGAGTCGGAGATGTGGGAGCACTAACAGGTGCCCCAAATGGTGGCACGGTTCACACCTGGAGATGCTGATCCAGAAGGAAGGAATCTAACCCTGGAGACCAGTCTGACACTGGGTGTGGGGGGTGGCAGGGCAAGGCCACACCTAGGCAGGAACCCTCAACCCTTGGATTAGCTCAGTTTTTGCTGTGTGTGCTCTTTTCCGTCTTAAAAAAAAAAAAGCCATTGCGTTAGTTCCATCTTTGCTGAATGTGTGTGGTTTTGTAATGTTTTGAAATTTGGAAAACAATTTAATTATGCCCACATGATTAGAAGCTTTAAACACTTTTATATTTCTGTCTCATTCTGTCTTTCTGTCTGTATCTGTCTCTCTGTGTCTGTGTCTGTCTGCTCTGTGGTGTGTGTGTGTGTATGCCACAGTACAGGTGTGGAGGTCAGAGGACAGCTTGGTTCTCTCCCTTCACCATGCGGATTCTGGGGATTGAACTCAGGCCATCAGGCTTTCTAGAATATGTCTTTATTGACCAAGCAGTCCCACTGGCCCCAAAGCTAACTCTTGTAAGTGTGTGTGTGTGTGTGTGTGTGTGTGTGTGTGTGTCTTTGTGAATTTATGTCAACTACTTGAATTCAGGAATCTGCAAACACTTCACCAGATACCTTGGACCTGGGATTGCAGGTGGTTGTGTGATGCCATGTGGCTGCTGAGAACTGGACCCCGGTCCTTAGCAAGAGTAGTAGGCCGGCACTCTTAACCGCCAAACCCTTTCTCCAGCCTCAAGCATTTTATTTTTAATTATAAAACAATTTAGCACACAAAGCCAGGAAGTAATATATCTAATAGCTGCCCATTAGTGTTACGCTTTTAAAAAGCTCCCTGATGTGGCAGTTAAGCATAATGATTTACAGTGCAGGGCGAGGCTATGGTCTTATTTTCCTTAAGTGCATGTTTAACTAATAACGGCTCCTGCCTTTTTAGTGCAGAGAGAATAATGCAGAATTTGTTGGTGTCACACCAACTCTTTATTTGGGGACTTGTGGAAAAATACGCAGGCGCTGTAGCTGATGTGTGTGTTTTCCTTTGCCTATTAATTGCTGAGTGAACAGCTCTTGACTATGGATTGAACACCTCCGGTAGCGGCAGCCCCAAGCGCCGGCAGTGTGTACAGAGCACGTGGCTGTGAGACGTGGCTGGGAACGTCCCCTCTCCTTTCCAGCCTCACCGCTCCTTTCTCCTCGTGGCCTGCTCTTACTTGATTTGCCTGAATTAGAGACTGTGTGGCTCCGTTCCCTGTTTGGAGATAGAGGACAGGGCGTGGGTCTTGACCTTCGTGCTTCCTCCCTGCGTGGCCTGGGTAAGCCTCTGAGAACTTGAGCAAGGCCAGGTGACCTTGATGCAGCCAAATAGGTAATCATTCTGAGGCCTGCCGGGGTGTGTGTGAGAGGGTGGAGGGGCCCCTTCCTAACCTGGTTCCACATCCCTGGCTCTCAGTTGCTTCGATTTACTCAGGGCTGCCCCCTTCTGGTTTCTCCCGGAGGCCACACACTATTTAGGTCTTTTGGTCACTGGCTCAGCCTTGGTTGTTCTCAAGTGCTGTTTCCCCCTCCGCTCTCCCTTGGCTCTGCACAGGGCTGGGCATCTCTGTCGCTTCATCAGCGTCCAGCTCCCGGGAAGCAGGGTTTTCGCTGTTACTTTTTATGTAGCCAGGCCTCTTGGGTTGCCATAGCACCCGCGCTAATTGGGTTGCATAGAATTACATTGACTGGCAAGTGTAGCTTAGTGGGTTAGAAATACAGTCCTCAGAACACCCTGTGGGATTCGGCTTTCTCCTCTCTTTGTTTATTCCCACCTTTTGACAGTCATCTCCATTTGCTTTGCTTTTCTCCGTGTACTTATCCGGGCCTGCTAGACGCTGCTGCTTATGCTGGCTATTCACGGGCACACACCTTATTCAGTCCCTACCCCCTTCCTTCTCTCTGTAAGGCTGCCCTGGCATAGCCCAACCTTTAAGAGGACTTTTCCTTTCTCCCTGCCAATTTTAGAATCTTTCTGTTCAACATCATCTGATAGAGATTTGGGACTAAGTAAAATGAATGTTGTATGATTTTCCCCTGTAATTTTAGATCCCCAAATACCGCTCTTGGCCAACCATACTATTCCCTGTGGCTTTTTTACTCCACTGCATTTGAGTAATAGTGTTGGCATGGATGTCAGTAAACAGTTTGCGAAATGTTGTGTTTTGTAAATTAGAAGATGGATGGGCTGGTTTTTAAGTATATGCTCTTGATTCCACTGGGCCAGAAAAAAGATGAGTTTGGCCAGGGTATGGGGTGATGGAGTGCAGGGAGATGTTGTCATCCAGAGTAGGTGAGGTCAGCTGTCCTGTAGCCATATGAGTCCTTGCTATTTACAAATAAGCAGCAAGAGACCGGAGAGAAAACTTCAGAGGATTTTGGAGATGACTCAAGGGGGAATCCTTGCACAAGAGAGAGGAGGTAGAGACACCAGAGGAAAGTATGACTAAAAACAGAAGTAGGGAAAATGGGAAAGTAGAGAAAAAAACTTCGTAATTTAGACACGTTGTGTTTCTTGTGATATTACTCAGCAGTTCCAAGATGGCTTCCAGTCCTTCATGAATTTCCATTTATTGTTTTTAGTAAAAAGGATATCTCCATCCTTTTGTCTGTGTGCCATAAGTATGTCATTTATACACTGTAGCAGATGGAACGTTGTAATTGGTGTCTTCAAAACTGTGTTTTAAAAGCCTTTGATATTGGCTGTAGCACACTGTTTTACCTTGAGCAATCGCTGGCTCTGAAGATTTGGCAGTGGGGAGACTTTCGCCTCTGCAGATCAAGGGAATCTGTGGACATTTCCCCAGCCTTCCAATGGGGACAGAACCATCGCTTCCTAAACCTCATTCAAATCCTTGTTATGAGTGCCAACCATACACACCCTTTTCTCTCTCACACATTTGATGTAATATCACAATCCCTCGTGTGTCCGGCCTCCCTGCTTGAGTGTGAGCTCAGGATGGGTAGATCTTCCCAGAGCTGTCATTCCATCTTCAGTACCTGTAAATGTAAGTTTCTGTGGGATGAGTGAGTGAATGTATAGATTCATTGGTTGTCCTAGTGGTACCCAGATGGGGTGATACTCTAGAGTGATAGGGGGTGGGACAGTCAGGGAAGGTTTCTCTAGGGTAGTGACTTATGACCCGCATGTGATATGACGAGATCTAGGAGAGGAACAATTTAGGTCAAGAGATTGGTAGTGCCAAGATGCTGGAGTGCAACAGCCTGGGCTGTTGAAGTATTGCCGGTGAGAGTTACAACAATACACAGTAAGATAATTTAAATCTATTTCATCTATTTTTTTTAAAAGTCAAATTAGTAAGGCTTGTCAGATGATTTTTTTTTTTAAAAGTCAAATGTTTTAATACCTGTGATAAATCATTTGGCTTTGATGAACCCCCAAAACACAAAAAAGAATGTCGCACTGGTAACAGTGAGTTAGCCATTCTGGAATATATTTGTAGGTCATTCTGCAAGCTGGCTCTGGCTTCATTTTGTGGAAAAGAGCAAATAAAGTGAGATTCACGACTGCCCTGAATGCCACAGAGATATACAGAGAATTCGATGCTGATAATACAGCTTTTGTTGGTATTCTGTGAATATTCTTTTCCACATTTTCATGGTAATACTTGTCTTGAAAAATAGGATGTAGAAGACCCACTCAGTGTCCGTGGCTTCTCAAAGCCTGAACAGCTTCAGTCTTTATGTTGCACACTGAGCTTACCGATTTTTGCACACCTCTGGTTTGAAATGAGGCAAACATTTCTAACCCTCCACTTAATCCCCCATTACCCCTGGTGCTTTTCTTTATTCTCAAAGCAGAATGCAGAGGCAATTCTTCCCTCAGGGGATTCTTGTTTCCGTCCTTCTTGTGACAGTGGAAAGGTTAAGTGAGTCCAAGATTTTGTAGTAATTGGAAGTGAAATAATGCAGACGATAAGTAAATTAAAGGCAGTCACTGTGTTTTTGTTTTACTTTTTTATCCATTAGGAAGTTGGGCTGCCTGGCCGTGCTGTGTATACAATAGACCCTCAGTGAGGGTTCGTGATTAATAAGCACTGCAAGTCGCATTTGTTTCTGAGTGGAAAACCAGACGAAATTCATTTAAATCAACGGATACCGGGATTATGTCATTAAACAGTCCTTTTTCTTACAAGAGAATGTGAGTTATAGCAGGCTTCCCTGTGCAGCACTTTAAAATGCCCAGTTTTCAGTGTTAGAGGTTCTTGGATGGTAACATTTTCTTCATTCCTTCCTTTAATACAAATTGCTTGAATTTAGGCCATCAGCCATTAGCCTCATCTTTCTGACAGGCCATGGGCCAGGGGCACCCGCTGGGCTGAGGAGTTTGCAGAGATGTCAATTCTCTTACCTTGCAGGGTGGTGCACACTTGTAATCCCAGTGCTTGAGGAAGTTGAGGCAGGAGGACTGCCATTTGGAGAATAGTCTGGCTAGATAGGGTGTTTCCAGCGGGCTTGGGTGGAACAGTAAGATTTAGTCTCAGAATAACTAAATAACAGAGGCTGGAAAGATGGCTCAAAGGTCCTGGTCTTGCAGAGGACTTGATTTGAATTTGGTTCCCAACACCCAGGTCAGACAGATCACAACTGCCTGTTACTGCAGTTCCAGGGGAATCTAATGTTGGCTGCTATGGACACTGCAAACCCCACGCAACCCCCCCCATATACGTTAAAACAACAACAACCAAAAGAACAACAGCAGACAGCAAACAAAACAAAAAGCTAAATACCACCATCAACAGTGGTGGAGATTATGATTCTGGGGTGGATGTGTTGGTGGGGGTGGGTTTCCTGTGTTTAGTTTGCAAAGGGTCCTCTGTTCCCTTTCCACATCCCATGCCTAGTTGCTATCCCCCAGAAAAGAAGAAGAGGAGGCGAAAGAAAAGGATCAGGAGTGGTGGGGTTGGGCCTAGGCATCTGTGTTTTCAATGATCTTCTGCAGGGCTCCATAGAGCCTGGCACCCAGTGACTAAGCATCTCTCTCCTGATATGGCCATTACTAGGTAGATGGAGGGAGATCAGGAAATCGGCTCCTTTGGGTTCAGACCTCAGGGATTATTAGATTCTTGTGTTTTTACCTCTTTCCCTCATTTGTGCTTAATAAATCTGCATAGTATAAAGCCCAGTGGGATGGACCAGTTTTCTCAGCTCCAGGAGGGAACATTGGAATTTCAGCAGGCATAGCCATGCACGTTTAAGCACACTTTATACCGTATGCTCACAGAGACCAAAGGAACGATTGGCTGTCCTGCAAATACATCTGTAAATGGTACTTGGGCTTCTTTCTGTATTTGTAGTTCTCTTAATTGTTCCTTTACCTGGGAGATGCTTGAAACATCCGTCTCCATATTCTTCAAAGCTGTGTCTATGAAGGTGTGGTACCCAGACTTCCTGGATCAGAACCCCCTTATGGGATATATATCAGATGTAGATTTTGGCTCCCTGCCCCAGGCCTCCTAACCAGAACCCCTAATGGGTAGATTCACGGGCCTTCATGTTTGCAGGCATCCACCTCACTGGTGCACACTGAAGTTTGGAGGCCCCGTGTAATGTGTATATCCTGGAATCAAAGATGTCAAAGGGAAAGGACGAGGAGAAAGATACTAAGAAATTAACTCAGTGCTACCGTTACTCGTTTTTTTTTTTTCAAATAGTTTAAGACTGAAGAGCTAGCACTTGCCCAGAGCATGCCAGCTGCTGTCGGGGAGAACTCTTCCCTGTCAAGAGCATGATGTTCCGATTGAGAGAGAACAAGGTAATCGAGAAGGGGTGGTGCCCCTGCAGGGCTGTAGGGTGGAGGCTCAGTCATGGAGGGATCTGGAGGAATGTGTCAGATGTTTGGAAACAACCCAGTTAAGAGTTTCTGCAGTGACACATAATTTTATTGTGTTTAGGAAAGGGATGGCCTAGTGTTTAAGGTCACGACCCTTTGTAGAAAGAACTGAAAGAGTTACCGTTTTCTTTCTGTGCAACAGACTGCTTTCCCCCATGAATGTGTCTTTAACATTTTTTAAAAAACAATCATGAATTTAGGTGTTTTGCCTGCATGTATATGTGTGTACATACACCATGTGTGAACAGTGCCTGTGGATTGTGTGTGCAGTGCTCCCAGCTGTGAGCCACAGTATAGCTGCTGGGAATTGAACCTGTGTTCTTTGGAAGAGCAGCTGCGGTGCTAACCACAGAGCCATCTCTCCAGCCCTGTGTCTTTTTTCTTTCTTTCTTTAAAAAGATATGTTTTGCTTTCTTTCTTTCTACAATATAAATTAACACACAGATGCTTTGCCAGAGTGTTGAAGAAAAAGTAGGTTCTTTCAAAAAGTCTGTTTATATTTAAGTAGAAATGTAGTGTGTGTTTGTGTATGTGTGTGTGTCAGTATGTGTGTGTGTAGCTTATTTAAATAGTCAGTTATCACAGTAATGGCTATCTCTGTTTCGTTCTGAATTTGAAAATTACTTAAATTGTTTATTGTGGAGACTTGTATGTGTTCCTTGGCATGTGTGGGGCGGTCAGAGGACAACCTAGGAGAGTTGGTTCTCTTCCTGTAACAGGTGTGTGTTGGGGATTGACCTTAGGTGCTCGGCTTTGGCAGCAGGCACCTTTGCCCACTGAGCAACCCCACTGGCTCTTCCTCTGTAATGTTTTCTGATGCTCATAGCATGTGACTCTCTCTTAGCACATTACTTTTCATGAGACATTCAACTTTTGCAATATTCTGTAAAGGCCACAGACTTAGACAATACAGCTGAAACTGTGAAATGACCCAAATTTGAAGAATTACTTAAAGATATGTATGTTAAAACCTTCAAGTTTTTTTTTCCCATCTCTGTATGAGAACACAGTTTGATAGAAAAGCAAAATTACAGACTGGAATGGCAAGCATATGCAGACGTGGACTGCAATAATTTTTGTCATTTTATTTGATTTATTTTCTTTAAATTTTTATTTATTTTATTTATGATTATTATTCTTCCATGCCCACCTGCCTGTGTGTGTGTGCGTGTGTGTGTGTGTATGAATGCATGTTTATACATGCATGTTGGGTCAAAGAATAGTTTTCAGAAGTTGGTCTTTTCATTCAGTTTTCTTTTTAATGTGGGTTTTGGGCATTGAACTCAGGTCACCAGGCTTGTTCAGCAAAGTGCCTTACTTGCTGAACCGTGTCTCTTGGCCCTATTTTGTCATTTTAAAAATCATCTTATTGAGAACAGAATTGGGCAGAAGATGGAGGCCTCATTAGAGTCTTATTTTCTACTTTCTTGTAGCCCTTCCCACCATCAAAATATTTACACCATAGTGGGACATTCCTTACTGTTAGTGAACCTATAGAGACACATCATTATCCTCCCACAGTCCATTATAAATATATTATCCATGAGGGCTCACTTTTGGAGTGCTGACTGTGGATTTTTACAAATGCATTTAATGACAGACATCTACCACTGTGTATCCAACCCAACAGTTGCCCTGTCCTAAGAGTCTCGTTGTCTGCCTAATCATTCCTTTCTCTCGTGTAACCCTTGGCAACCACTGATCCTGGCTCTATGTAGTTTTGTCTTTTCCAGAATGTCACATAGCTGGGATCCTGCCTCACGTAGTTCTTTCAGATTGGCTTTTTCACACAGTATGGTTCCTCCACAACTTTTCTTGCCTTGGTGGCTCATGCTTTTTTAGCATGAAATGATATTCCATTGTTCAGCTGTTTTATAGTTTAGCTAGTCACTGACTTAAGGGCTTTTGCATTGCTTCTACATTTTGAGGATTGTAAATCTGGATGCTACAATGTTTTGCTTAGGTTTTTTGAGTGATGTAATTTTTTGTCTCGTTTGGGGACATACCAGAGGGTGTGATTCCTGGATGAAATAGTTAGAACACGGATAGTTTTTTTTTCCTCTAAGATACTGAAACTGGCTTCTGATGTGGCTGTACCAGTTTAGAGTCCCAGCAGCAACAAGTCAGGAGAGTTTTGCTCTGCATCTTTGCCAGCATTTGGCAGAATCAGCTGGATTTTGTCCTTCCCAATAACCATGCAGAGGAATCCCAATTTAATTTTCATTTGATGAATGATCTACAACAGTGAATATCTTTTCCTGATCTCATTTGCTTTCTACATAACTTTAGTAAGGAGCCCTTCGGTTTTTTTAAGTTGGGATGTTTTTTCTTTGTGGGGGTCAGGGGTGAGGGGTGAGCGTGGGGGATGGGGAGTATGCCTTGACAAGCATGTGGAGGTTGGAGGACAACCCGAGGGAGTCAGGTCTCTCCTTCTATTATGTGGGCTCCTAGGATCAAACTCAGGTCCTCAGTCTTGGCAGCAAGTGCCTTTACTCACTGAGCCATCTGGATGGCCACCTTTTCTTCTTACTCTCTTATTTACAATGTAGATTTAATTAACTAAGTGATGAATTGTGTGTGTGTGTGTATGTGTTTATGTGTGCCATGGCATGAAGGTATAGATCACAGGGTAACCTGAGGGAGCAGATCTTTCCATCCACCTTGTGCATTCTGGGAATTGAGTTAGGTAAGCAGGTCTCTGTCCTCTGAGATCTCCTTTCCTGGTGGTTTTCTAGAACAGGAAAGCCTTCCGGCATGCTGGAGCTCATCTGCACCTGCTGGGTTAGAATGAGAGAGCTCTGTCTCTCAGAACCCCCGACCCCATTCAGCAGAGCAGCAGAGCCAGGAAGAGAGCAGGACTCCAAGGTCTCGGGACTCTGCCTTCCTCTGTGAAGAGTCTGGGAAAATTCCGTTCACGTTTCCCCCAGGGTTGGATACCTTTTCTGCTTTCTTGATAGAAAAGTGCGATAGAAGGTTAGATGTGGTGGCCCACACCTACAGTCTCAGTGCCCTGGAGGAGCTGAAGTTCTTGGCTATCCTGGGCTACATAGTGAGACCCTGTCACAGGGGGGAAAAAGGTACTATGCAAATATTGACAATAACTGGCCTTACCTTTTGGATCAGTTAGTCTATTTAATTACTGCAGTTGTTTAAAATGTGGAAAGGCACAGGTGTTATCACCTAGAATGCAGAAGGTCCTCTGTGTCTGAACAAGTGGTGTAATTGACAGAGCTCTGTGTGGTGGCCTGGAACAGTCTTTTTTTATTTTATTTTTTTCCCTGAAAACATGGTGCTGTGTACCAAGGCCTAACTGTGCCAGGCCCTGTGCCCTGTGCTAGGCTAGCTGCCCCATTGGGACTTTGGCTTCTCTCCACATTTTATAGATGCATAAACTCAAGGCAGGGTTCAGACCCAGAGCCAGGCGGTTTTCATCTCTGCTCGTCCCTGCCTCCCAGGATCCCTGCAAACTACAGATGGTGTTTGTCCTGCCTGGAGCTCAGCTGCTGTGCCTGGCGATGTTTCTGTGGGAAAATGAGCCTCAAATTCTCACTCGGGATTCCAGGCGGGGAAGGACCGTGCCTTCCTGCCCTCCTGGGGTTGAGCAATACTCGTGGTTAACCAGACATGTGTGGTTGTTTTCACCAACACCCAGGGCTTTCTCTAAGAGCTTGCAGCCTTCTTTGGGGTTAAATGCCCCAAGGTACCTCTCTTTCTCTCAAAGTTCCAGGTCCCTACTAGGGCAGGTCTGGACATATGAAGGGTGTGGGCCCAGGCTCTCAAGGACGACTGGGTTCTCTGTGACTTTCCAGGACACGTCACGAGTGTCATTTACTTCTTTTTCAAAACCTCTTTCCCGGAAACTCAGGAAAGAGTTTCTTTTTGTACTTGTACTCTTTGCATATCTGGCCTCTTCTCCTCCCCCCACCCCTGCCCTCATGTTTTTTTCTGCCAAGAAAGAGAGACATGCTAATTCTTGGCTTTCTGCGAGTCTTTTCAACTGTCAGTTGTAAAAAGTCAAGTGCAAAAATGTCCTCTGCGTGGTCCATGGTGGGCACTCAGCCAGTACTGTTTGAATGAATGAACTTCTCATCATGTTTTCTGAGTCTGTTGAGTTGAGTAGGTTTGTCTTTTGTGTTTATTTTTTGGCAGTCCGAGTATAAAATGTCCCCTCTCGGCTCATATGTTTGAATACCGATTCCCCAGCTGCCAGTACTGTTTTCAGAGGTTATAGAACCTTAGAAGTAAGTTGTTGGGGGTGAGCCTTGAGATTTATAGCCTGGACCCACTTCTGCCCTCTTTCTATTTCTCCTTCGGTCCAGATGGGACACCATGGGTAGCACGATTTGCCTGATGTGATGGACTTTACCTTCTCACTGCAAGCCAGAGGAAGCCCTCCGTTCTTTAAGTTGCCTCTTGTCAGCCATTTGACTGTATCAGCAGATAACTAATACACCTTATAAATATGGATAATTGAATTGCATTTGTATATATTCAGTGGGGAGTTCAGTCTCAGCTCTCAGGGTACAGAGTCAGACTAGTGCTTTTAGGATGCTACTGGGGAGGGAATGGGTTGGCTGAAGCCTAATGTAGAGGGAGCCTGTACTGGGGAGGGGAATAGATAACTTCATTTTGGGATGGGAGAGAAGGTCTTGCATGGAAGTGATGCTGGATGGACAGATAACTGTCTGGATGTTTGAGGCAATGCAGAACAGAAAAGCGGCCTTCCCTCACACATCCTGCAGCCAGAGTGATATATGTTGGAGTAAGAGGTATAGATTGAGGAAGGCTGTAGTTCTTTACTAAAGGTAGTTTGAAGGAGTCTAGCAAAAGGAGAAGAAAAAAGAGATACCATGTAGAAATGGGAAGAAGGAAGGGAAGTTCCCAGGGCCTGTGGTCTGGGGTCAGGGTTGCTGTCCTTGGCTACTATTCCCCCAACGGTCACATCAGTTGGAGCCAGCCTGCTAACACTCTGGGCCAGGGGTTGGGGACTTTTAATAGTTAGTGAGGGTGAGAGTCAGGCAGCTTTACTTTGGCATTCTTCCTTAGAGAGGTGGGAGGAGCTGGAGACATTCATTGGCCATTTGCTGGGTGACAGTGTACTAACTGTACTCCCCCAAACTAAGTGTCAGCTTGTCATCAGTAAAGTGGGAAATCTTGGGAAATCTCAGTGGCTGTTGGGAGCTGGTAAGAATCCAGGAAATAGGAAGGATCCAGGAAATAGTGTTTAGGAAGTGAAGGTCAAGGTTGTGTCACATTTATGTACTGCCACTCCTCAAGAATGCCTCTGGCCACATTCACAGTGGAGAACTTGATGGTTCCTTTGTTTTGGACATTTTCCTTTCAAAAGATGTCAAGTCCTAATCCTAGAACTTGACATTTCAGGAAGGATTATCCAGGCAAACTCTGACTCCCATCACACATTTATTGGAAGAGATGGGGAAGAATTGATGGAGGCGCAGGGGTGGAGGCAAAGGAAGGATGGAGGCAGAGGCTGGAGTGTTGCAGCCACAAGCCAAAGAATGCTAGCAGCCACTGTACCCAGGAAAGACTAGGAAGGGGTTCTCCCTAAGAGCCTTTGGAGCGACTGTGGTCCCTGCGGCCCTGCCCACACTGTGTGATTTCATCCCACTAAGATGAATTTCAAACTTTTAAACTCCAAGGACCCTGAGAACATACATTCTGGTTGTTTTAAGCCAAAGAGTTGATAGTAATTTGTTAAAACAGCCACAGGGAGACCATAGACTTCTTATTAACAGTTAAAGAAAGATAAGAACTTTAAACTTTTAAATGATCCTTTTTATTGCTTGAGGATTTTATATATGTATATAAGGTAGTTTGATCAAATCTATTCCCCCATTTATTCCTTTCTAATTTTTCTCCTATCCAGCCACAGCCACTTCATATGTTCTTAAAAACAAACAAACAAAACATTGAGACTACTCAGTGTTGTCTGTAGGAGCATGGGAGGCTTTCAGGAGCCAACTCCCCAAAGAAAATTGAGTCCCTTCCCACACCCTCAGTAGCTGTCAGTTGCCCATAGCCTCTCTCTCAGCTGGAGGTGAGAGTCATCATCCCCTCCCCATCCATACACTATACACTTGCTGAAGTGGTCCTTGGTTATTGGCTTCTGCTCTCGTGTTTACTCTAATACTGCACCCACTGAAGTGTTTTGCTTCAAACTCTGAAGAGTCAGGTGAGACAGATTGAAGATGGATGGTCTCCCTGCACCAGTGATGCAGGTTATAGGAAGTTGTCTCTTTGGTTCTGAGGTGATGAGCCAATGGTACCAGTTATGATGGTGAACCTCATGGTACGGGGCTGACTGAACGTGGGCCTGGGTTTTTCAGTTTTCAAGGACCGTTTTGTGTCCTTGCAGCTCCTACTGGATGGATGTTAGTGTCTGGATGTGAGTAAAATGGCATGCCTGTACCATTTTACTCATTCCCCAATATTTAAATTATATACACACCCTTTCAGGTCTTTTCACCCTCCACCTACTGCGGAGATCATTGAGCCAATAGTGTGCATGCCCCTCTGGGGAACTGCTGCTCTCATGCTGTTGTTTATTCTGTTGAGGACAGGAAGATAATTATCCTGGCAGGGATTAAAGTAAACAAAAATAACACTTGAGTCATTGTGTCTTTTTTGTTGTTATTTTGTTTTAAGGCAATACAGTATACAATTTCTCTCAAATGTTTGTTTCTTCTTAAAAAGTTTTGTTTTAGAGGAACAGAATTTAATGCTTTTGTGCCACCATCAAACTTTGAATTGTAAAATAACAACAGTTTTTGTCTTACATTAGACAAAAAGATCTTTCCAGAAAGATGTCTGAACTTGAAACTACTAACATCAGAACATTGCTGTAATTGAGTTTTGTCTTGATTTTCATCTCAGAAATCCACGTTGAAGGATAATTTTAAAAGAGAGGGCAACATCATGGCTCAGATGGATATGAAATGAACATGTGTCGGAGGTGTGATTAGCACACGTTTAAATGAGGGAACCAGATAGAGGCCATAACTGGTTCAAAGTAATGCTGGAACAAATGTACACCTAAATGCAAAATGGTTTCACCTGCAGGGTAAAAAGCACTTGGATTTCCTAGACATCCCTGATTTGCATTTTATGGTCATGAACCATGAATTTGTAATATTATCAGTTTTCTATAATTTACAGGGTCGTATATATTGCCTACAGGCATTGGGAGGCAGCAGCAACCCAGCAGGGGCTCTTCAACACTGACAGTAATATTTTTTGGCAATCCCTTTCAAACTCTTTGGTAGATTTTCCTGCCAAGCCCTGTGTCTCCTCCTATGAGTTTGGGTCTACCTCCACTTGGAAAAGAACTGTGATTGTCTGGATGAGGGATGCCAGGGAAAGAGATGCCTGAGGACCAAGTTTCTTTTACCCTTCATACTGGAACTTGTCAGTAGCTTAGGTGCTGAGGGACCAGTGACACTGTAGACTTGCCATCAGGAGTTGTGTGTTTCCTTTTGAAAGGCCAGTGTAGTAACTAAGGGCAAATGTGCACTCATGTATTTTGCTCTGTATTCACTGGCCTTGGGTCCTCTCTCTCTTAGCTTCAGTGTGGGAATAACTATATTTCCTACTGTTAGCACAGTGCTGGAGGAACTACACAGATATCATTCAGTTCAGATAGCTGAATAAGCTATTACCTATAAAACAATAGGCAGTGCTTGATCTGAAGGCAGAGCTAGGCAGTTGTTGGCTCTTGCAGATTCTCCAAGAAGAATGACAGACATCTGTGAGCCGGCATTTTGCCATTTTGGGAGTCTTGCCAGTTCTGTGTGTAAGCCGTAGATGAAGGTCTCTGGCCAGCAAGCTCAGAGCTGTCATGTTCATTGAGAATTATTACAACCTCTGGCCATCCTATAGGGCTAGGCTCATCAGCTATTTGTGTCCACAAGTTCTGTAGCTTTGAATTGAGCCAATCTCAGACTGAAAGTCTTTGGAAAGAAAAACCTGTACCTGCCTTTCACGCATGCAGATATTTTCTCTCTTGATATAATTACATAAACAATATAACAAAACTGTGCATCTATTATTTGTGTTGAATTGAATATTGTAAGCAATCTGGAGATGATTGAAAGTGCACAGGAGAAATACACACAGGTCATATGCAAACACCACACCGTTTACTCTGAGGATTCAGGGGATTAGTTGTGTGTAGTGGGTCCCGGGCCAGTCTCCTGTGGCTCTATGGATGGCTGACTGTACGTATAGAGCTCACATCTAGTTTTTAAGCTTTAACTTCGTGAAGTGCATTTACCTTGAATCATGTGGGGCCAGAGCCTAGGGTATTTCTTTCCTAATCTGGATATGCTGCTGTGCACCTGTCATCCCGCATACTCAGGAGGCTATGACAGGAAGATGGTGAAGCTCAGAAGGATGGCTCACCTGAGCAGGAGAGCGAAGGCGTGCTCTCTATAAGTAAATAAATTCTGTCAAGAGTACGTCTGTAGGCAAAGGCACTCGCTGTACAATTAACATGACTTGAATTCAATCACATGAACCTACATAAAGGTGGAAGAAGAGAACTGACTCTGCCTGCTAAGTGCTGGGATTAAAGGCATGTAGCTCCACCTTCCTTAAAGAGAGGGTCTCACTGTGTAGTCCTGTAACTACTCTGTAGACCAGGCTGGGCTTTGAATTCCCAACTCACAGAGCTCCATCTGCCTTCCTATCAAGTGCTGGGATTAAAGCCATGTGCTATCCCTCCCCTCGAGGGGAGAGCAGCCTTGGCAGGCCACAGAGGAAGACAATGCAGCCAGTCCTGATGAGACCTGATAGGCTAGGGTCAGAGGGAAGGGGAGGTCAGTGCACTGGGGGAGGGGCATGGGAGGAGATGAGGGAGGGAGGGTGGGGTTGGGAGAGGACAAGGGAGGGGGCTACAGCTGGGATACAAAGTGAATAAACTGTAATTAATAAAAAAATAAGTTAAAAAACAAAACATGTGCTGTCATTCCAAGCTAGCAAAATAGTTTTAAAAATGAATTTACACACATACATACATGTTGATTTAGCGTAATGCTAGTTTCCTTGACCTTTTTGTAAAGCACTAGGAGAGTTTTGTTTAAAATGCACAGATTTGGAACCACGCCGTGGGAGTCTCACAAAGCTGAAACGGTTGGAGCCCCGGTGTCCTTCGGTATGCTCCTGCCTCGTCCCACAAAAACTGCTTTTTGTGTCTGTCCTTCCCAGATCCTTTCTGAGGACTGTTTTAGGAACTGTTAATAGAAGCATGACTGAGAGGGACCAGTTGTCAGAGGAACTCACGTGACTCCCAGCCCTGCAGGGCCGAGCATTGGTGTGGGAGGAAAGCTGGCTTTCACCACACGTTTTTATGACTCACTTCGGTATCGCAGGTCTACCTGTCCGTGCCGTGTTTTGATCTGTATGAGAGGCAGTCTTTGAACCATGTGTAGGTGATGATCTTGTTTTCAGTGAAACCACTCCAGCTGTCCTTTCTCCAGAGAAGCTTGTAGCTCAGGGTTAGAAAGATGGCTTAGTATGTGTGAGGAGGGCCTGGATTCAGTCCCTGGTCCTCACCCTCTCAGAAAAAAAAGTCATGTGATAGTTATCTATAGTAGATGGCTATTGTCTCATAGATAGTTTACTTTCAAAGATTGTAACTTAATAGCCACTACCCCCTGGTCCAAAGTAGGGACGACGCAGTTAATAAAGATAGCTGTGGCTAGCATTTGAGTGTGATGACAGCATCTGACTGGAGGAAAAGAACACACTTATTTTCTTTGGCTTGGGTGTATTACTCATTTCATTGTTTTATCTCCTACCCCAGAACTTGTTAAGCACTGCAGGACATAAACCATGGTCCCATGTGACCTCTTCACTCTCTCTTAGTATTCACTCATAAACACCTGCAGTTACATCGGGTTCCAGCCAGCACATTTTAAAATGCATCTTTGTTATCTAGAATTGGGTTAATTATGCTTTTTGGTTTATTATATATTATCAGGATCACTTGGAGATAAACAGAGGAGTCTAATGTCTTGAATAGATTTTTTTCTCTCTCTTGAGTTACAGTTGTGTAATTGAACTCAGTAAATCTTACGCCATAATTGCTGCCTAAATTGTCTAAATATTAGGATAGCTTTTGGCAGTTTTGGAAAGTTTGACAACCACACAGACGTTTATGATAAGGATAAGGGTTTGGGTTCAGAGGATGAAGTCATTCGCTTCTTCCATTATTCTTTCATTATTGCACAACTCTAAGGTTGAGCGATAGATGTGTGCTTGGATAAATGATGTGGGGAGTGGTAAGGCTTCCACAGACTGTTTTCTCTTGTTAGAGCATACCAGTCATTTTCAGAGGGCACCTATACCAGGAAGAAGGTGGCTACAGAAGACTGGAGGTATCCTAAGAAGACTGTGATCTCATTTAGCAGCCTTGTGTTTCTTCCAGCCCAGGAATCCTCCTCCAGGCTCCTACGCCACAGAGACATTTCATCTGGCTTGGGATCCTTCCAGGAACAGGACACTTACCCCTCATCACCCCTTTTCTTTCTTGAATAACTTTAATTATGAAAAATAACATGGGTTTTTCTTGAGCTTAACTGTGCTTTTTTAAAACTTAAAAAACAACAACAACAACAACAACAAAAAAAACAATCCTTTAAGCTTTTTGGTCTCTACCTGACGGAAAAAAACAGTAGTGGTGGTTAGTTATAATAGTCAGCTTGACACAGCCAAGAGTCACCTGGAAAAAGCCTCACACTGAAAGATTGTCTATACTGGGTTGGGCTCTAGACATGTCTTAAGTTAAGGCCCAACCTACTGTGGGAGGCACCATTCCCTAGGCAGAGAGTTCTGAACTGTGTGAGTGAAGAGACCGAGATGAGTGCCAGCAAGTGAGCATGCATGCATTCATTTCCCCCTGCTTTTGGCTTTGGATGTGATATGACTTGTTGCTTCAAAATTCCTGCCACTGTGGCTTCATTGCAACAATGCCTTCTAACCTGGATTTGTAAACTAAAACAAACCCTTTCTCCCATAAATTGTTTGTTTTTTTTTTTTTTGGGGGGGGGTGAGGTGGGCATCAGGGCACTTTATCACAGAATCAGAAATAAAACTAGAACAACAGTCATCATGCTCATCAGGAATTCCCTAAAGTACTGGCAGAGGCGGGATGATTCCACATGCTTTTTGACTTGTGTTGTCGCAGTGTAATTCTTACAGTGTGTGATCTTTACAGGGCCGGCTCAAGGCAGCAAGAATTTGTGGGGTGTAGGGAAGGTGCCCTCCTCTTTGCTATGGTGAAAGAAGGGTGGTTTCTGCCAGCTAGTGGCATGCTGCTGTGGGAAATGGATCTGGAAAACGCAGGTGCCATCGGTGTTCAAAGGAGAGAGAACCATGCCAATTTCAGCCGCATTAGAAACATCCCACTGTTAGGAGGTGTTGGCACAGGTAGGCAGGATTGCTATTTTTGCAGGCTGAGACTAGGAGAAAGCTACTGCAGTCAGAGACCGGTGTGTTCCAAAGTTCGGCGATGGGAAGGGAGCATGACAGTATCCATAAGGGGGGTGGTGGAAGATTCCTGTCGGCTCAGCTTCTAGTGTCTGGGAAGGTGAAGGAAATGGACACACCAAGCTCATTGCTCAAGCCAGCTTGGTTCATGGCCTTGGGTCCAGCCACTTGCTGATTTCCACTTCAAGAACAGAGCCTTGGGTTCCCCAATCCGAAAGTGGTGATCCATGTCCGTCCAGTAGATTCCACAGTTGAAGTGACCCTATCCCACGACCTCATCTTCAGTAGAGGATGGAAAACGAATGGGGAGTTGTTATCACTGAGTTTGCCGGCTAGGGAGGGAGGAGGCAGGCGGCAGTAACTCCTGCTCTAGGGTGCTGCCGTGACGTGTGGATGTGAACGCGTCCCTGTCCTGCAGGCTCCTGTGTCTGAGCCGTAGGCCCGTCAGTGATGTTGTTGTGGAACGTGAACCCTTTGGGGAGTGCGGCCGGACGAAGCGGGTTTCTGGGGCTTGGTTTCTGAGGGTTATATAACGAAACCTGTCTAGCTCAAGCCCCCACCCCACCCCGGCATCCCGATCTACCAAAATGTTAGAAAGTTAAGTCACAAACTCCCGCCCACATGGCAGAAGCTGCCCTCTGCTATGAGAGCCTTACCCTCTCAAACTGTGAGCCCCAGCCAATCCTTCCTTTCCTAAGTTCCTTCTGTCAGGCAATAGCAGTGAGAAAAGCAGCTGGTATAGGTGCAGAGTAATTGGTAGAGGGGTAGTGGCAGAGGTGGCTTCCCTGCGGGGGAAGGGAGGCTGGCCATGGCTGTGGGGAGTGTCAGAGGGGCCACACCGATGGAGCCAGTCAGGTTAGCAGGACTGGAAGCAGATTTAAAATCTAGAGGAGTAAGAGGAGATAGGTCACCTCAGGTTTTTATAGGGGACAGGAGAATTGGGCAAGAATGGTAAGTTCAGGATCCGGCATGTTGAGGAAGCAGGTGGTCGAAAAATTTCATGCAGAGAGAGCCTACAGCAGCTGGGAGCGGGAGGCTGGACTTGAGGAGTGAACGTGAAGGCTCAGCATGGAGAGAATTACTCAATGTAGGCCGTTAGCTTGGAACACAGGCCAGAACGTGCAAGGGCTGATGGGGATTGCATAGATCCTGCGACCTAGCTCGGGTATGTGGAAAAGGAGCCAGTGTCAAACTAGGCTTTTCTTAAAGCAAAAGGAGGGAACTCATGAGAAGCAGTGAAAAGTGGAAGGCACACCTTGACACACTTTTTAGAGTATCTTAGAGTTGTCAGGAGACAAAATGCTTGACATTGCTTTACACAACGCGCGTGCTCTCTCTCTCTCTCTCTCTCTCTCTCTCTCTCTCTCTCTCACACACACACACACACACAAAGTCAATCCAAACACCCTCTATTACTGAGACCTGTTGATTTCCTCAGAAGAGGATTTCCTTCAGGAAATTCTCTGCCCTTCCAGGAAAATGTGTTTATATTTAGAAGGTTTCGAGAGAATGCCTATTGTTAAATTTTCATTTGACTGGATTATCATTTGGAGGCTGTGAAAATGCTGTGATGCCCATGTGTCAGTTGTGATGAGGGGGCTTCTTTTCTTGCTGAGAACCCTTAGGTTCTGTCCTTGGTGAGTGTTTCTTTCTGGCTCCATGACCGTGGGAACCTGGGGAGGGCTGGAAGGAATCACACGGTAGACTTGGTCTGACTCTCTGACCAATGAGAAAACGGAGGCCGAGAGCAAGTGGCACTGACTCAGTGTCACATAGCTCAAAGGAAGAAGAGCCTGTTTTGAAAAAGGACCTTATCCATTCCCCACAGACCAGGTCCTCTTGGTTTGTTCAAGACAAAGATTCCCAGCAGGAGAGGAACATTTGACTACAGAGCTTTGCTGAGGGAAAGAGCAGTCGGACCTTACTGAGGACTGCAGCATCCCTGTGATTCGTTAGCAGACCTCCCTAATGAGCGTTTCTTTTGGAGGAAGGAGCTAAAACACCAGGAAGGAAACCATCATCATTGGAGGTTTCTATTGAGCATTAGCAGCCTTGAGCATTCACGAAGGCCTAATGGCACTTCCAGATCACAGTCTGTGGTTGAGGGAAGCCAGAGCAGAAACTTGAGAGCAGGGACCATGGGCTCTGCTCACTCTCAGGCTGGTGCTCAGTTAACTTTCTTACACAGCTCAAGATCCGCTGCTCGGGAATGGTGCTCGCACAGTGGGCTGAGTCCTCCCCCGTCTACTGTCAGTCAAGACAGTATTTCACAGACATGCTCACGGGCCAGTCTGATTTGGGCGGTTGTACATTTGAGACTCACTTCTCGGATGGCTAGAGGCAGTGTCAAGTTGACCATTAAAACTGAGTGGGCTAGTGAGAAAGCCAGGAAATGGTAGAATTAGGACTACACTCATTCATTTTACCCTAGAACCTGCACATGTATCGTCTAGTTTTTAGTCAATGAATCTGTTGAGAAGAATATTTTTTCTTTAATCCTCAGTTCTCAGAAACCCATTGAATTAGCCTTTATTGGGGGGGGTATACCCTTACTTTAGTGTTGTTTCAAAGTGCCTAGGAGATACCATGGGTAAGTGCTCCCCAAACTGCTAGGAACTGCTATGCTCCCATCTATGCAAAGCCCCCATCTTCTGGGAGCTTGTCCCTGTGCCTGGGGTGGAAGTAAGAGTGGGCATTTCTCCCCAGTGCCAAGGTGATGATGTGCTACTAGTCTCTTTGGGATTCCTGACTCGAGTGAAGGCTAATCTCCAGTGTCCCCTCACCCTCCCCAAGCTGTCCAGCTTCATGGTTATTGATAACTCTCCCGTATTCCTGATATTTACCGTGTGTCGGCCTTCTAAGAATGCTGTATACCATCTCTCCTGTGTCCCCAACAGTCTGTAAAGGAGGCATTATTTCCCCTTGTTATAGATGAGAAAATTGTGACTTACTGAGTCCAGCCACTGGGGCTGACCAAAAGGTTTAAGTTTCTCAGGTGATTCAAAGAAACTATGAGATCCCTGGCCCAAGTGTATTAAGCCCCTTTCAGTGTGAAAGGGGTCGATGTCTGGAGACACACGATGCCTTGCTCTTTCCTTCCCACTCCTCCACCATCCCAGAATATGACCCCCCCAAACATCAAGAGGATCTTTGTATTTACAGAGGGGAGAGAGAGAGAGAGATAGAAATAGAGAGAGAGAAACTGAATGAGAATGAATGAACATATGAGTAAGAAAACAAGTGAGAGCCAGGGTACACAGTTTGGGGGCATGGGAACTGGAGAGGTAAGTTGGGATTGGCACTTGGTCCCTGTAAGCTACCTGCCATTCACAGCATTGTTTCTGCAGAAAAATGCACTACTTATCCAGTGGACCCTGTCAGAATGGGTTGTGGCTGTGCAAGGGTCTGGCTGTGGCTTTTTATTGTTCAGGGTCATCAGTATGTGACAAGCTTAGATAGGCAAATACGCCATATTTCCTAAAACAAATACTGAATGGATAAAGGCGACCTGTAGTTCTGCCTAGGTAAGGGACTCTGTTCCTTGCAGCTTGGCTCCCCCACATAAGGTTTAAGTTCTCCCATGGCCAAGCACGTTCAGCAGTGACGGCCTTTGCTGATGCAGTCAAACGCTGCCAAAAGGGTGGTCAGGTCCTGCAGCAGTCACTGGTGGAAAGTCCTCTCTGAACCTTTCTCTAGTTGTTGAGTGTTTTGACCAGGCAAATGACCATAACGATGGTCAGGTTGCAGGAAAGTGGATCTGGAAAAGTATGCTAAGTGAGGTGATCTAAACTCAGAAAGACAAAAACTCCATGTTCTTTTTCATAGGAGGCTCCTAGCCATAGTGTGTGTATGTGTGTGTAAATTTAATAAAGTCTAACAAACTAGAAAGGAGAGCAAGGAAGGTAAAAGTAAGTGAGGATGAAGGACAGAGGGTTGACAGAGACATGAGAAAGGAGAGGAGACAAAGTGGGGACATCAGGGTAACAAGCGTGCAGGAGGCAATGGGGGAAAGGAGAGGCTATTTGACATATTTAAAAAAATCCCATAACCATACCAAGTATCTTGTGTACTAATTTAAAACACTAATTAGCAAAAACCCAACATAGCGGTTTAGTTCCAAGGTGGAGTATGTTTCGTTTCAGCTCTCAGCAGCCCTTGTTGTCTACTCTTGAATAAGTACAGAATAAGTCTGTAATCAGCTCATTGCATCTGTGCAGGTGACGAGGCAGGTGCAGTGTCCCCCTGAAAGAGAAGGTTTGCTAAGAGTTCAGTAGGGTGGGGTGGGGAAAATCCCTTTCTCCTTTTCTGCCTGAGAGGCTGGGTCTGGAGTTAGGGTAAATGAGAACGGGGTATGTGCTCCCAGGACGGTGTGAACTCAGGTGTGAACCTGTGATTCTGACTCCAAAGCTTGTGTTCCTCAGTAGCACATACTGTCACATCCTCTGTGGTAGTTTGAACGAAAATGGCCCCTTTAGGCTCATAGGGAGTGGCCACTGTTAGGTGTGGCCTTGTTGGAAGAAGTGTGCCAGTACAGGTGGGCTTTGAGGTTTCAGAAGCTCAAGCAAGAGCCAGTGGCTCATTCTCTCTTCCTGTGGCCCGTGGATCTGGATGTAGAACTCTTGGCTTCTTCTCCAGCACCATGTTTGCCTGTGTGCTGCCATGCTTCCTGCCATGATGATAACATGCTTTACTTTGTAAGAGTTTCATGGTCATGGTGTCTCTTCACAGCAATAGAAACCCTAACTAAGACATCCTCCGAGCCATGCAGCCAGGTGGTGAAGGAGCATGGAACAGAGTCTCTGGAAGGAGAAGTTTCAAGAATGAGTGTACTGACTCATTGAATGAGAATTCACAGAATGGTAGAACTATCTTCAAACTGTGGAAAGGAGAGGAGTGGATGAAAATTATGAGAAGACAGATTTCAACTCAGGGAAAAGAAACATCTTTGATGAATGAATGAGCCATTCCAAGATAAACTGGGCTGTTTGGAAGTCCTTATCCTTGTTTTAAGTGCTTGTTTTGAACAGGGTTATTTGGTGGGGGTGGTGGTGGTGGTGGTGGAATTTTAGTCCTTGGATGAGCTTGTACTCATTTTGAGAGCCTATTTGTTGTTTGCCAAAACTTTTCCTGGGAAGACACTGCACACATTTCTTTTCACCACAGATCGAGAGAGCCCACAACACACCAAAGTACAGAGACCACCAAAGTCTAATTTGGTGAACCAGTGAGTTTTATTGGGGTTATGTACTGAGGGCTATAGATGAGGAGTAACTTCCAGGAGCAGAAATGACTCACAGACAGCTGTACCACTAAAGCCCACCCTAGCACAGGTGACAGCTCACAAAAACTGGGAACACGGAGCACATTGCACACCCTCCAGGCAGGCCAACATGTCAGAGAGTGTCTTTCCGAGTGACTCTGATCTACACTTTCAAGGCAGCTGGTCTGGTCTCAGGCGTCCGTGTATCTGGTAGTCTTCTTTTCTGCTTGGCTTGTTGGAGAATCTTCTTTGCCTCTTGGCTTCTTTAGTTTTAGAGGGAGGGGCCTAGTGAATCTGGTCAGTTTCAGGGACTTCCTGAAGCTCTTTTGAGTTGTTTACCCACTTGCTTAAGGAGCTGCCCAGCAGGATGGGATGTTTTGGTCTCAGGAGAAGCTGTTACCCAACAGCCTTTGCCACAGCTGGACCAGTCTGTACATGGTCTTATAGACATATAGGAACTTTAAGGTAAGATGTTTGATGGACTCATTGTACACGGGCATGATGTGCTTTACAAAGCAGCTTTATTGAGGCTTCATAATATCCATGTTGTGCAGCATACAACCACATTAACTCTAGCCCTAGGAGATCTGATAACCTCCTTTTGTTCTCTGAGGTTATCTAGTACACATATGCACAGGTACAGTATACTTGGACATGCACACAGATATTCATTAATAGGTAAATCTTAAAAAACAGATTTATTGAGATATAATTCATAATGCACTCAGTTCACCTACTTAGAGTACACTTAGTGTATCACTTAAAATGGTGGCTGGATATATTTATGTATGATGAAGCTCTATAGAGTGTATAAAATAGCACAGGCCATGGCTAGTATTATCAACTTTTAGAAAGCTGCATTTATACTGGGTCATATTTAGTGCCTGAAAACACAGAGATGTGGAACCCGTGTTGGGGATTCTTGAATTTATTAATCGCATCTGTGATTGTCTGGGGCTTCAGTTCTCTTCTACATGGATCTCTCTACGTGGATGCTTGTTTTTTTTTTTTTTTTTTAAATTTATTTTATTTTACCTTTTATGACATGGGAACCCCTGAGGAAGCAAGCGTAAGTGTTATTGCTTGACCTTAATGCCTTGGTTCACAGGTTCACAGGGCCCCTTTGCATTTCATTGGTTGGAACATTCCCTGCCCATCTCAAAGTCAACAGTGGGGACCTGAGCTCTGCCTTTTGATGGAGGGCATAGAAGACACTGCCAAGAGGACATGGAGTTAGATGAATTTGTCTTTACAGACTAGTGGTTCCCAAAGAACTGCCACGATCTATTTCTTTTCTTTTCACTCCACAGAAGCCTGCTCCAAATCATGTCACCAACAAATCATGACAATAACGGGGACAAATGGAAGGGGAAAAAGGGTGCCAGGAATCCATGATCTGTAGGGGCTTTGGGTAGATTCTTGAGTAGCCAGTTTGACAGTTGGTTGTGAGGCCCATGATTAATGATGTAGCCCTTGTGGCCTCATTAAATCTTCACTTACAGAATCATTGTATGGAATTTCCTTGTTTTCTTTCCCCTAATTACATCCTCTGGTTGCAAACTGGAGACAGCTTAGCAGTTTTACATTGTGAGAAAACAAACAAGATTACTGTTAAGTACAAACTACTTAGGGCTTATTTTCAAGGCTAAAGAGTTACTTAGATTACAAGTTTAAAAACTCCCTTGACTATTCATTTTCTCGGAAAGCATAAAAATATAAAAAAAATTGGGAATTGTGAGAACATCATTATCGAGTTCATTATCAGCCATTGTTTAAAAAGCCTGGTATGATGAGTTAGGGCAGTAATTTATTTTGGGGCTGGCAGCTCCCAGCAGAAAGGTAGTTGGTGGTGGCATTTGCTCTTAATAGTTATTTAAACTTCTGCTTGTATACTGATTATATACTGTTTTAGATAGACTGCCTAGCTAGGAAACCTCATGGGTCCAGCTCTGGGGTTTGGTACATGCCTCTGCCTCAGGCTTTTTACGTGAGTGCTGGGGACTCGAACTCAGGACCTCATGCTTGCAACAACATGCACTTTACCAGCTGAGCCATCTCCCCAGCCCTTCAAACAATATAAGCACATACGGAAAGTCAGACTGTTATGAAGGAAAGAGCATTTGGTTTATTTACATTTTTACACACGTGAAACACTAATTCTACTACTGAGCTACACCCCCAGCCCTAGAAGGAACATTTTAAACTCATGTATTTACTAGGATAATTTCTCTATTTATAAAAATGTCAGAGACAAGAAAATCCGTTGTAAAATTTAATTTTATGGATTATTGTTTTGAAAGGAGGGATTTGCTTATTCCTTTCAGCTCTGCCCTCACAGGCCTGGGAGTCTACAGTTTTGTTTTAGTTTTAATTTCTGGAAATGGTTGGGTTACATTTCACAGCAGTGGGTCAGAGCCAGAGGGTTAGCTGCTTACAAGTAATTCTCTGCCCAGCATTTCCCTTCCATGTGGAGGAGTGACCTCGGATTTCACATGAGGCATCAACTGTTGGCCTGCCCAGTGGAAGAGTCTCATGGTCACAGTCCTTGGGGCTGTGTCCAGGGCTGCCCAGTGTATGTGTTCGCTGGCGATACTGGGCATCAGTGACCTTTGGAAACATCTTTATTTTAGTGAGGAAAAGCCTTGGCACAGCATGGATGGCATTTCTTCCACACTGTTCCATCGGAAGTCATATAATACGGCTATTAATTTACCTTCAGGAATGCTGTCAGACTCAAGTGGTGGTTTAGAAAGGCTCTGACTTAGCCATTTTTCTTCATTCACTTGTGAAGATCAGTCTGGAAATGTCTCAAGTCTGAGGAAGATCATAGAATGTTTTTTCTTCCTCTTCCTTTTCCTCTTCTTTTTTCTTTCCAGCTCTGTGCAGCCTGCTGGCATTTTACATTTTACTGAGGACAGCTTTACTCTGAAATGATTGAGTGTGGGAAAGAAACAACAGTAGCTAAGTGGGTTTGGTTCAATAAGGAAGGCTGTTTTAAGTTAGTGTAACATTCCAGTAGTTGAAATAAAAGATTGTTTCAGAAAAAGGGGCCTGTCTCTCCAGAGCTCCCTCACATGGTGTGCTAAGGTGTGGCCGGATGAATGGGGGTGGGGCATAATGACTGACACCTGTCTGGTGCTGCCCTGAGCCTAAGTGCTTTGCATATGCTAATAAAGCCCTCACTTTATTCTTCCCATTTTATAGATGGAAGAACCGAGGCACCACGATGCTAGAACCAATCTCCAGTCTGTGTTGGAGATCTGGCTTCTGTGGAATATGGCTTTTAACCGCCATGACCCTCCCTGAACAGAAGAAGTTACCTTTTATTTTCTCTCAGTTTTTTTTTTCCCCTCATTCTATCTTAAACCAAGTTTCAGAGTTTTGATTCTCAAGTTGGTAGTCATTTCAGTCTTATAAAAGTTATTTTGATTGCTTTAATTAAAAAAAAAAAAGGCATGCCTTGTTTAACGATTGTGGTTGCTGAAAATAAAAGAAGCCAGCTTTTTAGGCCCAGCAAATGGCTCAGTGGAATTTTCCGTTCAACTTGATGAGCTGAATTTGATCTCCAGGGCCCACAGGGTTGAAGGAGAGAACCTGTTCCAACAAATTGTCCTCTGAAATCCACACGTGTATTGTGTCATGTTCATGTGTGCATGCGCATGTACACAGACACACAAAGTATGTACAAACATGCACACTCATGCTATATAAATAAAATAGAAAGAAGCCTGCTTTTTGAATACATTATACAAGCAGATAACAATGCTTGATTTACTAACCAGTCATAGTAGATGAAGAATTGCTTTCAGAGTAAAAATAATGTGTCTTAACGTAGCGTAGTCGTTGTAAAGTCTAGTGTAAGGCATTCTAGCTCCCACATTGTTTATGTTGTATAACCTAGAGTCTTTAAAACTTGAAGTATGTTTAAGCTAGCATTTTAAGTGAGTTAAAGCTTCTTTTTGAAAATAGAATGTTGATTTTTGCTTCACTGTAACAGTTATAACAAACCATTAGAAAATCTGCAAAGTGTAATATAACTTAAACAGAAGTTAATAAATAATATAATTTTGCTGTCATGGCTAATCATTCATGTTAACATTTGAGTATATTTTCTTTCCACCTGTATTCGTGCTTCATCGGCGGTTTTGATTATCTTCTGGGATGCTGTTCCCAGCAAGAGGGCAAAGGCAGCCACTTGCCTCTCCATCCCTGCGGAGCTTTATCTCAGTGGGAGAAACAGTGACTGGGTAAAAATGTGACAGTGTCAGCGAGGGAATAGTGCCTGGAAGAACAAAGCGAGGGAGATGAGGATAGAGGCAGAGGGTTGATGTTTTAGAGAGCATCTTTCTGGGTAGTCGAGGCAAGCCCAGGGCCCGGGAACTGGCATGGAAGCTGGTGTGATAGCAGTGATGACTTGGGGAGAAGTGGACCAAGCTGGCCTGCTGTGGTTACATTTTACGGGAGAGTTCTGAGCGGGAGAGTCTTCTGGTTTTGCTTTAAGCATGCTCTCTCTGGCTGTCCTTGGGAGAACAGAAATAGGGGACAGGGCTGCCAGAGAAGGGTTTGTGGGTGGCAGTGAGAAAAAATGGTCAGATTCAAATTATATTTAAAGACAAGCTTACAGGATCTAGAGGTGGATTTAATGTTTGTTGTGAGGAAAAGAGAAGCCAAAAATGATAATAACTTGGTATTACATGTTAAAATGTTACTCTCTTCATATATTGAAATCCTAATCCCCAGTAGCTCGGAGATTGTTGTCTGTGGACCGAGGGCCAGTGTAGGTGTAATTAGCTAAGACAGGGTCATATTATCCTGCAGCCAGTGAGAGTTGTGGGTGGGGCTAATCCGTTGTGCCTCAGCCCTGAAAGCAGTGGTTTTCTATCTTACTAGTGCTCCTACCCTTTAATCCAGTTCCTCTTGGTGCGGTTAGCCCAACCATAAAATCATTTCACTGCTACTTCATAACTATAATTTTGCTACTGTTATGAATCATGATGTAAATGCAGAATATCTAATATGCAACCCCCAAAGGGGTTGTGACCTACAGGTTGAGAGGCACTGCCTTAAAGAAAGAAGATATTTAGGTACAGGAACAAACAGTCATATGGAGACGAGAACCATACCACTGCAAAGCTGAGAAATGCCACTTCCCAGAAACTGAAAGGGGAATGGCGTATTCATTCTCCCAGATATCAGAGGACACCAGCCCCTCTGATACCCTGACTGTAGACTTGTGGCCTCTGGAACTGTGTGGCAGTATGCTTCTGTTGCTTAAGCTACCTGGCTGGTGGGCTTGTTATAGTGGGTCCCACATCTGGGTACACTGGGCTGGTGTGTGTGTGTGTGTGTGTGTGTGTGTGAAGAGTGGGGTTATTCAGGAAGAAGGATACCAGGAAGCAAGTCTTGTTTGAAGCAGAGAGAGGAACCAGAAAATATGCCACGTTTGAGAACCTTGTCCCGGATGCAGGACATGGTGGTGTAGGTGGTCTGCAGTTTAAGTGAGAGGATACAGCCTGTCATCTAACTCGGGGCTAAGTGAGGTCGGCAGGAAAGGTGTCCTATCGGAGGAAGGCAGCCTGGGAACTGTAACATTTAGAGGTTGGGAAGAGAGAGAGAAGAGAGGAGCCAGAAGAGTCTGGGGAGGATTCAGTGAGAAGGTGAGAAGGTGGGTGTCAGTTATGGCATCTCAGTAGTAAAAGGAGGGGAGTGATGAGGATGAGGGATAGGTCCATCGTGGCCCGCACTGCTGATACCAGGAGGGAGGAGACTAAAAGTCCCCACTGGATTTGGCAACCTGAGTGTCACCGACTACTCAGACAAGATCACATTCATCAGGGAGGTGGAGGTACAAGCCTGATTGGCAGGAGATCAGGAAAAAGTAGGAACTTCAAAACAAAGTTGGCATTACACCATAAGTGCTGTTCATGTCCTTGGAAGTTCTTTAAACATTGCTTTTAATGAAGGTATCACATTCCAGGATTCTTATCTGATCTCTATTGGTCCTATGAGTAGAATGTTTGCAATTTTTGTGCCATATTGATTGCAGAACTGCAGTGGGCTTATTTGAACATCATAAGATCTCCTACATTAGGAATGCTATAGTTCAGTGGGATGTTTGATTTAGGGTTTAATCCTAAAATGGTTGCAATGGATATCTCTCACTGGACATTTCTCTTTTACATGTTATTTAATTGACTAGGACACACAGAAGACCTCTGGATGGGAGCAAGTCTGAGAGGGATCACAAAGTGAGACAGAAAGCCAGAGGTTCAGGAGGAGCTCAGCAACCCACTCTGTGGGAGGTAACTTGGATCCCTAGATGACTACTTCATTTTTTCTCAGGGCAGTGCTCCCCGCCCCCCCCCACCCCCCGTGGCTTAATACCTCCACTCACCCTCCACTACTCTGGACATCTTTGCACCAAACCCCAGGCTTTGAACAGGAACCTTCATATCACATCAGGGCCCCAGGGAAGACCACACTTGGAACAGGGTCTTTTAAGATGTGTTTAGTTAAGGAGAGGTCAATAGGGCAGACCTTGATCCAGTATTAATAGTGCCTTTCCAAGAGAAAATTTAGTCAGAGGTGCCAAGGAATGATTACATGACAGCACAGGGAGAAGATGGCTGCCTGCAAGAGAAGGACGGAGGCCACAAGAGACCAGCTTTAATGCTGGGGTTCACGTTCTGTTTTTCTCTCTCCTTGTTTGTCTCTGAAGTTCAAGGTGTCAGAGGCATCTTCCCCAACTCCATGAATCCCCTGGAAATCCACAGTACACCCTGTTCTCTATGATTATCATAGTTGTTGTTACTTCTCGTTGGTTGTCTAGGCTGGGCTGTAAGGGGTGTGTTTTCCTGCTTCTGGTTCTGTCCCTGGGATATGTGACAATGCCCAGTGGAACGGAGCGCAGACTTCTTGCTCAGTGCTTTGCTGAAGGGACAGGGGAAACTTGCCTAAAGGTATGGAGCTGAAGGAGGAGGCCCATCAGATTCAGGCCTGTGCTTGTCCTCACCTGATGCACACACATCACCCTGCCTTCTCATGAATAGATGAGCTTGTGCAGGGAGGTGGACAGGTCACACTTGTAGGTTTTTGGTCCTTGGCTCGCTCCCTCTAAGAATTCTTTGCATCTTTTCTTTTACGATGATCTTCTTTAGATTTTATTTTAGTTAAAGTGTGCATGTGTGTGTGCACATGGTGGTCAGAGGAGGACATTGGATGTCCTATTCTATTGCTCTGCCCTTGACAGTGTTTTTCACTGGACCTGGGGCACCCCCCTCCCCGTCACACACACACTACTCTAGCCTTTGCCCCTCACCTTGCTCTGGGATTACAGGCACATGGGACCACACCCAGGCTTTTATGTGGGTAGCAGTGATTTGACTCATGATGCTATGCATGGAGTAAGCACTCTTACCCACAGATTCATGTCCCTGACCAGCCTCCATTATTATCGTAATATAATAACTCACAGATAGTGATTCATTGTCCAATTAAGGGCCTCTTGTATATATATGGGTTTGTGTGTGTCATGTGTGCTGGTACCTGCGGAAGCCAGGAGAGGGCGTTGGGCCCCCTGGAGCTGGAATCACAGGCCGTTGTGAGCTGCCTTTTGCAGGTGTTGGGTCCTCTGCAGCAAGCACTCTAAATCGCCTAATTTCCAGCTCCATGTAGCGATTAATAATTTTTTTGTGTGTGTATTGGACTCTGGTTTTCTGCAAAACAGTTCTCCATCTTTTTTTTACCCAAAGTTCATGGCTTAAAGCTAGCATTTAATAGGGGGGCTCAATGTTCAGACAATGAATGCAGATAGTATAGACAGTATTAAAACAAGCTTAAAGATTATTTAAAAGTTTTCTGTCTTCTCCCTAGACATCCAGAATGATTTTTATGCACATCATTATCGAAGTCTGTAAACTCCAAAATTGTTAGGTTCTTGCTTTAACCAGCTATGTACCAGCATTTACTACCGTGAAAGCACAAAGTAAATTTATTCCATTAATGGTAAAAGGAAAAACCTTGGGTAGGTTTAATCTTTGCTTCATTGATCAAAGAATGAGTCACAAATCAGGCAGTCCCCAGGCAGCACAGCTGAGAACTCCTGCCTTCAATGTGGACAAGTGACATTTCTGGACAGTACAGTTGAATTGGTTCCAGCCTGGCACTGTACCTCACTTGAGTTCGCTGCCTGTGACTGAAGCTCAGCTGTTGTCACTGACTGACACTCAGCCCTTTGTCACTGGACACTCCCAAGAGTGGACACTCCCAAGAGTGGACACTCCCAAGAAGGATTCTGGCTAGTTGACATTCGGGTTGACTAACCCTGATCCATAATGCTTGTATTTGGATTTTTTTTTTTTTTTTTTTTTTTTTTTTTTTTGCTTCCTGGATTTTGTTATATCTGCATAGGCAGAACGGAGTGTCTTCTGGCCTGGACTCAAGTCTGAGGATGGAATTTACTGAAGTTTCACGTATGTGTTACATTCGTTGCCTGAAAGTTGTACTATGCGTTTATTTTTCATACACCCCTGGTTCCATCGATCATATGGCATCAGATGTAGAGTTTTCTGCTTGTGGTATCATGCTGGTACTTTAACAGTTTGGGATTTTAGAGCCTCCATGTTTTTGGAGTGTTTGGGGATTTGGGGATAGAGTGCTTGTCTGTATTAAGCTTGCTTGCCAAGTGAGGATGCTCTGGCCAGTGAGCTTAACTTGTAGGTATTTGAGAAGTGGCTGAGCAAACAGTGAAATTCCACTGCACATGAGTATCTCCCAACACTTTTAAAGCTCATATTATGCTACAGTTCTGATTTTGAATGGCTTCATGCTAGCCATATTTTGCTCAACCTTTCGCAATCCCTTTGAAGTCTTTGTTGGTGTTAATAACACTGCCGAGGATACCAGAACACAGGAATAGTCACGGTAATTTTCCTCTTACATTGTTAGGTTACATGTCTAGACATTAGGCTGTGACACACGTGAGACATACTGCCAAGCTGCCAGGATGGGAGCGATGGCTCACCAGTACAGTGCCTACTGTGGAAGCATGAGGTACTGCGTTTGGATTCCCAGCACTCATGTGAAAGCTGGATGGGATGGCACAGGTCTCTAATCCCAGTGCTGGGAATGGAGTGGGATGACCCAGGCAGACGGAACCCTGGAGCTCATAGGCCTGCCAGCCTAGCACAGAGCAGGAGTTCCAGGTTCAGTGACAGGACTTGTCTCAAAAAATAAGGCAAGGAACGATCAAGGAAGATGCCCGGGGTTGACACTCACATATACACACATGCGCACACCCATACAAGCACAAGCTTCCATTCACGAACGCACATATTACGGGGGAGAAAAAGGATGTAGTACCTCTCACAACAGCACCTCTTCCTGACACTTTATGTGTGAAATGTAGCCACAGTGTTCCTTCCTTAGTTGAACTTCTTAGGGTGATGTCATTGGTTTGGATGGTACCCACAGATTTATTTGGTACTCGCATTTTCCCCTTTGTTTTAACTTAATTCCCTCTATCCCTTCCTCCCTCCCTTCTTCCCTCTCTCTCTCTTCCTTCTTTCTTTCCATATGACAAAGTCTCACGGTGTAGCTCTGGCTGGCCCCGAACTTGCTGTGGTAGACCAGGCCGACCTCAAATACAGAGATCTTACCTGCCTTGAAGGGAACCTGCATAGCTCTGAGGACAATAGGCACATGGGGGCTGCTAGTGACATAAAAGCACCAAACTCCTGAAGGAGGCTGAACTCACAGAGGTCCACCTGCCTCTGCCCTTCCGTGCTGGCATTAAAGGCCTCTGCCACCAAGCATGGGTCTTTTTTTTTTTTTAAGAAATGAGTTTGGTCTAACTTTGTTAAATATAATATTTACTATTATTTTTCTAACAGTATTTTCTGAAAATTGCTTTCTGGTTTGTTTCCCTGCTTTTACTATTTTTTTTTAAGATTTATTTTATTTATTATTTATACAATATTCTGCCCAAATGTGTGCCTGCACGCCAGAAGAGGGCACCAGATCTCATTATAGATGATTGTGAGCCACCATGTGGTTGCTGGGAATTGAATCAGGACCTTTGGAGAACAGCTTAACCTCTAGGCCATCTCTCTAGCACCCCCTTTGCTATCTTTAAAGAGTATATAGTCTAAACTGCAGAATTTAACTCACCCCTGCCCGTGAGCAGCTGTTACTTAAAAACAAGCTTTATGAAACAGTAGCAATAAATCCAGAAAGAGCCTAGATAACTGTATTGTTTTTCATTATGCAACGTGATTTAATTTCGTTATTTTTTGTGGGTGATTTTTACAGTTCTTGGTGGTGTCAGGAAGGATAATCTCAGCCCAGTTAACTACCCATTTTAAAATAAATCAAACACTCCTGCTGAGCTCAGGGTAGAGAACCGGAGACCTTTCACAGCACTTGGGGGCTGCTGAGTGACATGAAGGCAGCAGCCTCCTGAAAGAGGCTGTGCAATTCTGCACACGGCCTTGGAGGCTTGCATCCCAGGACTTGTGCCGCACTCAACCGCCAACGTGGTGAAGTTGTTGCTTAGAAAGGCAGACCATGTGGATGCTGAAAGTCAGGGAAGTCTGAGATGTTTCATTCTGACTTAGAGAGAGGCGAGCATAACGACGGCAGACAGAATGATGACACTGTCAGTGTGACAGACAGACACATCCATACAGCCTCGAGTACTTCAGATGGATTTTCACACTGATGACAGAACTCCATAGAGTCGACTCAGGGCTTGAAGAAATGTGGTCCTTCTTTCCAGAATGTTCAGTTACGTGGAATTCCTCGTTATGGCAGAGGACTGGCTAGAGCAGTCATTGGGAGGTTTGGATGTTGATACTTTCTCTTTAGGGATTGAGGAGGAGGCTCACCCAGGGCTGTTTACAAGGAAATCACATTATTTATTTGGGTTTGGCACGGGAGAAGTTAGCTCAGTCTTCAGCTTGTGACCTCACTGTATGATTCTCGTGATCTGATACTCTTTCGTGTTGACTAACTTCAAAGGGCAGCTGGGCAGGGTCCCGAAGCCACACACGGAATGACTGCTCACCTGCTGTCTTAGCTCACTGAAGGCACAGCTCAGCTCACATTTCTACCCAGGACATATGTGGCAGACATGCTGCAACTTGTTTGGAGAGGAGGGCAAGGGGCAGGGAGTCACAGTGAGCCGTGTGGGCTGTGGCAGCCTTTAAATATAACCAACGGTTATGCTTTTAGATGAGAAGCAGAGGAGGCTGGGATTCAGGGCATGGGTCGCTTCCTAAAAATAAAGTCACTGAACTTTGAGAGAACTTTAGGATTAGCTTTGTCAACCCGGAGTAGCTGCCAGTGGAGAGAAATTTGAAACTGTTTACCATTTGGGCCCAAAATGGAGCATTGATCCAGTTGTGACTGATTCAAATGGCAAATGTGTTTCTGCAAGGCCAGCCTGGGGCATGAGCATGGACGAACTTTTGCAGCCCACCCTGCTCACCCAGATCTTGGCAATGGTGGCACTCTGCAAGCCCCGAGTTCATTTTGTCTTGGTGGCAATTTCTGCCAGCTGTGACAGACCTCGCTATAGTATCACTTCTTTACCTTGTTCCCAGTTGCCTTTTGTTTGGTAATTAAAACACCTATGTTTTGTTTTTTTTTTTTGTTTTTTTTTTGTTTTTTTTTTTTTTGAAAAGTAGAAAAATATAAAAGGTTTAACAGCAAACATCCACATATCTATTACCTATAGTCAATATATGTCTTGTTATATTTGATACTCATTTTTTAATTAATTATGTGTGTGTGTGTGTGTGTCTTCACTCGAGTCCAGGAGGCTTGGAGGATAGAAGAGGGATCAGAGCCCCCAGAGCTGAGGTTACAGATGTTTTGAGTGGCCTGACGTAGGTGCAGGGGCTGAACTTAGGTCATCTGTAAGAGCAGGGTGTGCTCTCAACCACAGGGACATTGCTCCAGTACCTCCTCTTTCTTTTTTTTATGAAAAGTCATTTGAGCCAACTATGGTGCACATCTGTAGTGATGACACACATCTGTAACATCAACCCTCAGGAGGCTAAGGCTGGAGGAACGTGGGTTCCAACTTGGGCTATATTGCAAGACCCGATCTCAAAGAACAAAACAACAAACAAACAAATGGCAAACCCCGAACAAAACCATAAGAAGAAATTCCCAGAAAAAGACCTATATTTTCCTCTGGTATTACTTCTCTTCCTTCCCAGAGAGGACAGTGTCATAAACTTAGTGTGATGCCAACAGATATGTCAAACTTTCTGACATTGAAATATGACATTGCCATTTACAAAGTTTAAACTTTGGAATTATAAAAGTGAACAGAAATTGAAAAACAATCTTAGGATGCTTTAAGGAACTTCAAAGCTCTGTGTTGGGTGGCATGCTGGTTCAATGTGGTCCAGGGGCTGCAAGCTTACATTGCTTCCACAAAAGCACATGGCGTTATTTTAAAGTTCAACTGGAAAGTTACAACATGATCATGTAATTAAAAGAGTAGCATCCTGAGATTGAGGATGCCTCAGTGAGTAAGGATGCTTACTGGACAAGTGTGAAGACCGTAGCACAGATTCTTAGCATCCACGTAACAGCCAGGCATGGCCTTGTGTGCCTGTGACCACAGAGTTGGGAAATGAAGACAAGTAGATCTCTGGAGCTTGTTGGTCAGCAGCCTAGTGAGATGGCAAGCTTCGGTTCAGTGAGAGACCCCGCCTCAAAGGAATAAGGCAGTGGAGAGTGGTGGGGAAAGACATCACCTTTAGCTCTCACTGACCTTCCTTATCAGGTATGACAGTTTGTAGATTTTCCAGTAATTCGTATATATAAACTAGAGACTACAAGTGATGATAAATTTGTGTCTTGTATTCTGGCATAATACATAAGACTTTTTTCTGTTTTTGCTTTGTCACATTGCCTGGACGCTGTTAGAGGTTAGGATGAACATTTAGGCTTGTTTCCAGCATTGATAGGAATGCTTCTGCAATGTGCTTATAATATTTGCTGAGGATCTTGGTATGTTGTTTGTGGGATTTGCTGTAGATACTGTTTAGTAGAATAAGGAAATCCCTGTGTATTCAAAGTTGGCAAGCAGTTTTCATTTGTTGTTACGAGTAAGTCATGGATATTACTGGAAGCTTTTCTGCATTCCTTGAGTCAAATTCTCATCATCTTTTTTTTTTTTTTTTTAATATGGGGAATTACATTGTTTGGTCTGCTAACAGTAGGGGCATTCTTATGTTTCTAGAACCAATTTCATTTGCTTTTCTGCTTCTGAAAGATTGGCATGTTTGATCTATCAACAGTTCATTTAGCTATTTGCATCTATGTTTACTTTGTATATATTTTCGTTTTCCCATGGGAGGTACTCTTGTTTACTTTCATGTTGAGATACTGATTCCTTCACTTCATCCTCCCTCCCTCCTCCATCTCTTTCTTTTTTCTTTTAAGAGGGTCTTACATTGTGGTTCAGGATAGCCCTGAACTTGATGTGTAACCAACGCTTGCTTTTAATCTGGAGCAATCCTCTTGCCTTACTCTCCTTTTCAAAAGAGTTTATTTCTGGATTTTCATTTCATGTCCTGATTCCAGTACCTCAGAAGTGGATCTGCATCCTAGAGCATCTTAGAGGAAATCTGGAATTTGCCACATCCAGGTCCTGATGTGGCTATTCTGGCCTCCCCCTGTATCAGGTGATGGATGGAGATCCATTTGTAGGCCTTTTCGTGTGTCTCTGTGAAGGTCCCTTTTCTCCAGTCTTTGCTTTGTGCATTCCAGCTGCTCCACCTTCTGAGGTGGGCTCTGCCCTTCTGCAGGGCAGAGCTATCATTCTCCCCAGGCAGAATTCCTAGAGTGCTACCTGAAGGAGGTCTCTGACAGTAGCATTCTTCTTTCTGCTCTACCTCTCACCCCTTTCAGGATTCAGGCTTGTGTTCTTGCTTGTCCAGGATGGCACAGAAGAGGGTTTAGGTCTTATATTCAGCCTTCTAAGGCTTGTCATTCCGCCACAGCGGAAGGTCTGATTCTGTATCCTGGGCTCACCTACCTCTGTGTCCTGAGTGCTGAGATTAAGGCATGCAGCGTCACGATGGCTTTAGAAACTTTATTTTTTCTTTTTCTGAAGTAGAAGCAAATACTATGCTTTCTTGAATTTTGAGAAGGCATCTTACCCCACCCCCCCCCATAGGATCATAGTACTTTATTCACCACTAGGTTTTTCTTTCTGTTTCTAGTTTATTCCAACAAACTGTATATCTCTTAGGAGCTCTCCTCTCCTCTTCTCTTCACTTCTCTTCTCTTCTCTTCTCTTCTCTTCTCTTCTCTTCTCTTCTCTTCTCTTCTCTTCTCTTCTTTCTTATTCTTCTCCCCTCCCCTCCCTCCCCTCCCCTTCTTTCCTCTTCTCTTTTTTCTTCCTCTATTGCATCTGCGTTTCTTAGCCTGACTCCTTAAGTTCAGAACTTAAGGGACTGAGTTGTGTTAGAACTTTCGGGACTTGTCCCAACTCTTCCAGCCCACTGCAGTGATCTTTTCCTTTGTCCTTCACTACTTTGCTTCCCTCCTCATAGTTCTACCAGGTACAGGGCTAACTATCATAGGCCTGGGACTTTCGAATGTTAATTTGATGGGCCAGCATCTGCTTTGAAGGACAGGAGATTATTTGATTGAGAGCCATACAAACCAAGGCCAGAAGTGAAGACATTATTATGCAATGGAGTTGGAGTAGTCTTTTTTCCAGAGATGTTTTTTTCATGTCAGCATCAGGTAAAGGCTCTCGGATGACCTGAGCTCCACTCCTGGGATCTACATAGAGGAAGGAGAGAACCCACTCATGAAGCTGCCTTTTGACCTCCATGCACGTATTATAGCGTCTGTGCATGCACATTCATGAACATAAAATAAATAAATAAATGTATGTTAAAAAAGAAACCACTTTGTTAACATTGTAGTGGTCTACATAATTCAACACGATGGCTATAGTAAAAGGGTAACATAAAACAAATGCTTTGGTCCTACTAAAAAATAACAGTACTGACCAGTAAACAGAGTGAAGTTATTCTCTAAAATCAACATCACTGAGAAGATTCATCTGAGACAATTAAAATGTACAGACCCAGTGATTTCTAGGCCATATCATATGTAGTGACAGATGAATTCGCACAGATTTTGCCCAAGGTTACATGAAAAGCATGAGTTCCTACCCTTTGAAGTCCATTTTCTGCTGGGCTCACAAAATATAATGTGGCTTTTAAGACTCTCAAATAAAATTCATTTCTTATTAAAAAAAAAAGAATTCAATAATATAAAAGCAGTTATGGTATGAAACTAATAAACTTTCAATTTGAGGACTAGAGAGCCGGGGGTTGGGTAGATGACTCAGTGGGTACAACGCATATGGCACTAAGGTCAGACTCCCCCCAAACCTATGTAAGATTCGGGTTTGTTTGCAACCCTGTACTTCAGGGAAATGCAGAGAAAGGCAGGTCTCTGGGGCTTGCTGGCCAGCCAGTTCGGTGGAAACAGTGAGCTGCAGCTTCAGTGAGAGACTCCATCTCAAATATAAGGTCAGGAGAGGCGGAAGAAGTGAAGTCACCCTCTGGCACACACACACACACACACACACACACACACACACACACACAGAGGTGAGCACACTGGCACACCCAGGGCCACAGACACATGTATACCACATAGAGACTTACACAGAGAGTACACAGGAGTCCTCAAAACCTTCCTGGTGGCTTAGAATTTCCAAATGCTGTGTGCCTGTGTTTCCCACGTGCGAGGCGTGAACCAGTCATCTTAGTCACCGGAGGTCAGGCTCCAGGTTCATAGGTGCAGTCCCCGGCAGCCCCGGGTTGTGTATTTCCAGAGAGTTCTCCAGGAATGTTTCTGTGCGTTGTACAGTGCTGTCCTCCAAGCAAAATATGCTTGTTCCCAAGAGACCATCCTGGTCTGGTTTCTCGATGTTCCCTCATAGAAGAGGAGGTAAGGAGGGTCCCTCATCCCAGGGTCTGGCCACCCCTCTCATCCATTTGCGTGCAGTTCTAGTTGCATGTGCTCTTGGCATCTCTGGGGGTGCTAGAGCACATAGGCTGGAAGGGGTGAATGAAGAAGCCATCATCCAGGCTGGGGGAAGACAGAGGCCCTCGGAGTCACCCAGGGTCCCGGGAACAACTTCTCGCCGTGCTCTAAGTAAATACAGTGAACTCTTTGGTGTCCCGGGTTGAACTTCTGTGCAATCGTCCTTTTGTTTGTGGTTTGGACCATGTTAGGAGTGGGTAGACGTGGGTGGCTCACATCTCGGCAGGGAAGGCATTCTCGTAACGTGGCTACTTCTGTCCTGGGCCCCAGAATTTGACAAGCACTCTTTCCCCTGAAATATGAGTAGCACTGTGCATTTAGTGCAAATGGTGAAGGAAAAAAAAAGCACTATAAAGTGTGATCGGAGGGCACGAGTTTGGCATTGTCCTGTCAGATGAGGGGCTTGGGGCTTGTATGGGGCGTTAAGGACATCTGTCCCTGCTGCCCCAGTTCAAGATAACCCCTGCTGCATACTCCAATGGACTCCTGTCCCAGCCTTGGTTGGACAACTGAAATATCTTCTTCTTCTTCTTCTTCAAAAATTTAATGCAGAAGGACAGTTTTGGAGATATTTATGTGTAATATATGGAATATTCTTTTTCTTCTAATTGGATTTATTTTTGAAATTTTATTGTTTTCTTTGTGTGTGTAGATGTATTCGAGGCTAGAAGTCAAAGTTGAGTGTAGTCCTCTGTTGCACCCCAACTTACTGTTTTAAGATCGTCTCCTATGGAATCTGGAGCTTACCAGTTTGACAAGGCTAGCTGGCCGGTAAGACCTAGGGGATCCTCCCATTTCTACCTCACCAATACTGAGATTATAACACCATGTCTGATATTTTAATATGGGTAGTAAGGATCTGAATTCAGGTCCTTACACTTGCATAGCAGGTACTTTAGCAAATGAGTCATCTCCCTAGCCTGAAGTTTTACTTTGTATGTGTGTGTATGTTTTAAAATTACCTTCTCTTTGTTTTCTTATTACATATAAAATTTGAAAAACAAATCACTTCCATTTTACATTCTAATCCATTTATGTTTTCCTAAAGACAGTTTCCCGTGTCACTGTAAGTGCAGCATTGGGTGATTTCTGTCCTTGGCCTTGCCCTGGGTACCAGCTCCTGCAAGCTATATCATGCAGCCTGCCTGAGAGATTAGTAGCTATTTGCAGGACACCTTGGGAGGAAGGAGGAGCGGAAATCATTCTCAGATGTTAGACTGAAACATGTTCCTAATTGAAAGCATGAAGAGAATGCATATATGAAAGTGCCTGGGGGCTGATCTCTGGCAGAAGCACCTGGTGAAAAGCCTGGTCCAGTACTCACTCCTGTCTGCTTCTGCTCACTTGGGTGGAGCCCGTTCAGCCCTGTGACATTCCCTAAATAGTAGTGGCCAGGGAAGCACTTGGAGCCCAGCATCTCAGCTCAGTCAGTGAGATATTGACAAGTTGGCCTCCTGAGTAACTCAAGAAGTGCCTGGCTTTTGAATTTGAATTCTAGAAGCCTAATAAAGGAATGGCTCCTGGGGACCATTTTAGAACTAGAAGCTATGGCAGTCCCACTGTCCTGAAATACTCATCGGCACCTGACCAAGGTTAACTGATGTAAGTCATGTCATCTACAAAGCTGGTTCCATCTTTAATTTTTTTTTCCTCCTCAGCTGTGTTGAAAAATGATGCCTGGTATTCTGATACTCAAGGGCCATTTCTTACTTGTTATAACTAATAGTAGTTATATCTTAGCATGATGAGAAAAGCATTTTTTTTCCTAAGGAAAACTAATAGATTTCAAGGCTGTTAGATGTTGGACATTTGGTTCTTCATAACCAAGTCTCCTGTGGTTCATGTGTGCTGGCTAGTTTTATGTCAACTTGACTCAGACTAGAGTCATCTCAGAACAGAGAACCTCAGTAGAGAAAATGCCTCTGGGAAGGTTGGGCTGCAAGCAGTAGGGCATTTTCTTCAGTAGTGTTTGTTGGGGGAAGGTCCAGCCCGTTGTGGGAGGTGCCATCCCTGGGCAGGTGGTCCTGGGTTCTATAAGAAAGCAGGCTGAGCAAACCATGAGGAGCAAGCCATTAAGCAGCACCCTCCGTGGCTTCTGCATCAGCTCCTGCCTCCAGATTTCTGCCACGTGTGAGTTCCTGTCCTGACTTCCCTCAGTGATGGACAGTGATGTGGAAGTGTAAACCAAGTAAATCCTGCCCAACTTGCTCTTGGTCTTGGTGTTTCACTGTAGCAATAGTAACCCTAAGACATAATGTCTCTCTTCTCTTTTGGAACTGTTCAGTGGACTGAACTGAATCAGCACTGGCTAGGAAATTTGGTAGAATGTTCTTAGGACGAAGAGTGTAAGTCTGAAGCTGACTATCAGCAAAGGGGCAGCAGCTAAAAGATTTACGACGAATACAGAAGGGTCTGGCTGGAACCTGCCAGCAACCTGCGGCATTACATAATGCAGTTCAAGTCAGTGACCTCAAAACTCCCAGGGTCCCTCACCCGTGTTCAGATCCACTAACACTGACCATGGCCCAGCTAGCTTTAGAACTCTGCCTGGCCACAAACCTGGGGTCTGGTGATTCAGAGTTTAGATGTCCTGGAAGACAGAGGATGAGGAGCTTGATCCTTGTTGGGTGCGTCCCAGTGGCATAGTGCTCACTGCCTGTTTGTGCCACCTTGTGCTGCTGGTCAGCCACCTTATTGCCATCATTTTTCCTAGGCAAAAACAGTGAGCTGGACCAGATAGTTAAGTCTCTGAAAAGTTTTGACAGGCAGCCCATGAGTGTGTGGAAGAAGTCTTTTCTAGGGGTTAGAGACTGTTTGTGGTTAAGTCCTGGCAAAAGCACTTAAACTTTTTAAAAATTTAAAATTAAATGTAAAGGCCAGGGGAGATGTCTCAGTGGGTAAGGCATCGTCTATGTAAACATGAAGCCCCAAGTTTGGCTGTCCAGCCCATGATAAGGTCATGGGCTTCTGTGATCCCATCCCAGTTCCCGCACAGAAGGGTAGGGTTGGGCGTCTTTGGATGTTGCTAGTAAAGATGAGCTTCTAGCCTCAGTGAAGATACTATCAAAAAAAGAAAGTGAAAAACAATTGAGAAAGATATCCCAGTGTAACTCTCTCTTCTTCATAGGCATACAATGCTTTTATAACACACATGTGCACACATGAAAATATACCTATACATATGTGTGTGGACCGTACGTGTATGGAGACACACACACACACACACACACAGACACACAGACACACAGACACACACACACACACACACACACACACTCTAAATTCAAGCCACAGAGTATAACTTAAAAGCAATGCCAGGATATGTCTTAGCTAGGGTTTTTATTGCTGTGAGGAGGTACCATGCCCACAGCAACGCTTACAAAGGCAAACATTTAGTTGGGTCTGGCTTACAGTTTGGAGGTTTAGTCCATTATCATTATGGCGGGAAGCATGGTGGCATGCAGGCAGACATGGTGCTGGAGAGGTAGCTGAGAGCTGTACATCTGGATTGGCAGGCATCAGGAAGAGAGAGTGACACTGGGCCTGGTTTAAAACATCTGACACCTCCAAGCTCACCGGCAGTGACATGCCACACCTACTCCAATAAGGCCACACCTCCTAATGGTGCCCCTCTCTATGGGCTTATGGGGACCATTTTCATTCAAACCAACACAGGAGACTTTAAGGTGCTTTTTTTTTTGTTTTTTGTTTTTTTTTTTTTTAAACCTGTCTTGTATTTTTGGGAAGACAGTTACAATACAATGTTTAAGAATGATGCTTTTGGGAAATCATGAAATTTGCAGGCAAATAGTGGGATCTAGAAAAGATCATTCTGAGTGAGGTATCCCAGAAGGAGAAAGACAAACTTGGTATATACTCGCTTATATAGACCTACAAGATATGATAAACATAATGAAATCTACACACCTAAAGAAGATAATCAAGAAAGTGGACATGGGTGAAGATGATCAATCCTCATTTAGAAAGACAAATGGAATGTGCATTCGCATGACAGGAGTCTACTGCAAAAGGCATCTGAAAGACTCTACCTAGCAGTGTTTCAAAGCAGACACTAAGACTCATAACCAAACCCTCCGCAGAGTGCAGGGAATCATAAGGAAGAAGGGGAGTTAGTATGATATGGAAAGGATAGAAGCTCTACAAGTACCAAATATATCCTGGCACAGGGTCTTTTCTGAGACTGACACTCAACCAAGGACCATCTATGGATATAACATAGAACTTCTGCTCGGATGTGGCCTGTGGTAGCTCAGTAACCAAGTAGTTTTCCAAAGTGAGGGGAACAAGGACTATTTCTAACAGGAACTCAATGACTGGCTCTTTGACCTCTCCTCCACCCCCAAGGGGAGGAGCAGTCCTGTTAGGCCACAGAAGAGGACTTTGCAGCCAGCCCTGAAGATACCTGATAAAACAGGGTCAAATGAAAGGGGAGGAGGTCCTCCCCAATCAGTGGACTTGGAAAGGGACAGGGAGGAGACCAGGGAGGGAGTGTGGGGTTGGGGAGGGAATGAGGGAGCGGGACACAGCTGGGATACAGAGTTAACAAAATGTAACTAAAAATAAAAATAAAAATTAAAACAACAACAACAACAACAAAACAATACTATTTCATGATTATGTAAAACAATAAAGCTAACATTTTTCTCCATTAAAAAAAAAAAAAGAATGATGCTTTTGACACCGGCTCACTTGGATTCAAATCCCAACTCTTCTATTTCCTAATGGTTTGTTTGATCTTTGTTCAGCCGCTTAAACTTTGCATTTACCAATGGAATGGGCATAATAAAATATGTACTAAAACTGTTTCCAGGGATTATATCAACATGTATACGATAGATATGCTCACTCACATGTATATGCTATATAAAGATATCTGTGTGACAGGTGCTCTTCATATATATATGAGTGAACCTACATATCAACAATCATATGTGAATTCACGTATACATGATAACATACATACATATGTATATAGGAAAGGTACCTATCACATAGTTGGCCACTGATAGGTATTAGCTGTCACTACCACCACCATTATCATCGTGCTTTCCTTAGGGGAACATCCAGTAGTCCACCCTTCGGAGGACATAGTGAAGTCTGCTGTGCTTTTCTTCAAAACCACGTCTTCTCTTGTCTCCTGCAGCGAGCTGTGTTCCGCCATGCCAGAATGAAGGGATGTGTCTCCGGCCTCAGCTCTGTGTTTGTAAACCAGGGACAAAGGGCAAAGCCTGCGAGGTCACAGCCGCCCAGGACACTGCGTCACCAGTCTTCGGAGGACAGAATCCTGGGTCCTCTTGGGTCGCTCCTGAGCAAGCAGCAAAGCGTACTTCAAGCAAGAAGGCAGACACATTACCGAGGGTCAGTCCAGTGGCCCAGATGACCTTGACCCTTAAGCCGAAGCCATCAGTGGGACTCCCCCAGCAGATACGTTCTCAGTGAGTGTTTTCACCTTGCTTCTAGCCTAGATGCATATTAGCCACTCTTGAACATGCTACTCTGAACTGCTCTCCTTGGCCCATTTGCAGAGATCTCTCGGACAATAATATCCTTCTTCCTTCTCAAGAGCTTCCATGTCAGATTCGTGTATCAAGTCTCTTAAAGATACTTATTTGATGAATGACTTTACCTTAGTGTAAACCATAGCCGAGCTAGGATTATAAGGATCAGGGCTGGAAGGGAATAGTAAACATACTGGTTTGATTGTGGAGCTGTAAATTTAAAAATTCTTTTCTGGGGTCTGGAGAGATGGCTCCTCAGTTAAGAGCACAGGCTGCTCTTCCAGAGGACTTATCGGCTTAACTCCCTCACCTACATGTTGGCTCGCAACTGTCTGTAACTCCAGTTCCAGGGGATCTGATGCCTTTTTCTGGCCTCTGCAGATACTAGGCATGCACGTTAAACAGGTGTGCATGCATGCAAAATCCCCAATAACACAATAAAATAAAAATAATAAAACAGTTTAATAATAAAACTGTTTAATAACAGTTTTTTTTGGGAGGAGGGAATGGGGTGTGAAACAATAATTTAAAATGGGAGACATGCAGACATTCTTTAGGATAATGGAAGAGGTAGGGTGTAGCTTTGCACAGGAGAGTGAGGAGGTAATTCCTCAGTTGAATGTTTCCATTCTGTACACTACAGGATGTCTCTCAGTTGCCATGTGGGCCCATTTTTGGTGAATGAGGTTGCTTTCTATTTATGGGAACCTTTTTTTTTCCTTGTTGTTAGGGAGTGCTGAATATGATGTGAACTCAAGGATAAGGAAAATTGTCACTGACTTCCTGAGACTCTGGTGACAAGCAGCCCGAAGACGGGCCCTTGTCCAACTGTCTCCTCTTAGTGAGCAGCTACACATGGATAATAAGAGGTTGACGTTACTACAGTGATCACTTGTCATTTGTGTAGGAATGTCAAATACAGGAAGTCCCCAGCTTAAAAAGGGGCTTGACCCCGGTTCATTTGTAGGCCACTTGCTTGGAATTTAGAAAGCATTTCCCCCCAAGGAGACGGTGCTTCCACCGTGCTGATTAGTGTTCAGTGAGTCCACAGAGGTCATTTGATCTGTTAAAATGCCCAAGCACCCTCATTCACACTTCTCATTCAAATCGGCCACCTACTCTTTTGGTAGAACTAGTCTCTTAAAGACTTTTCCTTTCTCTTCTCTTCCAAATATCTTTTATTTTTCTTATTTTCCCTCTTTTATTTCTTGTGATAGAATGCTTTAGTTCTAGGCTAGGTGGAAACCTGATGTTTTGATAACACATTTTATATCTCTTAGTGAGAAGCAAGGGGTCCTCAAAGCTTCCTGCATGCCAGGCACTAGTTTAGAAATTTCAAACGAGCCCACCACTTTATAGCTTGCACCGAGTCTGGAATGCAGGTGCTGAATAGTAGACTCGAACCCCGTTTTTTACGGAGGAGAGAAGCCAGCTTTAGAGTGGTTGAGTCGTTCACATAGAGTTAATCAGTAAGTGGTCCCGTTAGGGTGCAAACGGAGGTAATCATGTCTCAGCATCCATCCTTAAGAAAGGGCACAATTTGTGAAGGAAGAGCTTGGCCAACCTTTCTGTGAAGGAGGAGACAGTATTTCCTGCTCTGTAGAACAGGTGGTTTCTATGGTTAGTTGTGCCATTCTAGCCCCAAAGCAGCGTGGACTGTAGGTGACATTTACTGCATTCCCAAATCCCTTTAGTTATGGAATTGACACTTGAATTTCAGGTCACAAAATAGGAATCTTATTTAGAATTTTTTCTCAATTGTACTTATCAATTGTGTGTGTTATATACGTATGTGTGCATTTATATGCACCTGTGGAAACCATTGGCCAATCAGTATCAAGTGTCTTTCTCTACAACCAGCTCCCCAACTCCACTCAACCCCCTTCTCTCTCAGACCAGGCCAGCCTTGAACTCACGTATGTATGTATGTGTATACAATCTCTCCCCTCCCCAGCTCTGGGATTACAAGTGTCCTGCCGTGTCTGGCTTTGATGTGGATATTGGGGATAGAGTTTGGGTCTTCAGGCTTGCCCAACATGAGCCATCTCCCATTCCTTTTCTCAGCATTTTGTTTGTTTGCTTGTTGTATTTATTTTCTAAATTTTTTTTATTTTGATTATTTAGGATTTCATTAAGTATATGATGTAATATGATCATATCCATCTACCATTTCCCCCTGGACCTCTTCTCCTTGGGATGGCTTCTCCCCCAAGATGTCTCCTTCCCAATTTCATCTCCTCTGTCTTCCTCTTCCTCTCCTTCTCCTTTTCGGGGAAGTTAGTATAGACGTCCCCTTTGCAGCTGAACATCCACAGTCACCTATTCTGAGCACTTTGGCTAGTTATGAATCTGAGTATTGACTGCTGCCCACTTCTAACAAAAGGTTCCCTGGGGCAGGCTGAGAGCATCTCACATCTATAAACGTTCAGCAGGCAATTTGACAGCCATTTAAAACATGTAACAAGTCATTCTTAACTTGTGCAGAACCAGGCCGTGGCCTGGATGAACTTGCTCATCTCCTTCCCCTGAGGTCGCTGCTTTGTTGCTAGAACACAGATGTGACTATGTGTTCCTCGAATGATTTATATAATACTTAGACATCTCCCTTCTAGCATTGCTCTGATCTTAAAGAACAAAAATAATTTTGCCTTGAACTCTGCTTTGGCGATCAGGAGTCAGATTACAGTACATTCTTTTTTTTCTTTTTAATTCTTTATTAATTACACTTTATTCACTTTGTATCCCCCCTGTGGCTCCGTCCTTCCTCCCGTCCCAATCTCTCCCTTCCTCCACCCTCTGCATGCATGCCCCTCCCCAAGTCACCTGATAGAGGAGGTCTTCTTTTCCTTCCTTCTGATCCTAGTCAATTAGATCTCATCCAGAGTGGCTGCATTGTCTTCTTCTGTGGCCTGGTAATGCTGCTTCCCCTTGAGGGGGAGGTAATTAAAGAGCAGGCCAATCAGTTCATGTCAGAGACAGTCCCTGTTTCCATTACTATGGAACCCACTTGGATACTGAACTGCCATGGGCTACATCTGTGCGGGGGTCTTAAGTTATACAGTACATTCTTAAGACTTTTTTTTCCTCAGCCTTATTACTCAGGTAAACTGTAAAGGAAAAAAAAAAAGCAAGTTGTAAGAAATGTATTTCCACTTGACCATCACCGGCCACCATTTGCCTCTGACCCTTAGTGATGTGCACCAGTGGGTGGATGGTTTGCAAATATCATTTGCCAGATAAAGCAAAGGGAACAATGTTTTAAAAACTTCATTCTTTAGCATGAGCAGTGCAGTTTAGACAAGAATGGTATTGGGGGATAAAGATGGCCTCAGTTCTGCCTGAGCCTTGGCTTCTGTAAACAGCTCTCGGTTCTGCAGCTGCTGGATCCTCTTGATCGGGTGTGTCCCTGTGGGCAGGGTGAGACAGTTTATTCTGGAGCCAAATATGAAATGTCCATGACCTGTGAACACAGATTTAGGCGACTCCAGATTCCATGTTCATCCTGGAACCTTTTACTGAACTCTCACAGTAACAAAATAAAGAAAGAAACTTCTTATATCACTAGCTGAAGTATTAAGTGTCGATCATGGGTTCAACCAGTTTTCATTTAGTACGTCTAAATGAAAGGAGACATTATTCTTGTGGCAGGGGTGGTACCTGGACAGATGCTCACAGTCTGCAGAGGGCAGAGGCCTGGTGAGTGATGATGCAAAATATCTGTTGGTTGTGGTTAGTGCTGCAGAGAAAATAAAACTGCAGATAGTGTCCTGGGAAAGCTGGGAGAGTTTGAGGTGCGTGGGTGTGGTTATTAGACAAAAGCCCACGGGTGGTGATTAAACAAAGGCCTGTGGGAGGTGAGGGCAGGAGCCTTGTAAATATTAATACAAGGAATTGGGCAGAGGCCTAGAGGCTGGAGTGTGCCTGGAGAGTTTGAAGAACAGCTTAGTTCGATAGGACTGTTTTGTTCAAATGACACAGCCTAGGGAAGGGGCCGCTGTGGCAGCAGTTGCAGTAATAGGTTCGACTAGGTAGGTAGGTATTTCACAGATTGGCTTTACCGTTGGCTGAATTGGTTTTAAGGAATTGGATCCCGACAAAGCTCCTCACGAGACTTGAGGGAAGACGTGGTTGTTTTCAAATGCTGCTGTGTTGAGAAAGCGGAGAAGGCAGCGTGTAAACTTGAAGAGTCAGTGAACTTGGGCATGCAGAACTGAGACGGGTGTTTCCAGAGGCAGTGGTTGAAGGGCCTGGTGCGTTAGTTATCTTTTGTAGCTCAGCAGCCTGAATCAACAAACACGTCTTGATGGACAGCGTGTGTGTCAGGAATTCTGTATGCCTGAAGCTGTGAGCTCTGGCGAGGGCTCTCCTGATGTGGCAGACAAGTGGTGATGGCCATCGCCTGAAGTCTTGGCTGATGCTGAGCTGCCTACTGCCAGGAGGACTCAGTGCCAAGGTTGCTAGTACAAAGCCTCAACTCCGACACAGGAAGCCTCATTCCTCCCTACTGTGGAACTTTGCAGAGCTGCCCAGTGCTGTCTACCATGGCTGCTGACTTCTGAGCAACCCTCGAGCTGGAGGGCAGAGGGAAAGGCCAGCGTGCCTTTGTAGTCAGCAGGGTTCAGTGTGACAGAGTCTTATTGCTTAGAAGTAGGTCATTAAGTTCCCACTCACAAGTAGGAGATGGGAGCACTGCTAAAAGGGAGGAAAGAAGGGAGGAATTTGTGCACATATTTGAAAATGACAGGGTTGGAGTTGGTCGTCATCTTCACGGAGTGTAGAGTCACTTGGGAACTGGGCCTCTGGGCATGCATGTGTGGATAATCTTGAGTGCGTAAGTGCGGTGGGAGGACATTCTCTGGCTGGGATCCTGGGCTGTAGAAATGGAGAATGGGAACTGAGCATCCATTTGTTGTTCTCTGTTTCCTCATGGGTGGATGTGGTGTAAACAGCTGCTTTAAGCTCCTGCCCTCTTGACTTTTCTGCCATGATGGAATAAGTCAACCCCGTTCTCCCTTGAGTTGCTTTGGTTAGAGAGTTTTAACAGAGCAACAATAAAAGAAGCCACAGTAAGGGTATGATTTGGTGTGAGTGAAGAGTAGTGGTAATACAGACATTAAAGGCTGTGTCAAAACTAGATCATTGAGTGACATTTCAATTAAATAGTGCTCCCCCCATAGAGAAACAAATAACAAACCCCTAACAAAAGTAAAGGGAAGAGTAGTTACAGTTTAGAAAAGCTCATTAGCTGTCAAATTGGACTTACCCGTCTGTTGTGGTTCAAACACATTGCAAATAAATGGACAAAGATCGGTTATAGTACAGTCAGGGAAATGTTAATGCTGAGTCGATATCTAAAAGGATAGGTTTGGATTTGAGGGTCCCTGATCATGGCATTGTACGAAGGTCATAGCAAAACGTCATCTAGGTGGTGTCCGAGATTTGAACGTCAAAATCCAGTGGGTGGAGGTACGTGGTAGCTCAAGAGAAGCTATGAAGTGATGATTTTTGATGCTGGGTGATGGGTTTGATGATGGTTGATAGTTTGTGAGGGTTTCCTTGTAAATTTATCTTTTTATTTTGGAATTTTTTTTGTTGTAGATAAATTAAAAAAAAAATCCTAGGCCATACTTTCCCTTGTTCTCTGGAGGCTGCATGTGCCTGGGGCATCTGCAGTGCATTAGAGCCAGAGGTGACTGCAGTGAGCTTGTTATCAGGTATGACCGCACCTGGCTGACCTTACAGAGAGAACCAGGTGTGGCCCCTGCTTGGGACATGTGAGAAATCGGATGCGGGCCGTGAGTGCTGGGGAGTCTTTGAGATTGCCGTATTCCAGGAAAGCGTTTGGCACTTGGTTTGAAAAGGAGGATCTGTGGTGAAGCTTTGGAGGGAAATAGCTGGGATTACATTCTGAACCTTACTAATGCCTCAGACAAGTGGGTGTCAATAGGACAAGGCTGCTTACTTGGTTTGGAAAGACTGCCCGGTGCATTCTGGAAAAGCCACTGCCATGGCTTGGAGCTTCATTCTTGGTTTTTCCATGAGATTTATTTCTGTGGGGTTGCTGTTTCTGGGCTTTTGTGGCACATCGTAGCCTTTGCGTGAGCTGAAGAAATGGCCAGACAATACTTCATTTTTCTGTACATGAATTTTTGTAGTCTCTTTAGATTTCTGTGTGTGTGTGTGTGTGTGTGTGTGTGTGTGTGTATCTAGACATGGTTTTCCCTGGGCTGGAACTCAGTAAGTAGTCTAGAATGGCTGAACCCCAGGGATTCTGTTTTTGCCTCCCTAGTGCTGGGATTACAAAAGTGCCAGCACGCCCTGATTATTATTCTTACTTAATGTGGGTTCTGTTGGGATCTCATTCTGGTCCTTATGCTTGCAAGGCTAGTACTTTTCTGACTGAGATATCCTCTCCTCAGCCCCAAATTTCTTTAAATATTTATCTACTTCATAACTCTGCAGTGTCCCTTAGGCCATCGTCACACTTGTGTCTTGTAGATGTAAACTGTCAGCGTCAGCCCAGAACAGCCGTGGTTAGATTGTAGGTCCAGCCAGGGTCTGTCTTTGGTTCTTATGTGAACAGGTGGTAATGTGCATGAGCTTTGGTTGTAGTAATAATTCAGAGAGGAGCCCCAGTCAAAACGGTTCAGCTTTTTTTTCACCTTTTCTCTCTCATTATTCACAAATGCATTAGTGTTCTCCAAAGAAGTTTGTTTTCAGCTCTCAGTGCTTCCAGCAAGGCTTGCTGGACTCTTGTAAAATGCCTTTTTTTTTTAAATCCTTGTTACTCATGATGGGTGATGCAGGCGCTGGCCATGGGAGCCTGACTTGGAGCTCAAAGAGACATTGTTTATTTGCTAGGTCTGTTAGTTGTTTGGGGAATGTTGGTACAATGAGCACAGCTTTGCCAAGTGCAGAACTGTTATCTCTGCTGTGTGAGGAGGAAGCCCTTATGTGCCCAGTCCCAGTCTTTTAGCCTGAGCAGGAAGTCTGGTTTCACTCAGGATATGGATGTCAAATCTATCTAGAGAGTGCACATGGCAGCCCAGTCTTTTCCTTTTCTGTGGTAATGGCGGGTCGGTTTTGTAGTCTCTTGGTACCCTGCTGTAACAAAGGAGGGTGCTTAGCTGCTCCGGAAAAACTAGTTTTTCTCCTTAAGGACATTAATAATTCTCCTTCCTGTCACCTTCCTCTCATGGATGTGGTGAAGATAAAAGAAGCGAATTTGAACGTGTTCTTTTAAAACACAGAGCTGACTTGCAATGTGTTCTATATTTACCAAGTGAGTTTATAGCAGGCAAGATAGTTTCTAAATATAGAGGAGGTCTTTTAAGAGTCCACGCAGAGGGGACGCCTTCTGCTTTTAAAGTTCTTGAGAAATGAGTGCTTGACATTTATCTCTTAGGTTGGTTGACAGAAGCGCTGAGTGATGTCCCCAGTGAAGGAGGAGGGGGATGTAGATCTTCAGTGCTGTCAGGTTCCTGGGAACAAGTCCTGTGCTTGGGAATCTTCAACGTAGACCTGTGCCTTGCTACCAATGACGATGTGGTACCTTTGAGCTCGCTGCCCTTAACAATGACAGCAGGAACCCATGAGTTTATCCCCTTTATTTAAACTTTTCTACATCTTTTCTTTTTCTTTTGTTCCTCACACAGAAAGCTCATTGTAAAGCTGTATGTCAAGAGCCAAAGCTCTAGGGAGAGATTTCCCTTGTTTTGCAGCATGAATGGCTGTTATTGGTACTTTTGGTGAACTTACTAAAACAGTTAAAAAGTTTTCAGCTCATGAATTGATAATTATCCCAAAATGATCTCTCACACTATAGTGGGCCCTGCTTAATTCTGACCGCTCATATGGGCCTCACGAAGGTGAGCCCTCCCCTGTGTTTCTGGTCTGAGATTCTCTGTGTTTGCAACATTCCTGTGACTTTCCCCATCTCTGCCCACAGGAGCTTCAACAGAGATTTGTGTAACATTAAAAAATATTTTCTAAAAAGCTAAACATTTTCTAAAAAGCTAAACATTTTCTACACAACTATAATCCCAATGTGAAGAGGTAAAGACAGGTGCATCTCTTGGGCTTGCTGTCCAGCCAGCTTAGCCAATCAGTGAGCTTCAGGCTCAGTGACAGACACTCTTTCAAAAATGAAAAACAAAAAGAAAAGGTAAGAAAAAGAGGAAGGAAGAGAGAGGGGGTGGTGGAGGGATGGATGGAAGATTAGAGAGCTGGCAGTTAAAAGCACTTGGTGCTCTTGGAGAGGACCCCGGTTTGATTCCCAGCACCCACGTGGCTGCTCAGAACTGTCTGTAATTCTATTTCCAGGAGTTCCCATGCCCTCCTCTGGCATCAATGGGTACTGCACCCATATGGTGCATAGTTTCAGGCAAAACACTCACACACATAAACAAATACACCTTTAGACATAATGTGGAGAGCTGAGTGTGGTGGTGCATGCCTTTAGTCCTCCTCCTACTCCTTCTTCTGCTTCTCCTAGTTTTGTTTTAAATGTGGGTGCTGGGATCTGAACTCGGCTCTTCTTGCTTACCCTGGAGCTGTCTTTCCAGCCCCTGAGAACTGGAATAAAAGGACTCCCGAGATAGACTTTGAAGGAAGAATAGAACATAAAGCGGAGATGGGAGAGATGGACAGAGTGGGGAAGGCCATGTGTTCTCTGTGACCTTTGAACACTGCTAGGTTCCACGAGAAAAGAGTGGCCCGACGAAGCTTGGTAAAGAACCAAGAACTGCCTTGGCTTATATTCTGGTCAGTCGTGTTCAAAATCTGTGATTAAAAGTTTTCAGCTTAAAAGGGCAAGTGCTGGTTTGGGTACAGTCTGTTCCTTGGTTTAATTGCTAGAGACCAGCACAGTGGTGTGATGCCGTTGATGGTGATAGCCAGTGTTACTGACCGCCTGTTCTGTGCCAAGCATTGTTCTCATTGCTTTGGGGGATTTATGTTACTGAATATTTACAAAAGAATGTGAAATAGATACTGTTTGCCTTACTCTGTTTTATGCTGCTACAGCGAAGTACTCAAAGCCGAGTAATTTATAAAGAAAAGGGATTTGTTTGTTGCTTTTGGGGATGACAGCCCAAGACTGGTTAGCCATGTAGGTATGAAGGGAAGAGAAGGAAAGGGGAGAGGAGGAGAGGAAAATAACCATATTCAGAGAGAAGAAGCAAGTGAATAAGCCAGTGTTGCTTTGTAATGGCCCTTCTTTTGGTAATGAATCTAGTTTCTTGACACCAAATACAGCCTTAATAGAAAGAATTCAGTCTCTTAAGAAAAACACTAGTGCACTTACAAGACAGACTGTTCAGGCCTCTGATAGGTCCTCCGTTATAGCTAGCTCCATTGCACCAGGGACTTAGGGCTTGGCTCAGACCAATCACCTTCAAACTGTAGTACTATTATTCCCTCTTTATATGATGGAGCAGTTCAGGTGCTGAGGGGTTAAGTAATTTGTCTGAAGGTATTTAGCTATTTCTAAATGTGACCTCCAGATTCAAATTTAGGCACTCTGTAAATGTAGCCTCTAAACTGTGGAGGCTTAAAGGTTGTGCTTGGGTCAGTTCTCTGTCCTTGCTGTAGTCACAAGTGTAGTCCCTTAACACATTTATCTCATCATTCTGAGGTCAGAAGCCCGATGGGTCCCAGTGAGCTACAAGGAGACGCTTCTGGGGCTGCATTCCTTTTGGTTTTGTAGAAGAACAGATATTCCTTCGCCCTTCAGTGTCTAGATGTGCTTGCATTCCTTGTCTTGTGGCTTCTTCATTCATTTTCAAAGCTAGCAGCCTTGGGCTGAGTCTTTCTTTTGTTGGTTTCTTCTTCTTCTCCTCCTTCTCCTTCTCCTTCTTCTTCTTCATCTTTATCTTCTTTTCCTCTTCCTCCTCCTTTTCTTCCTCCTCCTCTACCCTTCCTTCTTTTCTCCTCCTCCCTTCTCTGTATCCTTCCTTCTTTCCCTCTCTTTCTTTTTTTGCTTCCTTTCCTCCTGTCTTGCTCAATAACCCAGGTTGACCTTAAACTCACAGTCCTCCTACATCATATACTATGTACTTGGATTCCTCCTCTTTTAAGGGCACTTATTATGCTGAGCCTGTATGAATAATGTATCCCAAGTCCAGCTGATTAGCAACGGGATTGACCCACTGACTCCAAAATGTATAACTTTTTCTTTTCTTTGTTTTCTGACTTTTTCTTTGGGATTTAGCCAGAACCTAAATACGGGTTTTCTCCTACTTTGGACTGTTCCACCTCTGAAAATCTGGCTGCTTGCTGTCATGCAGTGGGTCAATCCAACAGAGCCTCATGGTGGCATATAGAAACTATGCTGGGGCCAGGAATTCTGGGAGGGTAAAGTAGAGTATGTCATTAAAGATATAGTTAACCTATCTCTTTAATTGTGGCTTAAGGTGAACTTGCCTTCTTAGAAGAGGTCTTGCCCAGAGATTGGCCTGTCCCAACTGGAGTTCTCTGCCTAGCCAGAGAGTCTGTTCTCTTGAGCAGTTGCTGTGTGACAAACCTTTCCCTGGGGAGATGCAATACACACATCTACTCATCCCACACAGAGATCCCATGATGAGAGTGTAGATACCACCAAAGTACAACTTGGTAGCCAGTGAGTTTTATTGGGCTTGTATGGGTGAGGGGTTACTTACAGGAGCAGAAATGACTCACAGGCAGCTACATCACTAAAGCCCATCCCAGCACAGGCAACAGCTCTCAAAAACTGAGAACCTGGTGCACACTCGCACAGCCTGCAGGCAGCTCAGCAGGTGGAGAGTACCCTTCCTAGTGACTCTGGTCTAACCCTCTTCCAGGCAGCTTGGTTGGTTTCTGCTTCTTCAAGCCTGCTGGTCTGGTCTCAGAGTCTTCTTTGCAGCTCTGTTCATCTGAGGGCAATGCTCAGCTTTCATTGCGTACTCTGGCAGAGAGGGACTTAGTGAATCTGGTCTGTTTCAGGGACTTCCTGAAGCTATTTTGAGTTGTTACCTCATTGCTCGAGGAATTTCCCCAGGGGGTGGAATGTTTCCACCTTGGAGGAAACTTATACAGCACCAGTTTCCCCAGAATGGGGGAACTTTATTGTGACTCTTAACAGTAGGGAGAGTTTCTGGCTGTCTCCTATAGTTCTATGATTTGCGACTCTATGAAGAATGTAAACCTGAGCTTGTAACTAAAGAGCCACCCCTCCCCGCCATGGCCAAATTATACCTGTTTCTCCCTAAAGGTCTTGGCTGGCTTCTCAGAAGTGAAGGTCAAATATTCTACACATGGGGGTCTGACTTTTTGGTCTCATCTGGTGCTGTTTCTACTGGTCATTGTCAAGGTCACAGACAGCTCTTGTCCTGCCAGCTTCTTCCTGATGGGAGCAGATTTCTGTCTGTAAGCCACCGTCCACTTCTCTAGCTAATGTATAGATTCTGCTAAAGAGAATATTCCGTGATACCTCAATTGCTCTCTGCAAGGGCCCCTCACAGCATCTTACATGCTTCACACTTTCGTGGTATTTTTTGGATTTGTATGCAATTCCTTGTGCCTGCTCAGTGCTTACTTGATGAGTGATATTAATGAGCCAGTAGAACTCAAATGTTGGCAATTCAGATGTTAATCAGCCCTCTAGGCTGCCTCACTTGACCCAGAGTGATGCATGGCTGACCAGTCCAAGGAATCGATGACAATGGGCAGAAGGTGACTCAGCCTTTCTTTCCATTGTCTATTCCAAGGTTAGTAAATAGTCTGGTCTGAAACTGTGTTCTTCTGTGGTATTGCTAGGTGTTGAAGGACCCATCTCTTCGGCATCTTTAGATGTCCTGAGGGTTTTCCACTGATCAGACCGTAGTTAATTTTCTGGGTCTTGACACACAGTGACAGCACAGCTGGACAGCCTGTCGCTTGGGAGAATTATGGACACTGACACTATAAACTCATTTTACGAGCTTGAAAGTTCCTGGCACTTGTAAGTGTTAAATTACTTATTGATTTGAACCTTGACACATTTGGCTTAAGCTCCTGGAAAGTCAACAGGGAATGACCAGGCATACTTAAATTATTTGTCACTAGGGCTCATGTGATTCCAGACTTACGTCACTTAATGGAATTAGCTTCACCAAAATACTAAAGAACTATTTGTGTTAGTACGTATGGGCAGAATCAACCCCAAGTACTTATTCCTTTGAAAGTTAATATTTGAATGGAAAATAGATTGAGAACTAGGCACAGTTCCCCCTTTCCATTTTCCAGAGCTTTCTACCAATGAAACCATAATGTTTTATAACTGTGGTGTGGAGGTAGTGTAAAGGAGGACTCTGAATGCCCTGCCCAAAGTGACTGATGGGGAGCAGCAGAACTGGGACTTTAGACTCTTGAATGTTTATTCTACAGTCTTTTATGTATCACCCGAGACTTCTTTTTTTTTTTTTTTAAGATTTATTTATTTATTATTTATACAGTATTCTGTCTGCATGTACAGCTGCACGCCAGAAGAGGGCATCAGATTTCATTACGGATGGTTGTGAGCCACCATGTGGTTGCTGGGAATTGAACTCAGGACCTCTGGAAGAGCAACTGGTGCTTTTAACCTCTGAGCCATCTCTCCAGCCCCCACCCGAGACTTCTTTAACCAAAATAATGGTAGGCTAAAAGACTACCATGACAGCTCTCATTTGTAATCATCACACTTAGGAAGCAGAGGCAGGAGGATGGCTAGTATGAGGCCAGCTTGACCTATACAATAAGATCCCATTTCAGAACCTAACAAATTCAAGGATGTATTTTGAAGCCATTAACAGCACCCCCACCCCACTGCCAAAAAAAGTGTGTGGAACGGTGAACATTTTGTAGTAGTTTTGTGAATCTCAAATTGTTGGACAAAAAAATTGTTTATTTTCAAAGCAGTTTAAGATTCACTGAAAATAGTCTCTGTTGTGGAATCAGTGACCATTGTGGAAAGCCACTTTCAGATGTTTAGAAGTTAGCTAGACCGTCTGTCACAGACAGAATTTATCAGAAAACAGAACCAAACCAAACCAAACCCTTTCGGGGGCTTCCTGTAACAGGTACGGCTTTTGCACGTTCAGAGTTCTGTCTTTTCTTGTCTTGGTGTTGGGATGTTGCAAGGTGCTGGTATTTGGAGAATTGATGGACAGTAGCTAAATTGAGGCATCTTTCTTTCCTAATTTGTTCAGAGCCTCTTTATGTGGCGTCTAATCCCTCCTGATTATATTTCTAGGAAGGATGTTCTTAACTCTTAGCAGGAAGATGACAGACATTGTGTGGTGAGGGCGCTAAGAACAGTTATCAGGGAGGCTCTGGGGCACACTCCCCTCCCCACTCAGCTTTGGGAAGCTTTTCTCTCTCAGCCTCTCTCTTGGATTTCCTTGGCCTTTATTTATCTCCTGGCTTAACTAAGCTATTTTGAAGGAGAAAAGCCCTTTTCTAAAGACCCCCATTTCCATGTAATTAGGTGGACATTTCACAACTTAGTTGCCTTACTGTTTTGAAAGGTGACCTGTGACCTTAAACAGGAAATTTAGTGTGCTTATTATGAGTATTTTCCGTGAAATACTTTATAGTCCTGGATTAATTCCTTTACCACTGTGTTGTTCTGTGTTGATCTGAGGTTTTGAATTTTATGGGTATGTGCTACTGACATATGTATATCAGGCTATTTCAGATCTGCAACATTTTAAACAGAACCAGTGTGGGCACTGAAAAAAAATCAAGCTTCAATATATCAAATAACTGACAGTTTGTGAAGTTTTGATGGTTTTTGCATAGTTTTGTGAGATGTTGTTACCATAGAGAATAATTTTAATTTGTATTTTTAGATTTTCTTTTTAGTGAAGTTGAATATTTCCTATTTTAAAGTATAAGAGAATTTATTGTGTGAATAGTTTGCTAATATTCTTTCCAGTGGTCTCTGTCTTCTGTTACTTTTTATTTGTAAGTGCTTTTTTCATATTAAAGACCCTTTAGTCACACATTTCTCTAATTCTTCATGGGAGAGACTTTAATGAAAAGAATGTTATTGAATTTCTTCAAATTTGAATGAAATTTGGAAGAAGCCCCCCACTTTTTTTGGGGGAGGCTGTGCTCTAACTTCTGAGCTCACTTTCTGATGACGAAACATCACACATTGACTTTTAAAAGAAATCTCTCCTTGCCCACAAAGACATAAATGCAGCTTATTACTCATTGACTGGGTAATTTGCTTCAGAATTCTTCTATTTTATTTGAGAGCTTGATTTACATAAAAATGAATCTTTGTTTTCTAGATTAAAAAAATGTGATTGTGTGTATGTGTGTGTGTGTGTGTGTGTGTGTGTTTGTGTGTGTATGCAGGCAGCATGTGAATCTGTGGAGATCAGAGGACAACTGTGGAGAGTCAGTTCTCTTTTCGAGTGTTCTGAACTGGGGTCTCTTGTCTCAGCTGCTTTGCACACTTGGGTTTCATGCTCCTGTCTCCGCCTCCTGTCTCAGTGCTGAGTGTATAGCAGGGAGCTGCTGAACCTGGCGAGTGCAGTCCAGGGACTGACCTTGGGTCGACAGGCATGTGCAGTTGGTGCTTTCATGGTGCCATCTCACCAGCCACATCCATGTAAGTGTTCATCTGTTGTGGAACCTATAATTTTCCAAGTCTAGATGGTTTTCATTCATTTCTAATTGCTTGCCTTAATTCTGCTCCATCATAGTGATAATGGAATCTTACCTCAACAATATAGATTTTCAGCTTTTATTTACTTATTTATTTTTTGTTTTTCGAGACAGGATTTCTCTATGTAGCCTTGACTGCCCTGGACTCACTTTGTAGACCAAGGCTGGCCTCGAACTCACACAGACCCACCTGCCTCTACCTCCCAAGTGCTAGGATTAAAGGCGTGCACCACCACCAGGCCAGATTTTTAACTTTTAATTTAGTTGATTCATTTATTCCACCAGAAGCATTTGTTGAGTGTCACTTTCATGCCGGCTACTGGTCTAGGCATATCATCTGAAGGGAATCAAGAGAACATATCTGAACAATAGTGGTGACTCTGGGACGGTACTGATTAACTACTGGCTTAAGCAGGCACCTGTTACAAATTCTAATAGAGAATGAGGAAAGGGGAGATCCGTAGGGACGACAGAAAGAATGTCCAGAATCTGCAGAATTAGGAGATGCAAAAAAGAGGCTGAGATTTAAGTAAGCGGTGGTTTCCAAGACATGTAGATACGAGTGTGTTGTTTCCATAAATCTGTTGTGAGATCACTCTCTTCAGGGAAAACTGAAAAATAGTAGCAAATGAGGTTGGGTGGAGAGACCCATATTTTGGATATTCTTGACGTTTGGACAGAGGGGTCTTAGGGTGGGGCATAGAGAAATAGAAAAAGGCCCACATTGAGCACCAAAGAAATAACAAGAGTCACGTTTGTGTGGCCTCATCACTGACCACAGACACCTAGATGGATGCCGGGCACATTCCAGGAAGGGGTGACTGGTGGGCTTGCCTGTAGCCAACCTGCCTCTCACAGGAACTTTTTGAAGAGAAAAATTCAGTCCAGTGATGAAGAAGACTGCTTTTCTGTGTCCGAGTTACGAACTGCGTGCCATCTCTTTTTATGCCAGGGCTAACAAATTATGTACAGCGGAGTGTTTATCTGTCCCCAGGTCACTGAAAGTAGAGGCTTGTCTGAATGCTCCCTTTTCTTGGCTCTACTCTGGCCCTGGATTCAAACTCACCAATAAGAGTCAAAACCAGATTTGACTTCATTCTTTGTTGATCTTCTATCCGTCTCAAGGCCTTCTGGGCAGTAAGTCCTCATGCCATATAGAAAGAACAAGGTGTTTCATTCCTGCTCTTTCAGGTGTGCAGCAGGCTTTGATTTTTGACCTTTCTTGATCTTTGACTGTGTAAGTTTTTGGCCTTAAAGGACTCACGTTATCTTTGCCCCTTCCTACATAAATTCCTGGGCATTCTCATGGTAGGCCAGAAGCAGTCCACTCGCCTGTACTCCTCCTTCTGTTATCTGTCAGGGCCCTGGTTTACCTCTTCCACGATGTCTTCCTTATGAACTGGAAATGAGTCCCTTCCCACTGACCTATACTTCTATGATAATCCACCTGTGGCATGCCTCTATTCTTATTGGTTAATATTTAAAACAGTTAAATATAAGCTGACAATAAAAGTATGAACCAGAGATTACATATTTATCTTGTGACACTGATTCCTAAGTAGACATCCAGTTGGACCAACACCATTTGTTGTTTTTTCCATTGTATGGTTTTGGCTTCTTTGTCAAAAATCAAGTGTTCGTAGGTGTGTGGGTTTATTTCTGGGTCTTTGATTAGATTTCATTGATCCACCAGTCTGTTTCTATGCCAGTACCATGAAGTTTTAATGACTGTTGCTCTGTAGCACAGCTTGAGATCAGGGATGGAGATTCCTCCAGAAGATATTTTTTTTTGTTTTTCAATTTTTATTCACTTTACATCTTTGTTGTAGCTCCATTCCTCCTCCCCTCACAGTCCCACCCTTCATTCCTCCCCCCTTTTCCCTCTCCTTCCCTCAGAAAAGGGGAGCTCCCTTTCCCATCCAGCCCAGCTCATCAAGTTGCATCAGGACTGAGCATGTCCTCTTCCCCTGTGGCCTGGCAAGGCAGTCACACTAGGGGAAAGTGATAAAAAAAGCTGGCAAGTGAGTCCATGTTCAGTGTAGTCCCTATTTTCCTTACTAGAGGATCCATATGAGGCCTAAGCTGATCATCTGCTAAATCTTTGTAGGGGGCCTGGGTCCAGTTCATGCATGGTCCTTGCTTGATGTTTCATATCAGCAAGCCCCTCTCGGTTCCAGAAGATTTAGCTAAAACAGGATTGTTTTAGCTATTCTGGGTGTTTTGTTTTTCCATATGATTCTGAGATTTGTTCTTTCAGGGTCTGTGAAGAATTGTGTTGGTATTTTCATGGGAAGGAATTGTTTCTTTGGTGTTCTGTTGTGCCTGACAGAAAGACATTCTGGGGTGGAAAGACATTCATTCATGTTTCCCGAGAAAAAGTCTGACAGCAAAGCTGTTAGGAAGACTTTGACAAAAACAAGCAAACAACAAAGCAAAACACAGAAATGTGCCAGGGACTATGCTAACAGTGAGTGTAAATATTAAACATAAATTTAAAACATAAATTAATAAAATGAAGGGATAGCTGGGATTTATCTTTCTTTCCTTCCTGTTATCTCTAGAGTAACTTAAGTAGGTAAGCACAGCTATATGTTTAAGCGTAAAGGTTTATTTTTATTTTATGTTACATACATGTCTGCTGCATGGATGTCTGGTGCCTGTTGAGGCTGGAAGAGCCCCTGGAGCTGGAGCTGCGGGCAGCAAATGCCCCATTAGTGCTAGGAACTCAACTGAGCCCCTTACGAGCACAGGAAGTACTCATAACTTCCGAGCCATCTCTCCAGCCCCCTGTAAGCCACATTTTGAAAGGACAAAAATACATAGGGTGCTATGTATGCCTTCTAATAAAGTCACAAATTTGACATACGTGAACAGGATCTAGCTCTGGTGTTGGTGGACCTGGAGTCAATAAATGAGTGATTTACTGAGTCCTTCCCTGTGTGTACCGGGTCCTGATATACGTGAACAGGATCTAGCTCTGGTGTTGGTGGACCTGGAGTCAATAAATGAGTGATTTACTGAGTCCTTCCCTGTGTGTACCGGGTCCTGTTTCAAATCACAGATGTAGTATGTGAACTGTAAGTAAACAGCCTTACAAACTCTCATTGCTTCTAGATACGTTCTGAGGCCAGTAAGGGCAGTTAGGTGAGAGACCCGAAGAGCTTTCTGCCACATCAGAGATGCCCCAGCAGTAGTTTAGGAATTGATAGCCACTGCAGGACTTTGCAGGTGGGGGTGGGGTTGAGGGTGGAGGTGGGGGCGAGGAGGGGGTAGGGACTTTGAGAATGTGTGCTTCTCCTTCCCAGCGAGAGCATTCTCTGAAAGCTAAGTGTCTGCACTGAGCTGGCTTCCTTTTGTATGGAGACACTGCCTCTAGCGTTGAGGAAAGTAATGCACACTAGAAAATAGTACAAGACTGCAGTGCTGTGTTGAAAGTGGGGTGCTTTTTGGTGTCTGCTGTCTAGAAGATCCTGGATGAACAAAATTCTTGAAATAGCGTTAGCTCTATTCTGCATATGGGCAAGCCTGAAGTGGTGTGCCTCAGAGGTCCCAGGAGTTATCAGTGCAGTGTCATAAACCTGCTTTCCATAAGTCTTTCAAGGGGCTGCTGGGATATTCTTGGTCCAGCATCTGAGGCTCATAGAATGCATATGGTTTGTATAATAGCTGTCCTTGGTGCCTTGCAGCTCACTCTCAGGGCATCTTTTTCTCCGATGGGATTTCTTCCTTTCTTCTTCGGGATGGCTTTTGAGGTCCTGACTGCATGAAGTCACATGTGTATATAGTTAGAAGACACACAATATTTGGTAGTTGGTTGCTTTGTCTTTTAATGCTAAATTTTATTTTCTTCTCAGATTCTCATAGATTAAAATAGAAGTGAAGACTGGATCACCCGAGAGCTTCTGAGGACACTAGTGCGTGTTAATGTAATTAAGATACTTGAAAGTTTAAGTGTTTAAAGCTAAAACTTAGCACAGTGGTGGAATTATTGAGAAGTGTGTGTGTGTGTGTGTGTGTGTGTGTGTGTGTGTGTGAGCTGGACTGCTACTGAGGGTTTCGTTATGTGAATTCATATAAACTATTTATAAGCCTGCTTAATGCAGTTGTGCTTTAATGTTTGGATGTTAAAGTCTGCGTGGATCCCAAAGTGGATTTGGTATTCCATATCACGTTAGAATGATGACAGGCCTTGGGAGCATAGGACATGCTGGCACCTTTTCAAAGACATTCCTTCCTGGTCTGGACACTGTAATAAACACAACTGCAGTTCGTTCAATTCATTATACACACAATGCGTGTAACAGAAGTGGTGTCGTTTTATTTTAATTCCTTTTTTCTTTATCTCTTCCCCCTCCTTCACCCCTCCTCCCTTCTTTTCTGAGGCACTCTGTTCTAGGGGATTATATATAGAACGAGAAATAGTATCTATCTCGTAAAAACAGAAGCTCTGACCCTTTCTTTTAAAAGAAAAGGAAAAGTAGGAAGAACTACTGGCTACATACGTACTCTGTGATCATCTGTAGCAGTCAGCTTGCAAAGGGGCTGAGGTTAAAAATGTGGGCGCAGTTAGCACATGTACGATTTTGCTATCGGGCAGCAGGTGGCAAGCTTTGCTTTTCAGTGTTCCTCCGTCTTTCTTTAAACCACAGGATGCCAAGATTCGAAGAGGGTGGTTTGAGTCCACTGGAATATGTCATTTCTTGGCAGCGCAACCTTGAACCACCTCCTTTACTCACTGTGGGTAATTGCCTTTCTTTGGATACCGTTTTCGACCTTCAGTTCCCCTTGTTGCAGATGGATAGGAATTAATTCAGATGAGCAATGCTTTATTCACTTGTGACTTTAGCAACATGTTCCTAATAGAGAAAAGAAATTAGAAACAAATGAGTTTAAGGCAGGCTCCATGTGATTTATGTGGATTTGGTTGTGTTCTTTCATTTAATAATAGTGTGTGTTGTGTTGTTTTTGCTTAAAAAAATCAAAACAACAAAAAAACCAAAACCCCAACACTTCTAACTAGCTAAGTGCCTTGCTGTGGAGGCGAGAAGTAAGCAGATCTGAATCAAGTTCTAGGAAAGTATTTGAAAAAGAGAGAAAAAAAAATACACTGCCAGACCAGAATGGCAAATGGGGTCCCTTAAGCTCTGCCATGTGTTCCTTCAAAATCTGAAGGGATGGAGCTGGGGGCCCTGCCTTCACTTCTCAGTCACTCACCACTTAGCTACACTCCATGCCCTAGGATTTGAATTTTAAGTCTAGAAAAGAGTTTACACTTGGAGAAGAGAATCACAAAGAGGCAGGCCCCAAATTCTTTTCTAGCCCATTTGTTCATACTTTCCTATATTAAATGTCACATTCTAGGTTATTTAATGTTATTTAATGCACTTGTGCTTTAATGTTTGGATGTTAAAGTCTGCGTGGATCCCAAAGTGGATTTGGTATTCCATATCACGTTAGAATGATGACAGGCCTTGGGAATACACAAGTATGCCTTCCATACTTGTGAAGTATGGAAAATAATGAAAACAATAACACCAAAACCAAAACCAAACCCCTGGTCACTGTAGTGTTTGGGTCTCTGAGTGGTCAGCAGCTGCTCTGTGCTCAATTATCTTCCCTAGGCCTTTTGTTAGAACTGAGTTCACACAGGATGAATTTTGCACCCATTTGTTTTGTGTGTGGTCTTGGATTTTTTTTATGTCACAGCTCTGCATCTTAATTTTTCTTGTTGAAGCTTGAATACCTTGCTCTTGTACCTGCTTCGTAGGTGAGACCCTGGGATGCTGGTCTCTTAGAGGCCTCCTTATTTCTGTCCTTTCCCTGGAAGCAGTTCCTGCTGGTCACCGCCTGCTTCACAGTTACTGAGGCATTTTAGAACATGGTTCTTCAGGATGTTGCTACTCAGCTTTCGGCTTTTAACCGAGCAGAATCATATTCCCCATGCGGATGCTGTTCAGGTTCTTATCTGCTCCCCTGCTTTCCCATCACACAAGGAGGAGGGGGCGATTGTTATTTCTTGTGAAGTCAGCTGGGTTGTTTCCAGTGTCTGACCATTTACTCTATGGTTATGGAGAACATTTTTTTTGCACAAATCTTATATTGCACATTGTTTTTACAAAAAAGTTTTTATAAACCGAAATAGGGATCAGCATGTTTCTCTTAATGTTAAGGAGTAGCCTTGTTTCATGAAACTTTTATTTTAAATGCCCATACCCTTGATGTAATGTTCTTCATGTAGTTTTTTTTTTTCTTTTTCCAATCATACTGCAAAATTCTTTGGCTATGGTAGTGACATTAACCATGTCTTCTTCATAAGTAATAATTCTTTTTCTCTTGTCGCTACAAAACTTTTCCCTTCATACCTGCTTTAATGCATGGGAAATTGGCTTTTGGGTGGGACGTAACTTTCCTTTCCATGTGTGTTCCCTGTTGTCTCAGCACTATTTATTAACTAGCGATCCCCCGTCCTCCAGTCCAAATGGCTTTTTCTCTCCGTTGTGCTCATGTTCCATTCATATGTGAGTCTGTTTCTGGGTCCTTCATCCTGGGATGCTGCCTTTTTCTCTGTCCTTGGGTCGTGTGATGCTATTCCATTCTTCAACCTTGTATCCGGCAAGTAGGAAATGTTGGGATCAGCAAGCAGGCATTTCTACAGGCAGCCCCTGGGGCCCGGCAGACCCGGCAGGTAACAGGCATTTGGAAAGACACCCAGACCACTTGCTGACCACCTGGAACCACCTGTGCATGCTCTGGATCATGCTATAAGAACTGGGGCCCCTGCCCTTGCTCTCTCTCTCTCGCTTCTTCCCTCTCTTCCTCTCTCTCGCTTCTTCTCTCTCTCCTCCTCGCTCCTTCTTCTCTCTCTCTCTCTCTCTCTCTCTCTCTCTGTCTGTCTTTCTCTCTCTTTTTTATAATTCCTAACATTGTGCTGATCCCAACAGGAAAGTCCTTGCTTCAGCTTCTTCTCTGGCAGCATTTCTTTTTTTTTTTTTTTATTGACTTTTTTTTTTTTTTTTTTAATGCAGTTTATTCAGGAACATTGAACAATCCTCGGACCCCGGGGAAAGCCAGCCCACAGCTTAAATAGCCTCTGGGTAGCCAACCCAGGCGTGCCACGGGGGCAATGCAGATAGGTCCACATACATGGAAGCAAGCCAGATCCTCGGCCTTAGCCAAATGTGGAGTTGTTCGTGACAGAGAGCACTCACCATCGGGAAGGTGGAAGGCGGAAACCAGCTCCATCTTTAAGGCATAGCATTCCGCAGCTCTCTACAGTTCCCCCTTTTTGTTTTAGACGCATCAGGCAAGAGTAGAGGTCTGATCTCTGATATTAGAAATAAATTGGGACTTTGTACAGATGTTCATTTAGGTGTCATCCACCCAAAGAGCATCAGACCCGACCGATACCTTTTTCTCAGAGGCGGGACCTGGGGCATCAACCCGCATGCAATCAGACATGCTCTTCTCTGGGTCCAAAGCGGCTGACCCTGAGTGCAGTGCTTAGCCTCGCATCCTGAGCATATCATTTTAGCTTTTTATGGTATCCAACCATGCTTGGGGAGAATGTCCTGCTTCAATGGCTGTAAAGGCCTGAATGATCATGGCTGCATCACACTGTTGTGAGACTCTAATCTTGCATATATACCACAGGCAAACCAAGGAGACCAACACCAGAAGGCCTGCTAACACTCCCATGCCCACCCATTCCTTCAGATGATTCATGGCTGCAGCAATCCATGTTGATAATCCTGTGGCTAGTCCTGCGTCCACTCCGGTAGAATTTACTGTGACAATGGCCACTCTCAGCTGCTCCATCGTAGTATCGAATTCTCCAGTCCAATTACCTAAAATATAGCTCGACAATTGTTTAGACAGATTTGCAGCACAGGAAAAATTCTCATGTTGTATGCTAGTGACACAAAGTCCAGCATACTTTCATTGACAGCCAGGTTGAGCGATTTGCCATAGGGTATCAATTTGCTCCTGCAAGAGGTCAATCCTCTGATTGAACACCATCAAGCTTCCTTTTAGTTGAGCATTAATTCCTTTATGTACAACTAAGGCATGAGCTACATTGGCTAAATGATTATTCAGGGTCTGAGCAGTCTGCCCAGTATGACTCATGGCTAATGCCCCGGTGGTAGCTCCAACAGCCGTCAATGAGATGGTAGTAACAATGGTGGCTGTAGTTCCAAGATCCCTTTTCTGTCTGAAGAGAGTCATAGCGTGAGGGGCATCAATGGGCACAGGCACCCAGTGAGGCATGCGAGTAACCAGGGCATACCTAAATTTACTAGCATTCCAGCATTGGGCAAAAAAGCAAGTATCATTACCACAATTACTTGGCTCTATCTGGCTAATAATGAATAAAAATGGGGGATATAGACAAACAGGTGTGGGCTTATAGGAAATATTATGAGAAGCCTTAACCCCTCGTTGGAACATCCTGCGTCAGTTCTAGAACTAGCAGTGGTGGTGTCCGAGGTCTGAGTAGGTTCAGGAGACCATTGCCCCCAGGGGCGAGACGTGCTCCATGCCAATTGACTAACTCCATGTTTTCCTCCAATTTTGAAAGTCATTTAAGGTTCTTAAATTATTTTTTTCCCTTTTTTCTTAAATTTTTCATCAATTACACTTTATTCATTCTGCATCCCCCCATAAGCCCCTCCCTCCTCTCCTCCCAATCCCACCCTCCCTCCTCCCTCTGCTTGCATGCCACTCCCCAAGTCCACTAATAGGGGAGGTTCTCCTCTCCTTTCTGATCTTAGTCTGTCAGTTCACATCAAAAGTGGCTGTATTGTCCTCTACTGTGGCCTGGTAAGGCTGCTCCCCCCCCCCCAGAGGGAGGTGATCAAAGAGCAGGCCAATCAGATTATGTCAGAGGCAGTCCCTCTTCACATTACTATGTAACCCAATTGGACTCTGAACTGCGGGACAGGGTCTCCACAAGGAGAGCAACAGAACAAGAAAATTTGAACACAGGGAACTTCCCAGAGACTCATACTCCAACCAAGGACTATTCATGGAGATAACCTAGAACCTCTGGCAGCATTTCTTAAAGAGAACTTAGTTGTAATTTTGATCAGGATTGCCTTGCACATCTCTCTGTGTGTATAATGTTGAAGCAAATAAACATAATTTGGTATTGATTCCTACTGTTAATTAATGCACTCTGCCCCTGCGTTTATTTAGGTTTTTTTTTTTTTGTATATTTTAGTACACTTAAAAAATTTCTTCATAAAATTCTTATATATCCACTGTGAGAGTTATTAGCCAGCATTTCCTGGCTGCAGTCAAAAACTGTTTTTTTCTAAAATGCCATTTTCACCTTTTGGGGGAAATGCGGGCCTAACTTTCCCTTAGGATGAAGCTTCGCTGAATTCACTCCTTCCAGGGTATTGTGTACCCTTCTGAGGTTTCTGTGGAGAATTAAGCCACATTCGATGATAAAAGGACTCTTTTTTCCTAATCTGCAGCTGTTGTTTTTGTGTCTTACCGAGTTGGTTGGTTTTTCTGCCTCAGTTCAGACATAAGCAGCAGAGGTGGCACAGTGGTTCATTCTACATAAGTGGGACTCTCTAGGGCTTCTATCGTCGAGTGTCTCGTCTGTTGGAAACTTCGGCAGATTCAGGCTAAGGAGAGAGCTTTCTAGTGTGAGCGTGCCGATTATCTAGTACAGATGTTGAATCTGGCGATTTGACGTGTTGGTTTGATCATATTGTTTCCTTTTCTCTTTGATGTGGTGAATTATATTAGTAGATTTGCTAATGTTGGAACAGTTGTGTATTCCTATCATAAAATACATTTGGCCCTGATGCCTTTTGAAATTTCTTGCTGAATTCAGTCTGGCTTGTATGCATGAGTGAGACTTGTACGTAATTTTCTTTTCTCATACTGGTCAATTTTTTTTTTTAATTAGAAAAAATCAGGGGTTGGAAAGATAGCTCAATTGTTAACGAGTGCTTGCTGCTCATGGAGAGGGCCTGGGTTCAATTCGATGACCCAACACCCTCTTCTGGCCTCCATGGGCAACTGGCACACCTGTGCTGCCCAGACAAATATGTAGTCAAATACTACATATTAAAAAAATTTAAATAGTGTTTCCCTGTAGAACAGTGGCTCTGATAATCGCTGGGCAGCCTAAGGTGGATTTGAAGTTGTGGCAATCCCCCTGTCTCAACCTTCTAAGTACTCTTTCTCATACTGTTTTGACATAATTTTGGTATTCATATTGGCTTCACAGTATGAGCTGTGGAATGTTTTTTTTGCATTAAAATTTGTGTGTGTCTAATATTGAATGTTTGGTAGAACTTGCTTGTAAACCAGGTGTTTCTATTTAAATTTTATTTCCATTTAAAAACTTGTACTTAAAACTCTTTTTTCCCTGTCCTTCCCTCTCCTGTTCCTTCTCTTTCTTCTTCTCTGCTCTCCTTCGTTGGGTGGATTAAATGTTTACAACCCTCATTTTCTTCCTCCTTCAAATTACATTGGACTGTAGTTTTTGTTCTCTTATTGATAGTGTCAATTTTTCTAAATGTAAATTATATACTATTTAAACGAATGAAAGCAGAGGTATCCAGTATTTTCTCGACATTTAAGAGCAGGTTTTAGGATACTGGATTATGAAGATGGCCTCAGAGGTCTGTGCTGTTCTGTTTCAACAGTCCAAAGAATGCTAATGTTACCACGTGCAGGCTCTCTGTCGCTGCTGCGTGGAGCCTGCTCATTTAGATTCCCCACATGCTCACTTGGTCCGCCACTCTCGCTTGCATTTTAGACATTCTTTCTGGGACAGTTTGTTCTAAAGTGCCTCTTTTTGGAATTCCTGTGGTAAGGGTCTTTCAAAATACATTTTATTCAGATTTGCAGAGGGTACAATTGGAGCTTGACCATCATATTCTTCAAACAAACATATTTTTCAAAGTTATACTCTCTTGCCCTTTCCTTTGCTCTTTTATTGACAAGCAAACTTGCTTCTTTGTTTCTTCTGTGGTGAGGAGGCAGCTGATGGTGGAATTCTTGTCCCCATGACGTAACACGCCTCCTTTCCAGCTTGGATAGTCATCTTGGTTGATATTTGCTGCAATTCTGATAAGAGGATTTCTGTTCATTGTACTTTTGGAAAACTCTCAGCCGCCTTTCCCCCCTAGGATATGACTTCCTAATTCACTTTGCTTGAAGGGTAATTAGCAACTCTTGGGGCTTCTTACCTTGTTCTCACTATCGTATTGTTGAGAGGCGGGATCTTCTACAACCCTGGCTGGCTTTGAACTTACTGTGTAACTGAGGATAACCTTGATAAATTTCTAACCCTCCCTGGGCTGGGATTATGGCTGCACACTACCACAGCAGGATCATGTGGTCCGGAGACTGAACCTGGGCAGCGGGTATAAGCACACTACAGCTGAGCTGCAGCCCACCCCTTTCCGTGTTTTTAAATCCCCCTCATACTTCTTCCTTGCCACTGGGCGCTACCTTCTGTGCATTTCCAGTTTACGAATTCTCCACTTAGGTCCGTTGTCACTGCTGCTGTCCTTGGGGGGTAGCTGTGACAGGGGCGTTTGTGTTTTTGTATCTGATTCTTTTCCAGATCTTATTCCATGACGGTGTCTCAGGAGTCGTGCATTCAGTATCTGCCTGTGCGTGTTAGGAAGACAATCCTGCGATCTGCAATAGTCACCTGACCTGCAGACATTGCCGGACGAACCGAACCGCACTGTTTGATCTCTCTCTCTCCTAGTGCTGGCCTGCTTCCTATTCAGTCTGTGCTTTGATTACAAGCATACATTGAACTCCCAATGCTAGAACTCCTAATACCTAGATTTAGGTTAAGTTACACGTTTGTGCCTACTAGTGAGCCTCTAGGCCGGGTGATACTGAGCACCAAGGATCTGTTTTTAATGCAGAGTTGGGTTGGCTAATTGCTTTGTTCACTCAGTTGGTTGTGGTTGGATGGACTTGCAGTCAGGAGTTTTCACTTGAGAGTTTGTTTGGGTTTTTTTTTTTGTAAGGATTTATTTATTTTATGTACCTAAGTGCTCAATCTGCATGTACACCGGCACGCCAGAAGAGGGCATCAGGTCCCACAGTAGCTGGTCGTGAGCCACCATGTGGTTGCTGGGAATTGAACTCAGGACCTCTGGAAGAGCAGACGATGCTCTTAACCACTGAGCCATCTCTCCAGCCTCTGTTGTTTGTTTTCCTGCTCGCACAAATCCCAAACAGAGATGGGTACAACTTGTATGCTCTCTTGATGTGGGTTGGTGTGTTCTTCTTGGTCACTTGCTGAGAGCCTTATGTGGCAGTCTCCCATACTGCGCACTGCCTCTGTGGTCAGACAGCTCTGTCCCAGTGCCCCAGGTAGCACACTATGACCCGTCGCCGGAGGTCCAGAGGCGGATGAACCTCAGGGAGAATTCTGTCACTGCAGCTGCTGCAGGGGCTTCACTCTCTGGTTGCGCTCCGCCTACCCCGGGTTCCCAGACCCTCCTGCCAGCTCAGCCCTATTTTCATATTATATGTAATCTCAGATCTTTTATCCCGGGAAAGTTTCTTTGAACATGGACTCATCTGTCATAGTGAGAGATCATGGTTAATGTGAACAGTTTTGTATCTGAGGAATAGAAAATGTTTGAAAATGGACCCTAAAGTTTCTTATGCTGCTTGGGTTTCATATCATGGTCAAGTAACTCTAGGCTGGCTCTTTGGAGTGGCTCAGACATTTCTTCCATCGTCTCTTATAATGTTGGCAGCCTTATGACAATGTCCTGGGGAAGGGATCATTCAACTAAGTGGTCAGAGAGTCTAGGAAATTTCTGGAGTGCTTTGGAGGAACTTTCGTATGTCTGTCCTTTCGCACCCCCACCTGGAGACGCGCGGCCCGGGTTGGGCTTCTGTTTTCTGCATTGTCTTTTGTTCCCAGCCTGGTTGCTCAACCTTGTCTTCTGAGTCTATGTTTTGCTCAATTACACCCTTTGGGAGGTCTCTATCTCTCTGGAGCATGTGTCCCTGGAGTACCCGTGAGAGCGCTCCGAGGCTGGATTCGCCTTTGTGATTTGGAACTGTAGGGGTTCAGTGAGGGGAAGTAGAAGTTCTGTTTGGTTTTGCTCTAAAAGCAAGAAGAGGAAAAACACACAGCTAATCCCTCCTACTGCAGTGGCGTTGGAGGGCAAAGACATTTTGCTCTGAAAAGGGAGAGTTGGTATAGACTGAAGACCTCTCTCTCTCTCTAAACTATGGATACTTGTGAATTTATTTTGGCAATTGGAGGGTACATGCGTGCTCGTTTTTGTGTACATGTGTTCATTTGTGTATGTGTGTGTTTCTGTGTGTCCGTGTCTGTGTGTCTTGCTGCTGGTGGTGGGCAGGCTCTTGGTGATCCTAGATTTTGTTGATTTGGTAAGACTAGGTGGGATCCTAGTCTCTTCTGTCTCAGCCCTGGGATTACAGGCAGATGCCATGCACCTGACTGTTTATTTGGTTCTAGGGATATGAACTCAGGTCCTCATGTCTGACTGGTAAACACTACCAACCCAGAGGGTGTTTTTTCCTTCTTGGTTGGAACTTGTAATTTTTGGTGTTCTGTTTTGGGCTCATCTCTTGCCATGACCACCTGTAACTTGGCAGCCTGCAGAGCTATCGGCAGATATATCAGGATACCAAGGAAAACATCTTTTGTAGCCAAACTTGAAATCAGGTAATTTTGGCTGACCAGTTCTAATCTAAGTCTTGTCAAAATCATTGACAAATTACATGTTTCTCAATGGGGAGGACGATGATAACATAATCATAGGTAATTAAGTTGAGGCAGTGGATGAAATTGATTTTTTTTTTAGCTCTGTATTATTTCTTTTTTAGAAGTCTGAGTTGGAATTTGATAACCATCAGTTTTAGATCATGATGATGATAGGCTTGGAAAGCAAGCCCTAGTCCAAAGTTGATAATGGCCACTTAAAGTTGAGGTTTTAGATGATGAGGGTTTAGTTTAGAGAATGATTTGGATTGGAGTTGAAAACAAGATGAGAAGGGAGAGCAGGTGTAGACAGCATGCATGTGGAGGTGGCTAAGGGGCAGTCAGATGATCTCATGGAGAGAGACCTCATGGAGCAGGTTTTTGGGGTCTGGGAGCAGTTAAGGAAGTGTGGCTGAGCAGGGACATTCTATCATCTGGGCAAACACGAGCTAAAGTTACTTGAAGCATTGGTTTGCCATCCTGAGTGCTGATTATTGGAGGCAATCATGACTTAATGAGAACAGGTCAGGGGGACCTGCTCTGTGAGAGGGATGACTCATGGGGATCCCATGTAGACTTATTGGGGTGCTGCGGATGTGGAAAGTGCTAGACCCTAACATGTGATTGGTTATTTTTGCTACCAAGGAGCTCCCACAGTTCAGTGGAAGATATCCACACTCAAAGGATTATTTACATCAAAGTTAAAGTAATGGGCTGCAAGCAGGTGGTGTGAGAGATCCAAAAAGAGTAATGTACTTTCAGTTCCATAAACCCAGTTTCATTCCAAGGCTTTTTGTGATTTGGGCTGATCTACTCTCCAGTGCATCATATACTATCTCCCCCAGCTCACACATCACCTCCGCCACCAGCTACACTGTTTTTCATGTCATCATGCTCAATATTCTCTTTATTTCCTATTGAACTTTTCTCGACTTACCAGCCAAATCAAATGTGAGAGTCTCTCTGGAACTTTTCAAAACAGCTAGCATCTACTGGGAACACAATGCTGAAAAGGCATCATGGACTTTACATGTCCCATCGTGAACTCGGTGATGTTCCCATGACTGGCGTTCTGTCTAGCACACATGTAGAGCAATCGGGATGGAGCTGGTTGCCTCGTGTCCTGGAGGATGTTTCTTTAGTGCTGGGGTTGGATTGTGGGAGAGCATGAGGCAATGGTGTCACAAAGGGACACAGAACAGCCAGCCTATCTTCGCTGTCTCTTGGGGAAGAAACTCGACAAGGGTGACACTGTGTTGGTACCAACCAGAGGGCTGAAGCATCCTCATTACCACCCTACCGCAGTGACTGTGCCCTGTTGTGTTCTCAACAGAGTTCGAGCGTTCCAGATGGTCCACATCCTTGTCAGCACTTAGTATTGTCCTTTTAAAAAGGTACGCCACTCTAATTGATGTGTGGAGGTAGTTCATTGTGGTATTAATATGAAATTTTCTAACCAGCTATTTTAGATGCTTGTCTGCCATCCGTAAGCCTTCTTTGCTGATGTATTTGTTGGTATCTTTCCCCCCGCCCCCGTGTGTTTAGTTGGGCTGTTTATTTTCTCTTTTGTTAATATGACTGACTACCCCTCCCAGAAAGGGAGGAAAGAATTTTGTTAAGGGTGAGGAAACGCATAGAGAAAGACCTTCCAAAAAAGTAGAGGGGAACTAAAGAAGCTGAATTTTAGCCTATCTTTGAGGGCCAGACATTTTAAAAGTCTTTTAAGGGTCTTTCTCCCCTAATTTAGGGTTGGTCATTTTTACAAAAGACAGACTGGCTGACTGGCCCACAATTGTTAGTAAATATGTCTTGGATTTGGACTTGAAATTGTTGGGGACATTTTCCCCCCTTGAATATGACTTTTAGCTAAATTTTGTTTTCAGAGATTTCTTATTTGGGGTTTTCAGTGTATTTGACAGTTGACAAAGTGATGTGAAGGAGTTGGTCTAAAAGTGGTTGCCATGGAGGCCAGGTTGGCCTTTGGTACCAACTGGGATTTGAGCAGTGGGTCCAAGCTCTCTGGGTGTGCCCAGAATGCAAGGGTGAACTAGGACTAAGACAAAGAACATAACCAAGAACCAGAAAGCACAGGAGATTTCTTCAATCTCTAAAGGAAAATGTGGCTTCTTTAAGTTGTGCATGGAAGCTGCATGGGCTAGAAATGCTAACAGCATGCTTTCCCTCGACGAGTTAAGTGATTGGACAGCCAAAGATGAAGTGTGGTTAGACTTCAGAGCCTTCCTGCTCCTCAGCCCAGAGCTGGACGAGGCAAGACATACAGGGCTCCCCATCACCTGGGAGAGGAGGTCCTCTTACTTTGTAAATCTAGAATGATATGAACAGGTATTGGCAATTTCAAGAAAGGTGAGCATACCTAATTTACACTTAGTAGTTACATCAATATACTAGTAAACAGTTTTTGTTTGTTTGTTTGTTTTCTTTTGTTTTATGAAGTAGCTAATTATGGAAAAAAAAAACTGTTCTGGGAAGGAGGTGAGCAGAAGAGTCTAGAGTGTCTTTCCTTTCTGTCACCTGACCTGTGTGTCACTGGGAAAAGCACAATGAGAGTCCTTCTAAGAGTCAGGCTTTCTGTGCTTCTGGCCCTGGCACTGTCTGCACGTGAGTGGATTTGCATGTGAGTATTATCATAGAGGATAGTTTCATAGTCGCACAGTGGCCTGGAATCCCCAGGTGGCTGTGAAACACTGTTGTAGAGGGAGTGTTTGGCTCACTCACCGCAGCAATGGCACAGCAACCATCCCACGTCCCAGCTTGGAAGTGTTACAGCAGGAAGTCGTGCGTCAGATGAAATTAGGTGTGTGTTAAGTTGTGGGACTGAGCCCAGAGTCTTTTCAGTTCTTGTACCAGGATTTTTTTTTTCTCTTCCTAGCATGAATAATACCCCCTTTTCACTTACTAACAAACCTTGATAATGTATGTTTCTGTAACCATACAAACCCACGTTGCAGTGTGTACTAAAGTGAAAACAACAGAAGTTCCAGGGTTGTTCTGATGTTCATATGCGCACAAATCCATGTTACATGTTAGAGAAGACAGGAGCCATATGCCCAGGGCACGAAGCTCAGGGACCGCGATGGAAGGTCAGCATTTCATAAGGGATGCAGGTTTTGGATGTGGATTGATGGGTAGTGTTTGGATGTGAAGGGGAGGAACTAACGTTTAGCTGGGGGGAAATATGTTGGGAGATTGGTGTGAGCATGCTCTGTTTACAAGGCTGACAACACACACAGGTAAGGTGACTTGGTGGAGACAAAAGACGCCTTTCTGAAAAGGAAATAGACTGGAATGTGAACTCAGATTTAAGTAGCTAAAGCAGTCATATGGCCACGAAGGAGGAGAAAGCTAGGAAAGTGTGGTGGGGCAGCCCTGCAGAGGGGGGTGTGCAGGGAGAGCGGGGCGCTGAGTCAGGGGATCCACTGACTCACAGACTTCGTGTCCTCAGCAGAGGTTTGCGTTCATTTTTAGAATAAACTTTAAAGGCATTTAAAAGGAAGGCTCCTGGACCTTTCATGAAACAGAAATGTTAACCCATAGACTTTGCTTTTAAAGTGAAGGAGTTAGCGTCTGGAGAGCTGGCCCAGGGGTTAAGAGTACATGTAGGTGTTGCAGAAGACCTAGGCTTGGTTCTCAACACTCACCTTGGCAGCTCACACTGCCTGTAGCTCCAGTTCCAGGGCACCCAGTAGCCTCTTTTTATTCACTGTGTAAGTACACACATGTGGTGTGCGCACACACAGAGTCACATGCACATAAACAATAATAAATCTTTAAAATACGAGTGCTGAGGGCTGAAGAGAGGACTCGATTGTGGTGCTGTGAGAGCAACAAGGACATGAATCTGGGCCCCAGCACCCATGTAAAAAGTTAGGCATGGCATCGTCCTCAGTTCTGGGGGAGGGCAGAGACTGGGGAATTCCTGGGTGTACTAGCTAGCCAGTCAGGTCAGATTGGCAAGGTTCACGTTCAGTGAAAGAATCTGGCTCAAAAAGTAATACGGAGAGTGACTGAATAAGACAGTGGGTGTTGATCTCTGGCTCCCTCACATGTATGTTCATGTTTGCACACCCAAACACTCATACACACACACAAACATGTACACATGCATGTGCCACAAAATGCAAGCTAAAAATAAACCTCAAGAGATGAATAGGTTCAGAGTCACAGTGCTGTGGCCGTGGCTGAGTCACATGTGCTCAGAATGTGTAGGCTGGAATGGAAGATCCAGATACATTGTTAAGAGCAAAAGGCAAATCCAGGACGCAGGAGCCATAGAATATTTCATGTAGTCTTGCTGGAAAACGCTTAGACGCAGGCTTTTAGTAAAGGAGATGTATGAACAGAGCTGAGCCCACGTGTGTGTGTGTGTGTGTGTGTGTGTGTGTGTGTGTGTGTGTCAGCTAAGACCCGGCCAGAAAAACAGAATCACGACCACCGCAGGGTTCTGGGAGTACAGCATAAATCCCCCTGGTTTTGTTTCCTAACAGTAGAGGCAGCCGAGTCAGCACACGGGGAGTGGTTGTTAGGCGGCATGCTCATGTCTGGTAGTGGTGCTGTCTGCAGCCTGGAGCTCACACCCTGTACGTGTGTGGACGGTCCACTGGCATGCTAAGTGAGCACAGTACTCAGTCTAAGTGTAGCAATTAAATTGTCTAATAGTGTGTGGACCGACCCCAGTGACTCAGCTCACCCAAATGCTAGAGGACATGGCTTAGACTTCTCTGCAGCACTGAGCGGGTCCTACTGACAGGGGACTTCTGCCAATGTTTAGGACAGCTCATCCCCTGATTAGCTAGACTTAGAGAGGATAGGGGTTTAAAATTTTTTTTTAATTTATTACAATTATTCACTTTGTATCTCAGCTGTAGCCCCCTCCCTCGTCCCTTTTCTCCTTTCTTTTCTCCTCCCATGCCCCTTCCCTAGTCCACTGATAGGGGAGGCCCTTCTCCTCTTCCATCTAACCTTAGCCTATCAGTCTCATCAGGACTGGCTGCATTGTCTTCCTCTGTGGCCTGGTAAGGCTGCTCCCCCCCAGGGGGGGGGAGGTGATCAAAAAGCCAGCCACTGAGTTCATGTCAGAGACAGTCCCTGTTCCCCTTAATAGGGAACCCACTTGGATACTGAGCTGCCATGGGCTACATCTGAGCAGGGATTTCAGGTTATCTCCCTCAATGGTCCTTGGTGGGAATATACGTTTCAGAAAGGACTCCTGGGCCCATATTTTTTGGTTCTTTTGCTCTCCTTGTGGAGCTCCTGTCCCCTCCAAGTCTTTCTATCTCCCCTATTCTTTCATAAAATTTCCTGCACTCTACCCAAAGTTTGGCTATGAGTCTCAGCATCTGCTTTGATACTCTGCTGGAGAGAGTCTTTCAGAAGCCCTCTGTGGTAGGCTCCTGTCTTGTTTCCTGTTTTCTCCCTCTTCCGATGTCTATTCCATTTGCCTTTCTGAATGAGGATCGAGCATCTTACCCAGGGTCCTCCTTCTTGCTTAGCTTCTTTAGGTGTACAGATTTTAGAATGATAATCCTATATTATATGTCTAGTATCTACTTATAAGTGAGTATATACCATGTGTGTCTTTCTGCTTCTGGGATACCTCACTCAGGATGATCTTTTGTAGTTCCCATTATTTGCCTGCAAAGTTCACGATTTCCTTGTTTTTAATTGCCAAGTAGTGTTCCATTGTGTAAATGTACCACAATTTCTGCTTCCATTCCTCAGTTGAGGGACATCTGGGTTGTTTCCAGATTCTGGCTATTACAGATAAAGCTGCTACAAACATGGTTAAGCAAATGTCCTTGTTCTGTACTTGAGCATCTTTTGGATATATACCTAGGAGTGGTATAGCTGGATCTTGGCATAGCACTATTCCCAATTGTCTGAGCAGATGATAGGGGTTTAACTAGCCACACATTCTCACACTATAATATGACATAGAGAGCAATCTTACTGGCTTTCTATTCCACAGAAGTTAGCTATTGGTTATTGGACATAAATTGAGACTTATTATTATTATTTGCAATAGAAAGTCACTTCTAAGTAGCTGGTCCCTTGTGTTAGATGGTATATGGCTATAAGCAGTCTCCTTGCCCTACAGATATGGAGCAAATGACATGGAACCCCCTCTTTCAAAGTAAAAGACATCAGCAATGAGTAAGGAAGGGACATTTCTAACTTCCATAAAAGTATCTTTGAGCAATTCCTGTGAGATGGCAGCAGGCATGTTAGGTCTTGTGAGCGTGTGCCTTCTGTATACTTCTCTGTGAAGTATATGGTGGGGAGGATGAGGTGACCACTGAGCTGGCAGGGCAGGCAGGATCCGTGTTCACATCATGGGAACCCTGCTCACCTGAGTGTTGCTGGGGCACTCCATAAAGAGGCAGAACATTCTGCTGGTCGGAATGTGTAGGCTGGAGGGAAGGGGCTAGTACGGGAGTTCTGCAGAGACTGCTCAGGTGTCTGTGTGTCTGTTAGCCAACAGCTTTGATCTTCACTGTGGCAGCATTCAACAGAATTATAGCACCTAGATAATTCTAGAGTTTCTTTTTTTAATGGCCATCAAAATCAAAACAGTAAGAAGCAAAAAACAATAACAAAACCCCAAACCAAGTAGAACTGTTTAATAAGTCACATTGAATCCCATACACCTAGAATATTATTATACCACATAACTAGTATCAATGCAATGATCAGTATTCTTTCTCTACCTTTTTAAGTCTTTAGAACCCGGATATAGTTTTGCCTATGGAAAGCATCTATTTGGACTGGCTACATTCCCTGTGCTCACAATGACTGGTGTCTGGTGTGCATTGTTAGGGTGGCTTTGGAATATTCAACTGGAAGCACTACAGCAAAGCTGGACAAAATTAAGGATTGTCTAATTGGGTTTTCTGGCTTTCCGGTGCCTCCCCTACAGGGTCCCATAGAGACCCTGGTTATGGGGTGAGTGGTAGAGGAAGAGCAGTCTGAGTTTGAATTGCAAACTTGTTCACTCCTTGCCAAAGCCACTTTGCTTAATATATTTATTTATTTAGTTAGTTTCTTTCTAAGCCCAAATGATGCTAATTCTTCTGGCCAAGGCCACCTTCATCGAGCAGACACACCCCTATCTATATTTTATTCTTACGGGTTTCCTTTTCCCCTTTAGGAAACTGGAGTTATGTTTTTGAAGGTCACATGATAGTTAAGTGCCTTGAGTCCTTTTATGGTGGCCAGCATTCAGGTAAGATGTGAATGATTTTTGGAATCTCTGAATTTGCTCCCCATGGAGGGGAATTCAGACATTTCTCTCTTATTTTTGAAGTTCCGCTCAGAAGGAAAGAGAAACCCTTCTACTCATGTCACCATCAGGTAGCCGTGAGTCCGTATCATCTGAATGTGCCGTTGTTGTGGGTAAGAGCACTGGACTTCGGGGACTCAGTGTTCTGCTTCACTCTATCCTGCCTGTAATTTTAACAGACCATTGACCCCTGTGATTAAATTTGCTCAGTTTGGAAATGAACATGGCCACCGGTCACAACCTGATGATGGAATTCAGTGAGTTAGGAAGGAAGGGGGTGATACAAAATCATGGCAAGGCCAGTGCCAACGAAATGGCTCTGTGGCTAAAGTGTTTGCTGCATAAGTGAAGAGGTGGAGTTTGGATCCCCAGCACCAACATAGTGTAGTGCACTTGGGGAGCAGAGACACACATCCCAGGAGTAGGTTGGCTAGCTAGACTGTATGGATCAGCAAACTCCAGTTTCAGATGGAAGACCCTGCCTCAATGATAAGGTGAACAACCAAGGAAGACACCTGATGTCAGTCTCTGGCTTCCATTTACACACATGTGCACATTTGCGATATCGGGGCGTCCACATATAGGCGAGTGCTCATACACACAAGCACACCACACACATGTACACACTCATAGGCAAAGCTCGTTCTCAGTGAGTGAGGATTGGGTGGGATCTGGAAAGTAGTTGCTCATACCCTTTCATTGTAGTGGTGGTGGTCCGTTCCTTCCCAGAACTGAAGAGTGGAGATCTAGATATAGCCGTAAAATATTTGTGTGCCCCTGAGCACCATTCTGTCATTTCTGATTATAAGGTTGCCCTCCAGGCTGCTCTTAAGTTCCAAGTAGTGTGATGTGTGCAAAGCTGCCAAGGGCTTGCGATACTGGCTTCCTGTGTGGCACGCAGAGGGTCCCACGGTGCTGGTGACTCAGGATCAAAAGCCACTTTATTTCTGCTTCCACATTGCGCTCAGCCCTGCTTAGGCTAACAACCGCATAAACCCTAGAGAGCCCATCACCTCTCCACAGGAAGTGTGGAGCCCAGAGACATAGGCACATATTTTCATTTCCTTTTCAAATGAATACAATCTCTTTAAAAGTTTTATTTGAATACCAATCTGTGGTTTGCACAAGTTGCTTGAATTTTAAACAGATGTGTGTGCAATGCTGGGCGTCAGTTTGCAGGTTTCCCTCCAGTTTCATAGTCATTGGTTTTTTTCTTTTTAGGGGTGCCACTGGGTCTCAGGCCTATTCCTTGGTTGGGCAAGCTGGTGGGAGCTTCAGTGTACTTTTCTGTCCAGAGTCACTACCCTTTACCTAGGAGCAGGATCATTTTCTGAGTGTCCAGGGGAAGAGCAATGCCATTTAACCATTGCTATACAAAATACTCATGACCTTTCATAGGCTTATTTGCTAACTGCCAAGTGCATGGAATCTGGAAAGCTGTAGGAAAACAGAAGTGCTGGTCCTTGGAAAATATCCACTAATGTTCACTTTTCACAATTTCAAGGAAATTTGATAATGTTTCTAGCTAGATGAAATTAGGTTATTCAAGCATTCATAAACGTTTATCTTTGAGTGACTAGGAAAGTAGTACCTAAAACAAACACAGCTCTTCTTAGTGAAAACTAGCAAAATAGATTCTTTAAACACATCTTCATCAGAGGGCTACAGAGATGATTCAGTGGTTTAGAGCACATACTGCTGTTCCAGAGGACCTGAGTTTCATTTCTAGCATTCATGTCAAGTAGCTCACAACTGATTGCCTTTAATGTCAGCCAGCAAATCCAGTGCCTTCTGGTAGCTTCCATGAGTACCTACACAATAAAATATTGTGGCAGGTTAATGTAAACCTGTGAATGTGTACCTGTGACTTACACTCACAAATGTGTACATGTAAGTAAAACAGTCTTTAAAAGTCCTCAGTAGTTGATAATATGTCTAATATTATATGTGAAGGAGTCTAGGAACTTAGTTTATTATTTGCCATCTCTGTTTCTTTATCAGCAATAAAGTCACATTGATTTTTTTTTTAAGGACATATATCACGTAGGGCTGTATTTACTTCCTTTGACAGAAATAAGGGAGGAAGGACTCATTTGGTTCATGCTTTCACAGGCTATCAGTGCATCAAGGTAAGGAAGACATGATCATTACAGAGGCTCCCTCCTAAGAGTTGGAGACGTAGGACATTGCTGGGAGCAGGGTCTGCCCCCTAAACCTTGTAGAACGGTGCTTCCGGAGGGACCACGTGCTCAGACATACCAGTCTGTAAGGGACAACCTCACATTCAAACCGTAACAAAAGCCATCATGTAAGATGGAAGAAAAGGACTCGTGACATAAAGGGGAGTTTGTTTTTGTTTTTGTTGTTTTTTTAAGCGAAGAATTAACAAATTGGCTTTAAGTTATGTTGCCTTAAAATGTGATGTTGTGGTGAGATTCCATGATTTTCCACATTGAAAATCTGCTTCTGTTGGATGGCAGACTCCCTTCCATTGCTTAGGGTGGAGAGCAAAGCTGGATCTGCTTTCTGTCTTTTCAGGTTGGGGCAAAGAGGAAGGGTAGTTAAGTCTGCTGATGGTTCCCGAGGACAGCCAGATCTGGTAGGACATGAGCGAGGAAGCTTAAGCAGCCATACTCTTAGGAAGGCTAAACTGTGCTGTGATAACCCAAGTTGTAATCCTTTGCACGTTCTCGCATGCACACTCGCATGAAGTGTGGTGCATGCGAGGCAGAATGGCACCGCCTGATAGTGAGTCAGGGTCCCGGTTGCATTTATAGTGGAACCAGAAGTGTGTCACTGCTAAAGGGCTCATCCAATGGGTGACGGATGTCAGGCTCTTCTTTTCGTGATGTAGTCTGGTTTTTCCTGAGAAGGTGAACATCTATGTTTATTTACCCCAGAGAGGAGAACATATGGCAGACCAAAGAAATGATTGCACTGAAGTCTTGCTGGATGAGTCGATGACTTAATTTACAAGAGTATGGGCTACCAGAAGGCAGTTGAATCACTAAAACACACAAAGAGCACATTTGAAGCTGTGTTTCTGGGGCTCCCCATACGACTTGATGGAGGCTCCCTGTGGGGGAGGGGTCTTGAGAGTTTGGAAACTTTCATGAGCTTCCTGGGCCTTGTAAGTTTTATTCATTTCCTGAGTCTTATGAGCCATTTTCTTCTCTCTAGAAGGGAATGTTTCAATTAATAGGATATCCAAAAGCATGGGAAATGCCCAAATCTGCGTGGGATTATCACCAAGAGCCTCCTTTGCTTTCTGGAGGGCATCACTTCTCATAGTATCATGGACTTAAGACTCTCGTTTTTCTTTCTCTGTCCCCTCCTTTATTGTTCAGGCCCGAGGTTGTGAAAGTCTGTGAACTCTGCAGTCATCACTTAAATGGAGTATTTGCTGTCATGGAAAATGGCAGCATTTCCTCACTTCATAATTCCCCCAAATAATGAACGATTACAAAATAGGGGTTTATAATTATAACTGTTTCACTTATACTCATTTTTTTTCTTTAGGGAACATCCATAGAGGTCTAAATGTTCATTTTATTGAATGCACTCCAAAATTTCTTGGATTTGTGGCATGTATTTGACTTGAATAAGTTCTTATGAAGTTTCTGAGTCATCATGTAATAAATTTTATTCTAAATATTTAAAAAAATTTTGATTAGTATCACTCTATCAACAGACTTTATTTTGGAGTAACTTTAAGCTCAGAGGAAAGTTTTATAAAGATAATGCAGGGGATTTTTAACACATCCATTATCCACGTTTTCCTAATACAAACATTTTGTAGAACCATGCACATTTGTCAGTTTTTAAAACCCTGGTGTGGTACTAACTAAACTACAGATTTTTATTCTTAAAATTTGAAGTTTACTTGATTGCGGTTCCCTCTCCCAACTAATGTTCTTTTTCTGAGGACCCAATCTTGGATTTGTTCCTCGGTAACATTCCCTATTGTCTGTGATGGTTTTATACTCTTATTTTTCATGACTTTGGCCTTTTGAAATTATTTTGTAGACTGTATCTTAATTATTTTTTATTGGATGCTTTATCATTTTTAGACTGGTTTATGGAAACAAGGGTAGGCTACTTCAAAGGTAAAGTGACCTCATTAATTTTGACAGTAGAATGTGATATTGGCATGACTTGTTGGGGCTGGAGAGATGGCTCAGTGGTTTAAGAGCACTTTTTTTTTTTTTTTTTACTTTCATTCTTTGGTTTATGACATCACTGTTTAGTTTATTTTTCCAATTCTTCCACTTCTGTAATGTTGGGAACTGTTTTAGGTTGACTCTTAAGTCAAAATACATTTTTTTTCCTTTTATAATGTTAAAAGTCAGTTTTAACATTACAGCAGAATTCAGAGGAAGGTACAGAACTTTTCCATACACCCCAGCCAAGATTAACCTCTGCAGTGTTACTCAGCTTCATGTTTGTACCCTCACAGGTCATAACCATGCAGTGCCCCTATTTATACAGAGTTCAGTCTAAGCGTGCATTCTATACATTTGACAAACATGACAGCTACCATTATCTTATTGTATAGAGCAGAGTGTTTTTGCTCCCCTAAAGAGCCTAAAGTGTTTTTTTTTTTTTTAAATTTTACTTTTATTTTTTCTTTGGCCTGGAGGAACTGTCACTTCTCTACTCCCTCAAAAGGATGATTGTTCAAAGAGAAGGTTTTCATAATCTTCCTTAAATCTCCAATAGCCCATGAATAGTCAAAAAGAATATATGTATGCCTATAATTGCCAATATGTTAAACAATAGAAAGTTGATTTATGTGTAGTCTCAGAATTCACTCATAAATGAATGAAATCATCACCTCATTTCAAAGAGATAAATTCTTGCCAATGACCATGGCGGAGAGGCTCCTGCACACTGAAGGGGAACAATGAAGAACTAAAGATTTCATGTTCTTCAGAAGTGATCCGCTGAGCAAGACTCACATAATATGTACCCTTCTGAATGCAATTGTGCTTATGAATAAAATCCTCCTGTCTTCTTCCTGTACCCATCTGTCCGTCCATCTGTCCATCCATCCTTCCTTCCTTTTATTTACTTCCTCTTTATACAAATGAATATTCTGAAATATTTCCCAGATACGGAATCACAGTTGATAGACAATAAATTAAGAAGGACCAAGGAAGACAAAAAATTATGCAGTTGCCCAGGCTTGCATTCCAGGTTGATAGTTTGTAGTAACTGTACATATAAACTTCTTTGATTGTCATATTTTGATGTTTTTTTTTTTTTTTTACAGAAAAAGCAGCTTTTCTCATTTTTTTTTCTTTTGGTTAAAGATTTGATACAGGAATTCTGATTAAGTGGTGCTAATTCAGTCTCACCACATTTACATTCACAGCTCAGTTTAATGGCAGCAGGAGAGAAAGCCTTGTCTCTGAAAGCCAGGGACTGTTGGTGAAGACGCACATGCATGGAGATCACAGGAGAGGGTGGAAACGAAGCTGTGCCAACTTGTTAATTTCCCCTGGGCTTTACACAAATGTGGGCATTTATCTGTGTTTTTGCAGCTACACACTTGCTGCCATTTGGAGTTACCCATAAGAGCCATCAGTGTTAAATCTGTCTTCTAGGAGCAGAGGGAGAGAGGAGGATGTGAGTTTTACCTTTAAAAGGCAGCATTGGGCAGGCAGAAGAGTTACGAAGTGCATTTAGCGCCCATCTGTAAAAGGCTTTGCTGTTCCGCTACCTTGATGGATTTGCTACTTTATGTCCCATGGAGTATAAAATGTGACCAGTATAGTTTGGATTCCAGGGGTCTTTTCTGGTTTGTTGAGCATGCTGGTGCTTAAGATGATGATTTAAATTACTTTTAATGTACTTGGGTAATCAAGCATACAGTATTTTGAAGTCACTAACCAAGAAGAAAGAACAGAGTTATTGCAGCCTTCTGCAGTAATGAGACACATAAATCAAAAGGACGAACACGGAAACTTCTACTGAGCCCTGGGGTCTGATTTCGGGCACCTTAAAGGGATGCCTTTTTTAGTTCAGGCCTGCTGTGACTATGCCGCTGAGTCTGTAGGTAAAAACAAAAATCTAGAGGCAAAGCAGAGAACCTCTACAGAGCTAACAAAACTAGGAAAACCAAACAAATAAAAACACCAGCCAAACCAGAAACCAACCATAAGCTCTCTACCCTCTCCTTCAGATTTGAGACCATGTGGTTAGGAAGTCTGGGTCTGCGCCCTTTAATACAGCTCCTCATGTTGTGGTGACCCAACTATAAGGTTATTTTGTTGCTACTTCCTAGGTGTAATTTTGCTGCTGCTATTAATTGTAATGTAAATAACTGATGTGTGAGCCCTGTGGAAAGAGTCTTTGACTCCCAGGTTGAGAACCGCTGGTAACATAAGGAGACATTCTTTTCTAGGGATGTGTGTGTGTGAGCCTTGTCTGTCCAGTTCTCAAATTCATGTTGCCGGTGGCAGTCTGGCTTGGATGTGCAAGAGTGAGTGTTTTCTGCTGTGAGGATAGGGGGGTCCGAGTTCTTCTAGATGTTAGCTCAGGCCAGGACAGAAATGCTCCTCAGCTGCCCTCCCACGGGAAGACTTGGAACTGTTCTTTTTTAAACTGTGGACTTCACTCCGCAGCTTTGCACTTCGCTTTAATGTTCAGATGGTAAAAACATGGATCGCTTAGGTTCGTCTATACCTTACCGCAGGCTGGACCAACAGTCTGGGATTCTGAAGTGGGGTGAGGTTGAAAGGCAGAGAACGGGGACACGAGTCTATTTCCTTTTGCCTCCAAACTCACTGGAGTCCTAGCACGTACAGGCGTATTTGACTCCCTCCCTCTCGGTGAGGGTATTTGCACTGAGGGTGATTTCGTTTGGATTTTAGTAATGGTTTGGTTTAGGTGAGTACTGGAGATAACATAAGCCCGGGGGATATATTTGCCAATGGTTAATTCATTTTGCCCTGGTTAATTCATCCTGGGGGATGGGTACGGGGAGGGAAGGAACTTTTGAATGTGATTGTCTGCACTGACTTTAAAATTCAGGCTTTGAGGAAGCGTAGAAAGAAAGGCTATTTACAAGGCTAAATGGAGAAGAGGTGGGGGCTATGTAAGTTATTATTGTGAGGCGGTTAGAAACAGGACTCCACACTTGTCCTCCACTCAGGCCAAATTGGGGTTTGTAGCTTTAAGACTGAAAGGGCTTTCTGGACCAGCAAGTAGGATGGAAGTAGGGTTAGGACTGGAAGGGCTTGCTGAAGTTCAGAACTCTGCTACAGTCTTGAACTTGTACAGCTCATTTTAACACTTTAAGTGAATCGTAAAACCTCCACGTACAGCTAGAGTTTCCTGTAATGTTTCAGTCAGTGAATATCTAATTTCAAATTCATTTCCAATTAGTTTGAATTGGCTGCTTGGAGTGCTCTGTGGACATGGCCTAAGGCGGTGATTCTAGACCTGTGAGTCTTGAACGCCGTGGGGGTCGCATATCAGATATCCCGCATATCTGATATTTACATTACTGTTTATAACAGTAGCAAAATTACAGTTATGAAGTAGCAATGAAATAATTTTATGGTTGGGGAGTCCCACAGCATAAGGGACTGTATTGAAGGGTCTCAGTGTTAGGAAGGTTGAGAACCGCTGGCCTACAGGGTGTGTGTGGGAGGAGTTGGTCTCTGGTGCTTGCCATGCATTTATCATCCCTGTGCGAGCGGTGTGCATGACTCCACACAGTGGTGTAGCATGTTGGTTTCTAAGCCTCTGATATCTGCTCCTTTTGCTGGTTCCTTTACCCAGCTGCCTCTACTGGAAACTTCCCCATATCTAGCTCTTTTGGCTGTAATATGTAGCTTGCTAACCCAGCAGCCTCCTTTTCAGTGCTATCCTGTGTAATCTGCCCGTGGGATATCCAGAGCCTCATAGACTGAGGCTCCTCAGCACAGCCACCAGCTTGGCAACCACCTTCCTGCTTGCTGAACAGCTCCGGATAAGAATGGGCCTACGGTGCAGGTTTACTTTCTGCCCACACTTCATCCCCTTTCCTCCATTCTTACATGCTGCTGACCGCTGTCCTTCCCACTCTGTATGGGTTCATTTCCCTGGCTTAGTGACAAAGACTGTGTGGGTGTAACGCTTCTGACTCGCTCAGAATCCAGCACTCTGCCCTCTGAAAAGCCCTCGGGAGACTGTGGTTCAGAGGAGGCCCTGAGTCCGGCCTCTTGATGCTGAAGTGAGCATGGCATGTGGGCAGAATGGATGTGACTTCACCATTGCCCTTATTTTAAGCCCCTGACAGTGAAAGTGTTACCCAGTTCTGACAGAGACCGTCAGCCAGGCCTGGGCTCGCCTTTGACTCAGCGACGTGTCACATTCTCTACCGGAAACTTGCATTTTTAACACCAGTCATCATAAACCTGGCAAGAAATCTTTTGGAGAGGTGTTAGTATTTGGTAGATTTATTTTCTTTTCCCAGCTGCCCATGAAAAACAAACTCAGAAATCTGCTTGACTTCCCCCCTTCCCCTTTGAAAATTTGTTTTGGAATAGTTTATCATTCCTCTGTCTGGAGAATGCTCTTTGTTGATCTGTGAAGTGTGGTTTGCTTACGGACATGGCAAGGTGACTGTGGCCCTGAATGGAGGGTAAAGTGAACTGGGGCAGCGTGCCTTTTGGGGTGCTAGGCGGTGGGTGGCTGGTGACCTGGCTGCTGACCACAGCTCTGCACTTCAAATATGGCTGGGATTTACTTGAAGTCTTCTGAGGTCTTTCAGCATGCCTGTCCAGTTACTCACTGAAGTAGCTAACTCTTTACTGTTCGGTGGTTTGGTGCTGAGAAAATGCCCAGACTTGCCAGTCCATGCCAGGAACTTCCCAGAAGCCTCAGGGCCACACCCCATTTATAAGAACAGGAGCTCCTCTTCCATTCTCTGGTTTATTCTTAGAGCTGATGAATGCTCTCATGGACTGTACTTCTAATCTGGTGTAAATAGCTCCTTGAAGGGATGCAGTGTTTTCCTCATACATTTTCTGTTGTTCAGCATTGGGGAAACCCAAGAAGAGAAGACAGCATGGAGCGTCAGTGGGGAGGGTGGATAATGTTGGTCTTGTAGACTCTCTAAGGACTAGGTCAAAACTCCGAGTTAGTTACCAGCTGAGATCTTGGCTAAAAAACTCATCTCTGTGCATCATTGTATGAGCTTGGAAGAAAAGATTCACTAAAGCAGTAGTTTTTACTTGTACTGGTCATTAGAATTGCCTGTGAACGTGTTATTCTTTAATCACTCATTCTAAGGCCCTATCCTCAAGATGGCCCTCAGTAGGTGCTGGTAGAGTTTTGAGGGTGGGATTTTTTTTTTCCTCAAAGTTCATTGTTGTCAAGGGTGAGGACTGTTACCTGTAAACTTCCCGTCTTTTCTGAGCAAGTAACAGATGACTAGATAAACAAAGACTGAAGAGGTAAGTCATGTCCCTCTGTGTGTGTGTGTGTGTGTGTGTGTGTGTGTTTACTTGCCATGAACCATGGACCACTGGGAGCCATCTCAGAGGATGCTCAACAAAGCATCTAAGAGGAAGAATGTAATGCGAAGCAGGAATAGTGGGAAGGCAAGTGCATAATCAGACGGTAATGAAAGAGGTGATGTCATGGTAACAAGTGATGGTCTGGATACTTACAATAGCGGCTTTGTTTCTTCCTTGTCTATGTAATCCATTACAGATTGCTTTGGGTTCTGTGCCATCAAATCACTCCATTGTGAGCTATTTGGAGATTCTTCTGCATGACATATAAGCAGTGGGACCCAGGTGATGGGAACCGTTCTAGGAAGTATTGATGCGTACCGCAGCAGAGGGGGAGGGTATGGAGGAGCTCTTAGAATTCCAAACTCCTGCCTAGGTTATTTCTCTCTCATTCTGTTGGCCGAGTTGTACTATCTGGCCTGTCCCCTCTTCCCAGAAGGTGAGGATATCATGTATCTCAAGAGTGGGAATCCAGAGGTACATGGTCAGTACTTGACAGCCTCCCAGGGAGCAGTGAGTAGGCCCCTATCCGCAGAGAACCACTGACGGTTACTGGGTTCACAGTGACGTGGTCACTGCTAGTCTGAGTCTTGGCTAGGGCAGAGGTTGGGGAGGTATGAGGCATAGTTTGATTGCAGTGAGTCAGTGAGAGCTGAGTCGGTAGAAAGAGCTGGTAGAAAGGGAAAATTGTAGTTTTTGTATCAGGCAGGAAAGAAGCCTGTGTTGCCAGCCTTTCCTCATTCTTCTTATTTAATCATTTAGTGGTGTTTTGGAGTTTTTTTATTTTTAAACTTTATTATATGTATATCAGATCTGTGTCAGGAGATTTCACTTAACTGTAAGCACTAGATTTATGCATTGATCAACTCAGAAGTGACCAGTGAAAACTGAGTTTATTTTGTGTGTTTCTTCAATACCTTGTTGACTTAAGAGATAGTCCCCTTTCTATAGTTTTACTCTTCACGTCAGACAAATGAGGGTATCATGAGAATTGAAAAAGCTTTTTGAGAAACCTTGTATGCATTTGTTTTTTTATTTTTATTTTTTCATTAACTCTTTTTGGAGGCTTGGAAGTAAGTGTTTCAATCCCAAATTCACTCTGGAAGACCAGCTTCCCATTTTTTTTCTTCAGGTCAATATTTCAAATGCACACACACATATGCATACAGATATACATACATACATACATACATATATACATATATATATATATAGTGTGTGTGTGTGTGTGTGTATTTGTGTGTACTTGGAAACTGGTAAAGTGATGAGTAGCTACAAGGATTTTCCCTCGAGCTGTTGACTTTGAACAATGAAGCAGTGATGTTTCCTGTATTTTATGTGTGAGCTGATGGCCTGAAGTCCAGTAGTAGATGATCTGAAACTGGATAATGGAGGCATCATCCACCGTGTTTGACTTCACAGAATTTTACTTCTGTTTTCTTTCATTTCTTGCACTTGTTAGGCAGGGTCCCTGCTACTGAGCTACTCTCAGTGGCTGGCATTTAGTAGTTGATAGAGAATAACTATAGTTATGATCCAAAGGTGATTGACTCAAGTGTTTTGTTTTTGTTTTTTTGCCTTCATCTCTCGTTTCTTATTCTGACTTCTTGTCTTCTTTCAGGAGACATTAATTGTCTTTGCTTTTTTCTTTACTCTGGACTAGGTAGCGATACAGAAAGGGAAGAGTTGGCATTAATTATCTTCAAAGAATTTTAAAAAAAGTAACATGGTAACAGAACTTCAGGTAACAGAAGAGGGCTGGAGGGATGATTTCCAACGTTCTCGGAGAACTGCAAGCCCATCTTCCTCTCAAAGGCTCACCTTTCATGATGGCTAAAATGTCGAGGGAAAGTTAGCATAGATTCTAAACATTCTGAATTATCCTAACATTGCAGGTGTTTGGTGACCTATGGGTAGTAGAGATTTGATAAATGAGCCATTCAAAAAAAATATTTGTAGGTGGTGAAGTTTTCTAAAAAGTGAATATTGGGTACATAAATTGGTTGATTTCTTGGTACTATTATTTATACTATAATTTTTAGCCTTCAAAATTACAAAATTCAGTAAAATTAGTATCAAAATTAAAAAATTATTGTTTGGGGGTGTCTACAGCAGATATCTGTTTGTTGGTTCTATTAAGGAGCTTGATATTTTCAGCTCTGGGGGTGACCCTGGAATGTGCATATGAAGAATGGCTTTCTGCTTTGGTGGCAAGCAGGAAAGGAAGATTGCAAAGTTGAACTTTTAAGATAGCCTTAAAAGTGATTGAACCGGCATGTGACTTTGAAATTTCTTACAGTGCTTTACTAATTTACCTTTTTTACTGGGTGTTACTATTTTTTTTTTCAACCAGGTTATTAAAGTTAATTCTCTGAGGAGGTGATTTAATCCATACTTCTTAGAAAATTATAGTGTTTTGATAAAAAGTCAATTCCAGGCATTCTAAGTGAAAATGCTTCATTAGGCAACTCCCTCTACATCACTCCTCCCCCATTAAGTAAATGTGCTCATTTTTCTAGGCATTGAAACCCTTTTCAGGTTAGTGTATATGTTGTTCAGAATTGGATTATTTAGATGAACCCAATCTAACCAAATCCTCTGAGTTCATAACAGCATGTTAAACCTCTTTGGGTTGTTGAAATGATTTTTTATCATGATAAAACACACACATACACACACACACACACAACAACACACACACACAAAGTGGGGGGGTATCAGAGATATTTTGGTGGTAGTGTATTTTGACCTTGTGATTGGGAGAGGCGAGTTTCTTTTCCTACTCCTTGGGGTACAGCAGTGATGATGCTCCTGGTATGTAAGGAAGACAGTCTGGATTCAGCCTTGATGGTGTATGATGAAGATACATGGTTCTCGTAAGTGTAACAAAGAGATGGCCAGGACATTGTTGTCTCAACTAGGAAGGTTGCTGCATTGCTAGACTAAACACTTTCCTTGGGTCCAGCTGCATTAGCCTCTAAAGAATTGCTAAGGGTGACGCAAAGCTTTTTCCATTTGCTGATAGGATTTTGGAAAGGCAGCGTTTTTTGGTTTTACTTAAAGACAAAAACAACCTGGAGGGTTATTGTGTTAAAGGGAAATCCTGTTGAAACCTTAATATAGGTGATGCAGATAAACACCTTTTTTTTTTTTTTTTGCACTGGCTTACTTTGGCAGATGTGAGCAGTGAGGTTAAGATAAAGTTCAGTAGTGTGGGATCCAGGTCAGTGGCAGTGGTGACGCAGCTGCAGCAGGGGAAGCTGATGAATTGCCGGCTAGGGAGTATGAGGTTGAGGGGTCTTCAGGGTGCTTATTCAGATGGAGATCCCAGCATCGCTGTAAATCCCAGAGCTTGGAGAGAGGTCCAGGTTAGGTGTGGAGATTCTGGTGACGTTTAAGCCTTTGAGATGACTAGGTCTGCTCATTAATTGTGGAATGTGAAAGCTGTTGTTGGAGTACTGTGAACTTTGTGGTAATTGCCCCCAAACATTACTATTAAGCAATATTAAATGGTTGGGGAAACAACCAACCTTTTCTCTCAAGGAAATGGGAGGCCTGTGTCTTTGACCCTGCAGGCAAATATGCAGGATGGTAAAGTTGATAGAGGGTTAGTGAAGCAGCAATTATATCCGGCCTCAAATTAACTCTGGTGTTAGAAGAGTGAAGAGTAATGTGACCAGAAGTATTACTTGAAAGCCCTGTTTGTTTTGATTACAAATGAGAGAGACAATTGGCAGAAAAAAAAAACAAAACAAAACACAAAACTTTAAGAGTAGCAATAAACATTGGTACTATTGAGTGATTCTTATTTGGGTGATACTCTTTCTTGGGTGATTATTTTTAGTTGAAAATAAAGTTATATAGTAACAGTATTCATAATCTGATTAGATTTATATAGTCACAATTTAACTAAAGGTAAACATGAGTTATTTTTAGCCGAACTCTTTGATAACCATAATTTTATTTTTTAAATTTATTTTTAATTTACGTATTCACTTTACATCCTGATTGTAGTCCCCTCCCTCCTTTCTTCTTGACCCCTCCCTCAAGCCCTCTTCCCCTGTCCTCCCTTCCCTTGTCCCCAGAAAAGGGGAGCCCCCCCAGCCCACCCCAGAATTTCAAGTTGCATCAGGACTGAGCTCTATCCTCTGAGGCTGGGAAGGCAGCTCAATTAGGGCAAATTTTTTTTTAAAATTTATTTTAAATTTATATATTCAGATATCCATAATTTTAAAAGTAGAAATTTTAAGGCTAAGGAAATTTCGCAGAAAAGGAGGTAGAAAAAGAAAATGTAAGAGTTGGAGTATGGGGAGGAGTGTTGTCCTCTGGGCATGACTTGACTATTTCACTCAGGAGCACACAGCAGCTGAGGGAGGTCGCCCACAAGACCTACACAAGATCAAGCCAAAGTTCCAGTATTGATGGGGTAGACGCTCTCCGGTGCTGTACCACACTGAGGAGCCGTCTGCAGAGGATGGGTAGGTGCTAGGGGAGGGTGAGAAGTTCTTTCTTGGGGATGTGGGTACTTTGAGGTTTCCCATGCTCCAGTGGATAGCCCCATACCTCTGTGCATATGGGCAGCACTACCGGGACTGAGATGACTGAAAACAAGAGTGGAAATTTAGTGTAGTGTGGTGCTAGGCCATAGAGAGTCAAGATAATATAGTCAATTTGGCAAGGTGATTTTTTTTTTCACTCTCCCATGGTTCTGAGAAAACAACTAATTTTATATTTTATCTTACCAATTTTGTTTCCATTGGTTTTGTTATTCTAGTCTGATTGGAACCTAACACTGACTCAGTAACATTAATTGGAACACTTATACCAGGCTTAGGTGCTACAGGGATGAATAAGTGAAGGCATCAGTCAGTAAGGATGAAACATTTGGTGGGGAACAGAGATGGATAAACCAGACAGACCTGTAAGAAGAAACAAGGAGTGCTGGGATGAAACATACTAAGCAGAGGCAGTATGCAGAACATTTCCTGGGTATTTCCAGCTATATCCCAGGGAAAGAGTAGAGCCAACAAACAGAGCATAGTAGAGTAAATCGCTATAGAAGCCGATCAAGTACCATCAAGTACGAGGCAAGCTGGTCCGTTTGGAAGGGTAAGACAGAGCCGATACGCACTCACCAGGAACTCCGGTGTCAGTTAGAGGGATGAGAGAGATGAGGCGTGGTGGTTCAGATGTGCTTGCTGTTATCAGGTGGCGATACTTGTGTCCTGCCAGCGAACACCCGGGAAGGTGGCAGAACGGCCATGGGACCGGTAGACTCTTCAGTCCTACGGCCCCGCACACTCCCTTCCTACTTCTGATTCCTTTAAACACAACCAGGCTGCCTTAGGCTGATAGTGCCACCTGTACCTGTACCCACGAGTAGCCTGTCCCTTCTTTTCTTGCTCTCACTTTTTTTTTTTTTTTGAAGAAAACTAGAATTTCTTTTCCTTTTCCTTCATTATCTACAATGTAGTTAATTCCTCACCAGGTTGTCTTCATTTTTCAGGTTTTTCTTTAATCCATAAACGTCTCTTCATTTTCTCCTTTGGGCCTGTGACTTACTCTCTCTGTCTTCCAGACATGGGCTAAATGCCTTAATCACAACCAGCAGCCATCAAAATAATGTCAACGACGTTGCTGGGTTGGGAAGACAAGATGCATGGTTGGAGCCAATGTCTCCATTTGCTTAATCCTTGGAAAGGCCCAGAAGTTCCTCTTAAAAGTCTTTGACTTCTTTGACTTTTCTATTGCCTACTTGAATAGAATGCTTTTTTGATAACATATGTATTCAAGATAAAAGAATCTAATATTTTCGTGTTTTATGCATGTATTTATATGTGATGTGCATATATTTGTGTATTTTCACGTGTGTAGGTATTTGTGTGTGTGTGCAGTACCCAAGGATGACATCAGGTTGTTGTGGTTGTTAATATTTACTATTGCTATACCTTTTAGTTAGCAGCAGTTATTCCTAAACCAGCTGAGTACCCAAATCACCACACAGAGACTAGGATTTATTTAATTAATCTAGAGCACGATGCTGGGCAATAGTTATTCCATCCTAACCCTATAAACTGGCATAGTTTCTTACCATTCATTCTTACCATTATACTTTTATGCTTTTAGTGATATCTTAGGTCCAGTTCATTTTTCCACTGTGGTTCCAAGACCTCTCCTCCAGATTCTTCCCCTCTCAATCCTCCTACATCCTTCCTCTTCCTCCCACTCCAGACCAGGATGTCCCACCCTATCCTCTCCATTGCTCAACATTGTGGCTGGTTGTTTTAATTGACAATTTAGAGAACAAATAGTGGCATGTTTACACAAATTTGAGACAGGTGATGGTTAGAATAAGCATCACAATACAATGTCTGGATTGAAACCAGATAGTGGGGTAGAGAAAACCAGCATTTGAATGAACAAGAGTTAGGTATATACATTCCAAAAGAACATTATACCAACATCAGGTGTGTTCTTCAATTGCTCTCCACCTCATATTTTGAGGTGGGGTCTCTCACTTGAACTCAGTGTCTGCTGATGTGGGTAGACTCACTAGCCAGGCTGTTAAAGGGATTAGGGAATCCCTAATCTTTGCCTCTCTGGAGTGGGATTACAGGCAAGCCTCCATGCCCATCTGGCATTTAAATGAGTGCTGGGAATTTGAACTCCATTCCTCATGCATGTAGGGCAGGAGCCTTTCCAGCTGAGCCATTTCCCTAGCCTCCATTCCTCTTTTATTTTTAAAATGGGAAATATTTCTGGAAGTACATTTTTATAGTATTATGCATATATGGAACATTGTTTCTGTGACAGACTGGCTTTAAACAGCTGGTATAGAAATTAATCCCTTGAGAATAGTTGGTTCTTTTTCTGTTATTTTCTCCTTTATTTTGTTATTCACTGAGTAATGGTTGATGTGTCATGTTGTTCTAGTTTCCTTTCTGCTGTTGTGATAAAGCACTTTTATCAAGAGCAATTTAGGGAGGATAAAGGATTCATTTCATATTACTGGCTGGGGTCCATCATTGAGGGAAGTCAAGGCAGGAACCCAACAAGGAACTTGAAGCAGAAACCAAGGAGTGCTGCTTGTTGACCTTCTTACCATGATCAGCTAACATTCTTTTTGTTGTTGTTGTTGTTGTTGTTCTGTTCTTTCTAAAAGATTAAATTCATTTTTGAGAATTTCAGTGTATTCAGTGAGATGTGATCATATATTCCCCCCATTTCCCCTTCTAATACCATCTATGTCCTTCCCAACTTCATGGCTTTAATTTCTTTGTTTGCTACCACACTAAGTCCAGTTAGAGATGCCGCTGAGTGCATGGGTGTGGAACCATCCACTGGAACTCGGGAAACCTACCAGTGGCCACCTCCCCAATAAAGAATGATTTCCTCCTACCCTAGCAACTGGCCACCGCCAGTAACTCCTCGCTGTTGCACAGGGTGGGCTAGAGATGAGCTACTCCATCTGTCCTGGCCCATGGAAATCAAGCTCATTAACAGTCTGGCCAGTTCTTCCTCCTCCTAGCTTCATCCTTCTGTAAAGACAGGAGAATAGAAATCCATCTTTTCCTGGATTCAGTAAGGAGGAAAGAAGGCAGAGTAAACAGGAAAAAAAAATGATGTGTGTTAATGTGTTTTTTCCCCTCTCTCCTAAAAGGTTCCCAGTCATTGAATTTAGGGGTGTGGAAGAGAAGGGAAAAGGAAGCCTTCAGTGACTGAATGACAATGATGAGGCTTGTGCTTGGACCTGAGGTGGTGGAGACTGGATTCAGTGAACCTTCTGGAGGAGGAAGCACCCACTGTGATCTCTGTCAGGGAGTTCCTGGGTTTCACAGAGGTTCCTTACCGTAGAAGAGAGTGGTTAGGATAACTCATGCCCTCTGGACCTTACCCAAGGGTCTAAACAAATCTTATCTATATGTTATCTGAAGGCAGAGCTGCCCTGTTTGCAGAATACCATCCTTTGAATGGGAAGCTTTTGAGTTAAGAAACCATTAGTCACTCAAAAGGGAAGTAACAGCAGGTCATTCATGGAGGGAACATTCTTTCATTCACTGACCTGTCAAAAGGAGGAAGCCCAAATGCCTAATGACTCTCTTGACCTCCTAGGACACTGGATACTCCAGAAGGGGAAGCTACACTAATAAGGTTGGGAGCTCTCCTGATACATTATATCTCATTAGAGTGCAGAGTCTTACTGAGTGGTAATTAAGTTGGCATTACAGGTAGAGAGAACTCTGATGTCTAGAAATACTTTCTCGTTTCATTCAGTGGGTGAGGAGTGGCTCTCCAGGGCTCTCTTGTGACTCTTAAGAAAACAGCAGACAAAGGAGGCTTTTGTAGGGTAAAGGAGCAAGTAAAAACTCTTCATGAAACTTGATGAGGATGTATTTGCAATACATACGTGTATTGGATTGTGTGTGTGTGTGTGTGTGTGTGTGTGTGTGTGTGTGTGTGTACCCAGAGAGGCATTTATGGCTTTAAATTTTCAGCTGCCTCTGATTACCTTATTAGTTCAGATAGGCCTCTTTCAGACTGCTGGAGAGAGGCTTTGAAGTTGTGAATGAGACCATGAAATAGACAAGCCTCTGGGGGCTGGGAAGCAGCTGCCAGCTGGGGTGGGGAGTGGGGGTGTCTGGAAGGCTCCTGTCTTTATCTTTAAGGCTCCTGTCAGCAATAACCAGGCTTTAGGTTGTATAAACAGCAGGCAAACCAATAAAAAATATCAAACTGTTCAAAAGAATGGACCGCAGAAAGGCATGGCCCCCAGCAACCTCCCAGCTGCTCCGTCATACTCTTCTTTGCCACAGCCCATCCAGCTCAGCCTTTCCCACAGCTATGGGGAAGGACGCACAGTCCACAGGTTACAGAATCAGGTTCTGTAGGAAATGCTTTTGCCAATTCTGTTTTCAATGTTTGGTCGATTGAAGGGTGTTTTCTTCCAACTGTGAATGTGATTTTATGTAATGAATTTAAGGATCTGCGGATGACCACATCCTAGTTTACATGGCCTTAAATTCAATTTTAATTTTTTTTTTTTTTTAATAAGACAAGAAGAGAAGGCCCAGGGAGAGGAGGAGCCTCTGAAGATGGAGGCTTTCTTTCATCAGGATGAGGAAGCCACAAAGCTGCAGGGAGTGATAGGAACCAAGAAGTTGGAGGACATAAGACAGACTTCTCTTTTAGGGTGTGTGGAAGAAGTGTCATTCTGCTCAACATCTTAATTTTGGGTTTTTGGACTTCTCAACTAGGAAAGAGAGACTCTTGTTTTAAACCACCCAGTTCATAGGTCATTTGTCATAGCAACCTTAGGAATCAGACACACTGCTGGGAGGTCTCTTCAGTGAGCATCTCTGGTCCTGAAAGATAACACTCCAGATATAGCCGTGCATGGCTGCTGTGTTCTGGTCCTTTGTGTGATGATCTTCCCTCCTCCAGTGCATTCTGATGCTAGGAATAATTCTACAAGTAACAATAGCAATGGCTGTGAATGCCAAGCATTGTCTTCTTTACACATACACACACACACACACACACACACACACACACACACACGCATGCATGCACGCACACAGACACACGTTTGCTCTCTCCTTTCCCTCTCCCTGCTTCCCTCCCCCTCCCTCTCTGAAAATGGAGGTTTAGAATAGTGTGATCATTTGCTCAGATACATTGATGTAGAAGACAGGGCCAAGGGTCACACCAATATCCATCTGACTGTGCACTCAGTTACGCTGCTGGGATGAGAAGATAAGCCACATTTTAGACCCCTGGCCTTGCGTGGTACAGTTGTCTCTAGCATGTTCTGGCCACCAGGTGGTGAGTTCTGGGAGGAGGTAGTCTTATGTGAGAAATACAGCCTGGCAGGAAGAACATAAGACCCATAGGACGTTGAGAGCACGGTGGAAACACTATCAGACAGATGGCTTATCTTGAAGTGATGTATCCCGAGGAGTGGACTGGAAATCCAGCCGTCTTGGGCCTGAGAGATGGCTGTGCAAGAGTAAGGGCTGGTGTTTGAATCCCCACACCACACGGGGTGTGGTGGTTCTACCTGTGCTCAAGTCCACTGCTCAAGTGAGGCAGAGATGGGATCCCTGGGGCAGGCTGGGTAGCTAGGGTAGCTGAATTGAGCTCGGGGTTTGTGAGAAAGCAAGCCTCAGTATGTGAGATGGAGAACAATCGAGGAACACACACACACACACACACACACACACACACACACACACACGTACCAGCATGAGCATGTATGCCTGCACTCATGTGTACCCACATACATGTAAACATATATAAAAAAATCCACACCACATACACATGTAAAAAGGACCCCCTTAATCCTTACAGTAAACCTTCAGTTCTTAGCCATTTTTATGGTAAGCATTGCTCTTAAGGCTTTTTAAAGATTTAGTTAATTTTTGTATGTGGATGTGTATTTTCTTTTCATGCACAGACATGTGCACCACATGTCTGCCTGGTGCCGTGGACCCCCTGGAACTGGAGTTTCAGACAGTTGTGAGCTGCCACGTGGGTGCTGGGAATTGAACCCCAGGTCTTCTACAGGAGTAGCTAGTGCTCTCAAACGCTGAGCCGTTTCTCTGGTGCTGGCTTTAATAATTTACTCGTGTGTTGTGAACTAGGTGCTCCATTAGCACAGGAGGTATGACGTAGAACCGTTTGGTATTCAGACACAGGTAAGGTGTTGACTGAGAGAAGGGGGGGAGAGGAAGAAAGGATGAGAGCCTTTGTCTCCAGGAAGCTGTGGATAGGTTGCTAAGGTTGTCAGGATGGTGAAAGGCTCAGTGGGTAAAGGTGTTTGCTGTCAAGCCTGATGATCCGAGTTTTAATTCCTGGGACCCATGTCGTGGAGGGAGAGAGCTGATTTCCTCAAGCTGTCTTCTGACCTTCATACAAGCGATGCGACACACACGTGCTCCAGTGTATGCACATACGTGTGTGTATGGGCACGCACTCCAAGTAAACGTAACGAAAAGAAGAAAGAAGTGTTTCTTTGGAGCCTTAGGGTGTATGAGAACGTATGGTGGAAGCTCTTCTCAGGGGAGAGGCGGAAGGCCAGATGTTACAACAGGCCCGGAATGTAGTGTTCCTGGTGCGCAGTAGGAATGGGGACACCTGGCACCGTGCATTTGGAGCATGGCAGCAGCCGCTGAGGATGGAGGCCAAGGAATGCTTGACCTTGAGATGCAGGGTTATGCCCAGGGAGGCCTGGCAAGCAGCTGAGTACGTTCCTAGTGTCTGTGTGTCTTATTCCCGCTGATCTCATCACCACAGTTAGGGCAGGGAGGGCTCAGCTGGCAGGGGGTCATGGCACGTGCAATGTCAACGGCGTGATGAGATCTTTGGTGCACTTTTTACTTCTAACCACAGTATTCCCTCCACCGGGGTTTCCCAACACCTTCTAATTCATTAGGAGCACTAGGCAGACAGGTTTCAGGCCAGGGATAGACGTAGCTCAGCACGTGGCGTTTGCTTCGCATGTGCAAGGCCCTGGCTTTGATCTCCAGCGCTGCACACACGAGGAAGAATCAGACAAAAAGGCCGGTTTCTGCTGATGGAGAATCATTTTCTGTCTCTGTGCTGCTCGGGCCCTGCACCAAGGTTTCTTATTACCTTCAGGCTAAGGGAAATTAACGTGTTGCCTCTTTCCCCCTGGTGGAAGAACGTCTCCATCTTGTGGTTGCTTACTCCTAGCTTTAGACCAAAAGCGTTAAGTCGAAAGGTCCCAACCACTCCGGTCTCTATCCTTGCTGTCATGTTGGTTTCTGAACAGGCAGGACTGGCCAGTCTCAACTCTGCTGACTCTAGTGACCTGCCCTCCACAGTTCACTTTCAGCATTCAGAGTCTTCTCAAAATGATTGTTTCCTTTGTTCCTCCAAATAGTTTTTGTTTTTTAGAGGTTTTAAATAGTGCACACTAATTATATATAATAATGGCTTTTATTATGGCATTTTATACATGTATAGATTTTGGTCATATTCTTCTCCTACCACTCTCTTTTTGTCCCACTACCAAGTAGTAGGTGAAACTCTCCTTCCTAAGAAGTTGCTGTGTGTCTGTCTGTCTCTCTCACTGTATGTCTCTGTATCTCTCTCTGTGTATGTCTCTGTGTCTCTTTCTGTATATATGTCTCCGTCTGTATTTGTGTGTGTAGTCTCTCTGTGTGTTTGTGTGTGTCTGTGTATGTCTGTGTGTGTCTGTGTGTCTCTGTGTGTATGGCTGTGTATTTGTATATGTGTCTGTATGTGTGTATGTGTCTGTGTATGTATGTCTGTGTCTTTCTCTCTTTGTGTCTCTATGCATGTATGTCTGTATATATGTGTCTGTGCGAGTATGTATCTTTATCTCTGTGTGTGTGTGTGTGTGTCTGTGCGTGTGCATGTCTTTTTTCTCTCTCTCTGTGTGTTGGGTATGTGTCTGTGTCTATGTGTCTCCTAATGCATTTCATTAGTGTTTTTGCAGGAACATGATGAGAAATTATTTATGAGAGTATGGGGTCTTTACTAGTGATTATATCACTGAAGAAAATGTCCCTCTGTGCCCCAGCAGCCATTACCTGCCTACAGGTCTTCAGAAAGACCCTCCTCCTGCCAGTCATTAGCTGCCTATAAATCCCCTGGGGTGCCATATATTCCATGTGATATGAGGGAATTACTTTTAATTTGTAAGTGAGGGAGTTTGGTCAGCTACACCTGAGCCTAAAAACCTTCCGATGCTCTTACCTTCAGATTAGCCACCTTTATATCCTGCTCTGCCCTGTACCAATTTCATAAGCGTCGTAGAAAACAGCAGGTGAATGACAGCGAAAGCTGGCCCAAGTGACTTGGTCGGAATGTATCTAGATGGTTTTCTTTGCGTTATGTTCTTATTCTGTGTATTTCTCCAGCTCATGCAGGCTGAGGTTAGGATCCTCCAGAAGCTGAACCATAATATTATGATTGCTACTTTGAGAAATTAGAGAACTGCAAATATTGAACATAATTTGAGGGTATGGTTGATGTTGATGCTGCACATTACATTATAGTGTGAGCTGATTTTTGTCTGCATAAGAAAAAAAAACATCTATTAAATATAATGAAATTGATTTTAAGATTTTAATGCCAGTTTTGCTTCTATAACGTGTATAAATAGTTTGAGACATATAAAGTGCTATTAAAGCCAATGTGGTCACGTACACCTTTAGTTGTAACATTTGGGAGGCTGAGGCCCGATTGTCATGAGTTCAAGGCCAACCTCTGCTATACAGAGACTGGATAGAGGATTTGGAGTGGTTATTTTATTTGCATAGACTTATGTAAAAGGAGTGTGTTGGACTGCAATCCTGGAGACAGTATCTTGAAGCAGGAAGTGCTAAGGCAAGTCCTTGATTTATATATGCCAATACATTTCAGTGCTGATTTCTCCATGAAAACGGCTCAGGAGGGCTAGGGATATAGCTCAGTTGGCAGAGTGCTTACCTACCATTCGTGAAGCCTTGGGTTCGATTCCCTAGTGTTGCTTAAGTTGAGCAAGGTGGCACATAACTAATCCCAGTGCTTGGGAGGGAGGAAGATCAGGAGTTCTAGGTCATCCTTAGCTCTTCGGGGAGTTTGAGGCCACCCTGAGGTAGAGACTCCTCTTCTGCTATTTGTGGGGTAAATTAAACAATGGGTAGGTAGGGGTGCTGGGAAGTGCAGGTGGGACGTTATTAGTGACAAGCAAAACTTAAAATTCTAGAGCCGAGGACGTGTAATGCTGTTTGGTCATGACCATTATGCTAAGACTGTACCATTTAAAAGTAACCAGGCAATGTGAAGCCAGGATAAAGTAGGTAAAGTTTTTGAGGTTTGGAATTACAGACTGCTTTGCAGCCAAGTCATTTTAGAATACGGGTTAAGTATGGTTGTGAGATTGGATGTTAATACATGTATGCATGCATTAGCCCCTGAGCTCCTTGCACATAGAAGTAGCATAAACGATTGTCAGGGCATTCCATGTAAAACACTGAAACAAGCATGTCTTCTCTCAGTGGGTGATTTGAGCTCCAAGTGACACTTGGCGATGGTTAGCCGTATTGCTGATTGTTACAGCCTGGGGAAAGGTACGGGGATCATGGTCGTGGGTAGAAGGCAGGGCTGCAGCTAAGCATGCTGAGATGGGTAGGGTTATCCCAACGTAGTCTAGAATCACTGGGACGGGAGTCTCAGTGAGGGATTATCTAGGTCAGGTTGGACTTAGGGCAAGTCTATGAGAAGACCCACCCATGGTAGGTGGCACCATTCCCTTGGCAGGGGTTTCCGGACTGTGTAGGAGTGGAGAAAGTGGGCCGACCAACAGCAAGCATGCCTGCATTCATTGTTCTCCTCCTGGTTATGGAAGAGATCATCCTTGACCACATGGCAGGTTTGAGGCCAGCCTGGGCTACAGAACGACAGCCTACTGTCAGCTTTCCAAGTCCATTAAGCATCCGCCTAATGAATCTTGCCTGAACTCACTTACAAAAGCCACACAATAAAGAAACTCTTAACTTGTTAAGACATTGGTCAAAGCCAGGCATAGCAGCTCACGCCTTTAATCCCAGCGCTCAGGGAGGCAGAAACAGGCAGATTGCTCTGAGTTTGAGGCCAGCCTGGTCTACAAAACAAGTCCAGGACAGCCAAGGCCAATCCTGTCTTGAAAAAGGAAACAGAAACAACAACCAGGCTGGAGAGATGGCTCAGCAGTTAAAGAGCACTGGATTCTTCCAGAGGTTCTGAGCTCAATTCCCAGCAACCACATGGCAGCTCACAACCATCTGTAGTGGGATCTGATTCCCACTTCTGATGTGTATGAAGACAGAGCATTCATATTCATAAAATACATGAATAAATAAAATAAAAAAAGAAAACGCTTGAAGAAAAATGACGTTGGTCAAATATGCTTGATCAGCATCAGTTTCCTGATGCTTATTGATATGAAGCTAAGGCAAAGTTATCTGTCTCACATATACTTAGCTTGAAGGTTAGAGTTGGTAGTTTTTTCTTTCTTTTTACCAGAGTTTCCCATTTTATGTGAAAGAATATTATGAATTTCTGTGGAAGGAAAGAGTTGGAAAATTGGGGTAATTCCATTATTTCATTTACTTCTCACAGATGTTGTGAAATGTATCATGTTGGAATGATTGTAAAGGGTGGAAAAAGCCTTTGAAGATCCTTTGTGGTTGTGTTGGTTGGCCTGAGAGTTGCCTCCTTTCCCCGGACATCTGTAACTCACTTGGTAGGATCTCAGATGCTGCCCTTGGTGGTCTGAAGTTTCTCATTACGAGGAGCAGGAGCCGACACATGCTAAATCTGTTTTCACACTTGTGAAGTTGTCGTTAATGCTGGGCTGCTATCTCAAGCGTAGCTCATTCTCACGAAGACTGATGCCACTGCGCAGTTCTTAGTTTGTGTCAAGTACTGTGCTAAATGCTGCTCGTGAACTGCCCATCTTGTCTTTATCACAGCACATCGAAGTCAGTGCTGTTATGTCCATCGTAGAGGTAGAACCATGCTTGGAGAGGTTAGGTGGTTTGACTCTAGTTATGTAGCCAGGGAGTAGGAAGGTGTGGAGGGATCAACACTCCTGTAACCTTTACTGCTTGCAAAAGAGGAGTTAGGATGAGGAAGTACTTGAGTGGATAGCACAGAGAAATTTGACCTTAGCGTTCAACTCCAACAGTGAAGTATGCTGAGACCATCCCTTGGAGCTTGGCAGGGGGAGAGAAGACACCTGATGGTAGAAGGGTAAAACTTTAAAGACAGACAAACAAACAAACCTTGACACTGTTCAATCAGCGTCCGCTCTTTGCCAGCCCTGGGGCCAGGATACGGGACCACAGGTGTGCGCAATGAGCAGGTTACTCCAGTCCATCTGGCTTCTGCAGTCCAGACCTCTGTGCTCCATGTGCTGCTGTTTGTTCCCTCCCACCATCTGGGCTTGTGGGAGCTCCGGGCATCTGGACACCAAGTTCATGGAGACATGTGTCCGTATCCAGGAAACTGGGGGAAGCGAGAAGCGATTTGGTCTTATCTTCTCCCCTCTCCTTTCCTCCTTGCCCTCCATATGTATGTATGATGTATGTATGTGTTTGTGTGCTCGAATTCACGCGTACATGAATGTTTCCGTCACTCCCACTGGAGGAGATGGGGAAAGTACAGTCTTCTCCTGTGGATACCTGCAAACATCTGATAGATCTCTGCACCCCAGGGACTGTACTTAGTTAATTGCTCTTAGGTCCCTTTGGTCTGTGAATAGATTCAGTGCAGATGTGGTAGTGCTAGCGGTAGCACTGCCAGTGAGTTTTAGGCTGTTTTACTGATGAACCAACTGAGCAAAAAGAGGGGTCAGTAAGGCCGAGATTCCTGAGCCAGTGCCTCAGAGCTTTCTTTCTGCCTGGGACTGCCTGATGTCGACATCTGGACTCACTGCCCTCTTTCATGTTTGTGTCTGGGGCACCTTGTAGTTAACAGGTGTTAGTGGGAAGAGTGGATGCTGCTTGCAAACACGACCAGGAGGAAGTAGAGCGTTGCTTCCCCTCAGTGTAGTGCAGTTTGTGAGGAACTCCAGGATAGTGGCAGGAATCCTCGGTCATGGATGCTTGCCTGTCTGCAGCCAGAAGGGTGGCTTCTGTTCGCAGGACCTCTGCCCTGTTTGTGTCCCCCGGGTCTGGATTTCCAAGTCTGTAGTTGGGTTTCACAGTCTGCCTTCTGGGCCTGTCCAGGAACACTTTCTGAATGTTCCCTGGTGCTGTTTGACTTTCACTTTCTGTGGCTCTTTCAGTCTAATAGTCTCCAAATGGGGCTGATGCTGTGCCCTGAGACAGACAGATGAACTCGAGATGTGCTCCAAACACCGGTGCTGGCTCTCTGTGGACGCTTTTGGTACGACTATGTGGACTGTGTGGACTGTGTGACTTCTTTGTGTTTCCAAGTTTTCTTAATCTAAAGTATGAGAAGCTTGAAGAAATAGGTAATCTAATTCTATAGTTCCTTGCCATGCTTTTTAAAATATGGAGGCTCTGTGAGAATGTGCTAAAAATATGCATCACGCACATTAACACAATTTGTTACACAATGCCAAGGGATGCAGAGGACCCATGTCCTGTCCAAGCAATTATCCCACATATAATGGCTATGTTCTTTATTGGGTCTTATCCATCTTTGACAAGCTGTGTGTTTTAGTCAGGCTTGCTGCTATGACAGGGTTCTTTATTTGAGGGTAGAAATATTTGCTTTGGCTCTCAGTTTCAGAGGTCTTAGTCCATAGCCCTCTACTCTGTTGATTTTGCGATGAAGTAGAATATCATGGCAGTGGGAGCGGGTGGTAGAGGCTGCTCATCTCTCTCTTCAGGGTCTCCCTATGTATCACTAGCTATCTTGGAACTTGCAATGTAGACCAGGCTGGCCTCAAATTTACAGATACCCACCTGCCTCTGTCCCCACAGTGCGGGAACTAGAGGCGTGTGCTACCAAGCCCAGTCCAGTCCTCAGTGATTCTTAGTCCAGTCAAGATGCCGAAAATTAAATGTGCTGTAGCATTTCATGAAAAAGTTCTTTTTTAATTATAATAAAGAGGCAATAAAGGTAGTCATATTAAAAACTGTAAAACGTACAAACTTCCCAGGAAGGCTCTGAAGTAAATGAGGAAGTTTTAGAATTAGTATTGATGCTAATGAAAAGATTTTGACCACTCCATACCGGAGGGGTTCTGGTTTTTTCTTCCCTCCCTGCCTTTTGAGCAGTTACCCTATTAGACCTTCATCTGTATTGAATTCATAAAGTGTGTGAGAGCCTCTATCCCTTGGAGGAATTACGAGAGAAAGGGTATATTTCTGGTGAAATTTTAATATCAACAGGAATTTTGGGTAATTATTTTTCAGTTTTACTTTAAATAAAGGTAATTGGGAAAGCTCTTGGGAACTGCATTTCACAGAAAAACCAACCCGAGGCCATCTTTATTCTTCCCCATTGGCCTTGGAATTGCATATGGCAATTATCCTCAAAGTCCACATTTTCCTTGAGTTTACTGTTTCTCACAGTCTTCATCATCTTTCTACCCGACCCTCCCAACGAACACGGACTTGCTGCTGGCAGTGTCTTTCTTTTTTTTCCTGTGTTGAAGATTGAACCCAGGCCCCTGAACTCGCTGGGCACATCCTAAACATTGGGTTACTCCTCCAGTTGCTACATTTTGTTCTGCATTGTGCCGATGCAGTCTACCCTTGAGAGGCTGTTTCACAGATGTTGACTCCTTTTCTCTGAAAGGAGGCTTCAGTGCCTTTTAAATTCCACTCCAGTGCCAGGTGGAAGGTAGGAAGCTTCCAGGTGAGAGGCAGAGGCCAGACCCCGTGGGATGCAGAGTGCTGGAAGACACATGGTGCCCACGCTCACTCTATAGACTTTTCTCAAGTGGAACATAGCTTTCAACAAACTGGCGTTCTGTTCATAACATTCTAACCAGTCTCTGGTGCATTTGAATCAAGCCTTTGTTTCATGGACGTGTATTTTCAAAGGGAAATACATGAGCAAAATCAAATATTTGATTTACAGCAGCTAAGATGGTTAAACCCAAATGCTCCTTGGCTAGCGCCTGCCCCTCCCATTCTCTTGCCCCTGTCCTCTTTCATGGGATACCTTGTTGCTTAAGGACCCTGGTAAGATTTTGTTTACTAGCTGGGTGGAAACAGTTGAAAATAAATGTAGTTACAACAGAATACTTCTGCAACATTTTCTTGGCCATCTCCCCCTCCCCCCCAACTTTGGCAGCTAGGATATGCCTGCTCAAAACATTATTTTTTATGTTTTTCCTTCATGGGCTCTGCATTTCCCAGTGTGAGCACTTCCAAGCTGTTTTATTCCTTCCACTTCTTAATAAGAACATGTTTAACACACACACACCTATATATAACATGTGAGAGGATGTTACTTTTGCTTCTCTAGAACGGGAGGAGGAGACCTCCCCTGTCAGTGGACTGAGAAAGGGGCATGGGAGGAGAAAAGGGAGGGAGGGCGGGCAAGGTTAGGAGGGGCTACAACTGGGATACAAAGTGAATAAATTATAATAAATAATTTTTTAAAAAATGCAGTCATTTCTTTCAGGGAAATGATGAGTGTACTGCTTAGAGGCAGGCTGCTTGACCTCCACGGAGGGGAGCTATGAAGACCCTGGAGCAGTGATTGCGGCCGCGGCTGGCCTCACGAGACTTACGCTGGCCTAAGTGGAAAGCCTCATGATAGCAGTGCATCTCAGAGAAAGAAATCGTCGGTGTTTACACTTTCTTTTTCAACCTGTCAACAGAACGTTTGGTACCTTGAACTTAGTGCCTTCTGGGTCCCACTTGGTGGACTGTGAAACTGCCAGAGATGAAGGGAGACAAGGCAGATGAGTTCTGATGGGAGGTAGCTGGGTTCTGAGGTTTACGACTTCTGGACCAACAGAATGTCCACAGTTCCACACATCTGCAAGCCATTTGCAATGATTCTGTTAATTGTCCTACAAAACAACACTTTTGAAAACAACCCTCCCCATCTCTTTGTTAATGATGTAACAGAATTGATGTTAGTCGTTTCCAGAGAGTGAGAGAATAAGGATTTAAGAGGTTTTGTTGTTACTACTTGTGTGAGCATCCTTCGTTCCTTAAGAGTGTCTCGGATGCATTTAAAGAAAACTGAAAATGCGATTTTTCTGAAGCACTTCTGGATGTAGGAGGACTAGAGGACGATGTGGGCTCTGAAACTACTTCTGCCATTGCTGACAGTTGCTTTGTCTTTTTATTGGTAAGTTACTTCACTTCTCTGGTCCTCAGTTTCCTCATCCTTAGAATGAAGTGACTGGAGCTTAAGTTCCCCTTAGCTATCTGAGCACTGCTTTTCACCAGTGAACCTATGATTGGCCTCTCTGAAGGACTGTAGAACACCAGGCCATTATCCCATAAGTTATGTGGTAAGTCTTTGGGAATTACATGGGACCATTGGGTTTTATGTGATTGGGTGCCGGTCTTTTCTGAGTAAGCGTCACAAGGTGATGTTGCTTGATTCCTTATTGAGTTAGAGCTTACAGATTCCCCAGCTACCAGACATGTGGTCCAGCCCTTTGGTATTGGCAAATTGGCTGTTTTCATGAGGTTATGAATCCCATGGATTTCTGAGTTAATGTGTGAGGTAATGCCATCTTTTAAGTGAAAAACAAATACATTTACCCATTCCTTTAAAGAGAGCATATTTTCTCCCCCACTTAAATATTTCCATTACCAAATGTAAACATGCTTAAGGTGGAAACATTTCCAAATTTATAACATATATTTTGTTCTAGTGTAAGGAAAAAGTTGCTATGAAACTAAAAACTACTCCTTAGGTAACCTAGTTACTTAGAAATTAATAAGGAATATTTCTATTCCATGCTTCTTTGAAATAAAACTGTAATTAAGCAAACTGATACTGAGCTTGAGTAAAATATCCTTCAAAATATAAATGGGAGTATTATTCTTTGACTAATATTATAGGTAACATAAAAATATGGACAAAATATCAAATCAACTATAGGAAGTCGTTTGGAAAGCATCCAAAACCAGGAAGTAAAAGGGATTCAACTTTGTAGAGAAAGAGACCCCAAACTCTGTGTAAATTCTGTTCAAATTCTTTTCTGGTCCCTGTGGGACTTTGTAGTTCCAATGAAAAAAATCACAGGTCAAAAGCTGAAAGAAAGACCTGATCAGATATACCATAGGGTGAGAGTTCAGATCTGAAGTCCAACCTCGTGACTGTGTGGTCCACCAGAACAAATGGTGTCCTCGAGCAGGATATCCAGAGACTCCATGGTCTAATGTTCATGGCGCCCACGACAGCAGAACAACCGTGAGAAGAACCGGCCCCTTGTAAGAGATAAATCAGTTCATAGAGAACAGCCCTAAGGTGAAGGATATGTTGAAGTCAACATATAATGGCCTTGATAGGACTGAGGACTTAAAGTGTGTTCTACATAAAGCACTAAGTGGAGAATTTCAATAGAAAAACAGAAAACAAAACACAAGAAAATGACAAGGGATTAGTGAATTTTGGATTATTTAATACAGAGATCAAAGAGAAAAGTTATTTTAAAAGTCAGACTCCCTGTGTTAGGGGATACTACTATGTAGCAATGTGTGGACTTGTGGTTTCAGAAGCAAGAAGAGAAAGTGGCAGGAAAGCCAGCCCGGTGATGTGATGGCCAGCAGTTACCCAGATAAGGTGCACAGTCTAGTTCTACCGACAGCAGAAGCTCAGCAAGCCTCAAGCAAGGTGGAAGGAAGCTACAGTGAGGTGCTTCAGCCTAAGTATTCTCATCATAGTGCTTTTTTTCTTAGATCCCGGCAGTGAATATTGCTCCCGCTGTGCTTGGCACTTTGTCTCATGACCACTGAAGTGACAATCAAGTGGAATACCCAGAATTATAATTTTGTTTCCGATTCTCTACATATTTCTGATATGTATAATTTCAGACAATGAGAATACTGTACTTTGTAAAAGCATAACCATTTTTAAAATTATTATTTTTTTTAAATAGGGCCTAATTATCACTGTGTATGTAGACCAAGCTGGCATTCAACTCACAGAAATCCTTCTGCCTCTGCCTCCTAAGTGCTGTGCATCACCAGGCCTGTCACTGATTTTTTTTTGTTGTTGTTGTTGCTTAAAAATTTTTATTACATTTTTTATGTGTGTATATGTATGTGTCCCTGTATATGTATGCACTCTGTGGTACATGTATGGAAGTCAGAGGACAACTTGTGGAAATTGATTCTTTCCTTCCACTCTGTGGGTTCGGGGGCTCAAACCCTTGTGGTTGGGCTTGGTAGCAAATGGCTATACCTGGAGAACAATCTTACTCATCCCAGTTTGATTTGTATCTAGCTCCTTCTTTTAACCTATTGTGATAACATATTAAAAAAATGCTACACAGACACAACAAATCTGGTAAGGGGTGGGAGAGAGAGAGAGAGGCATAGGGAGAGAGAGAGAGAGAGAGAGAGAGAGAGAGAGAGAGAGAGAGAGGTCATAGAGAGCAGGGATGGGAAGAGAAACCGAGGCAGTGCGAGCAGGTGGGAGTGGCAGAGAAGTTGTATCTGGAGCACCTGGCCAGGTGATCGAATGGGACACAGGAGGTGACATCAGATGTTGTCAGGACCCTAAAGGCCCCCGAGGGCAGTCTGCACAACAACTAACATCTATTCCATTTCGAGTCACAAATAATTGATATTAATAACGTGGCATGTTTTTTCTCTCTCTCCAGCTGAGGCAAGCTCTCTACTGCTCACCTGTACTTTCCTGCTTTCTGTTTATAACAAGCTCCACTTGCTTGAGGGAATACAGCCTGGGATCACTATTTGGTGCCTAAATAGTATTAAACTTTATGCATATTAATTTAAAAAAAATTTTACATTCCTATGATAAAATTTATTTTTTCTCACCTAGAGTAAGCCCTAGAAATTCCTCTACAATATTGATAGTAATTACTTTAAAACATTTTGTAGTAGTTTATTCAGTAACTGTTGTGCTAATGGGCATTTAGTAAGTTTGTGGTGATTTTTTTTTTTTTTTTGTGGTGATTACAAGCAGTGGTCTGATAAACATTTTTGGTTTCTGTTTGTGCATTTTAGACTTCCGTTGAAAGTAAGCTATGTGGGGTATGGCTGTTACGACATATTCAAGCCTTTGAGTTCATTTTCCAGAGTGTCTTTACGTCTTCCTGTCTTTACCAGGAATCCCTCAGAGCCTCCCAGACACTCTTTCACCTTATTCTTTGAGACAGGGTCTCTCACTGAAACCCAGGGCCAGCTGGTATTACTTCTTTTGCTAGCTGGCTTCCTCTGGAGATTCCCAGTCTCCCCCATTGTGTTGGAATGAAACCTGGGTCACCAAGGCCACCTGGCATGTTAACGTGGGTCCCTGGGCATCTGAACTCCACCCCTCAGCTTGCTGGTCTAGCGTTTGGATCACTGAGCTGTCTTCCGTATCACAGTGGATCTGAAACAATCAAACTGACTTATTTTGCTGAGAACTGCCGGGGCCTTGCATCTTTTCACACACCACGGTCATGGGGTTACTCTTCAGTGCTGGCGAGCTCTGGGCATTTACCTTGTTTTCCTATATCCCCAGTGGGCTGCTAGTTAACTTTGTCATCAGAGTGGAAGAGATTGCCGTGATTTTTCATTGCATGTTCTCTTTCTTTCAGGTCTGTTGTTTAGCTGTGACCTTTATGGCACTTTTTAATTTTCCTTACAAATACTGTAAAGTCTGTGTTGTTTCTCACAGGCAAATTTGGGTGATTAGCTTGGGAATTTTAATGCCAAATAGAGTAAGGAGTGCCTGAAGAAGTCTCTCCAGTCTTGTGTGTGTGTGTGTGTGTGTGTGTGTGTGTGTGTGAGTATGAGTGTGAGTGAGTGAGAGAGCTGGGGAAGTGTTTCCTTCCCTTAGACCTATGAACACACCACACTGGGGATTAATTTAGGAGCATACTGGTCCCTACTGGAAGATCAGATGTTTGGGGTAGGAGGTTTCCTTGATTAAATGTTGCTTATCATGTAGTTCTGTGCTTATTTAACTCATCATTATTTTAATGTGTCTCTCCTCCCCAGCTCTGCCACACACATTAATTTTTCCCAGTTATACTAACATCAGGAAAAGTGTGGCCTGCTCTTACAGGTCCTGTATGGCAGTGGGTATTTTCTTTGAGCTGCTTGAGCTGCATGAAATCCTGAAAGAGGGTTGGAACAGATGTTTGAATTTGGTTCAATGCTTTCAATATTTATTACCTAGGTGGCCTACTTTAGCAATTGTAATAGAAAAAACAAGGCCATTTGGGGAAAATAGACTTTATTGCCTTCATCTTAAAAATATTGGAAAAATTCCCCTTCCCCCCTTTTGTTTATTTTATTTAGCTTGAACTTAGGAAAATAAAAGTGGAAGGGTTCTTGTCTCACTTTGAGCAGATGTCTTCTTGAGTGTTATACTAAAACTGTCCCCCACCCCTTCCCTGAAAGTATTCTTTTAGTGTAAGTGGAGTCTGGCTTTAGAGTTCCTGATGCACTGGGGAGCTTTGGCAACCTTGTCAAAGCCCCCACTTTTAGCAGTGAAGACACGAAACTCAGAGGGATTTGGCGACGTGGTGTGCAGGCTGTCGGACCCAGGAGCAGGGGCAGAAATTGCCGCTGTGTTTCATAGCTCCTACTTGGGTCATCTTGATCTGTGCACTGATCAAGTGGTCGGAAGCGGGTGTTTCCTGTGTGAGCTCAGGTATTCAGCCTTGACTCTTCGTGTGAGCACTCTACCTGTGCTCACCGTGGGAGATACAGCCAGGAAGAGGGAACGTGGTTTGGAAGAGCCGTTTCTCTTAGGTACTCTTGTCCTTCCAGTTTACAGGGAGAGAGAGGGAAGGTGGAGAGGTGGCCTCTTCCCTGTGTGGGTCTTCCTCCTCTTCTGGGTAATACAAGGGGGCAGTGACTGCAGGTTCCTAGAGGTGCGGCAGCTGTAGCAGCGAGGCTGGGGAAGAGGTGGAGAATGAGCAGGCTGGGGCTGGGAAGCCTTCCCAGGCAGGTACGGTAGTAGGTTCCCTGCGACATGCAGGGTGCAAGGTGAGGGTCCCCAAGAATAGAAAAGGCCACAGAGCTGCAGAGATGGAAGTCTCACCATGTAGTTCTAGGAAAGGCTACTTAAAGCACCCGTGTTTTAGAGGGAGGATTGGAAGTAATTGAAAGCTGCAGACTTGGCTCTGACGCCAGTATCAGCATAAGCGGTAGAAAGAAAGAGAGCAGTGATGTATTTGGAATTTGTTGATGAGCAAGCCTCATATGGTGTCTTCCGGAAGTGTGGAAGAATGGGGCAGAGAGGTAAGAAGCCTGCTTACTGTGAAGTATCGACTTCATGTCAGGCACAGAGCTCAAGATGGAGGGTGGGATTAGCAAGCGTCTTAGTCACTGTTCTATTGCTGTGAAGAAACACCATGGTCAAGTCAACTCTTATTTTTTTTTTTAAAAGAGCATTTAATTTAGTTGGAGGCTTGCTTACAGCCCCAGAGGGTCAGTTCATTATCATTATGGCAGAGAACATGGCTGCAAGCATGGTGCGGGACCTGTAGGCTACATCCTGATCTGCAGGCTAAGAGAGAAAGAGAGAGAGACTGGGCTTTGGAAACCTCAAAGCCCACCCATAGTTATGCGCTTCCTCCAACAAGGCCACGCCTCCAAACCCTAGCAGCAGGAACTGATGCAGAGCCCATGGAGGGGTGCTGCTTACTGGCTTGCTCCACTTGGCTTGCTCAGCCTGCTTTCTTGTAGAATCCAGGACCAGCAGCCCAGGGAATGGTACCACTCACAATGGGCTGGGCACTTCCCCGTCAATCAGGAATTAATGCCCTACAGATGGATCTTAAGGAGGCAGTTTCTTATTTGAAGTTCCCCCTGAGATGTTTGTCAAGTGGACATAAAAGCATCCAGGACAGTTATAATATACTGTAATACTTAGTCTCCAATTATTTGGGTATTTCACAGGGCTTTTTACCATCCATTTCTGGCCTTCATAGGTTCCATTATGGCCAGTGCAAGATATCTTGTAAGATTTAAATATTTTAAAATTTATTAAAACGTAATGAAATGTCTCACAATATGGTCTGTCTTGGTCAATGTGCTGCTGATCCTTGAAAACAAAGTCTATTCTCACAAAGTTGGCACAGTGCTATGCACGTATTGACCTGCTGAGGTTGTTTCATGCTGCTCCCGGAGTCTTCTTTATCCTTCTGGATTTTCTGCATGCTGTGTCTGTTAAAGCCAGTTTTCAGACTGCTTGTCTTTGTACAAGGCATAACTTGTACAAATAATTTTTTTCCTTATGAGTCAAGCCTGTTGGTCCTTGGTAAGAATCTCAGCTCTGAAATCTCCTCCTGTGACGAGTATGGATACTACGGCTCTTTTAGTTCTGATGAAATGTCAACCGCTTTTCCACCATTTCCGGGCACCCTGCTTATCCCATTGTTTTTGGTGGCTTTTTTGCAGGCAGGATGTGGTTTGCTCCTGATTTCTGTCTTTGCCTGGTAGCCTCTGACTTTTCCCTGGATTGCTCGGACCATTCGTATTTTTCAAGCATTTACAGAAAAGGAAGCTGTGACATGCTCTCTACACGAACTGTTGCTGCTTTAACTTCCACAGAAGGGGCCATGTACCCTGAATTCTTTCAGAAATTACACATTCACTTATTGTGAATTGTATATGTGTGTGCTTGTGTGTGCTTGAATGTGCCACGATGTGTGTGCGTGTTGGTCAGAGGACATCTTGCAGGACTTGGTTCTTCTCTTCCACCATGTTTATCCTGGGGTATAGAATCCATGTGTTCAGGTCTGGAGGCAAGTGTCTTTTCCCACTGAACCTTTCCACCTGTTCCCACTTGCTTCTTATAGTGTGTTCTCCGAAGCTACAACAACAGCAGCCACCACCACCACCACCAAACCCGGGTAGGGTGGTACACACCTTTGGTTCTAGCACTCAGGAGGAAGGCTTTTGTTTTCTAAAATTTGTCTCTTTTATCTCAGCTGAAGTCTCCCCATAGAATTTATTTGTTTGTTTGTTTATTTCTACATCTGTTTTGTCACCAGCCTCCTGCTTTCTTTGTTTTGTTTTTTTTTTGGGGGGCGGGTTCACTTTACTTTCACGGTGTTTTTTTATGTTTTGTTTTCTGAAATATTTCAACTCTTGTGTGTTCTGTTACAATCGGTATGTTTCTTGCTGTCTGTCTTTTAGTCTCTTCAGTAGCAGCCTCTGGATTCTTCCGTGTTTGGGTCCAGTAGGTGGTTCTGTATGACCGAGGCCACAGGCCACAGCTCCTGTCTCACTTTCCATGTGTTTATGTGTGAAGCCAGGTGGCATCTCCCCAGTGGCTTGCACTGCCTCCTGTGAGTACTTCTTTTAAGCCATTGCCGAATTCTCTCTTTGCTCTAGTGTGTTCACTTCTCCTGGAGCAGCTATCACCCACAGCTGCTGGAAACCCAAAGGCAGGAGGGCCCCCATGATGACTTGAGTTCTGTAGTCAGACACCAGTCTGAGGGACTTGAACTGTCTTCTTGAGCCTTCCTCCTTCATCACTTATCCCTCTTCTGCCTTTTCTCACAGCTGGTTACAAACTGCAGGATGCTAGCCATAGGCGAAAGGGTCAGATAGTATCAGACAGACCTTTTGTGGGAAACATTTTATGGCCGGCTGGGGGTTCCCTTGTGTGAGGTCCCAGACTCCTTGTCTGAAGTGGAAAGTGCTGTATCTTTTGCCAGATCCTCCCACCCTCTCACAGGTCAAAGAATGGAGTTAGTTGGAAATACGGAAAAGTTTAGTTAATCCGTGCACCAAAATTGCCAATAGGAAGGCAGCAGTGTAAACAGTGTGTGACTAATCCTTTCTTCTGAAGAGAGCGGTTCTGCGCAGTTGTTTGCTCCGTGTTTACAAAGACACAGAGGTTTCCATAGATGCAGAAGCAGTCGGCCATTCCCCCTCTCCCTATCTCCTTCTAGCTTCTTCTCCTTTTCTACCCTACTGGCATTCCCCTTCCCCCATTCCTTCTGACCCCCTTCTGGTAATGCTGCCACAGTGTCTCTGTGGCCAGTGACCTGCTACCAAACCCAATGGCCTTTCCTAATTCTCTATATCCCGCTGCTTTGTAGCAATTTGTAAAAACGCTTTTGAAACCCTCTCCTGCTCATCATTTCTAGACCTATACTCTTTGGTTTTTAATCTCTTCTGATTTCCCATAATTTTTTTTAAATGTACTGTCTAGTTATTCTGAGTTCTATAAGTAATGATTCTCAAGCTCACTACAAAACTAAGACAATGGGGATGTGGCTCAAAAAAGAAAAAAAAAAGAAAACAACTTAATTGTGAAAATTTTTGTGTCTACCAAATAAGTTGCCAAAACTTTCTACCTAATTTCATGATATTTAGGAAGGGATGTTGGTTGTATGTAACCTGTATGAACTGTGCTATTAATCCTAGTACTTGGGAGATAGACACAGGTAGATCTCTGTGAGTTCCAGGCCAGCCTGGCCTACTTAGTGAGTTCTGGACAGCCAGGCTATGTAGAGAGACCCTGTCTCAAACAAACCAACAAGATTAATTTTAACATAAATGCCTGTTCTCAGAAGATATCTCCACAGTTAAAATGACTGTCTTCCAAGACTATTTGATTTCATGCTTTTTAATAAAAAATAAAATGAAACCTTTCATATTTATTTATTTAGTGTGTGTGTGTGTGTGTGTGTGTGTGGCCATAGCATGCATGCGGAAGTCAGAGAACAACTTCAGCAGTTGGCTCTCTGCTTTTTCATGTGAGAATCACAGCTCATCAGCTGTGGCCTCAAGCGCCTTTATTGGCTCATTCTCTTGATGGTTCACTTTTTAATTATTTCTTTTTAACAGTTTTGCTTTTTGAGGGTGCTTGGTCCTTAGGACATCCCTTGGAGGCTTTCCCTGATGTTTCACAAACAGAAACATCTATCTCATGTTCCTGTTTGTGAAACTAAAGTAGATTTCCCCTCCACAGACTGGCCCCTCCTCCCAGCAGCCTCCTCCTGGTCTACCTCTTTGGTCCTACTTTTCCCTTTGGCCTTGAGCTAGGGCCACTCTTCCGGGTAGCTGGTCTTTACAGCTTCAAGTTTTTAAGGACTTTGATCTCTGCTTCTTCCTGGTAGTTTACCTCCATGTGGCCCCTTCTGCGTGCATTTGCTATGAACGCTGCCTAATTACTAAGGGTATCATTTTGAGTGCAGATTTTGCTTACCTCACTCTTGCTCTGTCATCCTCCCAAAGTTGCTGTTTTGTGTTTGTTGGCTTCCTGTCTCTGTGGACTCAAACAGCACACTTCAGCCTTAATTTCCTGTTCTTCTGTTAGCCCCATCTGTCAAAGGCGTGTCCGTCAATGTTATCTCATGACCCTCGGTTGAGAAAGATGAGGGCCTCTGATTTCGTTCTTCCTCTTTCAGAGTTTTCAGCTTCCAACAGCCAATTTTGGACCTTTCTATCACCAGGATTGGTGGTGCAACACTGGAGCCTCTAATAATTTTGTACTCTTTTGCAATTGAACATCTGAAATACTTGCCTGTGGATGACAGATCTGCACTGAGCCTTATTGATGTGTTTACTTTCTTCCTTCTCTCTGTGCCTCTTGAAGGTCAGTGTCCTTATACCACATTTGAATGGCTTCTCTCCTCTTCTACGCTACCATGTACTGCAGTATCCCCAAGACCCCAAATTTCAGTCATATTTTCTTCCTCTGTGCCTGAAGCCCCACAACAATCCCTGACCAGTATGTCCTTATGCCTTAGGCTGTGTTCCATGAACTGTCACAAATGAAATAGTCCAGGACTGCTTGAAAAAAATAGCTCAGAGGGGAAAATTTCTGGTCATCCTTCACAGTGATGATTGCTATTGTTTGTGAAATTGTTTTTGCCTGTGTTTTGTGAAATGCAGACGTAAGTGGAGACACATACTGTGTCTCTAGGACAAACATGCTGCTTACTGGAGGTTGAAGTAAAAGAAAATAACATTTTTTTTTTTTGTGGGAGGCATAGCTTCCCCCACCTTGTTGCAACAGTCAGTAGTTTTCACTATACCTTAACTATCTTACAAATAGTTTTAATGCCTCTTAATGTTTATTAGTGAGTAATACAAAATATGATTGCTGATGACTGGAATGGAAGCTGAAAGAGAGACCCCAAGGGCTTCAGCAATGCCATTTTATTATTATTATTATTATTATTATTATTATTATTAGGTACAGGATTAAGGCATTATCTCATGTAGTGGATCGAACAGGGAGGTCCTCCAGTGGATGCACATTGGGGGTGTTTTAAGAGTATTAAATACTTGACGCTACCAGTGTGGCTCTATTTTGGAGTTTGTAATTCCCCCTTCTCTGTAATTGTGGGGGAGGATGGAGGAAAGGAGATCAGAATCCCCATGGTTTTAATTTTTCTCTTCAAAAATTTGCGACTCCTCTCTTGAAAATTGAAGTCACAATGAGGAGACTAACTTGATGTTCCTTACTCATGGCTAAGCCTTTCCTGATCCCAGAAATAGGGGAAATTTAAATAATTAAACACAAATTAAATTTTTTTTCTGAAGTGGTTGGAAAGAGAAGAAAAGGCAGAAGCACTAAAGAATATGTATATAAGTGAGGCCAAGAGGTGGGCCATAGTGGAACAGTGATGGTACTGGAGGGAAAGCTGGACTCTGATCCCACGGGAGGAGGAGTGTGAGGCCGATATCTCTCAGAAGTGTCTGTGGCCTGAACGACAGGGCAGTTTTTCCTGCTTGTCCCAGACAGTGTCTGCTCATATTCTCATTTTTTTTCTTGATGGAGCTGTGATGAGTTCATGTGACAAGTGCTGATCACTGGGTCTGTGCTCTGTGAGCTGTTGGAGGTAGGCAAGGTAGAGGAAGGGACAACTGATGTACCTGGCTGCAGATTTGGAGAGTGCTGTTTCTGGGCATACTAGCATGGTAGTGAGACTACAGTCTCGATTTTCTCAAGTTAGGATTGGCTGAGGGTTGTTTTCAAGTTCTAGACTTGGTGCAGCTTGCCTTCTCTTCTTCGATTCTTACCTGTTTCATAGGAGGGGTGGGAAGGAGCCCCATGTACATACACCTGTAATGTACTTCTTGCCACCATTGCTTTCCCAGTTCAGAGGAAAGAGTTGCTCACCTGGAAGGCAGGTGCTCAGACTTACCTTTCTGGAGATGGCCAGGGCAGGCGTGAGTAGTGGCCATCTAAATGTCCTGGAATTCTGGATCCTTCTGTTCCAGACAGGAGCTAGGTCTGTGTCTTGGTGCAGGGTGACAGGATGGTGGAGAGAGAGAGAGAGAGAGAGAGAGAGAAGAGAGAGAGAGAGAGAGAGAGAGAGAGAGAGAGAGAGAGAGAGAGTCACTTCCAAGATGGGAAGGAGGCTGACAGAAGAAACTTGTGACCACCAGATCTGTCCAGCTGTTTCCAGCCCCCTCAGCACACTTCAAGCTCGGAACAATGCTTACATCATCAGAAGTGTTAATCTTTAGGGTTTTAGTAATTCAGTGTGGTGACAAAGGGAGTGCCCCATTGGTACCACATCTGGGAAGAGCGCCTCCCAAGATGTTTATTTTTAAAGGCATTTTTAAAACCACAGGGTTTAAAGTGATGAATGCCAAGGTACCAGCACTGTCACTTCAGCCACTTCTGTTCCATAACCTTTCAGGAATGTTTCCTTCTTTATCCCCAACCAGAATGAATTTGAGTCACCTTATTTGAGATTCCTTGACTATTTTTGATGAAGACACCTAACACTTTGGGTGACATGATGATTTGTCCTTTCTGTCGGATGTCATTTCATCTACTATTTGGGTAGTCCCTTTAGGGACCCAACTTCTGAGTCAGACCACACTAACGAGCAGGTGCCATTTCAAAGGCTGTTTGCATGCTCTAAAATGAGTGGGGCATTGAAGAGACAGTTCAGTTATTAACCTACTTGCTATGTTAGCACAAGGACAAGAGTCTGATACTCAGCAGCTATGTAAAGAGCCAAATGTGGAAGAACAGGCCAGGAATCTCAGCACTTGGAAGGTAGAGCCAGAAGGATCCTGGTTTGTTGAATAGCCAGCCCTACCTTAATTGGTGAGTTCCAGGCTTAGTTAGGTGGAAACAGAATGAAGAAGACAGTGGAGGCAGGTTGAAGAAGACATTGGCTATCTACCTTTGGTGTGTACACACACATACACACCCACACACCCACACCCACACACACACAGAAACACTGCACACTAAATAATAAATAAATAATATGAGCCAGTGTTATCTTTTTTTCTATTTTTTATTATTGGTCTTAGCCCATGATTAATTTTTTTTTTATTTGTAGGAACTGGTAATTATAAAACACTTAACCCAAGTTAACTTATATAATTTATGTAGTTATATTTATATAATTATTAGAGGCAGCATAAAATTAAATATACACACATAGACATTTCGGAAAGAATTGTGCATGTATATATATATGCATGTATGTATGTATGTATGTATATTGAATCAGCATCTCACTACACAGTTCAGGCTTCCCTCAAACTCCAGATGTGCCTGCTTCTGTTTCCCAAACTCTGGTATTAAAGCATGGACCACCATGCCCAGCTTATTTTACTCTTTTTCCACTGCTTTAACGTCTTTAGATTTTTATGAGCATTTTTTCTCTTGTATTTGATGAGTAGAGATCCTCTGATACAGAAAGCAAAACTGAGGCTCCAAGAACCATATGAGCTAACCTGTCAGAATTAGGGAGTTTGGAAAGTCCTGCTGGCCCACACTGGCCCCGGTGCTTACAGCTGATTTTTTGCATACTTCTATTATCCTTGCTTAGCTCTTATTATTTTTTTGTATGTGTACCTACTCATGTCTGCTTCTTTGCCTTTTTTTTTCTGAGAAATGGATGCCTCATGTTTTACATGAAACCTGTGTTGGCTATTCTCTGAAGTCTTGGATAAAATGCACCTATGATAACCCATTTCTCACATGCATTTTGACTAAACAGATGAATCCTCTTCACGTTGGATACTTCTACCTGTAAACCAGCAGTTTCTTCCTTGTGTGTTATAAATGATGGGATAAATGAGCCTTATGTGGTACTGGAGCTCCTGCTGAAGTTTAATTTCTTGTTCTCTCCTTCTTAGTTGACTTAAAAAAAAAAAACCAAAAACCCCATGTTTATTTTCTTCTTCTCTCTTCTTTCTTCCCAGAGTGGCACCTTTGTCTTCCCAGAATGTGATGATTCATCATGGCCAGACTCAGGAGTACGTGCTCAAGCCCAAGTACTTCCCAGCTCCGAAGGTGGTCTCTGGAGAGCAGTCCACCGAAGGCTCTTTCTCTTTAAGATATGGGCAGGATCAAGTCACGGCGCCCTTTCAGTGTGAGTATCTTTTCAGACAGCCATTTTCCTGTGTTATAGACTCGGAGTTTGGAAACGTTTTCTTTGGTTTAGATGGTTGTAATGTGTCACAGTAGATAAAATTCAAGAGTCATTAAAACACCTACTTTGGTTCCTAAAACAACCAGACTGCAGATTTTTAGCATGGTTTCCTTATTCGGAGGAAAGACATTTTTCCGGGACTTTGGAAATAAATCTGGAGTGACTTGCCTGAGATTCTGTTTCTGCAGGGTTTCTTCTTCTGGGAGACGTGTTCCCTCTAATTTTAGGTACAGCTGCATGTCTGACATGTTTGTATTGATAAAATGTTTTCTTTAGTTAAGCTGCCAAGATCCATTCCTTGTGAACGGCCTGATTTGTCCTGCGTTCCTCTCTGAGGTTCGCCTATGGTAGCTATTTTTATGCTGAAAGGTCCACCTAGTTTTCGGTCTACCTAGCAGATGGCAGGGAAGACCTGACTGGATTTGTAAAGGACTATTGTATCTGCGGCCAGCTTGGTTGGTATCTCCCTGTGTGAGAAGCTCAAGGACGCAGGCCCTGGCTGGAAGGGTAGGGAATGTGATGATTTGTGGTTTAGGTATTACAGAGTGTCTGCTGGCAGAATCCGCGGAGAATGCGCTGGAGCGAGGCACGGTCCATTCAGAGGCGAGAACTAGACGCGCCCTCTCCTTCCAGCAGCTTCCTGCTTTAGTCTGTGTTGACTGATTGCCTTCATACACCAAGGAGCATGCCAAGTGTGAGGTGGAAAAGGACTCTCTGTTACTAGCAGGAATAGTGCAAATAGTTTTGCTCCCCGTTGGACACTTCCAGAGTTGGAGTCTGCTGTAGATTTGATGATCTGCTGCTGCCCCGACCGCCTACTTTCCATTCTGACCCTCTGATGATTGACGCTTGCTTCTTTACAATAGAAAATCCAATGGTAGATTTGTCTGTCTCCCCTCCATCTTTTGAGAAAGTTCTCTTCTGTGGCTGGTGGCCGGGCTCCAGAGTGATAGTTTGGTGTGGCTTATTGGGATGGTGATGAAAGCAAAGGGTGACCTTAGGGAATTGTGTAGACACCACTTGGATCGTCTTCCTGTCAGGCAAGACAGTTCCTTGTCAGTCACAAAGGGAACAGAAATGTAACCGCCCTGCTTCTTAACACGCTTTGAGGTCTTCGGGGAGTGTTCCTTCCATGGGAATATCTCCCAAGTGTGCAGCATTTTCCTCATCCTGAGTTTAAGAGTGAACAAAAGAAGGTACTTCCTGTTTCTTGGAAGTGATAAGAAGGGGATTTTTGAAACTTTATACTCATATTGATTAAGGAAGAAAATTCCAAACTAGATGGAAAAGCCAAGGAAAGATGGCTTGAAAAGATAGCTTGAGGGTCACTGGGAAGAGGAGGAGATATGGTGCTCTTAGTTTATTACTGTTGACTTTTTAGTAAAATGAAATTCTCTCTCTCTCTGCTTCCCTTTCTACACACACATGAACATAAACACACACACACACACACACACACACACACACACTCCCTACCTACTATCTCAACCTCTGTGAGAATTTAAACTCTAAAACCTTGTTTGAGTTTCAGGAAAACGAAATGATGCTGGTTTTTTAACTTCCTTGCCTCTTGTATGCATTTCATATGTAGTGGGAGGCAGTGAAAGCCTGTAGACTACCGCATGACCTCAATGGTGGTGTGCTTGTCTCCGATCATCCCAAAGATGGAGCTGGATCAAAAGGGGGGCAGTGGCCTTAGGAAAGGCTGACGCATTAGTCATATCTGAGAGCGAAGGGAAGGGGAATGTGGCTATTTTTACTGCTTCTAGTACTATATTGAGAGCTGAAGGTCAAGTTGGAAAGCCCTGAAAACAAGTAATTTTGGAGGCCCATGAAGGATACTGAAATAGGAACATGGAGGGAAAAGGACAGGAGGAAGACTGGCATGGGGAAAGAAACAGTGATAGAAGGGGCCTGAAATTGTCTGTCTCCTCACCGCCCCCCTCTGTGTCAGGTCAGAGGAGAGCAGGAACCTAGTGTGGGCCCAAGGGGAGGGGAAGTTAGCAGTGGACATCCCAGGGACAGCGGGATCCTTCAGCACCCTCATTTTCAGCTTCACAGAAGAGAGCAAGTCTAAACAGATTACCTCCGCAGTGTGCTGAAGCCTGGAAGGCCTCTCAAGAAATAGACAGTTTTGACTTGGACTGAGGAGAGCAGGCCGCTAGGACGTGCTGTGTCTTGGGATAAAGTTGCAGGATTGGTGTGTCCCTTCCCACGTGCACCGCCATGACTTTGGGGGAAGCTGAGAGGACTAGTGGAAACATTTATGTTGGTAAAAGATCTCTTGTTGTTTCTTGTTTCTTTTCTCCATCGAAAAGAAAGGTTGAAGTAGATGGGGAAGGCAATAGAATAGGTGTAACATAAAAGCAGAAGGACACAAAGGAGGAAGGTGTGGGGAGTAGAATCAATTGTTTGAAAAATCTGTAAGGACACCAAATATGTTGTATGTTGATTAGAATGATAGCTATATACTTATAGACACATAGGTTAGCAGATTGACATACATAGATAGGTAGATAACCACACACACACACACACACACACACACACACACACACACACACACACACCAAGATACACAGATAAGGCTGAAAAAGGAAGTGAGCTACTGTAATTTGTTACAGTTGGTTGAGCCAAAATTGGTATCTTGCAAACAGCAACAATGAAGCATTTAGAATCGTATATTCTGTAGCTTATAAAGCTGATAGGAGGAGGAGATAGCCAGGTCTACAAGCCCCAGAGAACAGACACTTGGTAAACAGAGCACTGGCCAGAATAAGGAGGCAAGAGATGGCAGCCTCTGTGGCACAGACTCAGGACAGCCACTCTTTGGGCAAAACACTCTTTGGGCAAAACAGACTGAATTGGAAGCAAACTATCAAGCTGCTGGGGAGGTGATCTCCTTGGGGAAGAAGCAGTGTTCTGCTGGAGTGTCCCAGAATTTAACTAACATAGCTCACCATCTTTGTCTGCTTTGCACACACGACTTCTTTTGCGCATATACTTTGATTTTGCCTGTTTGTCAGCCTTCCCAGTCACTAGGTCATGTAATGCCCTACATTGGGTTTTCTGTAGTGACTGATTTGAATGATAAGTTGGATCTCTATCCTATCCGTCAGCCTAGAATTTAATTTGCGTGGGTGTGACCTAAAGTACAGGCTGACAGACTTGTGCTTATAACTCAGTAAATATTTTAGGTTCCGTTGCCATGAAGAAAATTGAGGTTGTTGTATAAATATTTTGATAGCCTATCTAAAATGAGACCTTTTAAAAATGTCATCGACTGTAGAACACTGGGTAAATTGTTGGAGGCTGATGAGCTAGTGTTTGCCAGCCCTGGTCTAGAGACTGTGCTTGCGTGTGTGCGCATGTGCATGTGTGTGGTTTTTGTATGTATGTGCATATCTGTGTGAGGGTTCACTCGCCCATGTATGCGCATGTGGTGGTCGGAGGTTGTCATTGGGTGTCTTCCTCTACTGTTCTCTACCTTATGTTTTGAAACAGGGTCTGTCTCTCAGTGAACCTGGACCTCACAGGTTCAGCTAGGCTGGCTTGTCATGGAGCCTCTGGAATCTGCCTCTCTCTGTCCCCCAGCGCTGGGATTGCAGCTGTTCCCTGCTAGGCCCAACTTTTATATAGACGATGGCAATTCCGACTCAGGTCCTTGTGCTTCTGTAAGAAGCACTTCACCCACCGAGCGTCTCCCTCCTCTGAAACCCACCTTCTTAAACTGCTAAACACATCTCGATGTTGGCTCTGATGACTGATAACTGGGAACAAGACCGTAAAAGCAGAAGCTTCCCAAGAGCGTGTAACTGTAACTGCCTGGAATTGCCTTTCATTGTCCATGCTCCTACCATCCCACCCTCCACACCACGACAGCCCTTAGATACATCTCTGTCAAGTCTGGAGACAGCAGAAAATCAGGAAGTGCTAGGAAAACACCATAAAATAAGTTTAAGTTTTTTTTCAATGTTTAAAATGTCAGGTTGAGGAGCAATTGGGAAAATAGTGAATGTTAGTCTCAGATCTTTACAGAAAACCTTTCAGTATTGGTGAAAACAATGGATCAATAGGCACAGGGCTGAGTTGTACATTAAGATACCATCTGTATTACTCAAAAAAGTTAGCAAGCAGAGTGAGTATGTATCTAGCTGTTTTAACTCCTAGTAGAATAAAACACACACACACACACACACACACACACACGCACACACACATTCACATAGAGATTTGTATCTAACTGTTCATCACAGCCCAGTATCTAATGAGAGACAATGAACTGAATGGTCATCAAATGATGAATGACTAAACAAAGTGAGAGTAGAATAGAATAAAATTTGAGCCTTTATAAAGGAATGGGGTGTGGATACTTGCTAGAACTCACTGCGTGAAGGAATCCAGACCATACACTCTATGATTCCATGCATAGGAGATGTCCATATGAGGCAAATCTGTAAAGACAGAAAGTAGGTTAGTGGCTGCCAGGGGCTAGGGAGAGTGCCCACTTAAAGGTCAAGGGTTCCATTGTGGGTGATGGAAAGTAATCTGGAGTTATTAGGTCATGGTGACTGTGCAGTCTTGTGATTTTATACTAAAAATGATTTTATACTAAAAAACAGAGTTCTACACTTAAAAAAAAAGCAAGGCCTGTGGTGTATGAATTGTGTCTCATTTAACAGTAAGAAATTATGGACAAGGACAGTTGCCAAGAAGGTGGTTCTATAAACCTCACCAGCTCCAAGGAGCAGAGAGAACCCCATTGCTCTGGAGTCTTCGGGAAGGTGATCATGAGGGTCTTTATCCAGCACCTTCCTTGGTGTTATGTTAAAAAGAAAGCCATATGTAAACCAGCTTTCCCCCCCCCCCCCTCTGAGATAGGGTTTCTCTGTATAGTCCTGGCTGTTCTGGATTCACTTTGTAGACCAGGCTGGCCTCATACTTACAGAAATCCACCTGCCTTTGCCTCCCTGAGTGCCGGGATTACAGGCGTGCACCTGCTCAGTCTTACTAGTAATTTTAACTCAGAGGGAAAACTTGAAATGGGTAGAACGTTTGAATGGTGATGTTATAAAAGGGAATGCGTTGAGATTGTTAGACTAGTATATACCCAGGAGTGTGTGACTCACCCAGTGTTGTCTGACAAAGGGCACTAGAAAAACCTCCCTTGAGAGAGGTGTGTGGTCACATCACATATACTGCTGTTGTAGCAGGTCTACCGTGGGACGCTTGACACCAGCAACTAGTGTTTCCATTATAGTGGTAGGACAGTTTTATTACCGCGAGCGATCCAGCTCACCTTAGAGCTTATTAGGGTTGGTGGTTGGGTTACTTACCTAGGGTAGCAGAAACACGAGCCTTCCTGAAATAGTCCTTGGACCCCTGGTCACCTGTCTGAGAATGTGATGCTGGAATTGAGCAGGCCATTACTCCCTTCATTTTCTAATAGCATATCTCTTAATTGGGAAGAAGTAGAGATTTTAAGCTGAAGTTGCAGCTCTTTCTGTGTGTCATGTATGTGTGTCTGTTTTATCTCTATCTCTTTATGTCTCTGTCTGTCTGTCATACACACACACACTGACTTGCGCACGCATGTGGAGTCCAAATATTGATGTCAAATGTTCTCCTTTATTGCTCTCTACCTTAGTTTTTGAGACTGGGGTTTGCGAATTGGCTATATTGGCTGCCTAGTGAGAGTCAGGCTTTCTCCTGTCTCTGCCCACTGTTGCTTGACCCAGTGCTGTGGCTACAAACCCATGCTGTCATTCCTGTCCTCTGCATGGGCTCAGACCATGCAGACCTGAATTCAGGTCTGTGTGCTTATATGGCAAGTACTTTACCAACCACTGAGCTATCTCCTTAGTCCTGATGTTGGAGTTCTCATTGCTAATTCCAGTTGGTTTCCCACGGTAAGGGGCTCAACCTTTAAAGTGGGCTGCTTATATTTCAATATCATCCTCGAAAAGTTTATTTTGTTATATTCAAGGAAGCAGACGTCTTAAATTCCAGAGGAGGCATATGTCATGTTTTATAGATTAGCTTCCCAAAGGTCTATAAACACAGATAACTCAGACTCTTAAGAGGACTGAGGATTTATATTCTGATGCACTGAGATGGGGGCGGGTGGGAAGGAAAGAGAGAGAAATTCGGGTACCACAAAAACACAGTACTGTTAAACTGGAAAAAAGCCCACTTAAAAAAATGTTGAATACAAAGTTTTTGTTTAAATAAGCAGTGTCAGAGAAGACACAACATTAGCATAGTCCATCAAGCCACTTTGGACAGAAGGAAGCTGGTACCGCAGGAGTTGTCTTTCCTGTGGTCTTTGCTGATCTTTCCCGGTCAGTTTTGCAAAAGTTCAGACAGTTCAGTTCCAACCAGCAGCAGAGCTGGGATGACTGAAAGCCTTTATCTTTCCCCGACAGGTAGACCAGCTGCCCAGGTGTCCTGAGCCTGGTTGCAGAGAAACATGCCATGTCATCACGGCAGGGTTTTGTTTTCCAAGCTCTTGCATTTCCCCCGTGGTCTGACCACACTGTGTAGTTCAGGACTTGAGAAGGATGGACTTTTTGGGCACATGAGACATCTTCTTTGCATTTTTGGAGGCATGATGGTTGAATGTATGCCTGGCTGTATTAGCCAGGCAGACCATTCCAGGAGACAGCCCAGGTCTGAATATTAGGCGATAGGAAGCATTTAGCCCAGACCAGTCTGCTGATGCCAAACAAGGAGGTAGGCAAGGGCGTTGAGTGGAGGCCCTGATACCTATGACTAGCCACAGAATGCCCATGCTGTCGGTGTCCATGGTACAGCTGAGAGTGTTGCTGATGGGACAGAGGCGCCTCAGAGCATGGAAGCATCAAGCTTGTCCAGACTGGCCTTTTCCAAAGGTGGCAGGAAGCTCCGGAGTGGTAACTGGATAAAGGCAGCAGCTGGGATAGTTGATTTAGATGAGAAGAGCTGTGGTCCGACTCTTGTAGAAGGGATATATTGCAATGTAGAATCCATCACCATGTTGGAAATGCTAGTGAGGAGAGACTTAGAGGTCTGAAAACTGTACTGCATGGAGATGTGCAGTTACCACCAGATGGACTGAGGGCCTTTTAGGACAGATTTCCAGATGACCCAAGTGTCAATGGGGATGGAGAGATGGCCGGGAATGCATTTGAAGCCTACTCTACATGAAGACTACCATCAATGAATGTGCAAGTAGACCTATCTTTGTGTTTGGCTCCACACTGATTTCACTGGACACTACATGGCAGTGGAATTTGGACCAGCCAGCTTTCCAAGAAGCTGTTTAAAAAAAACCCCACTAACCACAACAGCCACAGATGAATAAGCATTCAGAGGACTAAAGCACACGAACAGACTGCTTTACAGAAGGAGTGATAGGAAAGCTTTATGCTTTTTCCCTTGCAAAGTCAGGTTCCCAAAGCTGCTTGGTCACCCACACACAAGACTGTAATACTGTAATTCCTCCCTGTAATGCAATGTGGGTGCCAGGGAGGTGGGTGCAGAAAAATCACCTTCCCCTCCATGATGCCTTCAAAAGCGTTGTTTTGATGGCATAGACAGTAAAACATTAGTATGTTTTACAGACTGACGCTTGGCGGTAAATGAGCAGGTTTCACAAAACGGTGGGCTGTTTCTTTGCTTTTGCTTCTGCCATCTTGCATTTGCAGCTGGCGGTAAGGTAGAAGGAGTGTCAGACTTCTGCAAGAGTTGTTTGATCCCTTCCCTGTCCAGGAAGGTATGTGAGTAGGAATGTTCTCCATCTCCCAATCAGCTACACAGAGTTAAAGATAGCCGGGAAAGGGTAGACGTGGATTGATTGTCAACATTTCCAAGAAGCTTATCCAGCGACATGTAAACAGTGATGGGGCAAAGCCTTCCAGAGGAAAGGATTATGTAGTTTAAATTCCTCCACAGGCCGTCGTCAGTGCCAGAGACAGCTTCTCGTTCCAAAGGCCCAAACTTTCATAATAATGCTCGCATTCAAAGATATTGCTGGATGTTGAGGCTGATTTCAAGGTACTTAAAAAAATCAGTACTGAGCATGGCTTCAGAATACTCGAGAGCTAAACTGTGACTTATTTTTAAATTTCCCTTGGGGTGAAAAATAACACAAATGAATTTAGTTTGCATTTGGGGAAACAGAATAGCACCATTTTGGAAAAAGAAAACCTGTAATTAAAAAAAAAAGGAAGAAATGTAGTCCTAGTTTGGGTTTTATTGCTGTGAAGAAACACCATGACCATGGAAACTCTTATAAAAGAAAATATTTAATTGGGGCTAGCTTCCAGTTTCAGAGGTTTAGTCCATTATCATCATGGCGGGAAGAACGGCAGTGCCCAGGCAGACATGGTGCTGGAGAAGGAGCTGAGAGTTCTACATTTAGATCTGCAGGCATGTATATGGGACCTCAAAGCCTGCCTCCACAGGCTTCCACACTGCCTCCACACACTTCCAAGGCCACACCTACTCCAACAAGGCCACACTTCCTAACAGTGTCACTCTCTATGAGCCAAATATTAAGACACATGAGTCTATGGGACCATTCCAATTCAAACCAACACAGATGGTGACTCTGCTGGCATTGGATTTCTTTTTGCCAGAATCCAAAGACTTTGCCTGGTTTACCTTCTGAAGGGGGAAAGAAGCAGCAAGCAGCAGCTGACCCTGGTAGAGCTGAAGCCAGTTTCAGTTCAGAGCAAATAAGACCCTGGTGATGTGGCTTGGGAGAGACTCTTCTCAAGGGAATCAAGCGGCGTGTTTGTCTTCTCAGGAGTTTTTTCTTTGCAGAAGGGTCCCCTGAAGGTTGAAAACTCGCTGCCTGGCTGTGAGAATGTCCCTGCTTTCGGATAAGGATCAGGCACTTCTCACTTGTGTGTGTTTCATGTGTTCATGGCTGAGCATGTGCATATGAGTGCATGTGCGTGTGTGTGTGGAGGTCAGAGATCGATGCTAGGTGTCTTCTTCAGCTGCGCAAACTCAGGATCCTGCAGGATCCTCCTATCTCTGCCCCTCCCCCAGGCTGAAATTACAGGCCCGTGCAGCCATGCCTAGTTACATCACACATCTAAAATATTTTTATTGTATTAGGGTTATGATCTTTCTGTGATTTTAGTTCTGCTCTATTTGTTTTCTTTCCTAATAGGTAATTGCTACCTGGTTATATTGAGTTAATTCCTGTGAAAGACAAATTATCACAAAGTGTATTTGTGTGTGTGTGCGTGTGCGTGTGTGCGTTTCAAATAAATTTTAGCTTCTTGGGTTATCCATACAAACAGTATCCAGTTATTAAAAACTTCTTGTAGTAGCCTAAGTGCACTTTACAAGTTTGGTTTCTCAAGGTTTTCAGTACCCCTCCCCTCCCTGTGTGTGCGCATGCGTGCGTGCGTCTGTGTATGAATGCAGGTGTTCTCATGTCACTGTGCATATATTCGTGTCCGCTCCTACCTTCCACCTGATTCGTCTGCTGCAGGCATCTCTGGAAGCTCCGGGATTGCAGATGCTTGAGCTCTATATCACCTCGTATGTGAGTTTTAGGGGTTCAAACTCAGGTCCCCATGCTTGCACAGCCATGGTTCTTATTTTCAGCATCAATGAAAGCATTCTAGGTAGGATTGCGTCTGTGAAAAACATTGTAACTATGTAAAAAATTTCATAGCCTATAAACAGGTTCGGAAAGCTTTGTTAGCAAACCGGATCTGTGGAGCAGGTGAGAGAGACTGGTTGGGTTGAGCACTAGCCTCCAGGCATCTTGTGTGGGATTGAGTGTTCTTGCCTAATGAGTCTAGAGACGTACCACCCCAACAGCTGGGCTGCTGTGCAGCGACCAAGCTAATGGTTACAGGTGCATCCCAGGGCTGCGGCAGCTTGATGGGGATCCAGCAGAGACCACAGCGCTTCCTCCCACGCTCTGAGCTTGCATGCCAAGGAGGAGTCTGCGCGGGGAGACTGCTCTACTTTAGGGAATAACCCTCCTCCAAAACAAAATATCTTCATTTTGTTTCTTTATTCACTAACTACCAGTATTATTTCTTATGGTTCAGCTAGAGAAAAAACTCGTGTGAAGGTTGATTCCCCACCCCCGTAGTCACTACACATTTAATGGAAAAGAGCTGTTGAGGTGGGCTTTGCTTTGTTTTGATAGGGAGGAAAGGGGGTGACTGTATTTCCTTGAAGAATGATTCTCTGATCTACTTCACTCCCCTCATTACATTTTATCTACTCCAGTATAAATAATAATTGTAGATGAGATTATATATGTACAATTCTTTCTTACCTTTTCTCTCTTGCCGCTTCTTCATTGTGGGCCGAATGGCTTTTCCTGCACATCTCCCCTTGAAGCGGATAGAATGAGTTGGCCCTGACTGATGGCTCTAAGAGACCTCTCATGTTCCCACCCTCCTTCCTGAAGCCTGAAGAAAGCAAGCGTCCAGTCTGCCCACCTTCTTGGAGTCAGCTCTCTGTGTATGTCTGTCTGTCTCTGTCTGTTTCTGTCTCTCTGTGTCTCTGTCTCTTTAGGCCACCATGTCAGTGGGACAGAAGAAGGACTGTTGAGAACAATCTAGACAAATAAGTTGTTTGTCTCAGTAAGGCACACAGTGTGGGTCTGGTTAGACAGGATGCATACAGGTATGGGTCACCCCACCTTCTGGGCACAGTGGACTGGAAAACACATGTGACCCGAGGGAAACTGGGGTGGGTCTGGCCAGCTGTCTGTCATAGCTCTCCCAGGCAAGGGTGATGCTGACTAAACCAGATTCAACAGAAGGCCTCCTAAGGGATTTGTAATGGAGAATAGCTGGAATGGAAGTCAACTAACCAGAGGAAGCTGGAGCGGCCAAAGGGAAACTTTCTGCCACATGGATGTTGGGTTCAAGAACAAGAGTCAAAATTTTTACAAAGGCCTGGGGCTAGAGCAGCATGTGATGGGTGCCTAAAAGTATGGTGTGCCTTGTTTTCAGTAAGAGACACTTACTGAACTAAGCCTGTGAGGTGTGGCTTGTGGGGCTGGGTGCCTGGATTCTCTTGAGATGTTCATCTTCCCACTTGCTTTGTGAAGCTTTATTATAATACATTCTTGCCTTGGGTAATGTGCACAAAGACTCCGGCTCCTGTAGATTCTCTTTCTTCCTGCTCCCTAACAGGTGAATGTCTTGACTTCTCAGTGTACCAGACAATTGCCTTCTAGGGAGGGGAAACTGCCCTGCTTCTTTCCTTCACTCCCTTTACACCTCTTACTCTTTTTCACACTCCTCCCTTCCAAGACAGCGTGGGATGGCTGGGCAGATAGGAAGAGGGGAAAGATGGGTGAGTTTCAGAATTCCCGAAGACCCTTGGAAAACTTGGAGAATTGTCTTGAATTGGCCTGAGCTCAGCAGAGTCTGATTTATGGCTTTGAGGGCCTATCTTGATTATTTTTAATGATTAAATTACTTTTTTTTTTTGACAATTTCATTTATGTTTATAGGGCGTTCTGTGCACTCTCACTCCTCAGCCCCTCTCTTATCTCCATCTCACACCCATCATATCTCTCTCCTCCCTAGAGGTCCCCTTTCCCACACTGATGTCTTGTTGCTTTGTTTTATGACCCAGTGATTTTAACTAGTGATGTCTGTGTGCCATAGGCACCCAGTGGATGGTCCCATAAGTATTTTCAAACAGGAATGTTTTCAGTTAGGGCTCTAGGATTCTTGTTCATGTAGGATGGAGAATGTCCAGTTGTCATTGGTCCAGTGAGTGTGGCTTAGGGAACCTTTTCAGGAAGTCTTCCTGCAACCCCATCATGGCTCCTATTCATTCATCTTTATTGGTCTGGGTTTTCTGGCAACCACAGTGTGGTATTTGTGTAAATACCCTTCAGGCATGCCTTGCCATGTCTTGTACATAGAAATACCACAGTAGTTAACTCTGTCCAAAGGATTATTTCGAAGACGTTTAGTGGAGAAAGTGATTCATGTTTCTTGTCAGGGGTCCCAGTTTCCAAGCCACACCTGAGTATATCTGGAAAAAGAAACCCTGCAGAAGTTACGATAAGCTGTATTTTTGGTCGTTAAAGATCGGCTAACTGAAAGAGAGAGAGAGAGAGAGAGAGAGAGAGAGAGAGAGAGAGACTCTCTGTCATGTGTTTGGCACCTTATGTGTGCTCACTACTGTACTAAGGTCACTGTATGCGTTTGTTCAGAGCCAGTGTCTGAGCTGCTTAACAATGGGGTGCATTTTAAGAGATGCATCCTTGGATCAGCTCGTCGCCGGGTGGAGGAGCACGCTTACCTACAAACCTTGATGGCATATATTCTTCGTAGGTGACGACCACTTCTTATTTATTTATTTATTTACTTACTTACCTTATTTATTTACTTACTTATTTTTGGCTTTTTGAGACAGGATTTCTCAGTGTATAGCTGCTCTGTAGCTCGGCATGTCCTAGAACTCACTCTCTAGGCCAGGCTGGCCTCAAACTCAGAGATCCACCTACTTTTGCCTCCCAAGTTCAGGGATTAAAGTTGTGTGCCACCACACCCTGCTAATTCAAATTTGTTTTAAAATTGACGTAGAAAGAATTAGATGCCATTATGCCATTTTCAAATGAAATATGTGTTGTTAGGTTCTCCCTCATTTCCTCCTGCCCCTTGAACTCAATAGCCCACCTTGTATCCTCTGTCCTAGCCTTCCTTTCCACATTAATCCATGTGTCCTGTTGCCCACCCTACCTTCTTGACAACCTAAAGACTCTCTCTTGGTCTCTTTTCTGGTTTTATTTTTTTTTTAGGTTTTACCCATATATGTATGTGTGTATGTGTGTGTGTGTGGAGAGAGAGAGAGATACAGTATATGCTAGGATTTGTGTGTGAGAAAAAAACCAATCTGATTTTCATCTTTCTGAGTTTGGGTTACTGCATTCAATATAATGCCTATTTTTTTCTGAAAATTTCATGGGTTTTGTGGCCAAATAAAGTTCCATGTGTTGAGGCACCACATTTCCACTATCTATTCATCTGTTGATGGACATCGAAGCTGGTTCCAAACTCCTTGCTATTGTGAATAGAGCAGTAATGAATAGCCCTGTGCAAGAGTCTCTGTGGCAGAACATGGAGTCATTTGGGTATATGCCCAGGAATGGTATGGTTTGGTATATATGGTAACTATTTTTAATTTATGAGAACTTCCCCTTACTGATTTCCATAATCGCTGTATTAGTTTGCATTCGCACTGGCAGCGGACAAGCGTTCTTCTGTCCCACATCCATGCCAATATTTGTTGTCCAGTTTCTTGATGACAGCCGTTCTGATTGGGAGAATGTGGGTATCCCAGAATAGTCTTAACTGACCTTTCTTGATGGTTAGGGATGTTGCACACATTTTAAGAACACCGACTGGTTATTTGTGTTTCACCTTTTGAGAATTGTCTACTTGTTTTGTTAGCTCATCTATTGATTGGCAAATTATTTTTTTAAGTGTTTAGGTTTTGCAAGTTTTTTTTGGGGGGGATACAAATTCTGGGTATTAGCTTCTTGTCTCAAGAGTAGCTGGCAAAGATTTCCTTCTGCTCTGTTGGTGTCAACATGATCTCTTAGTGCAAACAAGAGATTCAGTCAAAACAAGCTGTATGAGGTTACTTCTGGTGGGACACAGCATGCACATTTCAGGAAACTTAGTTTTATAATAATACATTCTAAAAAAATAACAAAGTCTATAGAGTAATAAATACATAAAGCACCAACCAGTTTCTTATCATTTTCAAGTATATATACTGTATATAGTTGTGTGTTTTAAACCTTTCCTTTATTTGTTGATTAATTATTTTACGTGAATGTGTGTGTGAGTGCACATTTATGTGTCTGGCTGTGGACAAGCTGTGGTATGTGAGGGGTCGTCAGAGAACAACTCTGGAAGCTGGTTGTCTTCTTGCACCATGTGGGGTTCCGGGGACCAAACTTAGACCCTCAGGCTTGGCTGCAGGCACCTCTACCTGTTGCAGGCCCCATAACTATGATTTTACGTGTCTGCCCATGGCAGCACAGCATGTATGTGTGTTTCCATCATCACACATCTGAGTACTGTTACATCAGGACCTTAATGATGTCGCTAAGCAGTAGGGATCTGTTAGCTCCATTATAGTCTGTGATGAGACCGCTGTTAAATATGTGCTCTGTCACCAGCTCAAGTGTCATTATGGGACTAACAGTATTAGTACATTATCTGACGATTTGAAATGTACATATTAGTCATAGAAGTTTAACAGGATCCACAGATATGAGTTAAAATGGTCAAAATCAAATTTCAGTAATTCCAGAAAGTGCTATTTTACTATTTTGTGCAAGTTAGTTTTTGGTGACTAAGAAAGCCAAATTTTGAATTCATTTCAAAATTTTGTGAATTTTATGAGCTGTAGGAATTTTACATCCCTTACCTGGACGTGGAACTACTATTAAGCACTGTTCGACTTAACAGAAGTAATTTAAAAGTAAAAGAAGCTTTTCTGATCCACCATCCCTCTATTTATTCCATTTAGATTTCACCTCTTGAAGAAAGACGTATTGAGCAGGTTTTTTTTTTTTTTTTTTTTTTTTTTTTTTTGTATTTAAAAGTCACCACAGTATTCAAGGGAAGAGGGTCCAGCTTGGTGAGGCGAGAAAACCAAGTTGAAAATAAGTAACCTAAAAAGAATAAGCTCACAGCTTGAAATATAATGATTTGTAATTATGAAACATTAGTTTGTTTTTTATTGGCAACTAATCATTCTTAGAAATTTCATTTATCACATGATACCAGAAACGTAATACTATGATGAAATAGGGAAAGTTTTCCTAATGATGAGACCTATTGAATTTGGCAGTAATCCCTTAAGGGGTAGCTGGGGCCATGGGTGGAGTCATTTAAAGGTTAACTAGAGAGACATTTTTGTGGAAACAAAGTGAAGTAAATGACATGAGCGCCATTCTGTAAGTTTGTCCTCCCTCATGCTGTACTTCTAAATTAGTTCTGAGACCTAAAAAACGCTAATTTTCTACACAACACTGATCACTTCAGGAGATTTTCCTTTAGTTTAAGCCACCTAGCAAGAATTGTTTTGGTCTATAGAGCTTCTTAAAGCAAAATGCACTCAAATCACAACGTTGTTTTCGTTCCCTCTGTTTTTTTTTTTTTTTTTTTTTTGTTGGTTATATGAAATAATTGAAGCCCATCAGGGGCTCTTGAGCACGTGTGTGTGTGTGTGTGTGTGTGTGTGTGTGTGTGTGTGTGGTGTGTGTGTTTGAGTGAGTGAGTGAGAGAGAGAGAGATAATGTGCAAGTGTATGAATATTCATGGGAGCATGTCTGAGGGCATCAACAGTCACTAGAGTTGGTCCACATAGTTTCTTACGATTTTTTTTTTTAATGAGGTGAATCAAAGCTCATTATTTTATTCTCTTCTTAACAAAACCGCCTTAGAACTGGCTCACTTGGCCCTTTGTCTTCTTATCGCCTTCCATTTCAAAATGCTTGCGTCTCTCAAGAGCCCGCGTTCTCTTAGACCTGCAGCTGGGCTCAACACACTCAGGTCTCAGCACAGTCTTCTTTGTAGTTTTAGGCTTTTTGTGGAGAATAGGCTTAGACTGCCCCCCACAGCCACTCTGTTTCCTGCCATAATGCCACTTCCCCCACGCATACAAAGAATACTTGCCCTTCTTGCACTGTGTCACTTTGTGGGGCTGGTGCTTGCCACATTTCTTGCAGAATGTCCACTGGGTCTTGGGGGCTTCACCATGTTCTCAGGAGCAATGTCTGCTCAGAAAGAAAGAGAAATAGTTTCTTTCTAATTTAAAAAAATTATTTATTATTTATTACAGTTTATTCACTTTGTATCCCGGTTGTATCCCCCATCCTCATCCCCTCCCAATCTCACCTTCCCTCCCTCTCCTCCTCCCATGCCCCTCCCCTCGTCCACTGATAAGGGAGGTCCTCCTCCCGTTCCATCTGACCGTAGCCAATCAGTCTCATCAGGACTGGCTGCATTGTCTTCCTCTGTGGCCTGGCAAGGCTAGATTTCGCCTTACACCCATGAGACATAGTTTCTTATCTTTGTTAAAGACAGGGTCTGTTATTGGTCTGGAGCTCACCCAGTAGGCTAGGCTGCCCATTTTCACCTTCACAGCACTAGGATTGCAAGTGTGTGGCATCACATCCAGCTTTACTTTTTGTGTGGGTACTGGGGCTTGTACTCATGCTTCCAAGGTAATCACTTTACTGAGTGAGCCAGTTTCCCAGCCCATCTGCTCTGCCTTTTGACATTCTCTTCCTTTTTTGCATAATTTCCATTTGTAAAGCGTTCTAGTTCATTTCATCCTGCACATCTATCTCTCTTTGGTGTCAGAGGGTATTTCCAAGTCTCCTTTATGAGGGTAACATGCTTAAGAATATTCAACTCCTTCAGAGGTGTATGGCTTGGACCCATGAGTCACTTTGTGGGAGTTACCCCTTTGCTGTTCCTGCTCCTGTCTTCCTGTGTTCTCCAAAGCCTCAGTCTCTGTCATCGTGCTCACTGCTCTTCCATTTTACCCTACCCATGTTCTCTTTCTCTGAACTATTTTCTCATTTCCAGGGATAACATTTTCAAGTTAACAGGTGGAACATTAGTTATAGATAGGAAAGGATGAAAGAAAGATACATCTTCCCCACCCCCATTTTGTCTGAGGCTAAAGGAAGGTGTCAAAGTAGAGAGGCATCTGCAGACAGAAGGAAGCAGACTCAAGCGGACATGGGTTTCTGCCGTTCATCTGTACTTAGGGTGGTCAAAGTTGGGGAGGGAAAGAACATCAAAATGATGGCACTCAGGAAAACCAAAAAGAATTTTTTTTTTGAGGGGGAATGGAATTACATGTGAAGGAATTGTGCAAATGAAGACTCCGGAACATCATGGCTTGGCTAATTTCCTGGCTGTCCATAAGGATGTGGCTTAAGATGAGAGTCAGTTGTGTCTAGATAGGAAAGGTTTTAATTTACTTCAGAGGAGTTTGATTTTTGTCAGAAATGTTTGTAGCAAGGACTATATAGGTCATGTAGAATCCTATTTATCAGAGGGAGCACTGGAGATGAGCTAAGATCCATGGGGGAAAGAGCCTCCCCTGAGGTTTGTGGGTAAGTCTTGGAATTTGTTGCTCAGTAAATGCATAATCCAGAAGCTGTCTGTCTGTTTAGTCAGCCTTTCTCCTCCACATACAAGACACTATTTATGGGAATGGTGAGTGATAGACCAATGGCAAATGTCTCCACTCACTTGCTTTTTGAAAAACAACAAATGTGGAGATAAATTAAACCTAATTCCATTCCAAAATTAAGGGACAGAAAATCTGAGTCACACAAGGCATATCCAAGCACTATTTCTGTAGGCAGCCTCTGCAGACCGGCCAGTTGGAGTGGGTATAGGCAGGTGAATGATGATTGCTTCATCTTGTTCTTCTCCTTGACAATGATGATACATACCATCTTGTCAGTTACTCTTCTGCCCCCTTTGTTCCCAAAGCCATGCTGTGGTGTCTGAAGTGTGTGCTTCAAGTACTGGCCTGAAATCATTGAGGGAGGTAGAGATTTTTTACATATGAAAAAAAATGCCATCAATGTTTTTTTTTTTTTTTTTTTCTCTATGGGAGACAAGCTATTTAAAATAACATCATGAATCAGAATGTCTCTTACTACCTGCTCACCTCCCCCAGAACCAAGCAAACAAAACAAAACAAAATAAAACAAACACACCCCTGGGTAAACTCCTAACTCTCCCTGAGTATTTTAGATCACGTTTATCGATTGCTTCCTACATCAAGCTTGAGAAATTGTTGTTGCATTTGACAGTGTGGAGGCCGTTGGTTATCTCCCTAAAGGCTTCTTCCCTCCTTCCCTCCCTCCCTCCCTCCATTCCTTCCTTCCTTCCTTTTAACTGACTCAAGACCTGTCTTCTTTGGAAGCTATTTTTCTTCAGCTTTTGAGTCACAGCGATCCATATCCCATTGTCCATTTTAGATGGGACACACTGGTAGGTCCTGGGAGGCATTCAGAGTTAGTGATGAGGTGGGGTCTTCCACATGTCTTCTGGACAGATGAATTCTGAAGGTAGTGTCAGAATGAACATCGTAGAACCTCTTGCTGTGATCACAGGGACACCAGGACAAAGATATTCACCCTGTTGCCGTTTCTAGTTAGTATGGGCTCAATTGGGGATCAGCACACGCAGTGATGTCTACCTCTGAACTGCAGTCCAGAATTTTTCCTGAATGTCGCTGGGTGTTCCTTGTCTCGAAACTGAAGAAGTACGTTTAGGTCACTGGTTCTCCTCAAGGGTCGATGAGGTTAAAGGAAACTATTTTACAAAGAGGTCAGAGAATGAAAATGTCAAAAAGTCATTAGTGTTTTGCTAGATCTCTGTTTTATGGCAGACTGTGTTTTTCTTCTTGAAATATTGGGCTAGCTCCTGCTGGATGAGTAAACTGTTTGTTGGGTAAGAGTCTTTTGACTGTAAAATATATTGTATCTTCAGAAATGCTAGATTTTATTCCAGGGATAAAAATAGGAATCTTTCTTCTATATGTAAAGAAGAAAATGGTATTAAAAGAGGTACAAGAAGGACAATGAAAGATCAAAGGAATGCCAAATTCTCAAGATGTGGCCCTTTAAAAAAAATGTGACATTCTCAAAAAATATTATAAATGTTTAAAGACTGGCTTTTAAAAAAAAGGCCCATCACAGCAGTAGAGGCTGGTGAGGCAGGATTAATGGTGAGTTCAGGGAAAACCATAGTTGTCACTCCTTTTTGGTTTGTGTGTGTGTGTGTGTGTGTGTGTGTGTGTAATTGTGGTGTTTATATATATTTATATACATGTGTGCATGTGTATGTTCATGTGCAAGTGTATGGGGACCTGAGGTTGGTTTGGGGTGTTTTCTTTCATTGTGTACTTTAGTGTTGTCAGGCAGGGTCTCTCCCTGCATCTGGATCTTGTAGATTCTGGCTTCTCTAACTCATCAGTTTGCCTTAAGGATTCCTTGTCTGTCTCTCACAAGTACTGGGATTACAGGTGAACTAAAATACCCACCAGGATTTTATTTGGGTTTTGAGCATCTGAACACAAGTCCTCACTCTTCTTGCCCCACAAACACTTTACCAGCTGAGCCATCTCCATTAATTCTTGATTCAAAGTAAAACAAAGATTGAATGCATGAGGTAGGAAATTAGACCTGAAATACATGGAGGCAGGGGTTGAAGTCTTTCTTCTTCATGCATGTACTTTTGGGTGGTCTGTCTCTCCGAGCTTAGAACCAGAGTGTCGTTGTCTTTTGGGGTGGATCTTATCACTGACTGCTTTGCCAAGAGTTGTTACATCTGGACAATGGTGTGCTAGCAGTGAATGAATCCTTAGTAAGTCGGATGACCAAACACCTTAGAGACCTCAGCTTTTATCTTTGAAATAAAAGGGGCTTTCTGTCATATGTCAGTATGATTTTTTTTGTATAATATGTTGTGAAATGTTGGTAGCAAAATTGTTTTTTGTTTGATAACATGCTGTTTCCATTGGTTTTATTTAATTTAAAAATTGTTTTACTTAAAAAATATCATTAGCTATTTTGGTAATGTTTTAATGATTTAGAGAAATGTTTTATAATAACTATAGGATTTACAGTTGTAATGGCTCCTGCTTTCTCTGCTTTGATGTGCTAGTAATTAAAGTATTTGTCTAGACGAAGGTATATATAGCAAATGAATTTTAAGAGTAAAGGTTTCACAGGTATGAAAGTCCTGTAATTCCTCACAGATAAATATTAATATTTATTTAATTTCATGTCATGTCCATTTTTCACTCTGTTGTTATTTAAGTATTGGTATGAGATGTCTTGTTTTCATTCTTTTGGTATTGATAAAAAGAAACTTACATCCATCAGAAAATGAAATGCAAAGTACAATTAGGCAATGTGGGGTTGTGTTGGACTTTCATCTTGGGTTGCAGTGAGACCTTCCTGATACTGTGATTGGAGAAGCCAGAAGAAAATGAAGGAAGGAACACTGTATGTGTAGAAGGCTATTCTCGCTGAAGGAACAAATGCAAAGACTGAAGACAGGGCTGTGTGGGTGTTTGAGGAATGGTGAGAAAGCCAGAGTGGCAGAATTGTCTTGAATTGGTGTGTTTGTATCTCTATATACACACATACGTTTATGTGTGCATGTATGCACTTATAGTGCTTTCCATATGATATGAGTAAACACACATACACAGGACTCAGGTGATATAGGCTGCTGTTACATGTTACTCCACAGCACTCCATGGATGGTGTCTAAGTCCAGGAAATAGGGTAGGATAGAGTCATCTATGAATTTAGTATAAGGAAGTGAAGGCTAAAAAGGCTGAGCTCTGGGGCTGTCTCTTGGGCTGAATCATGAGGATTAGAAGAGAGAAAGTCAAGGAAAGAGCCAACCATGAGAGATTAGGGTAACTTAGACATCAAATGAGGAATATATGTCACAAAAGAGAGGGTGTTATAGTGAGCCATTTATGGTAGATAAGAACAAGAAGCAGCAGAGAAATTTTTGCATTTGACAGTGTGGAGGCCACTGGTCATCTCCCTACAGGCAGGTAGAATGGAGAATTGACAGCAAAGCCTGGTTGGTTTCATCAAACTGAAGAGGAAATGGTAGGAGAGTTAGAAGACAGTTTTGTGTGCGGAGGGGGGCAGTAGAGAGACTGATAACATGACCACTGATAACATGACCACTGCGTGATATGGTTAAGGTTTTAAGAGAGACCAGAGAGAAAATGAAGCAGACTGAACATGGTGAGCACACTGGACATGGCCAGGACTAGGGAAGCAGAAAAGGAGAGAATAGTAGAGATAGTAAGATAGCAAGAGAGACAGGGAATAGAGCACAGCTGGGGGGGGGGAAGGAGGGGAAGGAGAGGAGAAATAAGAAAGAGTAAGTACACGTAAGAGACAGAGAATAAGTACAGTGGGAATAGTATAAGAAAGATGAGTAGGTAGGGAAAGGGAAACCTGTGAGCTGGAGAGAGTTTAGGATAGAGGGAAGAGGAGAGAAAGGTTAGGACACAAACATGGACTTATATCAAGGCACTTGTGATATGCTGGAGTCCAGCATGGGCTTTGTATACTGATAGGAACCTGAATAGCCATTTGTCCAATCTGACAAAAGTAAGAGAATTGACTCTTTTTTGGCAGATGGAGCCAGTTTCACAAGCTCCTGAGAAATCTTGGCTTTTATCTAATGACCAGAAAGCCTGTAGTCCAGGTTGGGACCTAGACTCAATCCTGGACTAAGTCAGTGATTCTGCCTTTTGGGGGAGGAATGGGTTACCTTTTGGACCTGACAGTTTTCTATTCTGGAGGTTATAAAAGTGCAACTGTGTCTGGAATAGAGTAGAACAGAATAGAATCACGTAAATATGAAAGCAATACACCATGACTGCAAGCCAGCGAATCTGGAATAGAGTAGAATAGAATGAAATTATGTAAACATGAAAACAATACACTATGATTGTGTGCTAATGAGGACGGAGGAGGAGGAGGAGTCTCCGAGAAGGCCAGGGTGTACAGGGTGGGTCTGGTGGTCAGGGGAGGGATTGACTTTGAGTGGGCTAACGTTCTGCATCAAGAGAAAGGCAGGGTGGCGCAGCCAGAGGTCACTTAATGACTGTGTGTCCTTAGATTCTCTTTCTTTTCTTGGTGAGATGTTAAGTGAGGTCATAAGGAGCCGGTGGGATTGGTAGATGCTGCACATCTCAAATAGGCATTCGGAGGGGCCATTTAGATTCATATTTTAAAACACCATATGTATTTGACTTTTGCATTGCATGCGCAAGTGGGCATGTGTAGGCAGGTATACATTCCTGTGTGTGTGTGTGTGTGTGTGTGTGTGTGTGTGTGTGTGTAGGACAGAGTTCAGCATCAGGAGCCATCAAACTTATCTTTTGAGATAAGATCTCTCACTTGGCTCTCACTGGAGCCAAGAGCTAGCCAATTTGGTTAGGCTGGCCAGGCAGTGAGCCTAGGAGATCCTCCTGTTTTCATCCCTTCAGCTTCGGGATTACAAGATCAAAGGCGCACATCCCCATGCACAGCCTTTTCTCTTCTTAATGTGGGTTCTGGTTCTGGCTCTCAGACCCTTATGTGTCCTGAGTAAGCACTTTGTCAAATGAGCCATTTCTCAGGCCCCTCATTTCTGCCTTTTGATTAGCCGTGTTCTCAGGCCATACGTAGGAATTTATTGTTTTGCTAAATGCAATTTTCTGCTTCTCTCTTTGTCCTTCCATAAGGCCATTTTTATAGCAGTGTATAAATGCAAGGAAATTTTATTTGTGTGTGTGCACTCAAGAGAAATACAGTTGTTGGTTCCTCCATTGTTTACTAAGGGAGAATTGGGAAGGGAGAGCAAGGGTCAACTGTCATTGGAGCTTAATCACCTCACCAGTGTGGCAAGAAGGTTCCTGTCCAAACTCACAGTAGAAAGCTCACTGGACATTCCTTCCTGGAAGGTTTTCTAATCCTGGGTATTACCCTATGAGGTAATGGATTGGATGTTAGTCCTGTCCACCTTGTTTGAAGAAGGTGAAACACTCTGTGGACATTGCTTTAACATTCTAGCAGGAGTTAAGTCTGGAGCTGAGTGGTAATGTCCTGTTGGACTCAGCAGCATCGGATGCTCTTAAGATTTGTCCTTCAAAGAACTCTTGGCTTTGAGGCAAGTAATGCACTGCAAGTGGTGGCATGACCTGTTGGCTCAGTCTCTCTCTCTCTCTCTCTCTCTCTCTCTCTCTCGGTGAGAGGAGAGGACATCAACCCATGTTGACTCAGCCTGTGTGTCTCTTTAGTTGGGCCTCAGTTAATGGCAGGGTGATAGCGTTCCATGGGAGGCTGCCTCTGATGGACACTGCCTGTGCTCACTGATGCCTGCTGTTTAATTTGGATGAGTGCTAACCTGCTGTTGCAGCATTCTGGGTGAATGCTAAGGAGGCCATATTTGTTCATGACATCTGCAGTGAGGCTTAAACTCGTTATGTTTATTTCTCTGGCTGCCTCGGTTTTTGGTCACATTGTGGTCCGATGACTGACTGAAAGATGGCAACTGTGCTCCTTTCTAGGCTGAAGTCCAGCTGTCAGGAACAGTTTCCATAGTTTTGAGTTTTCTCTTTGGGTAGCGGGTGTGCAGCACAAATGAAAGCTTTTTTTCTTTCTTTCTTTCTTTTTCCTTTTTCATTTTAAGATAAATCTTGGGAGGGTATCGGCTTTGCTTCCGCTGCACTTGCCACTTTGAACACCCGTGAGCCATGCCTCGGTGCCCGTTCTTGGAGGTATAAGTTCATACAGGGTCTGGCAAAAGCTGCAGACTGGATGTTGATTCCTGAGCGTCTTTGACTGACTGACTAGGAGGCCCGGCAGAGGTGCTTCCTGGCTTGAGGCAATCTCGACTTTGAGCCAAGGCCTCTAAGACTCAAGGTCTTACAGGGCTGGCTTAAGATTTCTGGGGCTGATTTACCTGCAAGGATCTTTTAAAATTAACATTTATTTTCTCTCAGAGAGAACAAGGGTGAAAGCTATCCAATGAGCTCCCTGCTAACTCCTGACTGGTCTCCTTTTTGGCTTCTTGGATTTATTGGTCCTTATCATCTAGGAGATGCCTTTGACCAGGGTCTTCAACCTTTATTAGCCAGGACCTGTACACTCTTTATGAAGCAGGGTCTTAGACAGAGATGACCTCCGGCAGCCTGTGAGTCCCAGTCCTATGAGGGGCTGGCTGGGTTATGACATCACTTTATTTGTTTAACATTTGCTAGCAACTATATACAAAACACAACAGTCTTCAGCCGTAGGTGACTCATGAGAATGTCTCCTTCGGAGGACAGCTCACATCCATGGTTAGTGACATCCTCCCGGACTCTTGGGTGGTGACGAGTGTAGCCTTTTATTCCTCACATCTGAGGAGTTTGGAGCTCTGAAGAGTGGGATACTGTTCTGTGTACTTTAAAATTTAGAACCCTTCTTAGGTGGGTATAAATGGTTTAGGGTCCTGGGGTATATATTTGAATCCACTCAGTGCTTATTGACATCCTGATAGGAATCTGAGTAACTGGTTAGTGTTAACTTTTTTTTTCTTTCTGATACTGGTTTTGGAGAGTTTGGTGTGAAAATCTCAAATGGATCTTTATGAAGAATTATATGCTTCAAGACGAAATGAAAGGACCCGTCAGGAATATAGGCGTCAATTTTGGAATTAGATTCTGGCAGAATGCTAGCAAAACACAAGGGAAAGCATGGAAAACTGTGTATCCTCTGCTTCCAGGACAATGTGAATGTTGCAAAAATCAAGATTAAGTCATATGAAACATTCTCTGCCTTTTGAAAACCCAGATGATCGGGGCCAAAAAATATATAATTTTTGGCAAAGAAATAGAAATGTTTAAAACAATGGGCCGGGGGACACTCAGGGGCCTCAGAAGTGACTCTGGTAGCTCCGAGGTGAGGCATCACTCACGACTTAGTGCTTGCTGACATTGGAAGTCTCAGTTCACCTAAACAGGAAGTCTCAGTTAGGTGACTGGACATCCGTATAACAGTTGCTGGTGCTAACAGGTGAATGCCAGAGAAGACAGAATATTTGACCCAGGGCTTTTGATGCCATTATTGTACTGTGAGCCAGAAGAAATACAAGTCTCTAGTCTTCTGATGAGAGAAGATGTCACCTGTGGGTGTGGACCCCCCCACTCGCACTTGTGTGTATACAGAGTATCCTCAAGATATTTGTAAGCGTGGCCCGATAGTGTGGAGCCCAAGCTGATTTGTTTGTGCTACTGTTTAAAACCAAAACGAAACCTGGGAGAATTCTGTTCAGCTGCTGACAGTATTCCATTGCATGATCTTAAATTGCTCAGGTAGATAGCTGGGAGTATTTATGTAAGTATTTAAACTCGTGGGCAGCAAAGTGTTTCTTTAAATAAAGTTTTGCTGGAACACAGCCACGCTCACCACTTGCATGCTGCTTTTCAAAAGAGTTCTGTATCTGTGTGAGGGGAGGGTCGGCTGTGAAGGATAGAAAGAGTCATCAGATCCCTTGGAGCTGGAGTCAAAGGTGTTTGTGGGCGTCCAACATGGGTACTGGGAACCAAACTCCAGCCCTCGGGATAAAGCAGCAAGCACTGAGTCATCTTTCCAGCCCTCCAAACTGCTTGGTACAGGTGCATTTAGGCTATGTCAGCAGAGTCAAATGGTTCTGATGGTGTCCTTTGGCCTGCATTCCTAAAATAATTACTGCTTAGCCTTCTATAGACTGTGAGCCTCTGCTTAAGTCCTCACAGCAGCTGTTTGTACAATGCCATTTTGAAGGATGCTGAAAGCCCTGTTTGCAAGTAAAATATTTTTTATTAAACCCTTTCCTTCCTTCCTTTCTTCTTCCTTCCTTCTTTCCTTTTTTCCTCTTTCTCCTTTCTTTAATCCCAATTTTCTTTTCTTTTTAAAAATCTATCTATTTGTCTGTCTATCTATCTATCTATCTATCTATCTATCTATCTATCTATCTATCTATCTTTCATTTATTACAATTTATTTACTTTGTATCCCGGCTGTAGCCCCCTCCCTCATCTCCTCCCTGTCCCACCCTACCTATCTTTTCTCCCCCATGCCCCTCCCCTAGTCCACTGATAGGGGAGGTCCTCCTCCCTTTCTATCTCACCCTAGCCTATTGGTCTCATCAGGACTGGCTTCATTGTCTTCCTCTGCGACCCCCTCCTCCCAGGGGGAGGTGATCAAAGAGTAGGCCACTGAGTCCATGTCAGAGAGAGCCCCTCCCCTCTGCTCAGATGTAGTCCATAGGCAGCTCATTCTCCAAGTTTTCTTTTCTTAAGATAGGGTCTGGCTATGTAGCCCTAGCTAGCTTGGTACTCATTAGGTAAAACAAACTCTCAACAATCTTCCAGCCTCAGTTTCCCAAGTTACAGGCATGCATCTTCATACCTGGCTTAAACAACCTGTCTTAGCCCATAGTGTTAGGACCCCTAGGGAAGGAAAAACATCCTTGGAAAACCATTTGAAAAGAACTGAGGGTCTTTTTTCTTTTCCTTCCAAGAAATCATCTGAAGCAGGCCAGCCCAGCTTTGAACTCTTTTAACTCTAGCCTGTGATGATGTGGCAGTTGGCTCTGGAGGGGCTACCGCACGTGGAAGAGGTGTTGGCTTGTGAGACAGGGAGACCCGCATTTGGACTAAGAAGGTTCTTCAGGAGCACATTTTAGTGTGTGATGAGTTTAGCGGTGCTTCAGGTTGCTTCAAGGACACACTTATTGGTGGACAGGGTGAGAACCTGTCATGAGACATGGTCAGATCCAAGCCTGGAGGACTGTTGGATGCTTGTAATCCCATCAGTGAAGGAGAGACCACTGCAGGAAAGCCTCGGAGGTTCCACTCCAACTTTGAAATTGTAATGGTTCCTCTGGTTCAACTTTGGTTTCTAGGCTAAGGTTTGAGGCGCACTTTAATTGATTGCGAGTCTCTAGAGACATCACCCTGGATGATTTTTATGAAAATACAGCTCTTGTCAGGCCAGAAAACTCCAGAGAGGGGAAGGGATAAGATTGGATAGGCTAACTGAGCACTGGCCCCCTTTGGAAATTCCATGAAGACTGGCAGGATAAGGACACTGTTTCTCAGAAAACTTAAACTGTCACTGTCATTGTCACTGTCATCAGTTAACTGCCAACAGCTCTACTTAATGCTTTGGAGCTGGGAAGGAGAAAGGACCTGAATGAAAGTACGTTACCCACACAGAACTCAAAATGGGGTAGTATTCTATAGTATAGAATTCTACAGTACATATATATGTATGTATGTATGTATAGCTGTGAAGAGCAGGCATGCTGAGGTTATGTAGTCTCAGTAGCCATAAATAGTGAGTATGGCTGTGTTCCAATAAAACTTTATTGACAAAGAGCAGTGGGTCAGGTTTGGCTTGTGGGCCATAGTTGGCCGGCCCTACATGCAGACTTTGAAAATTATGACTGGCTAGAAGATATCAGTTGCAATTCTTTCATGTTTTAGAGAAAATGGTGAAATGGAATGTAAAAAGTCACATGAGAACTGAGCCGGGATTCAAAACCACAGTGTAGTTTTGGCTCAGTGCCCAGCCGTATGATCCAGTGCTACCTCAACTAGCCGGTCAGATTATAGCATTGGGCTTTTAAGAAAGTATCTTGTGAATTCCTTCTTCAGGTGGTCGGTGTTCAGCGATGGTGAGAGCTCAGGCTATTTTAACAGAGGTGACCGTCTGTCCCCATAATTGGCCCTAACTTTCTCTTTGAGGAGCTCCGTGCACGGGAAAACAAAATACGGGTTTTAGGAATTCATATGTACCAATGATGCCCCTGAGTTGTGAGAAAGAAATGGGCTCCTAGAGCTGCGTCATAGGATGTGATCACTTCAGCTGAGGGTGCCAGGAGATTTGAGACAGATGTTTTCAGACATGCCGCATGCCTAAAACATTTCCAGGGGTCGGGCTGCAAACAGTGACTTAATAAGTGGAGAAACGGGAAAGTATGCGAGTTGAGGACACAGGGGTTTATTCAGCACGAGGTGCAGGGCCACCCCCCTTTGCCTCACATCTGCCTGTCGGGGTTGGCTCTTTAATGTGCCTTGCCCTGGATGTCGCTCTTTGTCTGCCCGTGAATAAAGTGCAGCATTGTGGTTAGTAATCCCACTCCAGTGACTCGACTTCAAATGTGGTTTTGGAGTGCATCCCGGAGTTCTGTTTGTTAAGCTTCCTACTCCTGTTTCAGAGACACCACTGGATAGAGAGCAGCGAGCAGCGCAGGCTTCCCTCTGCCTGAAACCTGTCGGGCTGTGGGCTCTCTCTTTCCCTCTCTTGCCCTTTTCCTTTTCTTTTCCTTTCTTCTTTTTTTTTTTTTTTTCTGTTGAAATTTTTTTTCCAAGGCAAGTTCATGGATACTAAGCTGATATGTTTGTTGTTCTTTCTCTGTCTGCCTCTGCTCCTAGTGAGTAACCACACTGGTCGCATCAAGGTGGTCTTCACCCCGAGCATCTGTAAAGTGACCTGCACCAAGGGCAACTGTCAGAACAGCTGCCAGAAGGGGAACACCACCACTCTCATTAGTGAGAACGGCCATGCAGCCGACACCCTGACAGCCACGAACTTCCGAGTGGGTGAGTTCCCCCGGGTCCCTAACCGTCCTTACCTCCAGTAGTTTTGCGAGATTCCAGCACTTGGATATCCGTTCGTTCGCTTGGCTGTCTCTGTTTGAACAGCTTTCTACCTCTGACAAGGAACGTGCTCCTTGTTTGAGGTCTTTTAAGCTGCTTTTTGAAATATATATATATATTTTTTCAGCCTGATTTTTAGCTTCTTGGGGAAATGGCAACTAGAATATTTCCTCTTGTGACTTAGCATCTCCTCAGCTGTGTGGTGAGGGGAGGGTACAGTGTGAGTTTCTAGGTGAGACCCGAATGCCTAGCTTCCGTTGCTTGGTTTCAGCTTTTACCAGCTTATTGATAAATTCGGTTTGCATTAGATTTGACTCTTGTAACCTGGGAAGTTGTAACGAAATTAAAAGTTTTCACTTTGTAAATGATGAGGCTCCTTATTCTTTTCCTCCTAAAGACTGTCAAAATCTGGACTTCAGTTTAGGAAAGGATGCAGACTTGTTTCTTCTGCCACGTGTCTGCTCTGCATCAGGAGACAGAGTTATAGATTGATGTATAAGATGAATTTGCACAAGAGAGACTAGTGGATTGCCATCAGCCCACAAAAACTTTAAATATACGCTAGTAGTTACTGACTGCGTGGACGGGATTTTTGCTTCTTTTAAAATTGTTTCTTTTCTGCATTTTTGTAAGTGGAGAAAGTACTGCGGTCTACTGAAAGCTGTCATAGTGCCATGCCATCATGCAATACAGTATTTTTGTCACTCAAAAAAAAGCCTTTTATTATTTTTTGACCAATTATGGCTTGCCATGTGTACTCAAATAATCCAGACACCCGTGTTACTTTCTGAGTTACTCACAAGAATAACTGAAATGTCAGACAGATAATAACACTGGCTAGATCTGGTCTTTTTATGGAATATTGCTGTTTAGTCTTGGGAGTGTGTGTCTGAGAGGTGCAGGAAAGGGATGCTATTTCAAACTGATTTTCTTTCTTTTTTTTTTTTTTCAAACTGATTTTCATCAAGACAGAATATGAAGGGCAGCCTGAAGCCCTGACTGGTGCTCAGGTTAGTCTGTGGCAATTGCAGAAACTTTAAATGAGGCTCAAGAAGTGTTATTGATCATCTGTACTTGGAAAGAAAGCATGCCTATGATTGAACAGGGTATTGTTATTTTCCTGGCTAGGGCTGGGGTACTTGGGGAGGTTTTAAGGAGGATTTAGCTTTTAGATGCCAAGTGGCATGTAGTGCTTAGCAGGCCAGGGAGCCCGCTCTCAGGCGAAGGGTGCTGAGCTGATGATCAGGCAAGTAGACTAGAGTCTTGGTTCTGTTGCTGTCCGGGGAGTCCACAAGACATGCCATTTAGGACTTGGGGACTCAGTTTTTCTCATCCCCTAAAATAAATGGGATTATATGTACTGACTCCTAAAACTTACCTTTAAAATATTACATTGTGAGGTTTATTTACTTATCCATTTATTTATTTATTTATTTATTTATCTGTTTACTTATTTATTTATTATTTTTATTGTCATATGGAGGTTGGACATAGAGCCTTGCGTATTACATTCTCAGTCGTCTTATGGCTTTTAATATCAGAAGTTAATAGTATTGTTTTTTTGGCCTTTTTTTTTTAAACAAGGAGAAGAAGGGGGAAAGTAACTCCTGGCAGGAGATACTAGATCTTGGTGCCTTTTCCTCTCATTTTACCTTTCTTGCTGCTTCCTCTTCATCATCATTGGCATTGTCTGAGTCCCCTGACATTTATGGCAAATGTTTACAGTAGCAATGACGAAGTAATTGAATGGGTAGTCATTTTTTTTTCTGGCTTGCAGTGTATTCATTTTGAAACTAAATATTTGAAGGCATTGAGAAACGGGAAGTCTGCTTGTTAACGCACGCCGCCGCACACTTTCCTTTTTGGCGGTGGCCCAATTGTTTGGGGGCAGATTACACATAGCTAGGTCAGAATGCAACGCACCACACAGTTACTCACAAGAGCGCTCAGAATCACACCCCAGCGCCGCCCTCCCAAAAGGATTGACATTGCAATCTGACTTTTCAAAAGTCTAAGTACAGTTGAAGGTTTTCAAGTTTTTATTCACAACGAGTAGTTTCACAACGGAAATCATGAGAAATCTTTCATTGCTTTCCAATGTAATTTTAGTCTTTGATTTTAGCTCAAATATTAGCTGGCTTGATGGGCATGATTTGTAACTTATCTTTACTGAAAAGAGATGGCTTAGCAAGCTTATAAAGTGTGATTCTTCAAACAAACAAACACACACACACACACACACACACAAAACCCTAAAAAATTATTTGCATGCTTTAGTATTTTTGGACTTTACTGGTGTAGTATAATTTTATTATCTATAAAGAGGAGTTTCCTAATTTATTTTCTCCCCCTGTGTACTTTTGTATAATGTCATACATCGTTTGACAAATAGGACATGTATAGAAAATAGTATAACTTGCAGAAAATTCAAGTGCTCATGACTTGCTAACAACTGGCTTTGGCTTGCTATAGTTAAGGGTACTGAAGGACTTGGCCTGGAGTGCTTTTCTGAGGAAAGCCAGACAATATAATTCAGAATTCAAGAGCCCTTTGGCCTCTGTCATAGCAGCTCCTCTCTGCAGCTGTGAAGGGATGCAGCCAGAGGCAGTATGTGAGAGAGCAGTTTCTGTGCCCCAGTGGCAGTTTGTATGCAGGGTTTATCTTAAGTTCAAGTCTGCGGATCCCTGCCCCAAAGGAGCCACAAACAGTGCAAAGAAAATCACATGAAGTTCACAGTTAGGATACCTGCAATGACACGAGCCACAGTAGAGAAAATTTGCAACATTTTTCTCATGATTTACATATCTTTGAGGGCAGTGGAACAAATCTTACCGTCCCCCAACTTTTGCCAGAAGGAAGCAGGCACAGACGGTTAAGTGAGCTGGGCTTAGACACACAGCCAGCTGCTTAGCTCAAAGTGGAACCATCGCTTTATGTCATTCACATACTTAATTCTCTGGAGTCTGACTTCTGGAAGAACCTCATGGAGTTGAAATATGTGAAAGGCTGCAGAGAGAGGTGGGGAGGTGGAGAAGGGAGAGTGAGAATGTCTGAATTAAGGAGGGAGACAGAGAATGTGTGAGGTAGCTGAACCTCGTACTTAAGGGCCAGAATCCTGACTTATAGCCATGCTCTGGTTCTGTGCTCTCTGTGGTCCCAGGTTACCCCATACAAACATGCAGAGGGTTGCTCTGTAGCAGGCTGTGCCTTGGATCCCTTCTTTATTCATGTGGCTTCTGAGCTGGCCTTTTGTGCTGTGCTGATGACATGTTGGGCTGGCAGGTGTAAGAGATGCAGGTACTCCTCTACTCTGGTGATGTAAACCTAATAATCTCTGCCATTGAGTGTGCAATGGGAGGATCAGGAAGTGGACTTTCTACTTTATGTGACTCTCAGAGTGAGGCCTCTGGGCTGTGGCTGTAGGTCAGTGGCAGAATGCTTGCTTAGCATGCACAAGGCCCCAGTGACCCAAAATAAATAAATATATGCATTAAAAATAAGGAAAAGAGTGAGGCCCCATGGAGGTGATTTTCAAGAGATGCAGTACTTCTCTAGCATGAACTCACCTTGTGAGAGGAAGATGGAGGGCAGAAGATTTACACTGAGTCACACTGTCTACAAAGTAGACTTCTAATTATACTCATATTTACTTATATACTTATATTTGTTTAAAGTGACAGCAATTTTATCTCTGTTTCTCTCTTTCCTCCACTTCTTTCTTTTGAAAATGAAAACTTACCTAACATTGAGCCAGTCTTTTCCATTCAATGTGGCGTTGTCAATGGTTTTTTAATGTGTGTGTGTGTGTGTGTGTGTGTGTGTGTTGTGTAATGAAAATCGGGTGTCTGTGAGTGAAGAAAGCAACTGAAGACTCACTGGCATCACAAACAGAATATCACAAAAACCGCAAAACCACCATTTGATGTGCCTCATGAAGGGACAGGAAAAGGGGCAGCAACTGCTCTGCATTCCGTTTATCCTGTGCGGGGTTTCTCTGAGTCTCTTGTCTCATGAACACCCATGAAGTAACACCATGAAGAAACGTGTTTGATCTTTTAGAGACCTTGTCCCCATCCGTTATTTCATTTGCGAGAACAAGGTGGTGGCGGCCGTAACCTGCGGCTGTGAGAAGCGGAGGCGTTTGTCCCTGACTGAAGCGACCTTACGAACCTGCTTTGTTGTAGAGCCGCAGTACCTCCAGTTATCTTGGGTTGCTCCCTCTAACCCTGCTTCACATGATTAAGCACGTGGCAGGGTCCTAGGTTTTAGACAAGCAGCTGTCTTGTGTTGCTTTGTCTGACCATGTATTAGTGGCGATGCATGGTGGGATACTAGGTTGTACAAGATGAACAAACCACACAGCTACTGCTCCGAGGAGGAGATGACAGAGATGCGCGCAGAGTCCTAGACGAGGCAGACTGCTCTGAGCAGAGCCCGGAAAGGAGGTGAGGCATTGCTTCCAGCTGGTGGAGGGTAATTGAAGAGGGGAGCCGTGTCCCTCTCTGCCTCCATTTAGCTCCTTTCCTCAGCATATCGTCACACAGGGTGTCAGTGTATGCTGCCTGCTTGTTGACTGACAGGGGCTGGAAAACTCTAAACATCATAAACTCTTCATATAAAAGCCAACGAGGGGCAAAGGGTTGATGTGGGGAGGAAGAATTTTAAATCTGGTGTGAAGAAAGAAACACGATCGGTTTGTGGAACTGAGAATAGTTTTCCTTAACAATGATAAACTACGAGTCCTCCAGGGAAGGCTGACTGAGTCCATACTGTGGAGCGCCTTCAGTTTCGAGCTTGGATAGTTGGACTTCCCTCTCTTGCTGCTCACTAAGGAAGCTCTCTGAAAGGTGATGCTGATACCTATCAATCATTTTGAACAAGAGAAAAAGACATGCTGCTCCCTGTTTTCAGGTGAGGAACTGGTGCTTTTGGAAGGTCACTTTCTGAGATAATGGCTGCCCATGGTTCTTTCTTTCACCTCATGCTCTGTGTTGGAGACCTCCCTACTTGTCTTAGAAGTCAGCTTCCTAAGACTGTGCTTCAGGAGAGGAGAGAGCAGTTCACCTTGCTGAATCCATGCTAGGAAGGTTCTCTTCCCAAGAAGGGAAGAAAATGCCTCTCAGTGAAGCAGTAAATAAACTGTCATAACAGCTCAGGGTGGGGAAAAAGAATTTTTTTTCAACTTTGTTAAAAGTTGAACCATTCATTCTTTGCCAGCTGTGTTGTGTTGGCCTCCTGAGGCTCATCCATGAAAATGCCTCTGGGTCATTCTGATTAACCAGAGACTGTATTTTCTTCCCATTAAATTTTATGGGGAATACTTTCTGGGTTTTAGAGGTGATTCGTTACAACAGTAAAACAAAGTGGTTGCCTTTCATAGGGCAATATAGAATGCCGAGAACCTTACCAAAGAAACTACTCCAAAATATATTTATTGTTGGCAGAGCATAATAGAACACACCTTTAATTCCAGCACTTCGGAGGCAGAGACAGGTGGATCTCAGTGAGTTCAAGGCTAGCTAGAGAATTCTAGGCTAGCTATCTGTCTATCTATCTATCTATCTATCATTTATCTATTATTTATAATCTATTTATATATATATCAATCCATCTATCTATCATCTGAAATTATTTTATTTCCTAATAATAAACACCATCATGTAGAATATTTCTATATTTACTTTAAATTGTATACTATCACTAGTGGTATTCTTTTTTTTTCTTTAAAAATTTTTTTTAATTTATTACCATTTATTCACTTTGTATCACAGTTGTAGGCCCCTTCCTCATCGCCTCCCAGTCCCTCCCTTCCTCCTTCTTCTCCTCCCATGCCCCTTCCCCAGTCCACTGATAGGGGAGGCCCTCCTCCCTTCCATCTGACCTAGCCTATCAGGTCTCATCAGGAATGTCTGTATTGTCTTCCTCTGTGGACTGGTAAGGCTGCTGTCCACCCCACTCCCACCCCAACTCATGGGGAGGTGATCAAAGAGCCAGCCACTGAGCTCATGTCAGAGACAGTCCCTGTTCCCATTACTAGGGCACCCACTTGGAGACTGAACTGCCATGGGCTACCTCTGTGCAGGGGTTCTAGGTTATCTCCATGAATGGTCGTGGTTGGAATATCAGTCTCAGAAAAGACCCCTGGGCCCAGATTTTTGGATCTGTTGCTCTCCTTGTGGAAATCCATCCCCTTCCAGGTCTTTCTATTTCCCCCTTCTTTCATAAGATTTCCTGCACTCTGCCCAGAGTTTGGCTATGAGTCTCAGCATCTGCTTTAATACCCTACTGGGAGAAGTCTTTCAGAGGCCCTCTGTGATAGGCTCCTGTCCTGTTCCCTGTTTTCTCCATTTTCTGATTTCTATCCCATTTGCCTTTCTGAATGAGGATTGGTCATCTTACTCAGGTTCTTCCTTCTTACTTAGCCTCTTTAGGTGTATAGATTTTAGTATGAGTATCCTATATGTCTAATATCTTATAAGTGAGTATATTCCATGTGTGTCTTTCTGCTTCTAGGATACCTCTCAGGATGATCTTTTTTAGTTCCCACCATTTACCTGTAAATTTTGATTTCCTTGTTTTTAATTGATGAGTAGTATTCCACTGTGTAAATGTACCACAATTTCTGTATCCATTCCTCAACTAAGGGACATCTGGGTTGTTTCCAAATTCTGGCTATTATGAATAATGCTGCTATGAACACCATTGAGCAAATGTAGCTGGATCTGGAGGTAGCATTATTCCTAATTGTCTGAGAAAGTGCCAGATTTATTTCCAAAGTGGTCTTAAAAGTTTACATTCCTACCAGCAATGGAGGAGGGTTCCCCTTTCTCTACATCCTCTCCAGCATGTGTTGTCACTTGAGTTTTTGATCTTAGTCATTCTGATGGGTGTAAGGTGAAATCTCAGGGTCATTTTGATTTGCATTTCCCCATTGACTAAGGACATTGAGCATTTCTTCAATTGTTTCTCTGCCATTCGATATTCCTCTATTGAGAATTCTCTGTTTAGCTCTATACCCCACTTTTTAATTGGATTATTTGATATGTTGCTTTTTAACTTCTTGAGTTCTTTATATATTCTGGATATTAGCCGTCTGTCAGATATAAGGTTGGTGAAGATCCTTTCCCAGTCTGTAGGCTGTTATTTTGTTTTAATGACAGTACCCTTTGCTTTACAGATGCTTTTCAGTTTCATGAGGTCCCATTTATGATTGTTGATCTTAGAGCCTGTGCTGTTGGTGTTCTGTTCAGGAAGTTGTCTCCTGTGCCAGTGAGTTCAAGGCTCTTTCTCACTTTATCTTCTAACAGTTTTAGTGTGTCTGGTTTTATGTTGATGTCTTTGATCCACTTGGACTTTGGTTTTGTGCAGGGTGATAAGTACGGATCTATTTGCATTTTTCTACATGTAGATATCCAGTTAGACCAGCACCATTTGTTGAAGATGCTCCCTTTTTTCAATTGTATAGTTTTGCCATCTTTGTCAAAAATCAGGTGTCCATAAGTATGTGGGTGTATTTCTGGGTCTTCTATTCGATTCCATTGATCCACCAGTCTGTTTCTATGCCAGTACTATGTAGCTTTTATTACTGTTGCTCTATAGTATAGCTTGATATCAAGGATGGAGATAATTCCAGAAGATCTTTTATTGTAGAGGAGTATTTTAGCTATCCTGGGTTTCTTGTTATTCCACATGAAGTTGAGAATTTTTCTTTCAAGGCCTGTAAAAAATTGTGTTAGTAATTTGATGGCAGTTACATTGAATGAAAGAACAATTCTCAACTTCATATGGAAGAACAAAAAACCCAGGATAACCAAAACAATCCTGTACTATAAAATAACTTTTGGAGGTAACACCATTCCTGATTTCAAGCTGTACTACAGAGCAATAGTAATAAAAACCACATGGCATTGGCATAAAAACAGACAGGTTGATTAATGGAATCAAATCAAAAATCCAGAAGTAAACCCCACACCTATGGGCACTTGATTTTTGACAAAGCAGCTAAAACTATACAATGAAAAAAAGATAACATCTTCAACAAATGGTGCTATTCTAACTAACTGGGTGTTTGCATGTAGAAGAATGCAAATAGATCTGTATTCATCATCCTGCATAAAACTCAAGTGCAAGTATAGCAAATACCTCAGTATAAAGCTGGATACACTAAATCTGATAGATGATAAAGTCTGGAAGAGCCTTGAACACATTGGCACAGGAGACAGCTTTCTAAACAGAACATCAACAGCTCAGGCTCTAAGAAAAACAATAATAAATGGTTGTAAAGGACACTATCAAATGAACAAAATGGCATCCTACAGAATGGGAAAAGGTCTTCAACAAACTTACATCTTGCAGAGGGCTGATATTCAAGATATATAAGTAACTCAAGAAACTAGACATCAACAAACCAAATATGGTGTACAGATCTAAACAGAAAATTCTCAACAGAGACGTCTCTAATGGTTGAGAAACACTTAAAGAAATGTAGAACACCCTTAGTCATCAGGGAAATGCAAATCAGAACAACTCTGAGATTCCATCTCACACCCATCAGAATGGCTAAGATCAAGAACTCAAGTGATAACACATGCGAGAGGATGTGGAGAAAGGGGAACCCTACTCCATTGCTGGGAGAGTGCAAACACTGTGGAAATCAGTTTGGCAGTTTCTTAGAAAACTGGGAATAGTTCTGTTTCAAGACCCAGCTACACCACTTCTGGGAAAATATCCAAAAGATGCTCCACTGTATTACAAGGGCACTTCCTCAACTATGTTCATAGCAGCTTTATCCATAATAGCCAGAAACTGGAAACAACTTATATGTCTCTCAATGTAAGAATGAATTAAGAAAATGTGGTACATTTACACAATGGAATATTACTCAGTTATTAAAAACAATGACATCATGAAAATTTCAGGCAAATGGTGGGAACTAGAAAAGATCATCCCGAGTGAGGTAAACCAGACCCAGAAAACATGAATGGTATGTACTCACTTATAGGTGGATGATGGCCATATAGTACAGGATAACCATGCTACAATACACAGACCCAAAGAAACTAAGTAACAAGGAGGGTCCAAGAGGGGATGCTTGAATCTCACTGAGAAGGGAAAATAGAATAGATATCGGGTTAAATGGAGGGAGAGAGCTATGTGGGAGGGGGGATCAGGAGGGCAACAGGAGAGGTCATGTTGTGGGAGAATATAAGGAGAGAGTTTTGGGAGAGAGATTTGAATCAGTAGTCGTGGGTGGGGGGAGTCAGTAGCTTGGATAAGCTAGAAATCTAGGACATTGGAAACTCCCAGCAATCTATGAGGGTGACTTCAGTTTAGATCCCTAGTAATAGGGGATATGGAACAGCCATTTCCTGTAAACAGAAAAGACTTCCAATGGAGGACTGGGACACCAACCCAGCCACAAAACTTTAGACCCTCTATTAGTCCTGCCTACACGATGTGCAAGAATAAAGATGGAACAGAAATTGAGGGAATGGCCACCCAGTGACTGGCCCATCTTGAGACCCATGCCATGAGTGCCTACCCCTGACACTATTAGTGATATTCTGCTGTACTTGCAGACAGGAACATAGCATAGCTGACCTCTGAGAGTTTTCACCAAGCCACTGATGGAAACATATGCAGAGACTCACAGGCAAACATTAGGCAGAGCTCAGGGAATCTTGTGGAATAGGGGGATGAAGGATTGAAAGAGCCAGAGAGGTCAAGGACACCACAAGGAAACCTGCAGAATCAACTAACCTGGGCTCATAGGGGCTCACAGAGACTGAACTGACAAAGAGCATGCATGGGCTGGAACTAGGCTGTCTGCACATAGGTAACAGTCCTGCAGCTTGGTCTTCATGTAGGACTCCAAAAAGAAGGAGCTGTTTCTGACTCTGTGACCTGCCTTTGGATCCCTTTCCCCTGCCTAGGCTGTCTTGTCTAGCTGCCACAGGAGAAGATGCAACCTGTCCTACTGCAACTTGATATGCCAAGGCAGGTTGATTTCTATGGGAGGCCTCCCCTCTTCTGAGGAGAAAGGGAGGATGAGGAGATGGGGGAGGGTCTGGGAGGAGAAGAGGGAGGGGAAGCTTTGATCAGGATATAAAGTAAATTCATAAAGTAAAACAAACAAACAAAAAACAAAACAGGAAAACAACCAAAAAGCACAGAATCTGAAAAAAAATAAAGAAAAAAATCAGAACGATTAAACAAACAAACAAAAAACCACCCCCCCCACACACACACCCCTACAAAATGGCATTTGGCATTCATTTGTGTTGCCAGCTACTTCTGGGCATGCAGCCTGTCCTGGAGTGTGGTTGATATACCCAGTAACACTCTATTGGAGAAAATTGATTTTTCATTTCCCAGCAGGTATGAACTTCAGATAGCTTCTAGGTTAGGAGCAGGTCTTTGTGTCACCTTCCGCTTTCAGTGCTGGGATTTTGTTTGCTTGAACCTATGCAGGTCCTGTGTGCTGTCACAGTCTCGATGAGTTTAAATGTGCATCTGTCTTGTGTCTTGATGATGCTGTGTCCTTGGAGTCATCCACCGTCTCTGGCTCTTACAACTCTCCACAAAGACCCTGAGTCTTGAGAGAGGAGGTGTGATAAAGACATCCCGTTTAGGGCTGAGCATGAGCCTGCTTTTTATTTGTCTGAACTATAGAGAGTGTCTGAAAGGGCCTCCATTAGTGGCCTTCAGTCAGACTCAGTCTGTCGCGAACCTGTGTCTTGGACCAGATTAGTGTCTGAAGAGCAGCCTTCTACGCAGAGGAGAGAAGTAAGCAAGTCCTGTGCTCTAGTGGAAAAAATTTAAAAAATAGAGAAATGGCCCTATAATCATGACAGAGGAAACTCAGTGATTTGCACCAGAAAGTTAAGGGATGCCCATACAAAAAGCTTCACAAAATAATGTCATCTTTTTCTTCAGTTTTGTTTTATATAGGATTGGTCACATGTCAGTTTGAGGTAAGCTGGCTTTTAATAAGGGGGTGTGATTTCTTTGTGAATAAAGTGTGTGTGTGTGTGTGTGTGTGTGTGTGTGTGTGTGTGGCATGTCAAAGGTAGGTCTGGCTGAAGAACAAATTCATGGAAGGGCAGTTCCAAGAGCTAGGTAAGGAGGCAGCGAGGTAACATTAAGAGGCAACATCCAGAGAAACAAGGTCATCTTTGATTGGAAAGAAAGATGCCCGGGCTGGGAAGGTGATGGGTGTCCCTGTAGTATTATCACAAAGTGCATCTGTAGCCAGAACAATTTTTAAAGCAACTTTTAGGAGAAGGAGGGCTCAGCTGTTTACTGTCTGAAGAAAAGCTCATGTGATTCTTGGGTTCTTTTTAAACAATTACCTGGCCTCTGAGGCATTTTGCTAGGGCAGCCCAGAAGAAATTACATGGTGTCATAGTGTGTGCCCTTTTTTACTTTGTCAGTCTGGCTAGGTAGTGTGTTCTCTGCAATCACGTGGATTACTTTTAGGACCTCCAGGATCTTCTGCCATCTGGTCCTTCGCTTTTATTATGACTGTGAGCCTTCATCCATGCTCGATGCTCTACTTCTGCCAAACTGAGCCTTGGGGTGCCAAATGTCCTCATTCTCGGGCCCTCCGTGCCTCTCCTCACATTGCTTCTTCTGCTCAGGCACGTCCCCCTACATCCGTTCCTCCCAGCTTATCACCTGTTTCACTTCAACAGGTGCTGGTCATTTTCAGTGTCTCCTGGTTCCCCTCTTTGTTGACATGCCTGTTTATTCACTGTACCTGGAGCCACTTGGAAACAGAGACCCGTATGCCTCACCACAGTATCCTGGAAGGTGGCACAGCACCTCATTCTGGTGATGCTCGGTGGGGTTAATATGTCAGGGCCTGTTCCATGTGGCATGAAGAGAGCTGTCTTAATCCAGTTCATTAATTCTGAAGAAATGTACAACCATGGAAGGAAAATGATCAGTTGAATAGTCTCTCTATAGTTTAGAGAGAGGATGGGAGGGGAAGACAGAGGGAGAGGGAAGGAGGAAGGGAGAGAGAGAATAAATGAGTGAATGAAATTCACTGGAAGGAAGGATATGTCAGTGGTACAGTGGTAGAGAACTTGTCTAGGTTGTTGGAGGCCCTAGGTTCAATCACCAGAACCAGAGGAAAGGAGAGGTCTACTGTCCATAATACTTTATGTGGAGATACATCTTTAACGCTAAGAGTACAGTACTTGCCAGTCATGGCAAACTACAGCTCAACTTCTGTACCTTTAGTACAGCTGCCCCTCAGTGTGGAATTCCTGCTCATTTCTCCTGTGGAAATACTTAGACTTCTTAGGCAGAACTCTAAGTTCTGTTTCGAACAGTGTTGTGCTGTTATTTTCTTTCTTGTTAAACTTTTAGCCATTCACTTAACATGTGGGGTCTAGTTCAGATACTCTATGAACTGGTCTCAGGACCCTGGTATTTTCCTCTCTCTTATTCTCAAGTTCCATGCTGTTAAGGTAGGGATCTCTGGGGAGATCCTCAGGCTCAAGGGGGGAAGCAGGCTGGAGGTAGACGTGGCTTCAAGGATTGATAAAAAGAACGGAATGCTTTTCTGAAAAAATATCTACTCCTCCTCTCTTGTAAACTCCATTACAGAGCTTCAGAGTAGAGCTTGGGTGAGGTAGTGGATGTGTTCTTGTGCTCGTTGCTCCGGGGGCCCAGATCAGCCATGCTTCTGTGGTAGTGGTCTCTTCATGTACTGGTTCCAACAGCAGAACGGGTTCAAAAAAGAAGGAAGGATAGATTTTCATTGCTGTTGTTGCTCTTTCCATTCTGCTGCTTGGGTCTCTCCATCCTTGTTAACATTTAGTCTTGCCGGGGCAGGTCTGAGATTGCACAGAGCACTGTCCTGTATCGTTATCCTGTGGTCTCCGTGACATGCCTCTCTGCTTGGACCTCGTGTATCTTTGAGGATTTCACTTGCTTACACAGGAAGTGCTTGTATGTTGCCAAGCCTGCTGGCAAAGGTGGATGAAGTCAAACACAATAATACACTCTGGAAGCCAGAGCTGTGGTCAGGAGGAAAAGTCATCAACCTGAAGAGATGGGAACATCTCCAACAAAGACTGATTGTTACGGTTGCCCCTAATCTGTATGCTTCGCTCTGCTGCCAGTTGTATAACTTCTAGGCTTGAAGGCTACAGTAAATTTAAGGAAGTTGGACATAAAATAGATACTGTAACACTTGCATGATGCAGCATTTACCTATGGCATATATTGGCATAGGAACTAAATTTTGCATCTATTGGCCATGCCTAGTATTTGTACCAATTTTTAACAATGAAGGCGCATGTATGTTTTTTTCCAAGTAGAGAGTGCATTTGCGTATTATTGGGAAAACATCCTGGAACTAACATCACAGATGATGTGAAAATGTTTTTGAGGGCAACCACACAATCATCTTCATGCTAAGCAGTCCAGGGACATAAAATAACTACCAAATGGAGAAGAATAGCTAGGAAGCTTGAGATTTATTCCCCCAAAGCCATATCACAAATACAGAAAATGGAAGTGCCAGCTGCCCTCCACTGCCAACTTAGTGCAATGTTGCATTGACACACTTGTTAAATCTTGATTTTCTGTTTAACTGAAGGAATGGCTTACTGCTCAACTTCATTATCTTGAATTTAGACCCAGGCAATAATTGCTGACAGACTGGCCCAGCTACATGTTAGCTTCGCCGGAGAGCTGGTGGAGGAATGTAGCAAAACCTAACACCAGCTTCTGCAGCCACGAAAGGTTTCTTCACTCTGAAGCCAAGCTCAGGATGCCCGGGAGATTCGAGAAGAATTGGTTCCGCATTGTAGGGACGTTCTGTGATTTCCTGGTGCAAAAGCTTGGCCTAATTTTCATCAGAAGTTTCTCTCCAAGAGGTGAGAGGAAAAAGATGTTAAATCTCTTGGAGTGAGGAGAGTACACCATTTTTCTTTCCCTGGCAAATTAGAAAAGACACTAGCATATTCTTCATGAAAATCTTATTTAGCAAGATTAAAATTTGCCCCATTTGCCACTGCGTTGTCCCCTTCTGAAGAAAGCGTGATTTATGAGCCCTCTGGATCTTCTTGTGGCATTAATAACATCTTGAGCCAGCTGTTTTATTGGGTGTACATAGAGGGTAATTAGAAACATCTGAGAATCCCATAATATGCCTAGAGCACTATGACACTGAGTTAAAAAAAAAAACCACTCCAAAGTTGTGTAGTTGGTAAATGCATGGATTCCTCATTATGCTCATTAAACAACTGCTCTTAGTGTGATACACCATTTTTCAAAGATAAGCCAAGCTCTTTAGGCTGAAAATACCCTTTCATTGTAATATTCTCATGGCAGAAATCATGGCCTTATTTGGTAAAGGCCTGTGACTCTGCTGCCCATGCGGTAATTATTATTTCCCTACTGTCAAACTTCATCATATTAGAGGCCATTTTCTGCCAGAAGTATTTCTTCTTTTAACCTGGCAGTGGCTTAACTTTTAGAATTCCAATGGAGCTCATTTAGGAAATTAACTCTTAAAGGCATTCTGCACCAGGGACCAGTGGTGTCCAACTTTCCTAGCAGTTGATTCTGGAAATCAACTGAGATACAGGACCTTGGGCTCCGGTTCAGCTAGTGTTTGGCATCGGATCGGCTGTACTGGTGGCTGAGTTGGAAGCATTTGAGTAATGCAGCCATAATAGCAGGGCCTTTCATCCCCAGCTTTCCTTCCTTTCAGATGGAATGATCTGGTGGTAGCTGGTGAATGAATGGGTCCTTTTCTCTTCATTCACAAATAGCAAGACCCTAAGAGAAGTCAAAGTTGAGTCAAGCTGACAGACTCTGGGACTCTGGGCAGATGAGCCTGGGTTGACATTGGAGGCACCCAGTGTCTCTATCTATCTTTGTGTGTCCTCTCTGGGTGTGCTGTTTGTCCTGTCTGGTCTGTGTGAATAGGAATGCTTATTGGTCACTGATGGAACATGTGTTTGGCTGGAGGTTATTCATTCTTTATAAAGCCATTGGAAGGAAAAGTGGATTGACCTGTGTGGGAGTGTGTGCAGACATTCCTTCCAATTCCTGCCTTCCTCATCTCCAAACCAGAGTTTCCAGGCCTGGTTAGACTGAGGAATACTTGGGGTGCTTTCAAGGTGGTGACACCCAGCTTGTACTCCAGGTGCCCTGCATTAGGATTTCTGGGCTTCTTTTGAGAATAAATATTTTTGTTAACAAGGCTTAACAATGGTCATTCCTCAAGTGCTGGTTTTTTTTTTTTTTTTTTTGAGTCAAGGTCTCTCACTGGCCTGGAACTCTCCTACTAGGCTAGACTGGCTTTCCAAGTCTCAGCTATCTATCTGCCTCTGTCTTCCCAATACTAGAATACTAGTGTAAAAAGCATACAGCAAAACTGCATTCAACGTTTGTTTTACATGGGTCCTAGGGATCAGACTCTGGACCTGTGCTTGCAAGGGAAGACCTTCACTGACTGAGCGATCATCTCAGCCCCCGTGATTCTCATTTATTGAGTTCCCCAGTGCCTTATTTAGCAAGTGCCAGAAGACCCTGATTCAGACGATGTAAGGACATTTTCCTTTGTACATTTCCTGCCTCAGGTTTTATCTCTCTTAAATCTGAGATTTCCTTACATTGCCTGGTGGCCTTTTGGAACAGTCCCACCAAAATAGTTCAGACTGTGGGGGACTTGTACCTCCTTTCCACGGGTGATGCTGTGTGGCGTGTCCTCTCTTGTCTCCTTATTGCTTCAGCATGAATTGGTGTGCTCCTGTGTCCAGTATTTTTCAGGAGATTTGAAAGTCCAACCATACCCATTAAATGCTATGGGTCATGTGTCAAATTCCCTTAAGTGTTTTGATCTTCTGAGCTCCAGGAGAATCAACTAGTTTCTGCAGTCCAGCCAACACCCCCAACAACAGAATGCCCTTTTGTCCTCAGCTTAGGAATGTGGCCCAAACCCCCAAGTGAAAGTCTAGCTCCCTGTCTAATGTTCAACAAAGGAGCACTGCCCTTAGTGAAGTATTCTGATTTGAAATATGATCCTCTTGGCTTCTTAGTCATGGGACAGATAATAGAATTTTTCTGGAAGATGCAGAAAGGGAGAGATTTACAGTACCATCCTTGTGAGTTACGTACCCTTTCCACGCACCTCAACAGTGTCCGAAGGTACACTTTGGAGATAAGACATCATAGTCTTGAACAAACCCAACCAACCCAAACCTGTCACTAAGCAGTCGTGTTTCGAATCCACACAAACACCTCAGTGCTGAACTTGCAGACTGAAAATGCTGAAATTTGTACTTGTGAGCGTGAAGTTTGAGAGCATACTGAGGGATGAGCATGGAGCAGTTGACTTAGCAGAAAAAAGAGTAAACATCAACTCGGATGCATGGCAAAGCTGAGTCTTACCCTTCCTGTTCCCTCCTAAGCTCACAGTTCTTCCTTCACTCTCGTCTGGCAGCTTCCTCCTTCCCACGGCCTTTGTTCACCTGTCTCCAGCAGTTATGGCTGAAGCTGTGCTCACTGTGACCCTTGCTCTTGTAATCTCTGTAACAATGTAGGAAGAGAAGTGTTTGCATGCGACAGTGGTCCTTATGCTGACCAGTTCTGTACTCCCCTTCCTCCTGCCCTCAAGGAAACATTTGGCAAAAGCCAAGGTTCACTTTCCCTTTCCAAGCTTGAGCAACTTGTTGAGTTGTGGCTGGCAGCTAGTCAGCAGAGGCAAAGGTTAGGGTGCCCAAACATCTTACAAAATGGGACTCACCTGCGGACGAGAATTATTTTGGCCCAATACAAGTTACTCTTCTATTGCTCTGATGAAATGTCATGGCCCAGATATCTTATTTAAAAAAAAATTCATTTAATTAGGCTTTGAGTTCCAGAGGATTAGAGTCCATAACAGTGGAGCAAAGACAGGGTAGCAGAACAACTGGGAAGTCACATCTAAAACTGCAAGCAGGAGATAGAGAGAACATAGGACATGAAGGGAAGATTTTGAAGCCTTGAATCCCACCCTTCTTAAATTCCACACCTCCTTCAGCAAGCCCATACAGCCTGATCCTTCCCAACCAATTCTGTCAACTAATGACTAAGTATTCGAACACCTGAGACTATAAGGGCTATTCTCAATTCAACCAGCACAGGCCCCAACGGTCAAGAGCATCACAGCTGGGGAACCATCCTCTAGATAGCTAAAGATGGTCTGTTTTTTTTTCTTTACAGACACCCAAGACACCCCCCACACACACACACACAACACCGTGTTCATGTCAGTGGGAAACTTCCCGTATTCTCAGATATTTGTCTAGGTGAAATTTCTAAGATTTTTGCCGTAAATGCGTGCCTGCAGGAATGGTAGTGGGGTTCGCAGGCTCAGCTATCCTTGGATTTGTGCAGTCTAAGCAACCACACTAGACTCCTGAAGGCTTGATTCATGTTCAGAAACCTACATGAGACGATGGTTCCAACTCTCTCAGACAGCACTAAGGTCAAGATGGGTGGTCATGTCTCATAGGGACTTCCCCGGTAAGCTTTCTTAGTCCTTATCATGGGACTTCTTTAGAAACTTCAAGAAGAAATAGTAAGGACATTGTCCAGGAGACATCATTTTTGCGTCTCAGAAGTGAACATATGAGAGACGCCCTTTTTCAGCACTTGCTGCTGCTACTGTAGACACTGAGGCATGGAGTGCCTGTATGGTGACAAGCGGAAGAAGAGAATGTCAAGTGTGTTTATTTGAAAGAAAGCATCGTTGCATGTTCAAATAAACCTTGGGAGGGTACACATTTGTTATTTTAAACCCAAGTCTCTTCATATATTTTGCCAAGTTTGAAGGAAAGGAAGAGAAAAATTTTAAAAGGGTCAGACGCTGAAAATTTGACTCAAAAAATTTGTTCAAAAAAGAAAAACCATTCTGTGGTCCAAATCTTTGTAGTCTAGCTAGACAATGATACAGATTGTGTTCTGTGAACTAACTGTTGGGCTGACACAGCTCTAGACGGCAAGGATGAGACCTGGCCCCCACCTGCTCATAAGTCGCAGAGCTGTTCCCATTAGGTTTTGTTATCTTGCCAGGGATCTTGGGATTTTCACAACTATGCCTTTTGTGATTTTTCACTTTAATAGAATACCAACTCTTAATTCCACCAACAGAAAGCACTGTAAGATTTTATATATCTTCATGAGAACAACAAACTCATAATTCACAACTCTCTATATCTGTGTGTGTGTGTCTGTCTGTCTGTCTTTCTCTTTCATTTTTTTAAAGAGAGGGTCTTATTCTGTAGCCAAAGTTGGCTTCAAACGCATGATTCTCTTGCCTCTGCCTCCTGAGGGATTACATATGGGATTACATATAGGTGCTATTCCATTCTTTTATCTTTTTAATGATAAACATTCTGTTTTCTAAATATGTTACCCTTTGTTCACCCATTCATAAGTTGATGAATATTATTTGGGCCATTCCCCCCTTGTGGCTATTGTAGATAATAGTGCTGTAAACAGTGGTGTGTGAATGTAAGAGTTCTTCCTTTGAATTTTGGGGTAATGTGTAACTTTAGAGCACTCCCAATATAAAAAGCCAAAGAAATGCCCCCAAATCTGAGCCCTTTTGAGCATTGATGTGTGACTCAAAAAGACTTATTTGGAGATTTTTATCACTAGGAATTGCCTCAAACTTATAAAGACCATATTCAAAATCAACAGAAAAAAAAAGCTCTGAAGTCAACACACACTTGTTAAGCACATGGGTAAGACGTTCTCCATCTGTAGCTGAGAGCAATTGCTGATCTATAGGGAACTTTGAGTTTAGCTTCTCCAGAAATTACTAACTTGGTCTCCTTGGAGGCCATGCTGTTTCTATGGGCCCTGTAGCAATGTTCCAGCCTGTGGTTTCCCCCAATCCTTGGACAATGATTATTTCCTTTTCTCTTGCTAATTAGTGTGTGTTATCGCATGGCTTTGATTTGCATGTCTCTGATGATGGGTGAGATTGAACATCTTCTAATGTGCTCATTGGACATCTGTGAGTCTCCTTTGAAGGCATGCCTGTTCAGGTCCTTTGCCCAGTTTTGAGTTGTTTTGATGTGGTTGATATTTTTTTTTTAAGCTAGAATTACTATTTTCCAAACTCAGTACTTAATTATAGCATCCTGTATGGCTGATATTGATTGAGAATCTTTTAAGAGATCTGCATTCTGGTTTTGGTTTTGGCCCTCTTACTTGGACAAGACTCATTTTGTAAGTCTTAATTTCTTCATCCCTAAAGAGGAGTTGAGGGAGTTGAGACACAGGCCTTCCTGGCAGTCTTCAAAGCCCATTGCCTTGCTGGTGCAAAGCCTGTTCCTAGGGAGCAGCATGAAGTATGAATGGAGTAGGCGGTCTTGAGTATGTTTTATTCTGCACATACTTTCTATGATTTCCAAGTATGCACACTGCGTTCCCTTTTGTACTGTTTTACTTTTGGCTCTTCTTTCAGTGTGAATCAAAGGGTGGTTTTGTACAACTGCAGTGATATATCGTGTGGCGATGTGTCATCGGCCTGACAGGTTTGATCAGAAAAATCGAGGCCTGGAAACATTGGACAGGCTTACAAATGACTCTATATTTTTCTTACTTAGATTTTCAACTCCAAATTCTCAGAAGAGTTTGGCTCAGAACAGAATGACTCCATGGTGGCCTGAAGGAAGCACAGCTTGTTTGGAGCAGGATGAAAGGACATAGTTGGGTTGGGCCAACAGGTTGGAGAGGGCTGAGGGTTTTCTTTTCTTAGAATTGAAATGTGAATCTGCACTCTACAGATTGTGCTAGGATCCCGTTACGAGTAACAGCACACGATGCTTGACGACTGAAAACCTGAGCCATGGTTATCTAAATCCCCTTGCTAGGGCTGAGAATGTCAAAAGCCAATTTTAAAGTTGGGGAAAGCATTTTCATAGTAATTGAAAGGGTAGTTTTTTCCTGATACATCTTTAAGTTCATTTATCTTCTGCCAATTCCCAGGGCTGTCTTTACTTCTCTGGATTAATGCTGTCTTGATTTTCTTTTTCTTTGTGTAGAAATAAAGAAAAGGCCAGACACATGTTTCCAGCTCTGTGCTGAAAGCCCACCCTACTCTGGGTTCCTTAAGATGCCAGTAGCTTCAAATTGCTGGGGGATAGGGTATAATGGAGGAGAGAGTTTGTTTCATTGCTGCTCTAGGTGTCTCTTGTAGGCTCCATGGTGTCTTCTGTGTCTTCAGCCCAGGTCACAGATCCTGTCAGTGAGACCCCCCTTTGAGTCTCACTGGGGTTCCCAGTCATCTGCCTAGATGATGATGATAATGATGATGGTGATGGTGATGGTGGTGATGATGGTGATGATAACAATGGTGGTGGTGATGGTGGTGGTGGTGGTGGTGGTGCTGTTGCTGAGAATGATGTTGATGATGATGACAACAAAGTATATCCCTGTGTAGCCCAGCTAGTGTTCAGCGTGCCATCTTCCTGCATGAGCTTTCTGATTTCAAGGATTCTGGATGTGTTACCAACATCTTTTCCAAAAGCATTTCTATTAAATTGTCTTATAAACTTTCTCATTTGATCACACTAATCTTTTTGGCTGGCCTTTATTCATACCAAAGTTATAGTTAGCTAGATCTGAAGACATTTTTTTTAAAAAAGAAATTGATTTGTCCATCATTGAAGAGTTAAGCTCTGTTGAATAAATGATACATAAAGGGAATAAAAGGATGAGATGGGTACTATTTGTCATATTTAAATTTTATTTCCACTTATATATCCTGTGAGCACCCAGTTGTCATTCATTGAGACAAAAATGGGTCCATTTGTATGTCTTCTAGAATGAGTAGTATTGGCAGACATAGAGATACTACCTGAAGCTTTCTTAATGTATCACTGTCTGTGCTGTGCCATGCTTTAATTACCTAGCAATTAATAGCCACACAAATAAATCCGCCTTGGTATTTTAAAGGCTGTATTAAACTACACTCCAGCATATATTGTAACTTATTGAACGAGCCTCAATTTTTAGACAGCTGACTTTTCAACTTTCGTCATCATCCAGGCTTCGGTGAACAATACATAGGTATTGGCCAACTTTTCCTGCCACTGTGCTCAAATACCTGCTGAAAAGAACTTTAAAAACCATTTTATTTTGGCATGCATTTTGAGGGTGTAGTCACGGCAGGGAAGGAGTGATGTCAGGATCATGAAGTGGCTGGTCACATTGTGTATACAGGAAGCAGAAAGAGAAATGAGGGCTGGTGGCCCAGCTGGAGCCAAGCTCATGGTATGGCATTGTCCACATCTAGGATGGGTTCTTTCCCCCTTGATTAACACAGTCTGGCTGAGCAGTTTGCAACCTGTGGGTCACAACCCTGTGGGGGCTTCACATAACAGATATCCTGCTTATCAGAGATTTACATTATGATTCCTAACAGTAGCAACATTTCAGTTATGAGGTAGCAATGGAATTAATTTTATGGTTGGGGGTCACTGCAACCTGAGGAACTGTATTAAAGGATCACAGTGGTAGGGAGGTTGAGAACCACTGCTCTAGCTGATCCTTCACAGCATCCCCAGAGACTCGTGTCCATTCACTAATTCTAGATCCTGACAATTGAGCAATAAATAGTAAAATACTCACATAATGTATCTGTGAAGGACCAAGGACAATGCATAGGAAGTGTTATTGAAGCATAGAATATGCACTCATTAACATTAGCACTGATTTGTCCAACTGTCTACTGGGGAGTTGAACTAACACATTCCCAGCACACTCTCCAGTTGGTCAGGAGGCGTTTTGAACTCTGCTGCTGGAGTGGGTTAGAATTTTAATTTACACTTTGCTTATGTATAAGACTGTCCTTTTCGGGTGTTTCAACTGAGTCTGCAAGTGTCCGTATTGTTCACATTCAGGTGACGAATCTGGTGTTTCAGGTCTGTCCTGTGTATTACAGGATGCTTGAAGCAGCCCTGGGTCTTTGCATTATGCTTGTATCCCAGGCTGGCTGCTAACTCACCATATAGGAAGGATGGTTTTGAACTCTTGATCTTTCTGCTTTCACCTCTCAAGTGCTAAGAGTACAGGCAGGTGTGTGCCACCATATCCAGCTAAAAGACTTAGTTAAAGGTCAAATCCACTTCCCTTTAGTTGTTTTGCCTCTTTAACCTCAGATATAAACTCCTAGTGGGACACAGCCTGAACTTCCCTGCCTGAAGTTTGATGAGTGGCACATAGATTTATGAAAGAGGAAGGGGAACCCTGAATTTCTAACAGCACTGTGGAGTGTCTTCTGCATGCCTGATGCCTGATAGCTGAGCCCTTTGAGGTCAGGCATGGGCAGACATTCTATAGGTGAGGATAAATAACTGCTCAGCATCATGGAGTAAGCATGTTCCCAAGGCCATGTTTCATGCTCTGGTGTCTCAGAATCCAGGGCTGTGTTCTCCTCCACCTACCGCAGTGTTTCATGTTTCCCTGTCTGTGCTGACATTGGTGTGTAGCCCTGGTTGGAAACCCTGGCACTGGGCTCCCATCAATGCTGTCAGCTGTGATAGATGATGTTTGAGAGGTTTTCATATCTGGAGCGCTCAAAGGCATCTTCCTGAGGTCTCGCTGCTCTGGGGAGAGATTGGAAGTACACCTCATGTGCACAAGAGATGTCAGGGTGATTCTGTCCCAGGTGATGAAAGGCAAGTATATTTTCCTAAATTACTGCCCAGTTAAGGTGAAGAAAAGAGCTGTTGGATAGCCAGGAGAGGCTTGGTTGACCTTACTCAAGAAAGAATAGATATGTAAAACAGGATATGCCTCAGTTATTATGTAAGCCTCTGTTTGACCTGAGAGCAATCAGGCAATGTCACATAAACTTGATTCAGACCAAAGTGTAAAACTCTCAATTCTTAGGCAGTCATGATTCTAAATGCAAGCCCTCAACTAGAGGTAGCGTTCTCAAGCCCTTCATGCACGCAGGATCTCATTCCCAGCCACAGAAGGAGGCTTACAACTCACGGGAGCCACTGTGGGCCTGGACAGGAAGGACACTAAGTTGTAGGCTATTTCTGGTTTAGCCCAGAAGAAGATGGGACTCCATAGGTGTTCTCTGGAAAGCCAGATAGAAGATTACCTTCTCTCCAGCTGCTCCTGGAGGAGTTCCCGAGTGATCATTGAACAGAAGTGGAGAGAGAGAGCACATCTGATTCATGGACATTGTGGTCACCCAAACACTCCCTTTTTTGTCAGATGTAAAATCTCTTTCCAGTGATTCACACGTATTACACAGACTACGTGGACTTCCTGGAATTTAAAGCAGAGACTAGGGTTTCTTGACAGTAACTTCTAAACAATACAAATAATGAGTCCTTCCCTCCCCAGCTCCCCACTAATGCTGATCTACAACAATGGGTTAGAGAGCTAAGTAGCTCTGATGGCAGAAACTACTTCCCTTCAAAATGGTAAGAAGATAGGGTGGGCCTCTTATAAAAAGCTGGAAGACACATTCTTAGTTCAACAGGCTATATGATAAAACAGGAAACATGTTATCTCTAAGAGCTCAGCTCTGGTGAAATGAAATGTCAGTTGTCTCATGGCCAGACAGAGTGCAATGAGATGGGAATGTAGGGGCTTAATGTCCCTAAGCTTGCTTCTGAAAGAGGACAAAGCACTGGGAGGGCAAGTCGTGGCTGTGGGCATGACAGCTGCGTGTACTTGTCTCTTCTTGGCCCTGCCCAAGTCCAGCTTGTAATGTCAGAGATAAGGATTCTGCTTGCTACTGTGTCTCACACTTCCTGAATGTTCTGTCACAAGTAATAAGAACTGTGTGTCCTTCGGGCTAAGCAAGTGAATGGCATCAGCCCTTTTGAACTTTGAATGTTTGCTGGGTTGTCAAGGCTTGGCTGGCCAGCCATTTTGCTAGCCATAGAGTTTGAGGGAACAAAACTGCCAGACATCTCCTAATGCTTTAGGGAACATCACTGGTTCCAATGACAGGGAGAAGTTTCCATCATCTTTGCCTCTGTTTCTTTCCTTTTTTTTTTTAAAGGATTTATTTTGTTTAATTATGTATCTCTGTGTGCATGTATGTGCACATGAGCACAGTACCTGCCTAAACCAGAAGAGAGCATCGGATCTCCTCGAGCTGAAGATACAGGCGGTTGTCAGCTGCCCAATGTGGGTGCTGGGAACTGAACTGGTATCCTCTGGAAGAATAAGTGTTCCTAACCACTGAGCCATCTTTCCAGCCTCTGTTCTGTTTCTTATTTATTGTACTTGGTCATTTAATTTTTGAGATAAAGCTTTTATATAATAAAAAGCTGGGAGATGGCTTAGGTAGTAAAATGCATGTTGTATATGTACAAGAACCTGAATTATATCTCCAATACCAACTGGAAGGCTGTCTGTGACGATGGGTTTCCGTAATCTCAGTGCTGGGGACTCAAGACGCTTCTGGGTGCTTGGGGTTCCTGGAAAGTTTAACTGAATTATCCACCTCTCTAGGTTCAATAGAAACCAAGGTAGAAAGCAATTAAGAAAATACCCAAGGCTGACCTCTGGCCTTCTCATGTGCACACATGAATAAACACATTTTCTCTCCTCTTCCTCCTTTTTCCTCTCTCTCAACTATGGTGAATGTGCTTCTTTTTTAATAGCCCCTGCTGACCTACAGAAGCCACTAACTTACCTGGAATCTCAAGTGCCAGAGCTCATTTGGATTTCTTTGTCTTGCAGTGTGGCAACCTATAGTAGTATCAGAAAAGGAATCTCCTCAAAATAAACTCGTGTCTGCGGTAGGAGAGGGAGAGTAAAGACACTGTGTGTGCCTCTTCACGGATTTATTAAGCATCCTCCCAGTTGCTTCTCTTCATCCTGAGGAATAAGTATCACTTCCAGTGATTGCTTAGAAAACTGAGGCGTGTCACATAAAGTACTCAACCCAGAGAAAAAATCCAACCAGAAAAAAAAAAACAACAAAAACAACAACAACAAAAAAAAAAAACCCAAAAACCTGTTGTGGATAATTTCCATTTTTGTAGCCTCCGAGAGCAAATTTATTAGGGTCTTGAGGAGGCTTACCCTTTTAATTGTTGGGAGAAGAATAGAAGAACTTGAGCTTAGCGGAATCCAAGTGCCTTGGAACGACTTGGAGTGGGCCATTCATGTGGTTAGGGCAGTGCTCTGTCCAAGGGAATATTTTGATTGATTGTGTCAGCATTCTTGGGTGGCCCTCCAAAGAGCTTGAAGGCTTGTGTAAATTTCGTTTTCTCTAGAAGCTTCTAAGCTTTTACAAATGAGGCATCTCATCCTCTCTGTTTTGTTCCCATAATAATGATCAGTATAATAAAGGGGACCGCGTAGGGATTAAGTATATGTTGGCTGATTTGTTGTAGAAGTGGACTTTTTCAGCTCCGTTGAGACTGAGTAGATATTGTAGATGAGAATCCTGGCAGCTAGGTGTTTGGCTGTTATGCTTAGTAGCCATGATTTCTGCCTCATTATTATTTATTGATCATTGTGGTGTTCAACTCAAGGATTTATCCTGGATTTTGTTTCATGGACCAGTTTTATCAGAGGCTGCTCAGTAACATAGGTTGAGTGTCCATTCAGGCCCAACAAGAGCTGAAAAAGGTTAGTCATTTTATTGAGAGGAGAATGTAGCACCAACCTCGTAACTGCTACTTTTCCAGATGTTTCCAGAAATCCAGTACCATCTGTATGGAGTCAGGTGCCTTACATCTTTTTTTGGCCTTCCCTGAGTCATTGGTACAATGTGCACTTTTGGAGAGTGTAGTACCAACCTCGTAACTGCTGCTTCTGCAGATGTTTTCCAGAAATCCAGGTATCATCTCTATGGAATCAGGTGCCTTCCATCTTTTTTTTTTTTGGCCTTCCCTGAGTCATTTGTACAGTTGCACTTTTGGAGATAGCATGGTGGACTTAGAATCTCAACTCCACTGTGTATTAATGGTGTACTTTGAGAAGAGTATTAAATATCTCACAATTACAGTTCTCTTCCATAACTTGGGGTAAAAAATGTCTTTCACAGGTCTGTAGAAGTAGAGGAGGTCATAAATATAGTGGCTGGAAAAGAGTGGGAATATGAATTTTTGAACCCCTCTGTTACAAAGAGGTCAAAAAGCCAGCCTCCTTCCTCTAACTCAGCTAACTGTGCTCTCCTCACATGCTGTGAATAAATATGGAACATTATCTTATTGTTGAAAACTAAGCATTGATTGTGGCAGCAAAGCATTTAATAGTTATGTGATTGCTTCCATCATTTTTATGCCTAGGTCTATTGAGTGCAAGCAGTTAATGCATTTTATTAACGAAGTAAGGAGAAACCTTCAAGAGATTTATATTGAGCATATTAAATAACCTTCATTTTAGACTAAACAGTCACATGATAGTTTTTATTGACAATTGGTCTAAGGAATTGTGAATCATTTGGTTGTGACTAATAACTCCCTGGGTTATTCTAAACAGCCTTCATTCAGATTTTTATTCATCTCCGTGGTAGCCTTTGAATTACTTCTTTCAGGTGAACATGGATGACTTGGTGAGAGTGAGCATGCTTGCTGTCATTCCTTGATAACTTCATACAGGCCTGAGAAATACATGCCCCAGAACCCAATTGGTAGACTCACCATTTGCAGTAGAGTGAAAGCCATTTATAAATAACTCCTGCCTTATAAACAATAAAAGAACATTTGGTGAAAATATTGTCCTGTTTCCTTTTTGTGAGTGTATTTGTTTAATAAATTTATATTTGTTCATAAATGCAACCATAAAATTGTACATCAATAAATGGGCATAAAGATGGTGGTCAAACACTACCTCAAAAATAATAATCAGTTCTTAATGATTATTGTCATTGTTTACTTCAGGAAATCTGTGGATTTTGTGACCATATATCTAATAATTACTTGAAAAATTCTATCTTTCTCTGTTTTTTTCCATTTTCCATGGGGGTTTGAATTCTGAAAGACAGAATTTTCCATTTTAATTCCAAGAACTCTGAACAATTTTATGCTAATGGTGAAAGAAGGAATTTTGTCCTTGCCTTTCACTCAAGTTTAAGCTGTCCTAATGCAGACCGTGGTGATAACACACACACACACTTGACCAGTTAGATTCACCGTCTTTTGTCTGCTTGCTGTTGATTGACTGGTCTGCTGGCAGCTGGAAGATGAATCATAAACCACTCCTGATGATTCTGAATAAGCTCTGGGTTTCTCCATACCACAGCCATTCTCCTCCCAGTGGTAAGAAAAGCTTTGTATTCAAGAAGGGGATTAATCCTTTAATTTCGTTACCATTTCCTTTACTCATGTTTTTTTTTTTTTGTTTGTTTGTTTTTTGATTTTTAGTTTTTGTTTTTGTTTTTAATGGGAATGAACAATGTCAGCCAGTAATTGAATGTTGTATGAAGGGTTCAGAAAAGATATGCCACCCACCATCAGGATCTACTGTCATTTGGCCCATGGTTAATAGGGAGGGTTGAGTGAATGTTCCCCTAGATCTAAGGAATAAGAAGCTTCAGGAGAATGTCCTGCTTCAATGGCTGTAAAGGCCTGAATGATCATGGCTGCATCACACTGTTGTGAGACTCTAATCTTGCATATATACCACAGGCAAACCAAGGAGACCAACCCGAGAAGGCCTGCTAACGCTCCCATGCCCGCCCATTCCTTCAGATGATTCATGGCTGCAGCAATCCATGATGATAATCCTGTGGCCGGGACATTCTCCCCAAGCATGGTTGGATACCATAAAAAGCTAAAATGTTACGCTCAGGATGCGAGGCTAAGCACTGCACTCAGGGTCAGCCGCTTTGGACCCAGAGAAGAGCATGTCTGATTGCATGCGGGTTGATACCCCAGGTCCCGCCTCTGAGAAAAAGGTATCGGACGGGTCTGATGCTCTTTGGGTGGATGACACCTAAATGAACATCTGTACAAAGTCCCAATTTATTTCTAATATCAGAGATCAGACCTCTACTCTTGCCTGATGCGTCTAAAACAAAAAGGGGGAACTGTAGAGAGCTGCGGAATGCTATGCCTTAAAGATGGAGCTGGTTTCTGCCTTCCACCTTCCCGATGGTGAGTGCTCTTTGTCACAAACAATTCCACATTTGGCTAAGGCTGAGGATCTGGCTTGCTTCCATGTATGTGGACCTATCTGCATTGCCCACGTGGCACGCCTGGGTTGGCTACCCAGAGGCTATTTAAGCTGTGGGCTGGCTTTCCCCAGGGTCCGAGGATTGTTCAAGGTTCCTGAATAAACTGCATTGAAAAAAAAAAAAAGAAGCTTCAGGAGACTGTACATTGGATATAACTGGGTCAGTATGGGAAAAGGATGCAAAGACTACAGATGTTCCTAAGGTAATCTGGGTTTGATTCTCAGTGTGTAAACACAGATCTGAGACTTGGGATGAAAACTGCAGGAAGAATTGTTACACACAGGGAAAGACCACCAGAAGCCACCTCAGACACCACACGGATGCTGACTGAAACTGCCGTTCCACTTACAACATTGCTACTCTTCTTATTTTGGTGTCAGTTGCAATAAGAATAACGTAAGAATTTATGCTGTCAACAGCACTCTTCCCTGGTCCTCGTATAAACCTTAAGAGTGTTTACCTCTTTGAGCCTCCAAGCCTCTGTGACAGGGCTGCAAAGTTGATGCCACTGGGATGCTTTTCAAACCGTTGACATTCCTTTGGTACCCCTACTCTGTTGTTCCATAAGATGTCCCCTGTGAGCTACTTGGTGCTGATGAACTGGTAGGCACCCTGAGCTTTGCGTACAATTTCGAGTTAGTTCTTTTTGTGCAGGCTGGTGAGTATACTTGGAGGCACACGCACGAAAGCCTTCACTGGGCAGAAGTCCCTTCTTAATGGAGGGTCATGGAATGTGGGAGGTGGGGAAAAACTGGGAGTGGGAAGTTCTTTTAGAAACTAGCCAGGAAGCTTGCAAGTACATTGGCATAGACCAGTGGTTCTTGACCTTCCTAATGCTGCGACTCTTTAATACAGTTCCTTATGTTGTTGTGACCCCCAACCATAAAATTATTTTTGTTGCTACTTCATAACTTTAATTTTGCTTCTGTTATGAATCATAATGCAAATGTCTGATATGTGACCTCCTAAGGGGGTCACAAACCCACAGGTTGAAAATCACTGCCATAGACTCTTGACCAAGAGTGCAGGAATCCTAATACGTTCGGATTCATGGTCTGGCATTTGTGGAACAGGTCGAAATGGGGAGAACTGGCTGGGAGGTAATTGTGAGAAAGACAACACCTGATAAGGATTACACTGTTCTATGAACTGAATCTTTCATTCTCACCACAGACCTTCCAAAACACAAGATCTGATTCCAAATCTATTGAGAAGACAGAATTTGTTTCTCTCTTTTAGATGACAGCCATAGAAAACTTGTGTAGGTAAATGAGGTGATTGGGTGTATATGCCACAAAGTCTAAGCTGGGACTAGTGTGGAGAGATTCTATTGGAGTGGCATAAGAAAAGAGGTAGGAAGTCATCCCAGAGGCTGTTGAGGCCACAGAGGACCGGACAGCACATTCGAACAAATGTATTAGAGAGCGGTGGGGAAGGACTAAAGATAAGACAGAAAAAAGAGAAGCAGTAAATCTTGGTTATGTTGACATCTGGCTATGAGACAAGGAAGAACCCTGAGGGTTATCAAAAGGAGTATTCTTTAAAATGTGATATAGAACTTTAATGCCGAGTAGAAAGTCATGTTTCTCAAGCCTATCATTATACCAACCAGAACCTAAATTCCAGAGCACCCGTTGAGACAGCTCTAGGACACTCAACTCAACCATTGATACAGACCTAAGGCTAGGACTGGCTTTTGGAACAGGAATATTCTAACCTACTAGACTTTAAAATTGTACAGTAAGAGGAAAATCTCCATAATAAAGGTGGTTTTATTATAGTTGGGAATTTTGGTTATTAATATTTTTTAGCAGCCAGGATATCCTTCCTATTGAAGGTAATGGACCAGAAAATAGGAGTCACGTGAGAGGTATGTTTCAAAATATTAGCCCCATGCAGGGAAGTGTTAGGGTGTGAAATTGAACCAGTGAAAAAGCTTTGGCTCAGATGGGTTTCAATCCCCAGCACCATGTAAAGCAAGTTACCTGTAAATTGCAGCACTTAGAAGGTGGAGTCAGGAGAATCAGAATCAGTGGTTGAAGACCTTGGATGCTTTGGATCCTGTCTCAAGAAAAAAAGAAAAGGGCCAAATCGACTTTCTAAGTTTCGTGCCTTGATGCTATTGAGTGTTTGTAGATGAAAATGTGTGGCCTGGGCCTCCTTTCCTGCTTTCTCATTTCCTAATTCAGTTTAGGAATTACCCCTCTAACAACAGCTAGACTCTAAAAGTAGGCAGGAGTATGAATTTTGATTTTTTCTTATTATTTGGGTCACATCTTCTATAATTCAACTTAAATAAAATCATAAGGTATAAATTTTAATTTCAAGTTAAAACCAACTTAGTAAGTTTTCTTTTTTCGAGTTTGTATAAATTAGGACAATGATTCTGGTTTTTTAAAATATTTCATTTTGTATCAGTAAGAAAAAAACCATTGTATGCATATTTTAATCCTAAAAGCATCCTTATAGAGTTTCTATAACTTTAGCATTTAGCCATAAAAGAGAAGGAGAAAGAAACAGAGGTAATATTGGGGGAGGTTTCTGGAATTTTCCCTCATACACCCAAGTAGTTTCTCTGATGATTTTTTTGTTTATTTGGGAATGTTGCCAAAGGATTTGGAAAATTTTCTAGTCCTGATTAATGATAGTAGTTTTAATTGACTTCCCTTCCGTGTTTCTGATTGTTATCCTGTGCAAAATCTTGACGTCTGGTGATTGTTTCATGGTGGTGCCTGAGTATTACGGTCTACAGCAAGACGTCAGAGCTCAGCTCAATCTAGTCTGGGATGCATTGCCGGGAAGTTAATTAGAAACACACATTCCCGCCAATATTGAGGATTAGAAGAGATCATCTTCAGGAAGTCAGTCTTGATGCAGATTGACTTGATTTAGTGGAATTCTCCAGGTTCAGGAAAGAGCTGTGAAGCCCTGAACTTGACCATATCAAGCTTTTAAAGCTGAATGAAAGGAGACATCTTGGCTCATTTTATCAGCCAGTCACAAATCACATGGCCTTTTGATATTTTGCATTTGACTCTGGACAGTTCTATCGTGTGATTTTAAGCAGTGGACAGTAGAGGATTTAAAACTACCTCCATATAGCCAGCTTCCCGAACTAACCAAAGCCCCCTACTCCGTTTGAGAAATAAACAGATTTATGCGTAGGGCATCACTCCTGGCTAGCAGCCTCTTTTGTTTTTCCTCTTAAACCGAGAGCCACTTCTTTTTGTTACTGACCTAAAATTGCAACACTGAATTGGATATTAAATAAACTGGCCAAAAGTTTGATCCAAAAAGAGAAGGTTTTATGAAAAATAAGGGGAATGATTTGGGAAACTGTAGTTAACTTGAACCACTAATATAAGTTAGCTGCTGATTTAGGGCTCTAAAAGGCAATGTGAAGGCCTTTCTAAAAAACAACATCTGCATTTTGCCACTTAACAAGGTTTTCCAATTAAAAAGGGCATGTATACCCAAACACTCATTTATCCACTTATTAGCTACCATGTACAAAGCATTTTGCTACATCTAGGGATGAGCCCCAGCAAGTACATTGTCCCAGAGACTATTTCCTATGCTCTTGGAGTCAGGATCATTTGGAGGAGATTGGCATATACTCAGACAGTTACCCTGTCATCTCTGTGAATGGCAGATGAGTCTGTGATGCCCCAGGAGTATGTGGCAGGGATGAGGACTGCCAACTTTGACCTGATATCACCAGAAAAAGCCTTGTTGGGGATGCTGATGTAGAAGGTTAGGTTGATAAGGAAGAAGAAAGAGCATGTCTAAAACCATATGTGTGTGGTTGGTGAGAAGAGACGAGGTATTGAGTGTGACTAAAATGAAATAGAACATGGTGGGAGCAGCAGGGGACAAATATGGCACACTAGGATGGGCTCTTCTGCCGTGAGGCAGGGAACAGCTCTTCTGCTAGTGGTTGTAGAGAATATGAAATAAACAAGGAATGGGTGTGTTCGGGAGTGTTTCATACAGATGCCTTTATCTCAGGAGTGATCCAATTAGGAACCATTTGGGAACTCTTTCAAGGCCACGAGTTGACTATGTCTACAGATCCTTTTTTAGCCTTTTGGACATTTTTATCAATCTTTGTGTTTAGTTACCAAAGGAATGGGTCCTGGGGAAGAGCAGAAGGATGCTAAGTTTTAACTGAGTCTAGTATCACCTGAGAAGACCATCTAAATGAGAACTTACTTATCTAGATCTCATTGGCCAGTAGGGGGACTGTTTAAATAGTGTTAATTGATAAAGGACACTCGAGCACATGGTGGGTGGATTTTGGTTCTGGACTGTGTAAGAGTAGAGAAGATGAGTTGAAGAGTAGCATGCATTCATTCATCTTTGTTCTTGATCATGGATATTGCTGCCTAAACTTCCCTGCACTGAAGGATTTAACCTGGAACTGTAAGCCGAAGAAACCCTTACTGATGCAAAGGGAGCAACAGAAAGGAAACTAGGACAACAATCAGAAATTAATGTTCTTTCAATCTGACACACTGTGAAAATGCCACCTGTGATGTAGGCCTGAAAATTGTTAGTGTTTTATACTTAGGAACAACCCTTCCTTTTATCTGTAACATGAATTTCTCCAGTGAAGGCCTGTCATGTTTATTTATGTATGTTTTACTATTTTATGTCTGCGGGTGTTATGCCCGCGTGTATGTCTGTGTACCATTTGCATACAGCCCCCTCAGAGGCTAGAAGAGGGAGTTGGAGCCCCTGAAACTGGAGTTACGGGTAGATGTGAGCTGCCACATTGGTGCTGGGAACTGAACTCGGGTCCTCTGGAAGAGCAGCCAGTGCTTTTAACCTCTGAGCCATCCCTCCAGCTCTAAAAATTTTTATTACTAATTGAAGTAGTAACCAATATCTAAATAATGATGATGATGATGATGATGATGAGCCTTCTCAGCTGGTTTTTCAGTTCATTTTGATTCTGAGAAGTGTAGACAGCCCCCAGCCAGACCTTTGTCTGTACATTATAATCAAAGCTGTGGAAAGACAGAGCAGAGGAGGAAAATGCCTCCAGTGTGGCAGACAGGGAAGTGGGGGTCTGGGAAAGTAACCGGCCATGCAGGGTGGGAAGAGGGAGCCGCAGACAGCCATGCAGACTTTTGTTTATAGTAGTAGTTCCCAAACATTGTCCACTCAGAATTTATTCCTCTTGGCTTCCAGAGTGAATTTTATAGACCCCATTTCGTTTTACGACCCAGTATGTTTCTCCTTTCATGTCCCTTGGGGAATGTTGCTCTGCTCTTGTGTTCCTCTGAGTCGGTCTTGGTGATTTTTTTAATCCTGCATTTCTTTTCTCTGATCTCCCATTTTTTACTTCACCTGGAGTTGCCAAGTTTTCCCTTTTCTACTCTGTTATGTCTCCATCTGTCCTTGGAAGCTTTCTAGCCAATGTAACTGCTTATCTTTAAAACATGAGAAAGGAAGTTTTATTTAATAACCAATATCACGATGTTTAGATGACAGTTCTCAGCAAAAAATAGTTATAATCCATATTTATATACAGGATAAAGCCCTCAGATGGAATATGCTAAATAAATCAAACAAGAAAGATAAAAAATTAATGTTTGCATGAAATAGATGACATCTCTAGTGCTTGGAGGTTTTTAAGGATTGAAACAATAGAACATAGAGAAAAAAGCATAAAAAGCAAAATTTGTGCTCAAATAAACTGAAATGAACAGGAAATAGATTGACAAAGGCATTTTCATCAATAGAACAAATAAAACATTAAAGATCTACTATTCATGGAAAGCATCATGAAAGTAATCTCAGAAAAGCAAAGATGCCAAGTGGGCTGAGTGTGGTGTGGCCCTCCTAAGGATTACATCTGCCCAGCACTTAGGAAACAGAGGCGGGAAGGTGGAGAGTTCAAAGCCAGTCCTGGCTATGTGGTGAGACATGTCTCAGCATTTTTCATTCTTTAAGCTAAATGTGAATATACTGCCGTTGATGCTGTTGGCATGTCCTTTGTATAAGTTTCACCTGCCGATTTTGCCCACAATTTCATAGCCCTACACTAGATCCTGAAAAGGGTGGTTGATGGGACTGCAGGCTGTGTTGCATGGCTCACCTGGCTGTAGGTTCTGTACATTCTTTCCTTGTCAGTATGCGGCCTTGGTTTCCCCATTTCCTGTATTTTCACTGCAGCTTCCATAATAGCCACAAAGTCAATGATAGTGGCTAATCTTGGCAGAGTGTATGGTATCCTGAGGTTTACATACTTTGAATATGAATTAATGCATTCAAGCCATGTGACAACTATATGGGCTACATGTGATGATTATTGTTCTACAGGTGAATACGTGGGACAGACAAGTTTAAACAATATGCTTAATTGATAAAATCAGGGATTCAACCTTTTCGAAAAGGTCTGGTTCAAGGCTCTTCATATCTTTGCTCTGTGTCCTCCCCAGTGATGAGGCTGTTACATAGGACTAACAGAATAATGTGTTTGTTTGTTCACCGTGTCTCCTAGCTTATCACCCAGAGTGTATTAAGCAACCAACAAACATTACTTGAGTACATGCAGTTATAATTACTGAGGATAAAATTATATTTTTGAGAATGCTTCCTAAAACCCCCTCTGTAGTGGTTAAAAGCAACATGCAGGTATACCAAAGAAATAATAGAGAAACAGTTTTATAGTCTGTATTGTCTGCTTGAAATATTATGTAGCTACTAAAACATGGATCCTTAAGAATATGTAGAAATACGTAATAATGAATGGTATGAGTGATGTGTATGTAGTTACGCAGATACACCGTGTGCATTTTAACCATCACTTGGACATCTCTCTAGGTGTCACTAGATTATGATTTATGGATGCTATGGTGAAAATCATCCAAACAAATTATGTCTTAGCTTATCTTCATCTCCTCTATACCGCCTAAAAGTTATTCTGAGCTCTCTAATGGTGTTCCTCATCTACTACTGTATGCTGGTGAGCTATGGTCACACATGGCATCCACATAACTTCTGGTTAGACTGCCCCCGGGCCACTGTTTCCCCAAAGAGGTCTCTCCCCAGAACACTGAGTGTGTGTCATACCCGGGTCTCTTATACTTCATGAAGTGCTGGGGGTGAGTACTTGGTAACTGTTGCTCATTTCTTTCTTCAACTCTATCTGGCTCTTTGACTTTGGGGCCCCAGAGCAGCCCTGCTTCTTAGAGTACCTCCGAGTGGCAGAAGGCATGAGAGCTTTGTCTATTTTTGTCTGCTGACCTTGCCAAGTATTAGAGCAGTGTTTGACTAATGGTAGACAGACAATAAACAGTCATTAAATGAAAAAAAAAAAAAAAAACAACTTGTGGAGCTTCTAGCCTTTCCATTTCACTTTACCAGAACTCAAGGGCCAGTAAGGGACTGATAATCCACAAAGGTGCCTTCTGTAGCTGTGAGGATGCTCTCTGTCTATGCTCCAGCAAATGGTTCTTTTCCTGCAACATGGCTCTTGATTCTGACTACTGTGCTTCTGTGGCATCTAGACACTTTATGGGCTCAGTTGGAAAAACATTTGTCTTTCTTAGTGTGTGCAGGTACCTTAGTGCATTTTCTGGTGCTGTAACTGAATACCATAGCCAGAGATTTAAAAAGAAAAGAGATTTGTTTAGTTTTTTGTTTTGGAAGGCTAAGAGCATGACATTGCTTCCGATTGGCTTCAGGAGAGGGCTTGCTTTTTAGTGGGGGACCTGCTGTGGTCCTGAGGCAGCATGGAGCGTTCCATGGTAAGAAGAGCAATCTTGCTAACTCTTCTTCTCTTTACAAAGCTGCTGTAATAGTCCTGAGTCCCACACCCTCCTGACCTCATCCAATCTCAGTTGTCTCCCGTTGTATGACAGACTTTTCCTGGGGAGACGACACGTACACATACATGCATGCACACACGCACCTATGCACCTACACATCCCCAAAAGGGACCCCATCCCAGACAGACCAAGGAAGCGATTGTACCAAAGTCCACCTTGTTGAAGCGATGAGTTTTTAATTGGGGTTTTTGACAGGAGTATTAGGGACTGCTTACAGGAGCAGGGGCGACTCGGGTAAAGCAGCCGTGTCACTGAAAAGCCCAACCTAGGCGTCAACTCGTAGAAGCTGCATCCTTGACCCTCTGTGTGGTTTACAGACAGCCCCAGAATCCCCTTCACTCAGCTCCACTGGTTAGAGCTGCCTCCGTAGTAACTATCACCTCCTTCTAGGAAGGTGTGAAGAGGATTTTGAGAACTTTTCAAGTTCCCATGTACCCAGTGACATTTTGTTTACCATCCTACACTGTGAGAGCCTCTCCCCTCCCTCTGGACGGAGTGTTTCACTCAGTAGAAACAGGCCAATGTCTCTCAAGAACTCATTTCTAAACACCCCTGATATCACTTCGGAGATTAAGTTTCAGTATGAGTTTTGGAAAGAGCAAACCTCAGGATAGCCACTGGTGAAAAAAGGAAATATTAAAAGAGGTATAGATTCATGCAAGATGCATTTTTTTCACCTAGTATACCTATGGAATCTTTATGAGAATATTAATCAGTTTTTGCTCAGTTCCTGTGTGCTATGGAGTACGGAAGAAAGTGGCCACTTTCCTACACATCTAAGTGACAGTGGGAAAAGGGGGGACAACATGACCAAAGGGGAAGGGAATTTGATAAATGCTGCAGAAATGATATTAGACACCCTGTCCACCATTGCAGGGACCTCCGGGGCTCTTTATTCTTTAACATCCTCATCTCTTCTCTGATGAATGTTTTTGTTTTCCAAGTCCACCCCGAATTTAACATCCACAGGAATTTGCCTACGATGTCAAAGGGTTTTACTGAAATGCTGTGCCATTACATTACATATGTTTGTTGAGGTTTCTGACACTGAAAATGTTTAAAAATTGTAAATCTAGGTTCATCACAATTCCTTTTCCCGAGTCTTGAGAATAAATAAATCTCAAGTAGATATTAAGAATGGGCTTGGTGAGAGCATGAACTTTGTGTTTGGAAAGATCTGCAAACAAAGTTTGCAAATCACAGTGGCAAGCAAATTTTAAAAGGATTGAAGCTTCTCCTTAATATTATTACTCTATGTAGCCTTGGCTTACGTGGTTTTACTGGGTTTCTGAGAAAGCCTTTTGCAAAGATATTACAGAAGATGCCAGGCCACAGTGACTGAAGAGGCAACACATCATCCATTTAGATAGCTGCAGTGAGCCTGCACAGATTAGGACCAAGATCGCCTTTATGAAATCTGTCTCACTCATTATGGGGCAGGTCATCATTTTTCCAGCTTGACGTGTCCATGTCTTTCCCCGAGTGAAACTTGGGCTCCAATCAGCGTCCATCACTTAACAGATGAGATCCAGCCCCTTGCACATGGGTGGCAGTTAGGATATACAGTGTCTCCGTGTCATGTTTTAGAATTTAAGCCCTGTCAGTCACATTTGATGCAATGGAGAGATTTGCATCTTGCCTCATTTACTGATCTGGTTGGAGTTTTCAGAACCAGAATTTTGAGAATGAAGAACAATCTGACATCACATCACCCAGCCATCTTGTTTTGCAGATGGAGACATGATAATCCTCAAGGCGAGATCATTTGTCTTGGTCTTTAAGGATCGTTGACAAAGGATGTCCCTAGCTTAGGGTGTCTGAGATTTTGGGTGTTTACCATCGTATATAGTTTGCCAGGATGACTACAGATGGGGATAAAAGAGACTTGAGGTTGATAAGTGGTAGGCGCTGCTACTGTGGCAGCATCTGCAATGAGGAATGTGAAGTGGAATTTGGTGCTAGGATCCGTCTACTTAGTTCCTCGGGGTATGCAAAAATATAAACCTAGAAGAAGTGAGGAAGCTCACAGTGGTGGCAAGGTTGATGATAAATGAAGAGGAAATTATAAACAAAGCTGAGAAATGATGAATGGTCCCATCCCTAATTGGAAACTTTGCTGTGTATGATAACACTTCTATCTCCTGGGTATAAACAGAGTATAGCATAGAAGCCTCTGCCAATGCCCACCAGCATTAAAAACATGAGGTATTTGTGGAATTCTTGTTTGTAGTCATTGATATTTTGTCCTTGGTAAAGTCTGTATTTACCTTAACATGGTGCAGTGTCATCTCTGTCTGGGTAGCTGTGATTGGTGGAGAGGGAAGGTAATTGACCATCTGAGGTTATAAAGCAGATAAATCTAAATGTGCCATGTTTGAGCCAATAAACTACGCCAATAATGTAAATCCATCTCTAAAGCCGTATTGCTTGTCTGGCTCTCGCTACCAAGTTTAATGAGGGTGCTGTGAATGGGGTGCTGTGGACGGGGTGCTGTTACTGATCCCTCCCTCCCATCATTTGGTAGGTATGAGAGCATGCCTCAAGCCTCCAGCATGATGGTACTTGTAAATGGTTACCTCTCTGCCTAAAGTTTTAAACAAACTGATTACTCTAAATATTTGTGAAGTCCCTTAGTCCCTGTATAATGCAAACTACTTAAAAAAATCTCTAAGCATTAAAATCACGCCTCCATTTTCAAATCTTGTGTCTAATAAATGCTTGTGCCCTTTACAAAAAGAAGTTGCATTGGCACATCTTTAGCTGCCACCGAAGTGTCTGCCTTTGTCCCAATCTCTGTGGAATTGTCTTCTCCCTTTGTCGTGTCCTGTAGAATATATTAACACCCTATTTCACATGAAGAAAATGTCCCTTTGCCTTTAGAATGATTATATGTATGTTCAATGAGCTTTAAATGTCAAAAAATTTAACTTGACTCGGCGGCCTAAGTATTCATTTAAACTTATAAGAAAAGGAGCTGGGAGAAGGCACAGTTAGTAAAGTACTTGTCATGTAAGCATGAGGGCTTAACAGTGATCCCCAAACCTTGTGAACAGTGGGGTGGGGGACATGCCTTTGTAGCCCCAGCATCAAAGAGGTGGAGATGGTCTCTTCCTTGTGTCTCACCAGCCAGCCAAATTAGCCTACTTGGTAAGTGAGTTCCAAGCCAGTGGAGTGATATATATATGTGTATATAAAGAGTGTGGTCCCTGAGGAATAGTAACACCTGAGGATGTCTTCTGGCCTCTATACAACTGTGGGGCTGCACACACTCATGTGAGAGTACACACACACACACACACACACACACACACACACACTAAAAATAAATGAGATTCAGAGACTCAAGGCCAAGTCCACAGGGAATGTACATCGAGTACAAGACTTCCCAGTCTCCCCAGCTTACTTAACCTCATTCCACGATTTTTCTTGGTTTCGTCTCCTATGGTTTTCTTTTCCCTGGTGCTGTTTTAATTTATAATTTACTCTTCTTCTGCTTATATAGTCTGTCTTACATCCATGTGGATAGAAATGGAAACACAGCCCTCACCTCTCTCTTCAGCACATTTTGTCTTGCTTTTCCTTGATTCCTGCTTCCTTTGAGGTTCTGGGCTTTCCTGCGCTCTTCCACCACAAGACCCTAGCTCATGTAATTGCTCTGTAAACACTCTGTGAGGGACTTTTCATAATAATGGATTCTTTTCCTTTTAACATTCCGCTTCCTTTCAGCTTCTTTGTCAGGCTGGGCCAGATCACCCTGGCCACTACGCTCTTTAGACATGGTTTCCTGGTCAGTCAAAGTTGCCAGATAATCAATAGCTCCCAGTAGACAATTTTCAAGCAAAACTGTGACTCTCTGTTTCAGCAGGAGAAGTCAGTGATATACTCCTGTCCCTGATCATGTAGAGGAGGTGGCCTCCTCAGTTTCTGTGCTCTGAATTCAAATGAAGGCAACCATCTTGGCATCCCTTTGCCTCTCAGGTCCATTACTTCTTCTTGGGACAATGAAACATACTAACTTAAAAGGAAGACACATCTTGGTTCATAGGTTCTGTAGTTAGCCCCAAAAGAAAAAAGAAAGAAGAGAGAGAGAAAAGGAGAGAGAGGGTGTGTGTGTGTGTGTGTGTGTGTGTGTGTGTTTATAGTGTTGGGAAGATAACTTAGGACTTTGTCAATGCTACCCACGTAGTCTACCATGGAGCTACATCCCTAAGCCTGGTTGTCAGTCATTATGTAACATATTTATTATCTAAAATCTTTCCACATAGCTACAGTATCAGTCCACTTTCTGACTGGAAAAGGAGGAGAATCCAGGTGATATAACTTTTGCTCTCTGAAAACGTTACTGCATTTTGGGTATCAAGAAAAGATACCGAGAAACAAGCTGAGGTCCTCTAAGAAAACATTGTTCTGCTAATTAGAGATGAGGGGTAAAATTGGAGTAGGTGAAGTAGCTGTTCACCTCAATGCCAGGTGTGTACATGTTCTGTGTATTGGAAGGTGGAGGCCTCCTTCATATGGAGAGTTTTCTCTGTCTCCCCTTCCGCACCAGAAAAAACAGTCTGTCTGCTGGCTCAGAGAGACGGGGCAGGCTGAGTTTACAGAGTTGGCTGCAGGAGGGTCCAGACCGTTGCGAGAGTGCCTTTTAGGAATGGGCAGCTTAAGTGAGATAACTGGAAAGGAGGAGGTAGTCTGTTATTGTGGCTCGGAATTTTAGAGCATGTCTCCTTTTCATTTGAACCCAGACCCTTAGTGTTTGTTATTTAAATGGGATTCCAATTTGCAATGTAGAATGTGAAAATTCTGTCCTCCCAAGTTTCTGAATACCACGAGTTGTTTTACAGAGCACAGTGAATGATGGAATGCATCTGAGACACTTGATATGTTTAAAACCTCTGACCAGTTCTTCCAGGCAGTATCCTTTGGCTCATTTTGCCCTTTTATAGTAGCATCATGAGATACTCTGAGACGCTGTCACAAAATTACACTTTCTGGAATAACAGAATGACGGTCCGCATGCCTCTTGTTATTGCAAAAGTCCTCTGGTGACTGTGTGATGCACTATGTTGAATTACGGCGGCGGCCAGCAAAATATCACTCCGACAAGGTTATAGCCTTTCTCAAAGCAGCGTTCTGTGTTATACCTGCTGGTTAGATTTTCCAGAATATATGGGCTGTAACCAGAGTTACAACCGGCACACCACACGCTTCTCAAGCCAACCAGAAGGATAACTCATTCCTTTTCCTCTTCGTGTTCTGAGGAGGCTTTATAGAACACTGGTGTGGTACGAACGTTGAAACAGAAAAACTATTCATACCTAAATCCTATAGTCTGTACATTGGCTTTAAGTTTATTTTTTTAGTATATAAAGAAAATGTAGATATAAAAATGATTGCATGCTGCAGACACTTCAATCTGAAGTTACTGAGATGAGACAAGGGGCTTTCTATGGTGTCCTTGGGATCTTAGAAAGTCCTAGAACAAGAGAATAGATATGTTGTTTCTCATTTATAATAGTTATGAGTAGTGACCTTTCAGTGGTTTAAACAAGCCAGGCAGAAGCTGTTTCTCCAGTGACTGGGGACACAAGTTATTGGGGCTCGTGGATGACTGTTTTATTCTCTTAGGCTAGTATAGTCCACAGGACAGTTGTAGGGAAACCATTTCTGGAGTGAAAGGTGCATAGACGTAGAGGAACTAAGCCCATGTTGAGTTTCAGAGTCTATTATTACATTACTGGAACTATCTCGTGAAAGCCAACTGGTTAGAATAAATTCATTATTTCTATGAATTTATGCCAGTATAGATTATAGGTAGTTTTCACTTTACATCTTTTAACAATATTTGTCTGTCTGTCTGTCTATGAAGGATCTCACTATGTAGCCTTGGATGGGCTAGAACATGCTATGTAGGCCAGGCTGTCCCTGAACGAAGAGATCCACCTGCCTTTGCCTCCACCAAGTGCTGGGATTAAATGTGAACAACCACCACAGCCTGCCTTTAATTTGCAGCATAAGGGAAAAAAAATCAAGCTGCACAGCTTTTAAATATTTTTGTCAAAACATCAAAGAAGAGGGTATGAATAAGTAGAACAACAAAGACTAATGTGTGTTTGTTTGTTTTACTAGTCTATAATTGAAAATGTTGGAAACATGAATAATTTATTTTTATTTTATTTTATTTTATTTTTCATTTTTTATTTTATTATTATTTTTTTTATCAGTTACATTTTATTAACTCTGTATCCCAGCCGTGTCCCGATCCCTCATTCCCTCCCAGTCCCTCCCTCCCTCCCTCATCTCCACCGTGCCCCTTTCCAAGTCCACTGATAGGGGGGGACCTCCTTCCCATTCTTCTGATCCTGTTTTATCAGGTATCTTCAGGACTGGCTGCAAAGCCCTCCTCTGTGGCCTAACAGGACTGCTCCTCCCTTCAGGGGTGGGGAGGCCAAAGAGCCAGTCATTGAGTTCCTGTTAGAAATAGTCCTTGTTCCCCTCACTTTAGGAAACCAATTGGTTACTGAGCTACCACAGGCTACATCTGAGCGGAGATTCTAGGTTATATCCATACATGGTCCTTGGTTGAATGTCAGTCTCAGAAAAGACCCTGTGCCCAGATATATTTGGTCCTTGTGGAGCTCCTATCCTTTCCCCATCAGACTAACTCCCCTTCTTTCTTATGATTCTCTGTACTCTGCCAAAGGTTTGGTCATAGGTGTCTACTGAGCGCATCTGAAAGACTCTAACTAGCAGTGTTTTCAAAGCAAAGACTCATGAATAATTTAAATGTTTGATTGAATGATTAAGTGATTGAAGCCAGTCAAGACTAGTGTGAACATGTGTCACTTCTCTCTCACTGTGTAACTTAAGACATAGAATCTCTTTTCTTTCCTCTAAGCCAGTGGTTCTTGTCTGTGGGCCATGACCTCTTCGGGGGTTTGAATAACCCTTACACAGGGGTTGCCTAAGGGCCTCCTCCATATCAGATATTTTCATTAGGATCCATAGTAGCAAAAGTACAGTTATGCAGTAGCAACAAAAAATAATTTTATGGTTGGGGGTCACCACAACATGAGGATCTATGTTAAAGAGTCACAGCGTCAGGAAGGTTGAGAGTCACTGCTCTAAACCGTCACGTCTCTTCTGAGCAGCTGTTTGGAAGCAGATTCAAAGTAGTAAACTATTTGACATGTACACCATGCGGCTCTCCTTCTCAGAGTACAACTGTTACCTCCTTGCTGTCCATCCCATCTTTCAATTATCCACTTTGTTAAACATTCTGTGGTTTTATTGTTTTGGGTTTAGGCGGTAACAGACCTACCTTGGTGTCTGTGCTCGAACTAAGAGATGTATAGTGCCCATTCATCAGCAGAACTTGAAAGGAGTGATGGGATTGGCCACTGGCGGAGATGTCCACCTGCTCTTACTGAAGTGATTGGTGGACAGAGATAGCAATGAAGCTTACATTTGATGTAGTTATTGAAGGTACTGTGGTCAATAAAATTCCTGCAAGTTGGAAGTAAAGAGTGCCCGTGTTCCAGTGATGAATTATTTACAGGACATTTGCATCATATGTTAGTATATTTAAATCTGGGCCTGCCTGTCTTCACTGTTACCCAGTGTTCATTGAGCTCATCCACTGAGCAAAATTATGGCTTTGACATTAAAGTTAGAACTGAACTGGGATATACAGTTATTAATTTTGCTGGAGTCATTACATCTTCCTTTTACCTGGGACTTCTCTGAGTAGATGGGGTGCCAGGGGTTCTCCAGACCCCAGCTGGTCGGGGTGTTTGACTCGATCTGAAACATAGGGTTAGACCACAGTTTCTGGGTTTGTGACCTGGTAATGTTTTCCAGCTCTCTCTTTCCTCCTCCACCTTCTCTGTTTCTTACACGTTCTGCTGATGCTCCCTGCAGCACTGCATCACTTCATATTGCCTTCAGTGCTCTGTGCCATCACCCTGAGCCCTGTTTTCAGCTTGCTCCTCAGTTGTTGTGACAGTTTCCAAACTGGCCCTCCCAGCATTGTTGCTTTTCTATTCAACTAATCCAGAATGCCATCTGCAAAGCAACCTTCCTGGAGCATGCTGGCAACCTTGCTAATCCTCTTCTTCAAGCCTCAGGATAACTTGTCCATTACAGTGTACAATCCAAACCCCATATCACGTCTTTAATAACCTCCTGGTCTGACGTAAGCCTTCACGTTCCAGCTTACTGCCTGATCCCTTCCCTTCCTCTAAAAGCCTGGGTTTTAGCAGACACATTGGCTCACTCCCAGGTGAGCTACCTTTTCCTTTACGAAGCTGATCTCCCTAGCGTGTGCGGTCTACATTCTTAATTTTGCCCCATCCTAAAGACTTCGCCCCAGCTCTGTGCTTTTTCAATTATTTCTGGAGTTCCAAAGCATTTTATTCATATCTGACAGTCATTGCTCCTTTGTAGTTTTAGTTATTCTGCATCGTTTAATGTCACTGGTTAGCTGTAAAATTCTTGAAGAGTAACAACTAGCCCTTCTTTACAGTCTAAGAACGGCACTTAGCAAAATTGCAGGCACAGAACCGTTTGCATTTATATGTTATGTTTTCTTTGTGCTTATGTTTTATCTTTTTTAAAATACTTTTTCAGATCTTAAGCATTTCTGCCAAATTCTGAGCTATGTGTGAGGGATAGAAGTAAACAGCTGAATCTCTGGGCCCACAGAAAGTTAGTGGCGGGAGCTCTACACTGAAGTAGCCAGTCATATAGTCAGGGACGTTACCTGAAGGGGCAGTGAGTATGTGTCCGAGAAAACAGAGGAGAGGCAACACAAAATGCTTCTTAGAAACACAAGGGTCAGACGGAATTTAAAAGACAAGCAGAAAGTCTTTCTGCTGAAGAAAGGGGAATGAAAAGGTATCCCATGAAGGCAGAGGACTCAATACTTCGTCTGTCAGTTCTGAATGAAGATCAGTGGGCTGCACTGTGAGAGACGAGGTGAGCTCAGAAGTGATGAGGTTGCAGAGGGAATGGGGCTCCGAATGACTGAAAGAGAGGAAGTCTAGAATGGGTGTTGAGTAACTTAGGAGAGAGAGAGAGACAACCACATTTTGCTGAAGACCACTCTAGGGCTACGGCTGTTAGAAGGGAGATGCTCACAGCTGTAGATGTTTTGAGGTTTTTGCGTGTGTGTGTATGTGTGTGTGTGTGTGTGTGTGTGTATGTGTGTGGGGGGAGGGTGGGGGGGAGTGGATGTCTACACAGAGATCTACAGTTGTAGACAGTTTGAAGTTCAGTAAAAAGCTTAAACAGGAATCCCAAGTTTGGGGACATGAGAAATCATAGCAAAGCGAAGCTGGCCAAGGAGAGTTTAGAACCAGACCATAGTACGTAGCAAGGTTTGAAGGACAACCAGAGGAAGGCCCGCAAAGAATATGAAGATGGAATAGGAGAAGGAGGCAGTAGTCAGTTAGATGAGCCAGTTGTCATAGTAACCAAGGGAGCCTGGACACTCTGCCTGTCAGAATTAGTGACACAGAGACCATTAGGGGGACTGGGTTCTGTGAAGGAATAGGAAGGTGTGTCCTATCCCACAGTATCTTATAGTTATATTGGGAAGTGAGGAAAAATTCTGGCAAGTGTAGTCATGGAAGCTAGAAAGAAATAGAGTCGAGGGGCTTTCCTTGTTCATGAAGAAAGAAATATGATTTTTAAAGGCTGTGAAGATGCATTCACTAGCAATGAGGAAGATCAGGCATAGCTGAATTTATGCAGTTAAAAACTGAAAATTCTTCACTCAGTGCATCATCTTATCTTTTGATATTTTTAAAAAGATTTATTTATTTTATTAGGTATACAATGTTCTGCCTGCATGTACACCTGAATGCCAGAAGAGGGCACCAAATTTCATTATAGATGGTTGTGAGCCACTGTGTGGTCTCTGGGAACTGAACTCAGGACCTCTGGAAGAGCAAGCAGTGCTCTTAACCTCTGAGCCATCTCTCCAGCCACTTTTGATATTTCAAAGTGAACAAACTTCATACTAATGACCACTCAGATACTACTAGGTTTCAGGGTTTGTTTGGTTTTTATCCAATAATATGAGAAATTCATTTAAACATGGTCAAGCTATGTGAATTTTTTTTCCTAAATAGCACATAGCTCAGTGTCTTCTACAGAATAAAGAAAACATTTCAGTAACAAGTATTTCCATAACTCTCATTTGTTCCTTGATATGTTCTATGCAAATATTTAATACCCACTCTATGCAAGGTATGTTTTAGGTACTGAGAACATGAAGCTGACCAAGGCATAAACACATTTTCTCTCATGGAGTTTCTAATCTATGGTACAGTTAGCTAATCATCAGTAAACAGGGAATGAAGCAATTTCAGTCGCAAGAGATGCTTAAAGTGGTACTGTGATACACAATAATCCGAGTTTTTACTTCACATATATATGCATGTGTATATATAACAATCAACCATCATGTAACGTAATGTACATTATGTACATAGCACTATATAACAATAGCAATATATATAATTAGTTTTCTTAAATTCTTGCTTGTTTTCTACATGTGTATGAATGTATGTTTGTGTGCCAGGGAGCTTGTGTGAGGGTCAGAGGACATTCCGGATGAATCACTTCTCTCCTACCATGTGGGTCCTGGGGATCAAACTCAGGACATCAGACTTGGCAGCAAGCACTCTATCACTTAGCACAGTAGTCCTCCTGTTAGACTTGTACCTACTTCATTCTTTCCCTATGAACTTTTCTTTCAGTTGTTGGGGGGGGGGATCTGTTTGATAGTGGGAACTCTCCAGACATATATTGACTCCCAGTGGAACAGAATGTCTGTAATAGGATGTGTAGTTGGGTGTGGTAGGTGGTGCCAGTTGATTGCTCCTTAACCTTTGAGAAACTAACCAACTTTCCACTTTGTCTTCTTTCCTTTTCAGTAATTTGCCATCTTCCATGTATGAATGGTGGACAGTGCAGTTCAAGGGACAAATGTCAGTGCCCTCCAAATTTCACAGGAAAGCTTTGCCAGATCCCTGTCCTTGGTGCCAGTATGCCTAAACTCTATCAGCACTCCCAGCAGCCAGGCAAGGCACTGGGGACTCATGTCATCCATTCCACACATACCTTGCCTCTAACCATGAGCACCCAGCAAGGAGTCAAAGGTAAGCTCCGCATTCTCATTTTGCTCATTACCCCACCTTCTGTTACCAGGTCAGAGCCACAGGGAAGTCTCTACAGACAGCCAGGGAGGACCGGGGTCGAAACAGAAGAGCGTGTGTGGATCTGTGACCTGATAAATGACAGCAGAGATGGGATGTGGGCCCACCTGTGTGGCTGCAAGAATGTCTAGGCCACAGTGAACTGGCATCTGGAAAATAGGATAGCCAGAAGTGCCTGCTTCTCTGGGACTCTTAGCACCAGGGAGTGATGGATGTGCAAGGTCAAAAACAGAAAAAGGAACAAGGTCAGGGTCAGACCCTGACAGCAGCAATAAACTATCCCCAATAATGAAATTTGTAGCTGACAGATACTTGACCTGAATCCTCTACGATCACTGGGCTTTACTGGGCTTCCGTCTGTGCATCTGTAGGGAAGGCAAAGTAGGTCACTTGGAGCTCAAAAGTTCTGTGACTAATTCATTCTTTCAAGCTGGCATCCGTAGAAATATACGACTTTAAAAGGGGTCAGAGAAGTGTTACTGGCTCTTACTCTTTAAACCCTGAATGTGTCAAAGATAAACTTTTTGTCTGAAATTTTCTTTGAAAGGGGCAGAAAGGCAGTCTTGTTACACATGTAAAATAACACACATTAATGTGTCATCAGAAAAAGTTCAATTGTATATGTATAGACATACATATATGAGATACCCTAAACAAACAGATAAAAGAAACATGCTTTGTGAAACTGAATCTCTACTTTTAATGGAAAAAATTAAGTCCTAAATTTTCATAATAGAAATTTCTATACAAGAAACTTTATGAAATATAAAAAAGTAACTGATCTCTGCAAACTTATTTTATTTGATAATTTCTACTCACCTATGGTGAAAGCATCATGAATTCATAATTTTGTGATCCTAGTTAAAATAGTATTCTTGTTTTTTAATGCATCATTTTGGAGATACTTTAATGTCTGTATATCGCAGTTCTACTTAAAATTTTTGTTATATAATCATTTGTATGTGTCTTTGTGTGTGTGGTTGTGCTTGTGTGTGTGCCACATGCACATATGGGGGGGTGTCAGAGGACAAATTATGACGTCAGTTTTCTCCTTCTGCCGTATGTGTCCTGAGGATCAAACTCAAGACATCAGACTTGGTGGCAGAAACCTTTACCAGCCCACAGTTTGATTTTTTTTAAGTGCATGAATTTGTCATTTTGAATTCAAAATTCTCAAGAATTTTGATGTCTATGTCACAAAAGATACTTTGTATATGTTATCCTATGTGGAATCTATATTGGTAGATGTGTTTGTACAAAATACATTTCATGTCTTAAAAGTCCTGACTTAACGGTTCGTGATTAACAAATTGTCCTCCTGATTTTGTAGTGAAGTTTCCCCCCAACATAGTCAATATCCATGTGAAGCATCCTCCTGAGGCTTCCGTGCAGATACACCAGGTTTCCAGAATTGATAGCCCAGTGGGCCAGAAGATGAAGGAAGCACAACCGGGCCAGTCCCAAGTCCCTTACCAAGGGATGCCAGTCCAGAAGACCCAGACAGCACATTCCACGTACCCCCACCAGCAGCTCATTCCACACGTGTATCCCGTGGCTGCTAAGACACAACTTGGCCGATGCTTCCAGGAAACCATTGGGTCACAGGTGAGCAGTGTGGCCCAGGCCATCTTGTCAATGTTTTATAGATGGGACATCATCCTCTCAAGAAGACAGAGCTGGTACAAACGGATTTCTATAGAATCTGGCAAGCTGTGGTGAATTCACAAATAAAGTTTTATTGGAACACAGCTCTACTTATTCATTTACTCTTCATCTGTGCCAATCTTATGATGCCAGAACTGAGTAGTTCCAATGAGGCCCCATGGTTTACAACACCTGTTTATTTTGTGGCCCTTTACAGAAAAAAGTTTGGCTGACACGTGATGTATAGAATAATTTTAAGTAGTGAACTTCCTGAAGTATTGATGGAATTCTGTGGTTACCTGTTTATACTTTTTTTTTTTTTGGTTGTAATTATCTGCGTGTAAAACACACCGGGCATGAGATGTGGTGCAGGAGATATTCAAAGATGTTTGAAAATCCTTGTATAGGACTTTGATAGTTTAGATGTTTAGATAATATTTTGATAGTTTAGATGTTTAGATAGTATTTTGAATCTCCTATGTAATAATAATTAATATCATTTTTTGTTTTCTTATAATTTGAAATTAAGATGGCAATGAATAAGTTATTTAATGTGAATTTTAAATGTCATTGGACTTACCGTAACTTTAGCTTATATATAAAGTGAGAGAAAGATCATTTCCTTGCAAATTCCTCCATTGAATCTATGTAGTGAAAGTGACCTAATTTTTAAAAATGAGTTTGAATTAAAATATAATCATTATTTTCTTTCTTCCCATTCCTTCGTTCGGTCCCCACCACACTCTCTTTCAGAATCATGGGTCTCTGGTTTCTGTTCCCCAACCACGTGGTGCTGCTGCTTTGGGATATATAATAATGATGTGCTTTGTCCTGTGATCCTCTGTCTGCCTTTTTGGTTGTGGTTTAAATATCCAGCAAATAGAGTAAATAATGTGTGGGGAGCTAAGAGGGAAAAAGAGAAATGCTTTAGGGCTATAGAACCAATTGTTATTGCTTAAGAAACCAACCTTGAAACCCTCTTTATATGCTAAGTCATTCTAGGTTTATCACTGCCCTTCTAGAAGAAATCAGTGTTAACCTATGGATCTGAAAGGAGTTGCAGCTTGCAGAAGGGAAAGGCATCCTATAGAAGTGAAGGATCATGTTTAGAGCCAGGGGCCCAGCACTCTGTGGTAGAGAACCAACTTCCTTACCTGCAAATGGGAATCAAGAATATAGTGCTTCTGAGTTATGTCATGATTCAACAGGACAATTCATGTGAGACACATTTTTTTTTCCAAGACAGGGTTTCCCTGGGTAGCCTTGGCTGACCTGGACTTGATTTGTAGACCAGGCTGGCCACAAACTCACAGCGATATGCCTGCCTCTGCCTCACTGGGTGCTGGGATTACAGGTGTGCACCACTGCGCCTGGCTTGTGAGCCACATTTTGTAAATTTCACAAAACTATGTAAATATTAGCTCAGAGGTTACTGATAGAGTCAAACTTTTAAAAGCAGCCAGAATTCTTGGTTCCTTATGTTTATGTCATGTAGCTCCTTGAACACCGGGGGAGACCCTCAGTCTTGCAGCTGTATCAGTTATCTGCCTGTGGATACCTGGAGTACCTGCTTTGGGGCTAAACCTGATTGTCCTTCATTCCGTTGAAAGATGTGTAAGATATTGGCATAGCATTATTTCAGGTGTGGTTTTGAGGGGTCCGGCATAATCAATGGACAGATTAGAGTTTGAATAGAGTATTGGGGGTTGGTGGAACTATGGAAGGTGGTTCCCAGTTTGGTGCAGAAGGGTACATTTCCACCATGAGGTGGATTCTCACCACAGGCCCAGAAACGTGGGGCCAGCCTACTATATACTGCAGCCTCTGCAGCCACCGGCCAAAATGCATCTCTCCTCTCAGATGTTTTCTTGGGCACCTTGTCACAGTGACAAAAGAGCTGACTCAAACAGGGCATTCAGGATAACTTTTCCTTCCACTGAAGTATTAGCAAATGCTTGGGAGAGAAGAAACATCGTCCATTTAAGTTTATCTTTGAAGTAAAGGGCATGGATAGATTGGGATAGTGTGCCTAAAGACAAACTTTATACACACCATAGTTTTGCCCCAGATGAAGCTTGGAAACAGAAGGTGAATTTGGTGCCATTTGCATTGTTTAGTCATTCCAGCTTAGGTTGGTCATGGAGAAAGGAAAAAGCAGATCCTTTTAAAACTGTGTGCCCAGTACCTTTCTCCCCAGTTTCCAAGTTGGAACAGAGATGATAAAAAAAGGCTTTTAAAACAAAACATAACAAACTTGTTATTCTCCTATAATATTGGACAGATGATGCTAACTAGAAAAGATGAAAACAAATTACTTATAAGCCTAACCTGGACTATTCAAGTGAAGTGAATTGAGTGATTGATAGAGTTGCCTAAATAATTCAAGCCCAGTGGAATACCCTTGCCTTATCTGGATCCTGTTCTGACTTTCGGCTGAATGGTCCAGACAGTGATCTCAATTCTTAATTCATTTTGCATGTGTAGTCACCGACACATAGCTTCAAAATAAGACCTATTTCATCAGACATTCCTAGCATGAATTTGTCTTTCTGCTTATGAGAAATACTGTTGGAAGGTAGAAATTGCCTAATTAACTACTGCAGTTCAGACAAACCATAGAATCATTGGAAACTAATCAATAAGTATATAGATGTGTCCTACCAAGATGTTGGAAACAGACACAGACAGGTGTTAGTGGATCTTAAATGGGGTCATGGAGAAAAACCAACTCTACATCACTTTCACCTTGCTCATTGGGTTTGTTCAGTAGTTGAAGCTATTGAGACTTAGCATACATGGGTAAGTATGCCATGAGAGGTCATACATATGCAAAATGAGCTTGACAGAAATAGTCCATATTTCTGTGGCACATTTTAATATTTAGGCCATGAACTCAATGTGAACTGTAGGTGTAATTAAGCCAATGGAAGTTTCCTAGAGTAAAATTTTAGATCTATCTAAATGGTTGAGAAAAATGAGCAATTGATTATGAAGCCAAATTTACAGAGCAAAGGGTGGGGGGATGGGACAATTCAACAGATGGGAAAGAAGATTTTAAGAGATAAATGAGGAAAAAGAATCTGGATAGGTCTGAGAAGCAAAGGGCTTGGGATTCTTGACAGCCTTTGGTGCATGTATTTTTAAAGATCTTAAAATTGAGGCATAATGAAATATAAATGACTGATAATGAGATCAACAAGCCTTGAAGCCCCCTTATCCAGAACCACATTCAGCATCGTTAGGGGCGACACAACTACATGGGATGTTCTTGTTCTTCCAAAAATGTCCAACCTGAACCTAGTAAAACCTTCATAACTAAACTCCAGAATGTGAGGAATGCTGAGGGTAAAGGGGAAAGCTAAGATTATCACACAGGGACAGAAAAAGATAGATCCAGAATGTAGGGCAACATTGCCTTTTCCATAATCATGCCATAAGAACAAGAGTAGGATTTTTTTTTTTTTTTAGAAAGAGACACAGGAGACAGAAAGAGGATGGGGGCTAAATTAATTTTCTTTTAAATTTTCTAAGTGTGTGTAGTGGTAGGAGCAGGACACACACATACCACATGTGTGGAGGACAGAGGACAGTTTGGAGGGGTGAGTTCTCTCTTTCTCAGGGATTGAACCCAAAGTGTCAGGCTAGGTTGGAAGTGCCTTTACCCAGTGCACCATTTTGCTAGACCTTAATTGGGATTTAAAAAAAAAGCCAGATATAAAATGTTTCAGAAACAAATGGAAAAATTGAGCTGGTTATTAAATGTTACTTTGGATGATGATAGGTTTATGCAGGAAAATCTCCTTATTCTTGTGAGTTGAGTGATAACTGTTTTAAGAGTGATGTATCATAGGGTCTGTAATTTTCTCCCATAATTATTCTATGCACAGATGTGGATGTCAGGAGCTGTTGACTCCAAGAACTTAGCATACAGATTATCATCATATCAGTCTTTGAGTGGTGTAACATGTTCGAATTTTTTTTTTATGAGGAGAAAAGGGGAACTAACTAAATTTTACTAGACTTATAAATAAAATACTGTATTTTAACCTGAACTTGAAAAATACAACTTTAATGCATTGAATAAAATTTTAGAAAAGGATGTTTGTGAGCTTTATCTTTTGATTGGGTATGAGGATCCTAGGCATAAGAAGTTGACCTTGTATCAAGTGTCAGCAAAAGGAGAGTTGAAGATGACGATAAGGAGCACAGGGGTTGGAGTGGCAAGATTTGGGTAGAGAATGTTGTGAAGAAAATGAGTGGGGTGTGCTGAACTGTTCTGAGCTTCTTTCCTTCAGCGAGGCCAGTGCTTGTTGCCATGCAGTAGCTGACTCATGGGAGAAGGGACTGAAAGGAAGTAGCTAACTGGACCTTTAAGGATACATACAACCTTGATTGGTGTTAGGGATGAATTATTTTTGATGATGGGTCAGAGCATGGGGATTTATCAGTAGAATGCAAGGGGGTTAACAGAGACAGTTCAGTCATCAGTGAATAGATCTCCTTGTGGTATATTCATGTCCGTGGAGGACATTTCTTTGAATAGCGTCATAAAGAGAAGAGAGAAAAAAAAAATAACACCAGCACTAGAAATTTCTGTAGTGATTTTTCGCCTTTGTAGAGAGTTTCAATACAGAGAAGAAAACTTACTCCTTTTTTTAAAAAAAACTTTTGTAGAAAGTATTATTTAATTTTTCATGGTCTAAAATACTTTCTTATGTTGGGATCAGCAAGCATCACAAGAATCGTTTAAAGAGCACAGAGAGGACACAGGTAGCTTTGAGGGTAGACTTCCTGAAGTAATTGGCAAATCATAGTTTTAGTCAGCTTAAGCTTCTTGGGGTAAAGTGCTGCACTCCGTATGTATTTAAAAACGTTTGCGAGTTTGTTCACTCTGTGACTGAGTTTGAGTTACAGCTCCAGGGGTTACAATTACCAATCCCTTGCAGGGAAACTCGTTTTCCACGAGCTTGAAGCGTGAACATTTCCATCCCCTAGTTTTCATCTCCAAGGAGAGGCCCAGTTTCAGAAAGTCCCTGTCAGATAGATCATGGGGATGTTAGTTACACTATGCACCCCTTTCATTGTGTAGGGTGACTTTTGTTTCCAATTGGTTCTCTTAATAGTGACCTAAATTCAGATCTGACATGGCATCTGCGATTGTGATTGTTCCAAATGGCTTTTACTGACTGCCCAGTTGTTGAAAACAAGCCTTTTACAGTGACCCAGTGATGCCAGATAGTTTGAAAAGGCCCTGATTGTGAAGTTTTTAGAATCACAACAATAGAGTTCAGGGTCCAGCTTCCATGCTGGCCTTGTTATTGCCAGGTTACACAATCATGCGATCATGGTCTCTTTGTTGAATGCGGTAACATGGCCTGTAATTAGACACAGGCGTTACAGAGAAGGCAAAGCAAAATGTCTCAAGACCTTCACATTGCAAATGCTGAAAGGGCAGAAAATTCCACATATAAACACCCAGATTAACTCTGAAGTGCAGAAATACTGGAAAACCTGAAGTAGATATAAATAGGATATTTTTATAGCACTCTGAGATAGATAAAGAGGATAAAATACCGCACGAACCTACTTTCATAGATTGCAGCCATGGAGAGTTAAAGAAATTAACACAGTGGATCTTATAGAAACTTTCATAAAGATAAAAAAAATCATAAGCCGCAAATTTGACAATAAAGGTGTCTAGCATACATTCTACTTAAGAAAGGCGTTTTGCTGGAGATTTAAAAAGAAAGCGAGGAGAACAGTACATGATGTGAAGCACCTAAGTCATTGGGAAAAAACCTGTTTCCATTTAGTATCCTTATAAATAATATGTCTCGAGGCAGAATTGAGCGTAGTCACACAAGAACTGTTTAGTCGTCTCTTAGGGGTGCCAGACACCATTGCAGTGATTCTCACTGGGCAGGAAGAATGGAAACAGAAAGAACCACTGGAGAAAACCATTAATGGGAGATAGGTCTGTCTTGTGCAACATTGTCAAAGTCAAAAAGCTTAGTGCTGAAGTACACATGTACACTTGTGGCATGGTAGAAGGGGAAATAGGACCACTCCACTTTTGTTTAAAATAAAAATAAACACTATTGAGAAATTAACGGGAAAGCTTGAACTGGAAACGGAAAGTATCCTAGTTGCTTGGCTCAAAGTACTATTTAGAGAGTGTGTGAAGAAAAACTTCTTAGCGTTATTTGCATAGAGTCTGTATTCATTGCCTTTCTCACTGCTACAGCAGGATACCTGATTCCCCCCCCCGCAAAAAAAAAAAAAAATCCTAAAGTGGAGGTTTATTTTGGTTTATGGTTAACTTTAAGGGAATACAGTCCACAATGTTGGGGAGTCATGGTGGCTAAAACTGGCCTAGTCCTGGCTACCACGAGCTTGTGGCATGGCTTCCTCACATCTCTGAGAATGCTTGAGCAGAGAGCACATCAGCTCAAGCCCATGCTGAGATGGAACCCCGCCCCAGTCTGTTCTAGTAGTCTAGCCTGCTAGCTGTGCCCCAAGGCCAAAAGATTCTATGAGCTCTTCAGATAGCCCCATCAGCTTGTGACCAGGTATCCAAGAGCGCAAGACACTGAGGGACATTTTGCATTTCGACACTGACAGAGGCCAGTGGGGCACAGAGGAAGTAGATGTAAGGCCTGCTAAACCAAAGTCAAGGAAAAAGAAGGAGGGAGAGAAGAAGAAAGGGAGGTCGAAAGCAGGGATATGGGCTCCATCCTTTCAAACTAGTCTCTCGGTAATGGGAAAATAATTTATTACTCAGTTAACAGAGCTGGGACACTAAGTTTTGCTTAGAAAGTTGCTCTTTAATTTCTGTATGTTATAGACTGGCTCTATAAATTGATGGCGTGAGCCTAGAGGTAAAACTGAAATTCTAGCTTTGTCCCAACAGCCCACTGGGATTATCTTAACACTTCTCCATTGGTTATTTCCCTAAACGGAGCCCAGAAACTACCAAAACAGATTAGATGTCTGGGGAATAGCTGTGGGGCTGGTGAGATGGATCAGTGGGTAAGGGTACTCGGTGTTAAGCCTGATGTCCTGATGGACTCACGTGATGGAAGGAGAGAACTGACTTCCACAGCTTGTCCTCTGACCCCCACATGCACGCTGTGACACATACAGATACCAATCCCCCCAGACACATAAATAAATACAATAAAAAACTTCTTTTTTTCCCCAACTATTTTTTTTTAAATTTTTATTTTTTTAATATTAGTTACAGTTTGTTAATTTTGTATCCCTGCTGTATCCCACTCCCTCTTTCCCTCCCAATCCCACCCTCATCTCCTCCCTGCCCCTTTCCAAGTCCATTGATAAGGGAGAACCTCCTCCCTTTACGTCTGATACTGGTTTATCAGGTGTCTTCAGGATGGCTGCAAAGTCCTCCTCTGTGGCCTAGCAAGGCTGCTCCTCCCTGGGGGGGGGAGGTCAAAGAGCCCGCCATCGAGTTCATGTCAGAAACAGTCCCTGTTCCCCTTATTATGGTACCCACTTGGATACTGAGCTACCAAGGGCTACATCTGAGCAGGGGCTCTAGGTTGCATCCATACACGGTCCTTGTTTGGAGAAACAGTCTCATAAAAGACCCCTGTGCCCAGATATATTTGGTCCTTGTGGAACTCCTGTCCTCTCCAGGTTGTATTAACACCCCCCTCTTTATTCGATTCCCTGCATTCTGCTGGAGGTTTGGTTATGAGTCTTAGTATCTGCTTTGATACAATGCTAGGTAGAGTCTTTCAGAGGCCCTCTGTGGTAGGCTCCTGTCCTGTTACTTGTTTGCTCCTACAAACAATGTTTATTCCATTTGTCTTTCTAAGTGAGGATTGATCATTGTACCTTGGGTCCTCTTTCTTGTTTATCTTCTTTAGGTGTATAGATTTCAGTATATTTATCCTATCTTGTAGGTCTATATAAGTGAATATATAGCATGTGTGTCTTTCTGCTTTTGGGATACTTCACTCAGGATGATTGTTTCTAGGTCCCACTATTTGCCTGCAAATTTCATGATTTCCTCATTTTTAATTGCTGAGTAGTATTCCATTGTGTAAAAGTACCACAGTTTTGGTATCCATTCCTCAATTGAGGGATATCTGGGTTGTTTCCAGGTTCTGGCTATTATGAATAAAGCTGCTACAAACATGGTTGAGCAAATGTCCTTGTTCTTAAAGAATAAATGCCTATAAAACCTTGAGCTTTCAGTTATACAGTGCTCTTATGTGGTGATAACAGCATTAGATGCCTGGCTCAGCAGAAGGTAAAAGTGTATGTGTGGCCTTGCTTCTCCTTGCTGCTGACGGAGATCCTTTGTCTTTAGGGCTAGCCTTGCTCAGGAGATATGAGATGGATCAGAGCAATGGCCTTCATCTGTCCTGAGATTTGGGGAGGCAGAGCTGGATTTCCCAGTTATCTGCCTTTCTTCATGAACAGAGCTCCTGGTCGGGGTATGATGATCACATTTATTAAGTTTGGCCTTCCTCTGGTGGAATAAGTCATCAACACCAGCCACTTCCGTGCCATCTGGGTTTTGCTTCAGTGTCCCTCTCACGTGCTCCCCTCGCATAATCCAAGAAACACTTCATGGAATGTTAGCGAGTCTCGTGTCTCTCGTGTCTCTGACACGGCCACTCTCTGTACCCATTCCTGCCAGACATTACCTGGGTCAGTAGCAGAAGGTTTTGCTGAAGGTGTTTTGCACATTTTAGTGATAGGTTCTGGAGCTCCTAAGTGTTTGCTGGTCAGCTTCCAGCAACGTCTGCCAGACAGCTTGTGAGGGGGCCTCCAGCCTGGAGCAGAGAAAGATCAGCAAAACACAGGGCTAGGATCCAAAGGAGGTGGGGGAACACCACATGTGAAAGAGAAGATACCTTCGTGTCACTGGGTTTCTGCTGAGGGGAGAGTTGCTAGTTTTACCTGGATGAGGAATGTGGGGCTCAGATACTGGGGGAGCCAAATATAGACTCTCGGATTAGGGTAGCATACTTCACAGCATGAGTGGGACCCAGACCTGGCACTTCCTGTAGCTTAGCATCCAGTCTTCACCTAGGCCGAGTCTCTGTAGGTGCCCCGAACGCCTGTTAACCTTAAGTCTTCACGCTCCTTGACCTGTCCCTACAGAAGCAAAATCTGCACCACGTCACTGGTTTTCCCTGACTCTTTTTCCATTTTGTTGGCTGTGGAAATACTTTTGCCATGACATGGAATATCATCAAGAGTCCATGTTCTACCTTTGAGGCACACCAAAACCATAAATCTACTAATTATTAAACTCCTGGATTTCACACAGGAACAGGCATTGAAAATAATTAGGAATCAGAATTAGAGCTTTTGATAAGTCACTTCTGATATTGGCAAAGTTCTGAGTGTGCTGAAAGGAGTTTGAAGAGAACAAAAGTTGCCTAGATGGTGTTTTAGACTCTGTACACTTTAGGAATGTTTTAAGACTTATAGGTGGTATTTCTAGGAGCTAAAGTTGCTTCTTGCCTGTATTCCATTTGATGGAATTAATAATGGAATTAATTCTAAACTGAAGTAGAATCATCTGGTTTACTAAGAGAAAATATCGTGGAACCTGTTATAGAAACAACAATTTCATTACTTATTCTGAGAAATGATAAAATGTTTTCATCTCTGCCCTACACCATTGCTGATATGGTAATAGCGCTGCAGTTTTTCTTACACCTCCATTTTCTTCTTCTTTTGCCTCTTTTTATGTACAAACTATCTGTATGCAAGCTGAGTATTTGTTTTTAAAAATCTTCAAGGCTGAAAACAAACAAACAAACAAAAATCTTCAAGGCTGTACATTTTCCCTGGTGATACTGCCATTGTGTTGTTTTTCTAAGGTTTATTTTAATTTTAGTTATGTGTGTATGTGTGTGCGATATGAGTCCAGGTACCCTCAGAGGCTAGAAGAAGGTATCATATCTGTTGAAGCTGGAGTTACAGGTGGTTGTGAATGTCCAGACATGGATGTTGAGATCTGAAATCAGATGCTCTGCAAGAGCCTTATGTACTCTTAACCTCCGAGCCATCTTTCCAACCCTGCTATTTTCTAGCTATGCTTAGAATGGCCAACTCAACTCCAGTGTCAAGGATTTACCATCACTCTGAGTGTTTTAAACATATCTTCAATATTCTGAAGAGTATTCTAAGATGTGAACAAAGGAGCTCTAAGTATTTTGAAGAAGACACATAACCATTTGCGGAGGACTTGTTTAGAATGGGCAAGCTTTAACAGTTAAGAACACAGTCTCCACATTCTGTGGCTTTGAGGCAAGTCTCGTAGTATAGCATTACATTTTTATAAAACTGATAGATGATAGAGAACATTCACAGCCATGACCAAGTTTGACCTTTGAAACAGTGTGCAAGAAAGGGAAAGCAGGTATTCGTGCCTCCCAACTACTTGTGTGAAACTCGAGGCCCAGAGAAGCTGGGACTAGTGTGTGCTGATTCATTCAGTGCAAGTCTACAGCTCTCCTTCCTTTTTAGCAAGCTTGCCACTTCTTGGGGCCCATTTCATCATGTTTTAGACTGAGACGCCTCCTGAGTCATCTGAGTCCTGGGTTCTTCTGCTGTGACACTTTTGACATCTTTCCTTTTTTTTGCCAATATAGACACTGTTCACACAATAAATGTACAAGGCGTATGGACAGAGTGATGTAGACAAACATCAGTGACGGGGAACGCCTGTCCTGTTGACTCCAGCTCATTCTGACTTGAGATGGATCCTCTCAAGTGTCATTTCCTCAACAAAGTCTTCTTCAGTCTTTGCTTCATCTTCTCTGAATTCTTGTTGCATTGCAATCTCCTCAGACTATTTCTAACACAATTGTGTCCCTCTTGACGTTAAGCTTGTGCTTCTGATGAGGGCAAGGCCATTTAGGATAACGAGTAATGGGCACATAGAAACGATTGCTAATTGTATCTGTGCTGCTCCAGTTGGGTCAGGCTGTGCGCCAATAACGAAACATTTTGCATGGAGTGATTGACTGCAAGGAAGTAGAGGACTCTACTCTACACATTCCCTGAGGACTTTAGCTAAGGATGTTCATGCCTTGTTATTGCACTTCTACTCACAGTGCTTGAACTTTGCCAGAATTGAACCATGACAATACTTGATTTCCAAAGCTGGGGAAGGGAGGTGCTTTCAAGAACATTCATCTCGTTTTTCACTACTCACTCTTCAGGTAAATGGTCCTGACTAATGATTATGTGGATTGAAGTATGTACCCCAAATTCATGTATTTAAACCTCTGATAATACTGTATTGGGGATAGAGGCTAAAAGGAGATAATTGAGGTTAAATGAAATCATAAGGGTAAGGCCATGACAGGATGGGATTAGTATCAGTAGAAGAAAGGATACCAGAATACTTGCCGGTGTTCCGTCTCTCTTTCCCCAGACTCATAAGCAAGAAATCATGTGAACACAGAGCTAAATAGCTGCTGCCTAAGACAGGAACTGACTATTCCTAGCACTCTAGTCTTGGGCTTTCAGGCTCTACAAATTAAAAAAAAAATGGATGTCTGTTGTTAAAGCCATGAGTTGGTTTGGGAAAGATGGGTCTGTTCGTTAGGTTGTTGCCATTCAAGTCTGAAGGCAAGAATTCGGTCCAGAGAGTCCATTAAAAACAAAAAACAAAGAAACAGAGATAGGCATAGTGGTGGCAGTTTGTAATCCCAGAGAAAGGAAGGTTCCTGAGGCTGGTTGACCAGCAAGCCTAGCTTTCTTGTTGAGGTCCAGGCCACTTAGAAACCGTGCCTCACAAAACAAGATGGACAGTGCCTGAGCCACCAAACCAAGGCTGACCCCTAGCCTCTGCAGACATATGACCCATGCACACCCACATTCAAATACACAAAGGCATTTAGCTTATGGTTGCTTGTATGGCAGCTGGGTACATATAAGACTGTTGAGGAGCTGAAATATGTTGGGAAAACAGTGGTCATTTATTGGGCAATAATTGTTCTTTTCATAAGTGAGAGGGCAGTACACAATACAAACTTAGCTCCTGCTCTCAGGAATATAAATGAACCTGTTGCTTTTATTGGTGGCTTTCAGTTTTTCTACATGAGTTACAGCCAAGCCACAGGTAATTAGCAGTTTTAGGTTCTGTGTACTTGGGCGGGACACAGAAAAACTGAAAACTTAACCAAATGGGAGGCCTGCCTTACAATTTTGCATAGTTCTAGAAGGCCTGACATGGCCTTTGTTACTTTTACCATCTCTATAGAGAGAGAGAAATAAAAGGGAACTGCTCAGCAGTGAAGTTTCACATGGAAAAGCACCCAGCATAGTTAAAGAAATAAACAGATCTTTACCCATCATTCTGGAGGTGATCTTGTTGCCATGGTAACAGCAGGAATGCCTATATGCCCATCTTTATTTTCTCACCTACCAAACCCCTTTGTTTTTAAGCCATAACCCCTGTCAATAGAGTTTAAAATAAATTTAACACAATGCACATTCATGAAAATGTCATAATGAATTTAGTATTTTTGATATAAACTAACATTAATAATAAAATGAAATAAATTGACTTATTTGCTCTGTAGTACTGCAATTTATGGTATCTTCTATGCTCCTTTTCTTCAGAAGAAAGCCTAGTGGGAATTATATGATAATAGGGTCATAATAGAACTTAATTATTCTTTTAGCAGCTCAGGAAGAGCAACAATGCACAGATTTCAAGCTGTAAAACTTGTCTGTCAAAATTTCTAAATCACAGAGGTAGACAAAGTAGTGAGTGTTTTCTTGTTGTTGTTTTTGAAAGATATAAAGGAGAATTATATGGCATGCCCTTAAGAGTGCTTTCCCCTTTGTAGGCTGACATTAAAAAAAAAAACAATCATTACTGTAGTGTTACTTTAAAAATACCATTTCATAAACTAAAGTAGTTGTCTGGAGTTCCTTGAAGCCCATAGTTTGGCTTCAGCCGGCTTTAAGCAAATATACTGTCAGAAATCATTGTGGATACATTTCCAGCCGTTAATGCCCTAGTCACAGCAGACACTTTGTAAAATCAATACCCTGAAATATCAGAGGATTATGCATATATCAGATACCCCAAATGCCTAACATTGTTTTAATTACTCTAATAAAAGAAAGCTGGGTAGACTTTAAAAAAAAAAAAAAGAAAAAGAACTTGCCCATGAAGAATGTTCTGCTCAAGCCAAAGCAATTTTTTTTACAAGTTCTTTTAGAAAATCTGGAAGCATTTAAGCATTTTCCTCTTCTTTTTATGGGACAATGTCTGTTGCTCTGCCAGTGAGCCACAGTACAGAATCTTCCTTTAAGACAACAGACCCTGTGGAACCAGTTGATCAAGTATGCTGGTCTCCTGTCATTAATGACAATGTTCAAAAATTTGGAACGTGTGGCTTTGGCTCATGAAAATACATAGAGTTAACAGTCTAGGGCAGGGACATAGAAGAACTCTTGGTGAGGCTTTCTGGTTTTATTTGGAGCTGAAGTTGAGCCATTTTGCGTGGAAGGTAGACAGGAGTTACCTTGATGAAGCAGAGTGGTTTCTATCATGATGAAAGTTTGGTAATGTTTGTAGCAGCAAAAGCCCTGGGACAGAGGTTTAGATGAACCGCTTAGGCACAACCAGCCCTTTTCCATAAAGGACTTTATTCTTGTTTTCCTGGAAGGATGCGGAGGGTTTTTCATAAAATACGACTTGTATCCCTCAACATCACTGTCGTGACAGTAGTTCTTTTGCTTGGTAAAATCCTCAGCGTCTTGTGTCAGCAATTTTTAAGTAGCATGCTTTTGGATGTGAGTAGACATGAAGATGTCACTGATTATTAACATGATGTCGCTATGTGATGTGGGCGAATGGGCCATGATGTGGCTTGCGCACGTGAATGATGACACTCTGTCATGATTGGTCACTTTTTACATTTCTGGGTAGCAGGCGCAGAAAGCTCTACCTTCCGTTTCTGATGTGTGTTTATGGGTGTGTGTGAGTGTACGTGTGTCTGAATGTGCACACGGAGGCCTGAAGTTAACATCCAGTGTCTCTCTCGGTCATCCTCTACCGTATTTATTGAGGCAGGTTCTCCCTCAGAATCTGAAGCTTACCGGTTCTGGCTTCTTTGGAAAGCCAGCTTGTATTGGGGGTGCTGAGATCTCAGGAGGCTGCTGTTCCTGCCTTGGATTTCCATGGGCTCTGGGGATGCAAATTCTGGAATCCTCACACTTGCACAGCAAGTGCTTTCTCCCCTGAGTCATCTCCCAGGCCTCAAATTACACCCCTTTAAAGAGCTTTTAATCTCTTTCTCTTGATTAGCCGTCAGTGTCCCTGTGTTCATTATTCCTTAAAATGTGCCAGGTTTTTTGGTTTGTTTTATTGTTAGAAGCAACGTAAACTCAGCTGGCTTTGGGGACGGACAAGTGTGGCTACTTCCCTGTCTCCTGGTTGAGTTTTAGATCCAACTAGAAGTTGAATCTCAAAAATCCGGAGTTGAGCACCACCCTGCTCCGTGCCCTCTGTTTGTTCCTTCAGGTGCAGCTACCCTCCTCCAGGCTTACCCTTTCTGCCCATCACTTTCTGCCCATTGCATTACTAGGGAAAGAGAGTCTCTTTCCCTAGTAACACCATCGAGTCACTTCCTTGTCTCGGTTCCTGCCTAAGCCCAAACCTGTGTGCTTCTGCCAGGGTTACAACGGAGCAGATTTCAGTTTTCCTCCTGGGGTTTCCTCAGTGCAATTCTGAGTGTATTGATCCCTTGACTTAGTGTTGTATTTAGTTCTTGAGAAGGTATCCTTTTTCTAGCTTTAAATATACTTCATTATGAATAGGGTTTTTTTTTTTATTAACAAAATGAGGTACATATGTGTGATAAGGATGATTTCTAAGAATGTTTCTGTACTGTCATTCTTAAAAGTCTCATCTCGTGAGACTGAACAGTAGGTTCTTGACACTGCACTGTCTTCATGGGGTAACCCTTTTGTCGTAGTTAGGATCTTATTGATGTGAATAGGCATTATGACCATGACATCTCTTATAGATGAAAACATTTAATGGCATCTGGCTTATGGGTTCAGAGCTTTAGTCCATTACTGACATGATGGGAAATATGGCAGCAGCAGGCAGACATGGCCCTGGAGAGTAGCTGAGAGTTGTACATCCAGATCAACAGGTATCAGGAAGAAAGAGTGACACTGGGCCTGGCTTGAGCACTTGAAACCTTAAAGCCCACTCCCAGTGACACACTTTTTTCAACAAGGCCACACCTACTCCAACAAGAACATTTTTAATAGTGCCACTCTGTATGAGCCTATGAGGGCCATTTTCATTCAAACTACCATACCTCCATATAATCAAATAGCTGAACAGTTTTGGTTTTTTGTTTGTTTGTTTTTGTTTTTTGTTTTGTTTGTTTTTGGTTTTTTGTTTTGTTTTGTTTTTTGAGACAGGCTATAGCCTTGGCTGTCCTGGAGTCACTTTGTAGACAAGGTTGGCCTTGAACTCATAGAGATCTGCCTGCCTCTGCTTCCCTGAGTGCTGGGATTCCAGTTGTGTGTCACCACGCCCAGCGTATCTGAACAGTTTTAACAGAAGTCTTCTCAGAGCCTGTAAGATGGCCAGCCCTTTAATCCTGGTTGTGGTTTTACCCATGCTGGAGAACAGATGAATGAGATCTGGGATTCAAGCTACACTCTGCTCACCAAAGTATAGTGTAGGATATCCCACAAGGCTGTGATCCCACACTGCCTAGTCATTCATCATTCACTTTTACTACACATTGAGGTCTGGATTATTGCTCTAGTGTCTCATTACTGGTCCTGGGAGGCAGGATGATTTGTAGAATATCCCATTGCTAGTAAGAGAGAGGAGATCTAATGGTTTTCAATGAGTACTCCACTCTTTATTTAACTCCTGGACTTCTCATCTCCAGGACTTGACACAGTGAAACAAACACTCTTGGAATGAGTATCAGTTTTAATATGAAGTGTCATAAAAGCATCCTCTAATAGCTATAACAGTCTTTCCCAGTTACTGCACATCTCTGAAACAATTGCAGTAGTGAGCTTTTTCATCGTTATAAAAAATGAAAAATGATAAAATATTAATGATAAGCTCAGGTTACCAGATGGTGAGTTTTGAACATTGATTCCCCTCTTGGATTTGTGAGGCTCTAAAGGGGACCACGATCATAATTTAACTTCAATAGCAAACTTATGTGGCTTTGCCTCAAAACTGAGGTTAAAGCTGAAGATGTATATTCTCAAGCAAGTAAAAAAGATTTTTAAGTACATTTCCCTAATCAGTTGATTGTTGGTTATTAGCTACACAATTATACCTTTATATCATTGCTTATAATTATTTTGCATTGTGAAATAGTTATACTCTTAAGTTTACCAAGTCAAAAAGCAATCTGCTCTAACTCCTCAGAAATCTCCCATAACCTTCAGTGCCAATGAAGGGGCACCCTAGCCCCATAGATAGTGTGAACAGTTCATTGGTTCTTCAGTCACCTGACCTTCTGAAGTACAGACCCCAAAAAGAAAACTTACCTTCACCATTCAGTTTACCAGAAGTCAAGTGGAGCTGTCAGCTTTTTCCTCTTCTGTTGTGTTTGCATAAGTCTAGTAGGCCAAGGTTTAAACCAAGTGAAGACTGTAAAGATGAAGAAATAGAAACAGGTAGAGGACAGAGCCTAGAGTACATCTGCCCAGACCTGGCCCTGTTATCAACTTCAGACAATAGTACTTGAACTTGACTCTATCCTGCAGTAGTCTGCATTTTCTAAACAGAGTCATGTAACCTGGCAGCACATGCTGACCTGAGCATCTTAAAGCTGGAAAAAACTAGAGAGGCCATTTGCTTTGCATTCTGGGCATTCCTGAGAGATGATCCAACAGAGACTTCTCCCACCACAGAGGTCACATCTCCCATTAGGTAGGAACTTTTACAGTGGAAAGATTGTTTATACTGTGGGATGAATCCCCTCTTTGTGTGATTTTGGGTCTTCAGTTCTGCCAAAACCCTTCAGCATGCAATAGGCTTGGTTAATGTATGTCACCAATGCCATCATTCCCATGTAGGCTTATTTCTGCCCCGTTCTCCAGCTGTCTTCAGGATTGGTTGCCTGAATACTGTTTGCCCTGCCCTAGTTGTATCCTAGCCAACATTAGTACAGAACGTTATGGGAGCTTTCTGAGGAGTTAGAGCAAATTGCTATTTGACTTGGTAGACTTCAAAGTACAGGGGTGAGAATTTAACAGTGGGTTGCTTTCATAACATGTATTCTGAAATGTTTGACAGTCTTTCTTTGAGATTAACTCCATGGGAAAAAGTCTACTTGTATTTTTAACTTATAAAACCCACGTTGATCCCTGAATACAAATGGGGCTAAGGGAATCTCTGTCCATGTGAGTGCATCTTGCTGAGGAGAACTTCCCAGTCTTAGAGCAGAGCATCCCAGCCTCATTCTATTCTGTTAGTTTCTTCAGTGTGGCCTTTCCCTGTGGGAAAGACATCCCTTGACTTAACTCCCCCCTTTCCCCATCACTTTTGAATACATGGAGATAAGACTTGTAGCATCTATTGGCCTTGGGTAAAAGCCTTGAGTGTGGCCACCGAGGTCTTCCACATCACATTTTTTTGCTACATACCGAAGCCTCTTCATTCTTAAATATCTGATGGGACTGATAGAAAACTTTGTACCTTATAGCCATGACTTCATCCCTCATAGCTCATTCCTATGCTGTGTAGACCCAATTTTGAGATGCACACACAGCGCCATGGTACCACCTACGCATCCCATTTATTCCATCAATTTGGATGGCTTGTGCTGCTCTTGGCTGTAGACCTGCAAAAACAAAGCCATGGGATAAAGCAGCCTGGATCATGTAATGAAAACCTTGTACCTTTTTGGAGGCCCAGTAGAGGGAAATGATTTCTTTTTGCCCTACCAAATAAAACATTCTAGGAATCCAAGGTGAAAATTGGATTTTAACTGCTACTAACATTTTGAGCATATAAAAGTGGCAAGTGTTGAGTGCTTTGCCTGATTAAGAGAAGAGCCCAGAGTCTGGTACAAGAATGAGCTGTGTGCAAAGTGGTTGGTGTCTCAAATAAATCCAATTTATGAAACTGGAAGAGAATGTTAAGCAGATGTTGGCAGCTAGGTTTCAGCAACAGAGACCTCTGTGTTTTTACTTGTTCCTTGTCTTATACCAAGTCATTGTCCCCTTTCCTGTCCTGTTCCTAACCTTCAGGCTTCAGGTTTAAGTTGTCTGTGGTTAAGCTCAAGGAGTTGGCTAACTATCCTGATTTAGGTTGTTTGTCTTCGGCTTGATTCTTTCTCTTTGTGAGTGTGCGCGCGCGCGCGCGCGCGTGTGTGTGTGTGTGCGTGTGTGTGTGTGTGTGTGTGTATACATAGTGCCCACAGCTAGCACAGCACTACCCTCACAGGGTTCCCTGCTGTGCACTGCTTTAGAACAGTCACACAGGCAACATCCATCCAACCATCCGGGTTGCTTTTCTCCCTCTTTCAAGACAAGCATGTTTATCTCTTTCTACCTGTGGATAACTACCCGGTGCCATGGATGGGCTGCCCTTGGTCTTGCTTTCTTGCTCTAGGGCTCTATTGTACATAGTTTTTGGTTCTCCTCAACAATCAGACCAACTCAAAATGTTTTTGGTACTAACTTAGGTGTCCCATAAATGCATTTCTTGTTGATTATGGTACTTTTGAGTGGACAGCTGGACTAACCAACTTGCTTCACAGAACACTCACAGTCCACTCATCTGCCCCCTGATCCCTGGAGAATCTGACAATTTGGATCTGACATGGGATAAGGAACTTTCAGATGATGATGACAATAGTAATAATAATAAATTGTAGTGATCATCATGATAGCTTTCTTAGTACTTACATGTGTCAGGCATAATACTCAGCATTGTACATAGATTTTTTTTCTATCTTTCAAGTTCATGACCATGTAGACAGGTGCTATTATGTATTTCATGTTATGGATAAGAAAATTCACCTAACTGTATGTGTATGGAGGACCAGAGCCAGCATTCATACCCAGGTCTCAGTTATTGTTTTAACTACTATCACATGCTGCTTTTAGAAAGCATATAACACTTGTCAAAATTATTAAACTTTTAAAAAAGCATAAAAGCCTAAGGATGCCAACACCACGCTGTATCTAAAGCTCTGTTACCAGAGCCGGCCTTCTCTTATGTGGTTTTGCTTTGTAATTTGGGTTTGTATTTACTCAGAGCCTCCGTCAGAATGAGGCATGCCTGGACGCAGCAGGATGGAAAAACACTGTCCACAGAGGCCTGCCAAGTTGTGTCTACACCTTGTTGTCCTTCCTAAGATCACCATTTGCCTTGACTTTCCCTCATTGTGTCCCTGTTTCCGGGGCATATATGCACACTTCTGATGGGTTTTCCCACAGTAATTGCTGCGCTCCGGATTACTGAGCATTTGTAATGTGTCCTGTTTGGGGATATAAAGATAATAAATCATTAGCACATATGCACTGGACTGAAATTGGTAGAGGTGGACTTGTGTAGAATCATCTTTGAAGTAAAGAACAGGAATCACATACTGAGGAGCCAGTGCTGAGTCTCACGGTAGAAATAAAGTTGGAGGAAAGAAAAAAAATATGATGGCGTTGCAGAGACAGAACACAGAATTCAAAAAAGACCTGAATTGTTCAGACAATAAGGACTCCTTTGCCAAGCCTAAGGAGATGCTCAGAGATGGAAGGCAACAAGATATTGCCTGGAGCGGGACAAGAGAGGACGACTCTATCCTGTCAGGGGATAATGACAGACAGTGTTGCTGGAGGTCGTTAGTCAGTAGAGTTACGTGATCAGATTTGTTTTAAAAAAGATGACTCCGAAACCATCTGAGGATTTCTTTTGGGCAAAACAGAGGACCTCCTTAGACACTCTACATTTGTACACAAGACAAGGATGTGAGGCATGAGCTTAGCCCATGCAGCGTGGGAGAAAGAATCAAGTAAGTTTCGTTGCCCACCTGGTTCTTGTATGGTCTTGCAGGGCAGGATCTATTTTCTAGGTAGTTGTAAGTAGCTTCAGTCCCATGCCTGAGTGTCATCTGATCTCCTGTGGTTGACTAGGCGTCTCAGCTGACCTTAGCATTTGGTAATATTGAACCATAGTTCTAAGAGTATCTGTTCTGCCTGCTCCGGTTTGTCTTGCTTAAACTTGCCAGCCCCTTCTTAGCTTGGCTCATCTCCCTGAGCATTAGTCTGTGCCAGAGCTGATTTGGCTCAACCTATAGTTATTTTTAAAATTGTCCCCTCTTCGCCCTTCTTAGGTTCTGTGATCCTCTTGTTTACTTCACAGCTGATTCTGTAGGTTTTTGGCTACCCATTTCAGTCCAGTGCCTATGTCCATCTTTGTATCCCTGTTCACGTGACGTGTTACAGATGCTCAATAAATGCAGAACAGAGGAACAGTGAAAGAACAAGCCAGTGAAGGAATGAACATGTGGGCTAGCAATTGCTGTGGGGAAACCTGAAAGCTGACATGTATTGCCCACGGTGAGGGAGCAGGGTACAGCCAGGGAAAGCCCAGGCAAGTGGTGAAACCCAGAAGCTTCTTGTGCACGGACCTGCACCATTGCTTCAGATTTTCTAAGACTTTAAAAATGCAAAGGAAATGGAAATGTGCTTATTCCTTCAGTGTTGTATCGATTCTGTCCTAGCATTTGGCCTCAAGGTTTTATAGCCGTCCTTTTCCTCTGTAATTGCACGGTATCAAGGGAACTGTGGAGAAAGTGACTGCGAAGCTCCCCAGCTCTGGGGCTGTGAGCATCCTGCACTCAGTTAACCTCCCCCTTTCACACCTCATTGCAGTGTGGCAAAGCGCTCCCTGGCCTTTCAAAGCAAGAAGACTGCTGTGGGACAGTGGGGACCTCCTGGGGCTTTAACAAATGCCAGAAATGCCCCAAGAAGCCATGTAAGTGACATCTCATCATTCTTTTGCTGGTTAATAGAGCATGCGTGACTCTTAATGTCGAGCCTCAGACCCTCAAAGAAATCTCTGACTGTATTCCAGAACACAGTGCTACAACCTGCATTTCTAGAAACACTGCAAGTCTGTTAAAACTTCTGTTACTCCTCTTCTTCTGTCTACTCCTCCCCCTTCCTTTCTCCCCTTCCCTCCTTTTTAAAATAAGCAGTTATCAGTCGCCTTCTACAGCTTAATTACTTATATGGAGGAGGCACTATGAAGGACTGGTAAGTAAAAATCAGCTTTTCTGACCCTAGAGAATAGGAAATAGATGGCTTTTAAGATGGCGAACAAGTGTTTCAAACCCTAGTAAAAGTCAGTACAGCTACTATTATTTAGATTCCTTAAGTGAAAACGTTGTCAATTTCTACAACTTAAGCTACACATTTCGTTATGCTGCAGACCTCACCCTTCAGGAAATGAAGCTCGGATGAGGAATTGGCTGGTTAGTGATTTATGAAAAAGAAATGTCTAATTATGGACCCTAATATTCCCCCTTTTCTTAGCACTGCTCTTGTACTGCCCCAGTCGCCAGTGACTGGAGCGCCAACCCTGCTTTTATAATGCCGCCCAGTTGCCAGTGATTGCAAAGCCAGCATGCTATGATTTGCCCTCAGAGTGTCTTACAGAAACTGTGATTTGAATAAGTGTAGGTTTGCCCCATTTCCATGACCCCCTTCTCTACAAAAGGTTGTAGCTGTAGCCTTTGAATGTAGCATTAACTGACGGGTTTCAAGGGAACACCGTAGAAAGGCAGAACTAATTTGTTTTAGGTTAAGTTTTCTTACTCTTCTGTTCTTCCCCCCCAAAAAGTGACCTTTTTCTTCTCAACCATCAGTCTTTGCCTCATAAACCTAGAAACTTTTATAATTGTCCCCCCCCCCTCATCTTAAAAGGGTTATCTCATTTGCTTCAGTGAGATGGTTTTTATTTATTTGTCTTAAGTAATCGTTGATTGAGTTAATAGTCTCGCTTGTCTTTGAAACTTTTAGATGTATTGATTATATTCTGTATGTATGAGCTTTTTTGCTTGTATGCGTATTTGTATACCCCCTTTGTGCCTAGCACCTGTGGAGTTCAGAAGAAAGTGCCAGGTCCCCTGGAAGTAGAGTTATGGATGGTGTTAGTTAGCTGCCATGTGGATGCTGGAAACTGAGCAACAAATGCTCTTAACTCCTGAGCCATCTCTCTAGCCCCTCACTTGCCCTTTAAACCTTTTTGTGCAATATAAAGAACTGCTGCCTCAGAATTTCTATTCCATTCTCTTTTAGACTATTCTCCCAGCATAATAATTTGTTGTAACGCCTCCCCCACTTTTGTCACTTGCCCCCCTACTTTCTCAAACAGACAGGTCCTCTGATTACCTGAAGCTGATTCCATCAAAATTGTTGACAGTACTCTGAGTGCGTGTTAGAGGGCTCATATACAGAAATTCCTGATAAAGTTTGTGAATGTCTCACAAAGGTTTTTCAAGATGACTAAAAAACAATTAGCAGTATGAATTTCCAGGAGGCTGCTTGAATGATAATGATCTGACCTCCTGTTTACCTAAATTATTTTGATTATCTGACTGAAGGGATCTCTAGGATACATTTGGAATTCTTTAAGAAACATGGTGTTTAGGGTTGGGGTGATACAAACTTGACTGCCATCACTGTTATTTGCTGTTGATTGTGATGAGTCATTAACCCAGGATCTGAATCTAAAACAAAACAAACAAACAAACAAAACCCCTGTTTTTATTTCTTAATAATTTTTCCTTCTTCCTCCTTGTTTTTTTCTCCTTCCATTTGCTTGCTTCTTGGTGTCTTTTCTCTATCTTACCTATTTTTTTTCTCTAAATTTCAAAGGAGTCAAGAGTGACAGTTGTTAGGGGTTAGGGTAAAGGGGTTCATATCATCCCCTTCCCCTTTTAATTCCTAAGGCCGTTCCTGACCTCCAGCCATTTGTATCTAGCATTGCATCATTTGGGCATGAACTCACTGCTTTATAGGGTGTTCTTAGCGCCACAGCTCAATACTGATGGTGATTTCAGTTGAATGGGAAAGTACAAAGTTGCCCTTTTAACCAAACATTGATGAAAATAAATTCATAGTTTGGCTCATTTGGTGTATGAATTGAAAAGATCGCTTTGGTTTCTGGGCAGTGGGGATGATGAATGAAACGAACTCTAACCTCTTGGCATTTCTTCTACTTGTTGCTTAAAGTGACTCACCACGAAGAAGCACATCCAAGGTCACATTCTTCTTAAACTTTTTTTCCCCGCGGTTGGTACTATTCTCTAAATCATATTAATGCTGGAAGAGAGCAGACATCCTTTGGCTACTATATATGATGGTTTTGGGTTCCATGCCTTTGTTTTCTTGTTTGTTTTTTGCTTTTTCTCAAAACAGTCCAAACTTTAACTTTCAAGTGGTTTTTATTTAATGAAGTTTTTGTTTAGCCACATACAAAAACCTTTCATTGCTGATAAATTTTTTTTTGCTATGAAAACTTAATTTTAAATCTGTAAATGATTCCATTAACTAGTCTGTCATCTATTAGCCATGTGTTTAGTGCAAACAAGTCTCTTGCCTTCACACAGTTTTAGAAGAAAATTAGCACCGCCTCCTAAGCAGATTAAAACCTTGAGAGGGCATCTGGTCTGGCTCTGTGCCATGAAGAGACTGTTAAATATGATCGTGTTGACACTGAAGGACTCACAGCTGAGCTCCCAGATTCTGTAGGCACCATGTCGGTGTCTTCATTATATGGGACAATACTGGACATGAGGCCAAGGGATAAATGGAGCAACTTCCTCATGCCAGCATTTCCCCTTTTAACCCGAAGTTCTCTGAAAAGAATCACTGTAGAGGAATGCATCTTATGATAGGAATATTTAATCACTAATTGGAAGATAATACAAAACAGTCTTGTGATTCAGTTAATACAATAAAGATTTGCTGGCAACTTCCTAGGACTACAGCTATTGCAAAATAATAGGAAGTGTACTGAAAACATGAGGGGACAGCAGTCATGAAGCTTCCTGGTACTGATAGCTTGTAAGTGGTAAGGGTGCTGGTGCTGTGAATGGTACATGTAGCAGTTTCAGATCCTAAGAAATTAAACTAAGCATATGATGAATATCCCTCCTCCCCCTCCTACAGCTTATCACGGATATACACAAATGCTGGAGTGCCTGCAAGGATATAAGCGGGTTAACAACACCTTTTGCCAAGGTAAGGCTTACGGGATTTACTGATGTGGACCCCATGAGTGTGTCGGCGTCTTTTAGAAGCTTGAGTTGTTCTGTCCTGTGATGCTACCGAGTGCAGCATGTGACGATCACATGGTGGGTGGATGACTTCCTGCTCTTGCCTGGCAGCTAAGGGCATACTGATGTCTAAGGTGAGACTGATAGAGCTACCTCCTTACTCTTTAGAGCTACTGGAACTCTAACCTTCTCTTAACTCGTGGCAAGGCCCCACAGGAGTGTGCGCAACCCTGAGCAGACCCTGGCTTCCCGCGCTGGTTATGTCCTGCGGGTGCATGGGTGCCTGTACCTGAACCATTTAAGCAGTGCCTTGCTGACCCATCGTTCACAGCAAAGCGCCCTTCTATCCTCCATGAGTACATCACTACCCATCTCAAATTCTGTGGGAACTGAATATCAGCATGAACGTCTGCCCCCCAGGCAGCCAGAAAAGCTGGAGAGTTAAATGTGAGATGCCCTGAGTACTTCTTCATTTCCTTAGCACAGGGGGAGCTGTGCATACTGGGAAGACTCACAATTAACTCATTTGGTCTTGGGCCTTTAAGTAAAGAAACTAAAGCCACGCTGAGCGGTTGAGTGTCTTTTGTGTGGCTGAGTAGAGCTGAGAACAAACCTCAATATGACTTTAGTACTCATATCATCCCTTTGGATTTAGTTACTCAGTGGCACCACTGCCACGAGTCCTCAGATAGGGCTAGAGCTTCTTCTTACTTCGCCCTGAAATTATTGCTTCACGTTGTGTTTTAAGAATTTTCTTCCAAGTTTGTTCTTCTAGAAAGATTTTGATTGCCCCCATTTAATTGCTTTACTGATTCCTGACATCGGAGGCTAGAGCTCACTACAGATTAAAATAGTGTAAATGAAGAAACGATTTATTTATTATTTAATGATTTATTTATTATTGATAAGAGAGTTATTATTGGTTTATTTTTAACTGGGACAAGTACCAATAGCTTAGGAATAAACCTAAGATGTTTTTAATGGCGCTTCATAAATCCGGACATTAAGCACAGTGTCCGGAGCTTTATAAAGTGTAAACAAATAACTAATTTTACTTTTTCTTTCTTTCATCTTTTGTTCCCTTGGTCACTCTGGCAAGGCTAGAACTCTGTAAGGACCAGGCTGGCCTCAAATGTGAATTTTCTAAATAATTAATTTCATTCTAATAACCGTTTATTTCATCCCAGCCATTTCTCTGGTACAATGTGTTTATTCGATAACATCTGCTAGTCTTTCAAGTGTCTTTGTGAAGTAGATGATGTCACGTAAATATTTCAAGTGGAGGCAGTGGGGTCCAGAGAGGTCAGGTAACTTGTTCAGTGTAGACTAAGCTTCCAACCAGGTGGACTGAAGTTATTGGCAACCATGCTTTATTGTGTGGAAAGGGCACCAACACATTCTGTGTATGGAGGGAGAACTGCTACTTGCCGTGGGTTACTTCCTTAGAAACCTGCTTCCTTATTCAGTCTTCAGGTGGGCCTGTGTCATCTAGGAATGGTTAATCTCAATTAGAAACTGATACATAAGACAGAAAGAATCAAGAGCTTTGGCAACAGTTAGACACGTGGTTAATAATAGAGAGCCCAACCTCTGCCATACTCTACAGCCATTTGTGTCTACACACGCCATCGCCACAGTACCAAGTTTACAAGCATTTAAAAAGTATTCTTAATAGATACTAGTTAATGAGAACAGAAGGCTTGCTGTCTGGCGTGAGAGTTCGTAAAGGGCAAGCCATTAATTTGTTTCTGCTTAAATAAAAAAAAATTATTCCATGTGCCTTTGTTCTACCTGATTTAGGATGGGCAGTGGTTTCATATTATATACTACATTTATATATGATATCACACACACACACATATGGTGATATATGACTATACTTCCAGCACTTGGGAGAAGGAGCCAGGAGAATGGAGGAATTCTAAGGTATATTGGGCTATATACAAAGATCCTCTCTGGCCACAAAAAAAAAAAAAAAAAAAAAAAAAAAATGGAGGTGAAACTTTACAAGCCATTATTTTAAAAGACTGGAGAAATCTCCAGAAGATGCTTGCGCATTTTGTATTTTTCTCTATCAGTATGGTAGGGTGATCTTTAGCAAGGTGGTTCATGCTGAGGGAATCCTCTGATGGTTGGTCAGTAACACCAGATCTTTGTTCATGCCGTTCTTAGGAGGAAGCCTGCAAAGCAGTAGTGTGTTTTCTGGCAAGGGTTCTGGATTGAAGTATCACAGACCATTCTTATTTCATGGTGCCTCAAGAAGGCACTGCTAAATTACACTACAGAGAAGTATGACCCAATGTAATTTCATTCAGCATATCTATTGTAATTGCTGTTGAGAGCAAGACTTAATATCCCTCCTTTTGTGATATTATTAGTTGGCAGAATGAAACAGAACTTCGTTGAATTACGTTTGTACGCTTAGGTTTTCTAAAGCCTTGAAGCTTTTTGATTTTGTTATCCCTAACAGAAATTCAAAAGGAACCCATTAAGCATCTAATCACTTGTCTTTCCACATTGTTCTTTCAGTCTCTAGTCTTCTCTGTTTACAAAGGACACTTAAAATTAAGGTGATTAATAACTAGAATTACATTATTTCCTTCAATGAAGTGAATTCATGTCCCAAAGCAGGTTTTCCCAGTGCACACTAAATAACAAAGACCCAACTGTGAGCACATTAATTTAAGAAGCTTTCAAATCACTGGCCTTAAGGATTTTTTTTCCTCCTTTCTCTAGTGGCTCAGTAATTATCTTTTCAAGAGAATGATTTATTTATTGCACATATACACGTGACTCTCTGCTGCTCAGCTTGATGGAATTGGTATCATCTAGTTCGTCTTTCCTAGCAAGAAACTCAGCTGTCCTGGTGGATCTAGAGTGACATTCTTTGCCTGTCATTTGATTATTTTGCTAACGGGTTGATCTAGAATGAGAATTAAGTGAAACAGTAGTGTCTAGAAATAGTAAGAATGCTTAGTATCTGATTGAACAACTAGATACTTCCTCTCTTCCGAGTGTCTACACTTCCCCATCATCCCATCATGAGAAAAGAGTATTTAAAATGTACATGTGTGGGGTATAGCGGGTTGTAGCTCAGATGATAGTGCGCTTGTCTGGTGTCTTTGAAGCCATGAGTTTGATACTCAGCATCATTACATCATTACATTACATTATATACTCAGACATAATGGTAACGCCTGTAACCCCAGCTCTCAGGAGCTAGGAGTAGAAAGCTTGAGTAGTTCAAAGCCATTCTCTTATCTGTAGTGAGTTGGTGGCCAATCTGAGCTACATGAGACTCTGTCCCCCAAACTAAGTTAGATATAAGCCTAAATGCTAAGTGATTTTTAAAAGCAAACATCTCCTGGCATCCCTAAAATCACTTACCAGTTTCATGACTTTACAGATAAAAAAAAAAATCAACGTAACTGTCTTCTGCCTTAAAAACACAAGCCCAGCTGGGCAGTAGTGACTCATGCTTTTAATCCTAGGACTCAGGAGGCCATGGCAGAGGCAGGTGGATCTCTATGAGTTCAGGTCCAGCCTGGTCTACACAGCAAGTTCTAGGACAACCAGGGCTACACAGAGAAACACTGTCTCAAACAAAACAAGCAAGCAAGAAAACAAACAAACACCCCTACAAAAACAAAAACACTCCCCCTAAAAACCAAACCAAAAAAGCCAAAAATAAACAATAAAACAAAACAAAAAAACAAAACAAACCAAAACAAAAAACACCTGCCCAAATGCTGCAGACTGTGTAAAAATATGGGATTATAAGATGCCTTACAGTTTTTATCACTGCTGTCATGAATGTTAGTTAGCATTTCAAGGATCATCTTGAAAACCTTTTCAGTCATTCACTGTTCCACAAACATTAATTAATTGATGGGACATTCCTGTGCTGTACAAAAGGTTTGTCATGAGCTATGGGTAAGATTCTGTTCCTACATCCATGGACCATGATTACGGCAGTTTGAGTAATCGGAATGTAATTTGCTTAATTCTATCTCAGCTCACTGAGTTATAACTCAGGATGAGCCTCTCAGTGGAGTTATGAAGGAGTTGCCCAGGGACCACTCTTTTGTTACCATTTTATTATTATAATCCGAGTTGTTTTGCTTTTAACAAAACAGATGAACAGAGCTGATACATTCAGGGCAGGGATGCTCATTGCCCAAACGTCCACTGACTGGCTCTTTGCAGGTAAAATGTTCTCAAAAGTGTACCTATGACCAAATTTTATTTAGTCTCAAAAAAATAAATAGCACATTTTAAGGACTGTATTTGTTGTTAAATGAGACTCACTTGGTGATTATTTTATATACAGAGCAACTGCATTTAAAAACTTTTTATGAGCATGGAATGCACGGGTATAATAGTAAACAGATACAAAGTTGGAGCCGCAGGTTGTCTAGTTCAACAAGTTATCACAAGGTAAACATACTTGTGTAGTTATTTCCCAGGCCAACAAACACTAATCTTGCAACCATAGATTAGTTTTGTATCTTTAGAAATATTTCAAATTTGTTAGATATTTTCCAAAAAAATTTAAAACTTTTTATTGGATCTTTGAGTATTTCACATCATATACCACAATCCCACCGATCTCTCCCTCCCTTCATACCTGCCCTCCACCCTTGCAACCTCACCCCGCAACAGAGAAAAAAAAATCTCATTTTGGAAGCTTTAGTGTATCACACTGTGCCCTCCAGTGTACCCTTTATCCACACTTCTTTGCTTGTAAATGTTCATCGCAGTGACTTGTTGGTCTGGTTTGAGTTCTCTGGCTTCTACTCTATCAATACTGGAACCTCATTGTAAATCTCTGTGAGCTGTATGTAGCTCCACTAGTTCTGCTGACTTGACACAAGAGCCATGTAAACCTCTTCCCTCTGCTTCTGTGAACTGCTAGCCTGCTCTAACACAGCAGAGGGAAATAGGTGTGTGTGTGTGTGTTGTATGGGTGGTCATATGTATCTTCTGCTTTTATTTTAGCTTTGGTACTTGAGCCAGGTGAATGGTGCCATGTGCAATGGTCTTGCTGTTCCTGATGAGGATAGGGCTCCGTGGACTTTCAGAGACAATGGTAGCCTGCAGAGGAAGAACAAAGAATAAATCCAATTGTTTACCTCTTTTGTTTTTTTAAACTGAGTATTAAATGTATTTTGGTTTAGTCTGAGTACATTAAAGAAATGTGGTTGACCCCATAAAATATGAGATTTCTGATCTCTATTGTATTTGGCAAGTGTCCGTTACTTATGCTTTATAATCTAGTTAGAAGATTTTCTTTTTTGAATGTGTGTGGTGCTAGGAGAAGGTTTTCTTAAATAAGGAAAATAGCCTTAGGAATTGAAGTCTGGGTGGAATTATAATTCACAATTTACTGGTCACATTTCATATGGCTGTTAAACTTTGGCCTGATTCCATTTTTGCTTAGAATAGTCCTTAGGCTTATTGTATATGGATGTAATGTGTTTGGTTTAACCTGTGTTTTGTCCTTCATCTGCTTGTGGATCTCCAGCTCCTTTTCATTTATTTAGAAAAGTCAGAAGGAATTTGACTGTTTCAGAAAGTCTTTTGAATGCTTACTCATGTTTCTTATTAGTTTCTGAAGCACTAAGTGAAGTCATAGTTATAAGCTTTTTAGGTTTGATTTTGTTTTAACATAAAGGCTACATACTATCTATATAACTTCTCAGGATAGAGCAGGGATGGAAGTCAGGATGGCAAGGAAAAAGAAGTTTCTGCTGTAATAGTTTGCCTATGGGTATTGAAAATTTGTGAATTGAGGGCTGGAGAGATGGCTCAGAGGTTAAGAGCACATGCTGCTTTTCCAGAGGTCCTGAGTTCAATTCCAAGCAGCTACATGGTGGGTGGCTCACAACTATCTATAATGTGATCTGATGTCCTCTTCTGGTGTGTAGGTGTACATGCAGACAGAACATTGTATACATAATGAATAAATAAATCTTGAAAAAAAGAAAGTTTGTTAATTGAATCCTTCTCAGAGTTTGACTTGTGTATTGTTGATATTGACATAGTGGAGGAAAACAAATCATCTCAGTGTTTTATACCCAGCCCCCACCTCCTCCTTCTCCCGTTTCTCAGACTGCCGTACTTCATAATGATTTATTTTGCACATCCGAAATTTTCAGTGCATACTGTGAGTCTGGCAGAGCAACCTTTTTCAAGGGGATTACTTTCAGAATGCATAGTATCCCTGGTATCCATCTTCTTTGTGTTTCCCAGTCGTCATGAAAACCAGATGCTCTCTAAGCAGGAATACACGACATCTCCCTTTGAGGATCACAGGCCATCTTTCCTCTGATAGATATGGGCATGGTGGCTTACAGCTGATAACCCAGAATTTAGGGTGGTAAAGCAGGAGGACTGCTGTGAGTTTGAGGCCAACCTGAGCTATAGAGTGAATTCTAAGTCAGCCTGGGACTGCAGCATGATATTTCATTTCAAACAAAATAAAGCAAAAGCAAGGGGTCTGCAATCCTCCCAACCTATAGCACTTCCTGTAAGTGTTTGCATTTTAGAGGAAGAAGAGTTTACATTTTAATGGCTAGGAAGTATACACAAAAAGTATTCAGTGTCAGCCCTCACCTGAGGACAACAGACTAACACCACAGTGACACAGCACTGCGCTCTGCTGGAATGAATTTAGTAAGAAGACTGATACTAGGTTGACAAGGACTTGTCCGCTGGGAGTGGAAATTATCATAACCCCTGGACAGCTTTCAAAAGTAAATATAATCCTTCTCTAGTGGCCTGGGAAGTTTACCCTTAAATACATGCTGGAGAGAGTGAGTACTGAGGTCTTCCTGTAGTACTTGTAGGTGCATATATAGGTGGATGCTTGAGTGTGTATGTGTGTACACTCATGTATTCATGCACGCTCACAGGTCATTGCTAATAATAGCTACCAGGTAGGAAATAACAACTGTAGTACTCGAATGGTTATGTTTGGTTTCCTCACAACGTAACATATACTGCACAATAGAAAGGCCGAGGTACTATATGCAACACTGAAGAACTTCAGAGCAAAGAGTAAAACAAATTAGGCAAAATAAACAACATGACTCATTTTATGTGCAGTTCAAGAATAGGCGAACAAGAATCAGTCAGAACAATAGTCAGTCATGGGAGCAGAGATGTCATCTGGCTTGAAAGAGCTCCTGAAGCAATGAAGATGGTTTCTTTAATTACTTATTTATTTTTGATTATATATGTTATGTGTGTGTGTTGGGGGATGTACATGAGTTCGGGTGCCTTTACAGGCCAAAGGGTGTCAAGTCACCTGGATTTAAAGTTGAGTAGGCAGCAAGGGTGTTGGAAACTGAACTCAGCGAGAGTAGTACTCGCTCTTAACCTTCGAGCCATCTCTCGAGCCCCTGCGGAAATGTTCTTAATCATGACCTTGGTGGTGACTACATGGTACATGCACACATGTCTTTCTTTCGTTTGCTTGTTTATTTATTTTTGAGATTGTATTTTAACTACAACATGTCTCCCTTCCCTTTCCTCCTTCCTACCTACCTTCCTAACCTTCTCACATACCTTTCCTTACTCTCTTTCAAACACATGTATTTCTCTTGGAAATGGGCTAACCTCAGGTGTGTAGTCCTCCTGTCTCCATCTCTGAGTGTTGGGATTGCAGGCATGTGTCAACACACTTGGGTACGCTTAAATGTATTCTTCACAGGGAGCTTCTTTCATGTCTATAAAATAAATAGAGGAAACTTCAAGATACAATGAATCTCTAGGCAAGATGCTGTAGAAATATACTAATGTATAAGCCAGTCGGCTGCCTCAGGGAGCAGAGCTCTTTCTGGCAGCTGTGACTATGTTCAGGAAATCCATGTTTCAAAGTTACTAGGTTCATCAGTGGCATTCAGGTTGCTGGTGGCCCAAGATGACCAGAGTAGTGGAAGTTAGGAGAATCTTCCACGACCTCCCCCCACCCCCAGCTTGCCTGTTCATGTCTGTGCCTGTAGGTCTCTTGGTCCTTAATACTTGCTTATTTTTTACTCTAAAGTTTTTATGTCCTGAGGCATCATGATTAAAGCTGTGATCCATGCTAAGGAGGTCCAAATGAAAGGCACTGGAAAGGAGTACAAGACAGTTGTTATAAAGGAGGCATTTATGGGTCAGAAGATGGAGGACCTTCAACTTTGACCTGACAGCCAACAGTGAGGCTGGGATAAAGATGCGTTTAGTAACAAAGAAAGGTTCTGATTCCCAAAAAATGATCCTGCAGTGTGTTATAGAAAAGCCACTAAACAAGAGAAGGCTGACAATTGAACAGGAGAAGAAGGCTGACCATTGTAACAAGTCGAGACATGAGAGAAAAATAGGAGAGTGGAGATTTTGTCCAGTGTTTCTGACTTGCTGGCTACCCAAACCTCAGGCTTTACTTGGATCCTATGATAAAGTCTTTGCTTGTACTGTGTAGACTCCAGCTGGCCTTGGCACTCTTCCTGGTCCTTCATGGTGGTTTTCTTAAGAAGAATGAGTTATGGGAGAATATTTTCAACTATATGCCACACATAAATGACTGTTACAGCACAGTACAGAGCCTAATAAAGAAGAAGACCATCAGGTACTAGGCCAGGTCTTCTTCTGAGTATAATCCTTCTTTTTCCAGATGTATTCTGGCTGGCAGTCTCTAGAGCTTATAGATGCACGAACTTCTCGTTTGTATGTCATGCAACAAGTTACATTTTGTCACTGATGTTAACTAAAAACACTGCCCAACATCCAGCGTATACTCATGAAAATGTCCTCATATGAAGACAATACACAGTGAAAAAAATAGAAATAAACATTTTTAAAATGTGTGGCTTAGAGAAAATATGTATAATGTAGATAACTATGACTTTGTAGAATTTCTTTTAGCATTCGTGTTTAAGTAATGTTTTCTTAAATAATGGTTTACCAGGGGGAAGTATTTGACTTTATGCAAAGATTGTGTAATACTTTGCTATCATTGTGTCCAGTCTTAATTTAGTTAGTTAATAGTTTAAGACCCTTCATACAAAGATTGCAGAAGAATTCCTGGTGGAAAGACATAACTATTGCTTATAGAAGTGCTAACAGCCAACCTCTGTTATAACTATTGCTTATAGAAGTGCTAACAGCCAACCTCTGTTAACTGTTACGCTTCATAGCCCATACTGGATCAAATAAAAAATGGCTACTAGTTTTTCATTTTTAACGTATTCAGTTTTTGATTACCTTTACAAGGGATGGTAGACTCTTCTGTTTCATTTTTAAGTCACCACATTTGTATATTCTGTCTCGGCTCATTTTGATTTTCTCTGTGACTGCCATGGGGCAGTCTCCATGTTTCCAGGTATAGTGTCCCCTTTCACTTTATTCCATGATCTACTGCTGGATATTTTTGTTTGGGTCTTACCATGTGACCTTGAACTGTGACACTGAATCTCTCATCTTCTGGCATTCCCCCTTTATAAAACCTTTCCACTTTTCTCAGACTAGAGCCTCCTCCCCTCCCCCCCGCCAGACATCTTTGAGCCTGGTCCACTTCGTTCTGGCCTTGGGTTGCCCAAGGAAGTGGCAAGCCTTGTCAGTTGTCCTTTTTAACAGTGAATTGTGCACTCCTCATCTTCCTGATTAAGCTCACAGTCGCCCACATGGCTTTTCACCAGCCACCTACTTGCACTGGTCCTTCAGTGGCTTGTTTTATGTTCTCTGCTCACCACACCGTATGCTGACCACGAGAACTACCCCAGAGTCAGCCATCGATAACACTGCTCTCCTACTCAGACCTTTCCGTATAGTTTTCTGTTTTCAGCAAGATTGAATTCAAACCTATCTTGGCGTGTAGCAACCCTGTCTCCAATTATTTACCTTATTGAAACTGTTTTTCATTCAGTGGCTTGACTCACCATATCCTGAGTCCCTTCCCCTGGTCAACCTCGGTGCTCATGCTTCAGTCTCCATCCATGTGAATATTTCTTCTAACCCAGGGCAGTCACCACATACGCCCCCACCACACACACACACACACACACACACACACACACACACACACGAACTCTCATATCCTCCCCAATGCTGCCTCTAACCTCTTTCAGTGGCTGTTGACTGTCTCTATGGGGAATTTCAGAACTGAATGTTGGTTTCTACTAGTTCTTGCTTGGGTAAGTTGTACTGTTCTTCACTGCTTTAGCGGTTCACATTTTATATGCACCTCTAGGCTGTCAGTGCCTCCAGAAGGAGGAGCGTTGCCTCACTGTGTGCACTGCACATTCAGGATGCACTACACAAAAGCTCTGTGAAGATGACTCTGTTGGTCAGTTTTGTTTGCTAGTACGTTTCCAGCACCTGAGACAGTACCTGGAGAAGAGTGTGTGTGCTGGAACTAATGATACAGCTGCAGATGTTTAAGAAGGAGTCAGTCATTTTAATTTTAGTTCTACTCTGTCCTCCCTTAGTTTACTTTAAGATTAATACAGTGAGACAGAAATTGAACCTCAGTACAGCAAGAATCTACACACTGGAACTTGGCTGCTCCTTCTGAAAGGCTTTTGTTTTCTTGCAGATATTAATGAATGCCAGCTACAAGGTGTATGCCCTAATGGTGAGTGTTTGAATACCATGGGCAGCTACCGATGCTCCTGCAAAATGGGATTTGGGCCAGACCCTACCTTTTCAAGTTGTGTTCGTAAGTAATAATCAGTTTGTATTTTTGTATTTTTGATCATGTGTCTTTGGGGGTTATACAAAAGAGACAAATATTCAACTAGATACTGAAACTATGAAAGAAAATGCCATTAGTAAAAAATGACAAGAGCAAGGTGATCAACCAAATACGGTAAAGTTAATCTATACCACCGGAACTTCTCCAAGATGCATTTTAACTGCGTTGAAAAATACTTCACACTAAAACTCAGAATAGGGCATAACCACAATGAGGGAAGAAACTTGGATAAAAATTAAAAGAGTTCACTAGGCTATAGTAGCACATACTTTTTATCCCAGCACTCAGGAGGAAGAGGCTGATAGATTGCTGAGTTCCAAGCCAGCCTGCTCTACGGTACAGACCTAGTTTCAGGACAGGCAGGGCTACAGAATGAAATTTTAAAAAGTGAAAACCAAAAACCAAACAAGAAGAGGGAGAAGAAGAAAGAAAGAAAGAAAGAAAGAAAGAAAGAAAGAAAGAAAGAAAGAAAGAAAGGATAAAGGAAGAAAGAAAAGAGTTTGTTGAAATAGGTGAATCAGTCCTTTGTGTTTCTGGGAGATAAAAAACAGATTTTTCCTTCATAAATATTTAAGCCTTCTTTAGGCTAAATCAAGCTTGGCCTCAGCTTCTGCCTTTAATTACTGCTAGTACAGATTTCCGAGATTTTACTGTAATTTCTTGGTTGGAAAAGCCTGGAAAATCATTATTGTACATTTCAGATTTTCTGTCTCTGCTCTGTTGTCCTCTGAATCTACAAAAGAGATATAAAGTAACTCTGATGGTTTGGGGAATGTCTCTGGGGTTTTCTTTCCTGAATGGAGAAGGTAAAATTCTCCCATGAAGGCACATACTCGAAATATGATTTCACCAAAAGACCCCTCTTAATGAAAATGAATCTTGTATAGCCATTAGGGTATTTATATGATTATTATATGTTATGCCATCTGTCTGACAATTAGGTTGGATGCAGCAGAGGTGAAAAGCTCTAAAAAGGATGATAACGAGTGCACATGTGTATGCATGTTTGTGCGTGTTTTGTGTGCTGTGTCACATGTCCATTGTGTACGTGTGTTATATATGTATATGGAGAATGTCTCTGTATGTGGCTGTGTGTGTGTGTGTGTGTGTGTGTGTGTGTTTGTAGACAAGAGGACAACCTCAAGTGTCATACCTCAGACACCACTTATCTTGCTATTGTGGACATGATCTTTCATTGGCCTGGAACTCATCAAGTAGGCAAGACTGGCTGGCCAGTGAGTCCCAAGGATTCACCTGTCTCTGCCTCTCCAACACTGGGATTGTTAGCTGGCTTTTTTTATATTGATTATAGGGATCAGACTCAGGTTCTAATGCTTAGCAGAGAACCTTACTTTACCAAATTAGCTCTCTCCCTAGCATTAAAATTCAGATTGAAAATATTATTTTATATTCTAAAATATACGGATGTTTTGTATTCACCTGACTGTGTATCACATGTGTGTCTGGTGCCCACAGAAGCCGGAAGATGGCACTGGATCTCCTGGAACTGGAGTTACAGAGAGTTATGAGCCACCACGTGGGTGCTGGCAATAGAATCTGGGTCCTTTGGAAGAGCAGCCAGTGTTCTTAACCACTGAACCATCTCTCCACACCCCTGAATGCAGAATTCTAACTGATAGCTACAGTTTATTGTAACTCTGATCATAATTAGGGAAGTAGTAAACAGTGCACAGTTTTTAAAAACTGTGTGTGCTCATACAACGCTTTAAAGCTCCACCGCAGGGTGAGGTGACAGGAAGAGCAGTTCTGTGTGTTTCTCTCCAGTTAGGCATCTTGAGTTTATTCTCATGTGGACTCGATGGTTATTAACTGCACCTTTCCTGTCCTGCCTCACATTTGATGGAGTGAAAACCTTCTGCATGAGGACACGGCCCTTCAGTGTTAGCCCGGTGTATCATTGTCTAAGCTGTGATATATGGAGAAATGAAATGAAGTAACGTAAAAACAGTCTCGTTTGGTGGATTTAAGCCTTTTGAAACTTTGTTACTAATTATTCCTATTTTCCTTTAAAAACTGGCAAATGCAGATTAGGAAATTGTGCACGTAAGTCTTCCTCCTCCTTCTCCTTTTCCTTCTCCCCTTATTCTTTTTCTTTTTTTCCTCCTCTATGTTCTTTTATGCATGATTTTGATCTGAAGCTGACAGGTGCCTAACTGGAGGGCATTTTAGAGGTTACTAAAGCAGACTGCAGTTTTCAAACAAGGCACATTTGAAAACTGTTTGAAGGTTTGGAATATTAGAGAACAAATGAAACTGTCGATGATAATCCAGATAATTTAGAGGTATCTTTTGGGTACTTTGAACTCCACAAATGACTGTCTAATCAGGTTCTAATTTAATCAGCAGTTAGCATAAAGAACTTTGATACAGAATTTGTAGAGAATACCTTTTTATTTGACATAGTGCGGTTAGCATTCTCATAATGAAAGTTGCAGATTAGGTAAACTTGGAGACCTGGCCATAGACTTGTGAAAGTTTGACAAGATCCGATGTCTAGCATGGAGGGCAAACATCCAGGTTTTAATGAAATCATAGAAACCTGCCAATGTGAATTTTGAAACATTTGCACAGTTCCTTAGCATTTATTTTCCTTGTCATTGCCCAAATAATTCTGAACTTATTAAACAACCATCCATTCTTATTTGAAAAATAAATAATTCAATTTTACGGGTCAGCTGCAACAGCTGAAATGATAAGTATTAAGTGATGTTTGTTGCTAGTTCAGTGTTCCAGTTTAGAACTCAGAGTTAAAATCGGGCCCTTTACCAGCATGGAGTTCACAGATGTGCTTCCTTTCTTTGTCTCTGAATTTACCACATGTGGTATCATGGAGGTGCGTCCAGTTCTATTAGAATTTGTGATTTGTATCTATTCGGCCAGATTTGTGTAAAGAAACTGATGAGGAATCTAAAGCCAGTTGGAAAGAATTAGGGGAGAGTGTGAGGTTCTTAGTAAGTGAGGACAAATGGTGTATCCTTCATAGTCATGGGAGAGTAGCAAAGAAGATTAGGAAATGAGCGAGTGTGTGTGACACACACACACATACACACACGCGTGCGCGCGCCGGCCAGAGCTTGAGTGTGCAAGCACGTGGTAGACACAAACAGCATTTGCTTAAGAAACACGAAAGTGGGGTACATCCGGGCCATAACATGTGAGGCTGACTCTGTGACTTCCAAGAAGTGCACTTGGCAGTGACTAAGGACCTGTGGGAAGCTCTGGGGAGCTCTCTCTGAAAGCAGCAAGGTGAACACCCTCTGCGTTCTTTGACTCCAGCCAAAGGGTGCAGTCATTTGCTTGCCTCGCTCACTCTTCTGCCCTGGACCTCACATAGTCAAAAAGAAGGAAGAAGATGGCTGACATCTGTTGGCTCTTCTGACCTGTGCTTGTGCTGAGGGTGCCAGACCAGTACACTCCAAGCCCGCTTCTGCCTCTCTGGTGGGGAAAACTGAAAAGTCTTGGCTCATCACAGTAATTTGCAGAAAAGTAGAATAAATTGAGGAAGATTTTCTACCTTCTGTACTGCGCTTGCTTCTCTGCAGGCATTTAAGCATGTCACATGACTGCCATCCAGGAATGGTCCCAGATGAAAGAAGTCTGCCTTGGGACTTTTAATGCTTTATGTGTTCGCTACCCTTGGACTTGGAGTTAATTAACAGAAACAGGTGGCCAGGGAGGAGATGTACTCAGGAACTTCTGCCATCACCTGAGAGGTCATGAGCTAAAGAAGGGCAACTGCTTTCTAAACAGCCAGCTACATTTGTATGCTTTCTAGTTAGTTTCCCCACCCTCTTTGTCAAGTGTAATATTATCGTTCATGTCTCACACATTGGAAATTAGAGCTAAGAGAGTTTTAGGAAATTCTTCAGATCACATAGTTAATAACCAACAGTTAATACACACACACACACACACACACACACACACACACACATATATATATCATTGAATATATATATTGAATCTAGGATTTGAACATCCAGATTTTCGGTTCTAGGTCAGCAGTCAGCAAACTGCAGTCCATGGATAGAATTAGCCTGATGTCTGGTTTTGTAAATAAAGTTTTATCGGCACACAGCCATCTCCATTTACATGTTGTCTAAGGCTGCTTTTATAGTAATCATGGTGGTGTTAGGAAGTTGGAACAGAGACTGTGGAGCTAACAACACCTAAAATACTTAGTATGTGGCCCGTTACAGAAAAGGAGTGCTGACCCATAAGCTGACGATGTGGCTGGCAGAACATTCTGAGACAGTAGGAATGTCTGCATCCATGCTGCCCGAAGAAGACATTCGTCAGTTCAAACAGGAACTGAACTTTTAACTTAACTTTATATAACTTTTATTTAGTAACGTGTGCCTCTTGTTTGATGTATTAAGCTACATAGTTCTAGGTTTTATTTTTGTATTTTTAGTTTTCTAGAGGGTGGAATGAAGTTACTTCTAACTCTCCTACTTGTCCCTGAAATTGAGCTTCCTTGCTGACTGAATGGCTTTTTGTTTGTTTGTTTGTTGACCACATTAACTCTGTTTGCTCAGGCTACGGAGTAGAGCCTGTCAACTTGGACTTTTTCATCTCATTTGGCTTTCAAGGAAGTCTAGAGTCTTCATCTTTTATCTTGATCCTCCCCCCTTTTTTTCCTAACTCCTTTATGGCTGCCTCAGCTCAGGGACCCTACTGTTCTTTATAGGACATAGCACCATGGACTGGGGGAATAGACAGATCTGTGCCACCTATTTGCTTTGCTCCTGGATAATAATGGTACAATAAAAACCACGGTGGCGATGATCTTTACTGTGTACTCAATAAGTGCCTGACCATAAAGAAGGTCCTGTGCGTAGACTGTCACATGTGTTATTTCTGAGCTCTCCCTGAGATGTATGCTGTTAGTCTTTCTGCTTTGCACATGAAGGAAGTAAAGCAGAGAAGGGCTGAGGGAAGGTTCTTTCAGAGAGTCACATGGTCTGTAAGCCACAGAACTCTGTTCTTCCATAGGCTGAGCAAAGGAGATAGTCTGAATTTTGGAGAGCTCACAAGGCTCCACCTCGTACAGGTTTCATGGCTTCCTCCAAACCGTATCACCCGCTGGGCACTAAGTATTCAGACACAAGAGCCTGTGGGTGGCATTTCTTTCCCATTCAGAACACAACAACAATGAGTAGCAATCATTATGGGACAAATGTCGGGAAATTGAAGAAACTGTTCTCTGAATTGCCCATGGCCCTGGAACCAACATGTAACACTAATGTGATTAGTTTTATAGTTGATCCTCAATTGTGTATAAAATAGGCTCTGATGAGATGAGTTGACATTGTTCCTGTGTGAATATGGGTTGTAAGTCCCAGTCAGTTGGGGAAAGAAATTCTGGAGCAAAATCCTTTGTGAACTACATGAGAATTAAGTGCAGCTTCTAAAAAAAAAAAAATACCTGAATATAATGTACTTACATATGTGTGGCACACACATATGAGCACATGTGTGTTATGTGAGTGGCATCAATCATTCCAAGGGCTTACCATACTTTGGGGGTCTATTACCTTGCTGCTAAGCTTTCTTTTACGTTTGGTCTGTGACCTTTGACCTTTTATAGCTTACTTGCAAAGAAGCCAGGAAGTGAGCAGGAGAGGGAAAGCTCCAGACATTCTGTCTACACCCTTCTTTCGGAAGCCACAGCAAAGCCAGCTTTCTTAGGCATATTTTGTAAAGGCGATTTTGCCTATTTTGTTCTGTTTTTGTCACACGAGGGATCGAATCCATGGCCTTGTACATGCTAGGCAAGTGATTTACCACTGATCCATGCTGTCAGCACATATGTGGGTTTGGAATCTTCAGGATTTTTTTTTTTTGTAGATGTTTTTCACCTATTAGATTTTTCATCTAATAGACTTTTCATCTATTCCCTATCCTCCAACCCTCAGTTCACTGGTAATATCTTTCTTTACCTCCTTGAACGTCTACTGCCAAATAATGATCAAATTGGGCACAAAATGTACTTGATAGAATAGAGACAGCTGCGTTTTATATTATTATAGGTGTCTGAACATCCATTCTGTGTCTACTGTGTGCCAAGGACTTAGAATATCATATATGAATATGAATATTTGCTCTGTCCTATGTAAGTAAGAAAGTTATTGAGGCTTAGCCAGAATATAATTTAGCATTTTTAAAAAAGAAACAGAGCCAACAGAGTAAGCGTATGTGTACATGAGCCAGTTTCCTAAAATAAATGACCTTCCCCATGTACAATATAAATATTAGAGAAATACTCTTTTGCATGTTAGTACATACATTTATAAATATGTACCTGCATGCATATCATATATGTTTTTGCAAAATAAGGGGAGATGGCATTTATTTCAGGGGACTGGTTGGCGTAAGACTCCAGTCTTACAGAGACTGATGACTCTAGCATCACAGAGCAGGAGGCAGACAGTTCACTGGGTAAGCTGATGTAGCAGCTTGCTTTTGAAGCAAGCTGACTGATAGAATATCTTATTCTCAATGCAGATCAGTATTTTTTGTCCTGTAAATGCATGAAAAGACTGGGTGAAGCCCACTCGCATCATAAAGTCTCCTGGCTTAAATGTCAGTGTCCTGTAAAAGAACAAAACCCAGCTAACACCTGAAAACAACAGCCGTTCCAGCATCTGTTTAAATAGCAGGGTATTTTCGCTTAGCCTCGGTCGGTACACAAAACTAATCATTATTGCTGATCAAAGTGGGTTTTCTATAAACCCATAAAATTGTTATGTAAATAAAAATATGAAAAAATAAGGGTCAGTATAGACAAGTGTATTAATTGTTTTTTGTTGCTTTGATAAAACCATATGATCACGGCCACTTCATAAGACAAAGTTTAATGTAGTTCACATTTCCAAAGCGTTAGAGTCCATAATGCTAGGGACAGCAAGGCAGCAAGCCATAGGCACAGCAGTAGGAGCAGCAAGCCAGGAGTGCACATCTTGATCCACAAGCTCAAAGCAGAGAAAAGAAAGCAGAAGTAGTCAGTTTTGGTTTGTGGTGTGTGTGTGTGTGTGTGTGTGTGTGTGTGTATGTGTGTTTAACCTCAAAGCCTGCCTCCAGTGTCGTGCTTTCTCCAGTAAAGCTTTATCACCTAAATTTTCCCAAACAGCACTGCCAATTGGGTCCCAAGTTTTCAAATGCCATAAACTAGAGGGTACATTTCCCATTTAAACCATCACAAGCAAGTTTTCTGAAAATTTGGGGAACAGGCAAGTGGTAGATGTACATTTTTGAGCCAGCCATGTCCCTTGCATCTTCCTCGGCCACATGCCTTAACTGTTTAGATCAGTCTTAGGGCATCTAACCTGGGGAGTCAGTCCTGTTGGAAAGGTGGAAAGGTGCCTCCAAGCAGGAAGTTGGATTCATTTGTGAGTACCAGGGGCTAGAGGAAAGGCAGATTGGGATGATACCAGGAGAGAGAAGAGATGGTCAAGATGGAGACACAGACAGGAGGCCACCAACCTGGGATTGATTCAGCAGTGTTGGGTCACCTGAACCTGGTCCTGTAGCGCTTACCCTAACCATGCATGCATTAAGAAACACACATCTCAGAGGAAAGGCTGCATCTTGTTCTCAGTTCTGCCTCATGTACCAGGCATTTGAGAGATGAGTACTCACTACTAGTTTATGGTTTGAGAGAGGAGGTAGGAGTTGGGTGGCAGCAGGCTGGTTGCCTTTGCAGCATGGAGTGAGGACTTGAGACCTTGCCTGAATTGCTCTGGCCTTATTGGGACTTTGTGTATATGGGCAGGTCAGCAGCAACTCCCCGCCTGCCATTTACGTTCTCTGGCTGTGGGTAAGAATTCCCAAGCTTCCGCCAGCTCTCCAGATGCTAGTTTGTGGTACTAACCACGCTCCTGATTTTCCATGGCACCTGGACATTCACCAGCCATTGCCCTAGGACCAATTTTGTACCCCAGTCTAGTGAAACAATGGATCACAATTGTGATTAATTATAGATGACTAGTTTGTTGGACAGTTAGTTATTGGTGGAAAGGTTTGAACTTATATATGCATTCCTATATTAATATTTGTTAAAAATAGAACCCAGACAGAGACAGGAATAACTAGCTATGGCATTTTGTGCTCTGACTCCAAGCATGATTTAGTACATGGATTCATAACTGAAAAGAAGGATTCCCATAATCTAGATAGGAATTAGAGCGTGGTTTCTCAACCATGCGGTAAGGGCCATCTTATTTTAACTTAAAAGTCAGTATGACCTGTTTCTTCTATGACATTAGGCATTCTCTCTCTCCTCTGTAGCGGATCCTCCTGTGATCTCAGAAGAGAAGGGCCCCTGTTACCGCCTTGTTAGTCCTGGAAAGCAGTGTATGCACCCTCTCTCTGTTCACCTTACCAAGCAGATCTGCTGTTGTAGTGTGGGCAAGGCTTGGGGCCCGCACTGTGAGAAATGTCCCCTCCTGGGCACAGGTAAGCCATAGCCAGCTGTATACACACAAATGTTGCCAGCTACAGGCACACAAGGACTTCAGCAGCTTGGGTTGTTTTCAGTTTCTGAGTTTAGTTTTTAATGGTATAATATATTTGTATTGTTTCTGAAGAAAGCATAGAGGCAGAAGCTCAAATCAGAAAAAAAAATGCACAAAGGAATTCTCCATTATTTCTGGGCAACAGCAGACTTCCTTTTGAATGTTTAGCCAGGAAGAAAAACCCTTGCATTTTATTCTCAGCTTCCAGAACTCACAGACTGATATTTAAGTATAAAAGCCAGAAGGCTGTACAGGGTCATGCCCTGTCCCGATGGTCCACCATCCATCATTTCACAGTATCGGCCTTGGGGGACACTGACTTATTTACTTGGCTACTGAAACTACACTTGATTTCTTCGATTGGAAACACAAAGAATTGCATTCAGCTTTGAATTTATCCTGCATAGGTAACTCCAAAGCAGACACTGCCAAAACCACAGTGAACTTTGGAGGTGGTCAAGTTCTTTATTCCTCAGTTTGATTTGTAATTACCTAGTGCTCTGGGAGTGTAAATTTCTTTATGTAACTTACTTTTACCAAGGAATCAATGAACTCTCAAAGCAGAGTCAAAAGAAATTCAGTGGAGGAGAAAGGCACATGACCTGTGAGCATTGGCCATCCATCATATGGCCAAGGAAGGTGTGGCGTCTGCCTCACTGGCTTGGTGTAGCTGCAAAACACCACACTAAGTTGCTTCCTAGAGGAGCAACCCACAGGGAAGTCCATTAAATCTCTCGGACCACGTCATGTCTTACAGTACATTGTGTTGCAAATTCCACAAGAGTAGACAGGATTCAGAGGTAAACTTTAGTATCTTAGTTCACCTTTGGTAGTGGTTAAGAGTCAAAAGGAACAATTAAGGCAGAAGTGATTTGGGGCTGGTGATTTTACACTCCTCCCGTTGGCTCCAGTACCCTCCTGTGCCATCTAACACACCCGTTACTAAAAAGTTTTGTTATTCATAGGCCCCCATTTCTCTTTAAATTCAGTTTTGATGGTGTTTTAATCCTTACAGGAAGTGTAACCGTGATGGGGAATGTACATGAGGGCCACTGCCTAAAGTACAATAACTGAATTTTATTATGATATTAATGATACTAGTAATACAATTTTTGTACTTAAGTTTTGCTTATGTGATGATTTTAATTAAATGTGTGCTTTGATAGAAAACTATGCTTTGTTCTGGAACTGTTCATTTTTTTAATTAAGAGTTCTCTGTCCTAGTAGTTGAGTGTGTGATCACTGTAAAAACAGTATTTCAACATGCTTTAAAGGAATGTTGTAAAGTTTTCTTTTTATTAAGGACTAATTTCAGGTCCAGTACATTCAAAAGATGACTTCTTGTTCAGTGAATATGAGAAATGACTTCTTTTACTTTCAATTTTAAAAGTAGAAACAAAAACTTGACCATAATCCCCCTTCTTTGCATTTGGTAATTTGCTTCCAACACCAACAGCTCAGGGCTTAGGTGGAGTTTGTCTCTGTCTGCTACATGCCACCAGCCACCACTGTCTTTTTTTCTCCACTCGCTTTTGGGGAATTCTGCTGGAGGTCTGCAGATCACACATCATACCCAGTCCACTCGGAGGGGGAAAATGATATTTTAGAGACTTTTCCTGGCAAGGGTGATGATTACATGGTAGAGAATGTCCCATTGTCCTCTGGATGGTGAGACTGACCAGATTTTTGCTGGTTGCTGTCCCTGTCTGCTCATTTAGAGAACCACACACAGCTTGGTCTGGCATTTCCTGCCTGCCGTGGCTTCTGTCCGTAGCTTCTGACTTGTCCCTACTTTGTGGATTTCTTCTCACTATTGGAAGGACCTCTACAAAACCACTCTTCTCTTGCCCTCTTCTTCCCCAGTATCCCCATTCCAGTTGTAGCGCTCCATTCTGGCTGAATCTTTGGGTGTATCAACTGGAAACAAGTCAAGAGGGTTTCAGTACCCCATTTCCTGGAATATAGTGAACACTTTCTTGCTTGTCATGTAACTTAGATGTTCACTGATTTCTTTGTTAATAACCAAAGAACGCACAACAGTAGTAGGAAGAAGAAAACCTGATTACATATTCTCATATTAGGTAGTTGTCATCTGTATTTAAAAGGACTCCTAGTATAGTACAGATCTTTTTATGTAATATAGTTTATACATATCTAATGTAGTCTAAATGGTGGCATATTGGCTACTAGCATATAAATACAATACATAAATTTTAATGCTAAATATATATCCTTTTTAATTTACACACACACATACATACTAATAGGGTAAAATAAGGAATTAATAGTTGAATAACTGTTTCAAGTAAAAGTTGAATTTTTTTGTAAATATGCAAGTCTATTGGAAATTTAAGCAATTTGCTTACATTTTGTATCTGTTTCTGAAGTTTTGAAATGTACCTATATTAGTGATGATTTATTAAGAGATATTCATCATGATATTTTCCTCTGTATAAGTTTGCACTGTTAGATTTTTAAAAGGAATATTTTCCCATCCCAAATCTAGCTGCTTTTAAGGAAATCTGTCCTGGTGGAATGGGTTATACGGTTTCTGGCGTTCATAGACGCAGGCCAATCCATCAGCATATAGGTAAAGAAGCTGTATTTGTCAAGCCAAAGAACCCTCAACCTGTTGCTAAAAGTACTCATCCTCCACCTCTCCCAGCCAAGGAAGAGCCAGTGGAGGCCCTGACCTCGCGGGAGCATGGGCCAGGAGTGGCGGAGCCTGAAGGTGAGCCTCCATGGCGGATGTGGGTTCTAGCTGCCCATCTCTGTGTGTGTACTTCTGTGTCTGCTTTTACCCCTCTAGAGCATGGCTGAGTGCTCTTAATGTTGCTGAAATTTTCAAGTGTGTAGTTTTTTAACGGATGGGGAAGCTCTACTGGGAATTGCCAGATGTTTAGCTCTGTCAGTGTTCTTTGACCTTTATATGATATCAACACACACACACACACACACACACACACACACACACACACACACACTTGTTACAACAATAAAGGTGCCACTAAACATCCTTAGTGGACCATTTTCCTTGATTATGAGTCACTGCCCAGCAGGTAACAATATACCCTGTGAATTCCAGAGCATTGTCTTGCATTTGGGGAGCTGTAGTAGCCTGACGTTTACTGCTGGAGGGGGATGTTCAGCCTCCGGAAATAGTCCAGATTCATTTCTGTGTCCAGGGAACCTCTGTTGAGTTCTGGTGTACAAAGTGGAATCCACAGGCTTAAAAATGTTCAAGTATGGGCTGAGCTTTCATGAAATGGTATAGCTGACAGGGGAATAATGCCAGGTAACAGGCAGGAAAAGCAGGAACTGGTCAGATCAAGGGTCTAGGAGGGACCTGGTAAAGTCCTTTCATTTACCTTCTTAGAAATCCGAGACTCAGACACAAAAAGTGTATAGTGGGACCCATGACCAAGGGCAGAAAGTCGAGAGATCTGCAGTTTTGATAGTCTCTGGCCACCCACCCACAAGACGGATTTTCTTCTCTCCTTGGTGTATAAAGTAGGTTTCCAATATTTTGACTACTTTGATTACCACACAAAAGCCTCGCTCCTGAAAAAAGGAACACTTTTAGGTCTGTTTAAAAAAGAAAAGAAAAAAAGCTCTTGTTAGCTTTTGCCATTTGATTCTTAGGTAAGGATTTAGGGTGCCTATTTGAGAGTTATGTGGGAGCTTGGCATAACCTCCTTCCTTCCCTGAGTATTGGTTCCTTCTGGCCTATTTCTTAGTTCACTCACTGTGCTATACTTCTTCCTTGGGTAGACAGAGCAGTAGGACTTCACCAGCTATTGTCTCTGCGTTCCTAGATCTCAGCCTGTGGGTTACAACCCCCTTTGGGGTCAAATGATTCTTTCAGAGGGGTTACCTAAGACAGTTATACGTATCAGATATTTACATTATGCTTCATAACAGTAGAAGAATTATAGTTACAAAGTAGCAACAAAAATAATTTATGGTTTGGGGTTACCACAATACGAGTAGCTGAGTTAAAGGGCCGTAGCATTAGGAACGTTGAGGATCTAGGTTGTTCGTCCTTTGTTTAGCAGAAGGAGATGGGCAGAAGTGTGGTTCTGCCTCTAGAATTCCTTAACCATGGGTTCATGGGGCAGAAAGGTTCCTCCTGTTGAAAGAATACTGGTTTTCATTTATCTGGTAGTCTCATTACTTCCTGGAATTAATGGATCCAACTTATTTGCTAATGGTTAAGGAGGCATAGTGACTCAGAAAATTCCAAGTAATAACAAAATTGAGGACTAGTGCTAAGAATTGCTTAATGAAAACAAGCACTTCAGAAATACAAAGACCTCACCCTGCCACAATAACATTAGTGATTGTGTAATACTTAAGTTGCTAATTATATTGATGCTAATTTATAATTGTCCCTTACTGGTTTATGAGGTTTGGCTTTTGTTTGATTTAGTTAGCATGAACGTAATCAGAAGCCTTCATTAAAAACTGTATTATATTAAAGGTGCAAAAAGTTTTCATGAAAGTTCTCAATGAAAAACATATTCTTTTTTTTTTTAACACTGACATCAGATGGATTTCTGAACATTGGAAGCATTTGTTTTTTAAGACATGGAAGTTCCCAAAACTCAGGATTAAGCATTGAATACTGTTTCAGGAAGTGTTTTCTTTAAACTTGAGGTTAATTTTCTTAATTTTGAATGAAAGACTCTGAACCTTTGATCTCTGAACTTTGATAGCTGAACAATGAAAGAGCACAAAAAGTTCTTTGTTATTCATGTGTAAAATCCTTCCAGGTGCAGATGGCTGGGATTCCACATTTGGCTTAATTTGCTTCATAATTGTTTGGGGGAGATGCTGGCTCTCTAATGCCTTTTGAAAACTGAAATATGATAAGTAGCTTGTACTTGGCCGTGCTAATTCCCACCTCTCTTTTCTGGTTTTAGTGGTAACGGCACCTCCTGAGAAGGTAATTCATTCATTGTTTTTTTAAGTCTTCTCTCTTTTTTGACTTCAAAACACTTTTTTAAAGATATGTATAGTTTTTTTTTAACTTTGAACTTTACGACATTCATATTATAGATCATTTAGTGTAAAAAAAATTTCATCAATATGAGAAATTATATGACAGGATTTTCTAAATGGTGTTGCTATTCTCAGTGCTCAGAGAGTGACATCTGATAGGTCACAGGGATGGGGTGAGGAAGACCACCTATTCCCACAGAAGCTAAATCCTGGACAGAAGAAAAAGATGAGCAGAACTTATAATCAACTGAATGTCTGAACTAACTGTGGGAAAAAGACTCTTTTGTGTTCATGCAATTGTGTATTCTCAGTATGCACATAAAATTAAGTGAGACACTGATTAAACTAAAATTTAACACAAACATTTGGATCAAATTAGATTAAAATTAGATAAAATTAGATTAAAAACAGCACTTACTCTTGAAAGCCACAATTAAATACTTGAATGTTGTTTCTTAGAAATTTTAGACAAAATTCGATCAGCCTTAGGTTTGGCAGCATGAAGTCGGACTAGGAATAGTGAGACTCTATAGCAGGGAAAATGAACATTTGCTTAATTGATGTCCTGTTTATGTAATATTGCATCTTCCCTGTACCCCATCTTGAATCTTTATTTGATGATATGAAAATTATATAGTTATAAAATGTTTTTCATTTATCTATCATTCATTTAGTTGCTGAGAACATACTAGGTATTAAAACTTACATGGGAGAGAGATGTCGAAATAAAACATTTCAAATAGTGTTTTAATTGTTGGTGTGTAGCATTTGTTATCATATAAGTGTTAAAAGAATCCCTAAGAAGGAGATGATGATTGGGAAACAATTACACTTATCTTGAGCGATATCATGGTATATTGAGCCTGAAAGAAATCACGACTTGCACAGCTGTGGCTCGGTTCGCATCTTGAAAGATGGATGATGTGCAGTAGCTTACAATTTTGTTGATTTTCAGTTTATCTCGGAATGATACAAAGGAAAAATCATGGTAAGTATGCCAGTCAGCTGCCTGAACAAACCCGTCAAAATTCAGCTTTGTCCTTCTCTTTTTATGATGTAGTTTATTGTAACTGTAATTGAGAAAGAAGAGATACTGTCTCAAGTGATAAGGTGAAGAGTGAGTAAGGAAGATAGGTTATGTCAACCTCCGGTCCCTACATGTGCAGGAACATAGGTGAAGTTGCACTAGCATGCACAAGTGCATGTGCACACACATGTGGTAGTGCATGTGTGGGAACATACATACCCCCTACACACACATACACTCGCACACAGAAAGAAAGAACCAAAGAGAGAAAATGGTAGACCACTACAAAGAATACTGAACAAGGGCAGATTTGAGAGTGTAGAATGAAAGAGGGAGCCCCCAAAAGTGACTAAATCTGGGTGGAATGGGTTATTGATTGTTGACAGAAAGGATGGAATTACTTTCAGAGACCGATTTTGTAGAAGAGGGGTCAGGTGTGAGAGTATGAGGAATTTGTGGTATGCCCATAGTACTCAACTCATACTTGCAAAATTGGGTTTCGATGAAGTCGTCTGTGAGGGTTGTCTACTGTAGAAGCATAAAAGGTAGTAACAAAAGCCAAGAGATAGGACAAGAGTGAAATCGAGGTCGGGAAGTGGGCTTTTTGCAAATTAAGCCAGAGAAGGAGGAAGTTGAGTAACAGTGAGGAAGTAACTTGATGAATGCCCTTAATGAGGTACCCTGAGCGCTCTGGCCCCATGCTGATTGAGGAAAAGCACAGATCCTTACCTAACTAGCTCAACTGTCCTTGACGTGAGCCCCTACAGAGCTACAGCTGAAAGCTGAGCTGTGACGAAGCATGGCTTTTTTTTTTATTCCTTTATTGTTTGAGGTCCAGTTAGGCAGCCCCTGGTCTCTGCCAGCCTACTGCTGCTGAGAGAACCTGGGATATTACCTTGTTAAATTTGGGATGAGAGAAGGCCACAGTGACCACCTGGTTCAAAGTACCTAAACTTAGTGGGTTTTCTTCTTTACGGCTTGGTTGTTAGATCAATCATTTAATCCACGAAATGTGGCCACGGCCCCCTGTGAGTGACATGGATAGTCAGTCCCCAATTAGGGCTAGTGTTGCCCAGTTGGAGATAAGACGTGGGACTCTGGGCCGAGGTCCTTGCTTTCAAAGTTTGACTTTGAACTCCAAGGAGATGGATGAGATGTTTACAGACAGCACAACTGCTGAAAGTAAGAATTTGACCATGGTAACAGCACAATGCTTTAAAATCACATATATAGATGTGTGTATCTGATCCTGTGATAGAGCCTTTCTGAGAGTGTAATTAATTAAATAAATAAATAACACTGTGTGGGGAAACAAAAGTAATTCCTGAATTCTCTCTCTCTCTCTCTCTCTCTCTCTCTCTCTCTCTCTCAACAACCACCCAGGAAATACCTTCACTGGATCAAGAGAAAACCAGAATTGAGCCTGGACAACCCCAGCTCTCCCCAGGGGTTTCAACTATTAAAATTCAGCGACCGTTTCCAGGTAATCTGTGCTGATATGTGTTGTTTATAAGAGTATTCTGAAGAAAATTGTAAGGAGCGTGTGTTTGTGTGTGTGTGTTTAATGAATCATTGGGCTATATCATTGATTTCATTGTGAAATGCCTACTTCAGTCCAGTTTAATACATTTCTACACGAGCACAAAGTTAGTGTGGAAAGGGCAATGTGTGTAAGATGACAGGAAAGGTCAGCTAAGAGGCTGATCAGGAGATCAGTGATCAGGAGCGGTGTACAGTGTGAGTATAAATAAATAAAATTGGAACATTTTTATTTATCAAGTAGTCATAGATTTTGAAATCTCAGTTTTTTACTATATTGTCCAACAGGAGTCATGACTTAGTACCATGAGCTTTCAGGATCGTCCTCAGCTCTTGAACGGAGCTGCTGTATTATTTAGAGGAAGTCTTAAACTTGCATTTTGCACAGGAATGCCAGTGTACATGCTGAGGTCTAATTTTCACATCCCCCCTCCCTCGTGCAGCGGTGATTGAAAAGGCATCGCCCCCTGTGCCTGTGGAAGTGGCCCCCGAAGCATCTACATCCAGCGCTAGCCAGGTGATTGCTCCCACCCAAGTCACAGGTTAGTGGAGTGCTGGCTGTTCTGTGCGTCCTGTGAAAACACGGGCGTGAACTACACTTAAAGCCTAACACCAAATGCATGGTAAGTCGTAACGGCAAATGTATTGGAGATGAATTGCATAAGGAAATCATAGTATATGTGCAGTGACATATTATAGAGCTATTAATGTTTTAAAAGAATATTTATTACTTAAAGAAATATTTCTGGAATAATACTTACTAAGAAATATAGGACACAATGTCATGATTCCAGTTTTACTTTTAAATGCCTACGAATAGGAAAAAGCAGACAGAAAGAAAATGCACTCACATTCACCAATGATGAGCTGATAGGGTTATAGGTGATCTTCATGCTCTTAGATACGATTCTGTGTATTTTAGAAATTCTAATAATAACCATATTTTAATCCTTATTTTAAAAATGTAGAGATGTACTGCTTTTGAAACAAATGAGGAAATACAAAATGATAATGTCCTTAATAATGGGGAAATTAAAAGATGTAGTAAGATTATTCTTATGGTAAGGATAAATGACACTGAGAAGCACAAATATGGGATTTCAACATAATCTGTAATAGAGAAAAGTGAAAACAACCCAAACATCCAATTGTAGAGAATAAAATGCTAAGCAACAAAGAAGAAACAGGCAGGCTATGGGTTCAACCACGACCTTTCACCTAGTTCAGCAATAGAATTGAGACACACTTGCACCAAAGCCTTGGTCTTCCCTGAGCCACATGAGATCGCCTCTTGGATTTCAATTTAAAAATTTTTCTTTTCTTTTTTCTTCTTTTCTTTTCTCCTTCCTTCCTTCCTTCCTTCCTTCCTTCCTTCCTTCCTTCCTTCCTTCCTTCCTTCCTTCCTTTTTGTTGGTTTTTCAAGACAGGGTTTCCCTGTATAGCCTTGGCCGTCCTAGAACTCACTGTGTAGATCATGCTGACCTCGAACTCACAAAGATCCACCAGCCTCTGCCTCCTGAGTGCTGGGATTAAAAGTGTGTGCCACCACCCACCGCTTGGCTTGGATTTCATTATTAATACCAAGTAGAGAGCTATAGAAATGTGAGCAAAAATGTTTTTGGAGCTCTATGATGAAAGAAGAGATTTGTTAGAAGGTGGACTAATATGAAATTGCCCTCATGTACAGGATCATGGCCATAGGCAGCCATGATGAGGCTCTGAAGTAGAGACCATTAGGAGAAGATCATACCTTTTTATCATGATGGGGTCTGGAAGGGAGAGAGAGCCTTCAGAACCATAGGGAAAAAAGGGGGAGCTGCCAACTCTTAAAGGCTTTTAGGGATGGTGGTCAGGTTTCAGCCACATGTCCTGGCTTCACCTCACCTCATGCCAAGGGACATGGAGTCAGGGACTGTGTAGGATGTAAAAGTTATCCTGGGCTACAAATGGGGAGGGAGAGAAAGTGAGAATTTTGAGCTCTGAGCATTCTGATAAACTCTGTTGATGGAGACTTTGGGGGCATGGTAGGATGGACTTCAGTGTGTGTGTGGGGTGGTGACAGAGAGACAGATATATTGAGAGATACAGATATATAGATTTATACAGATGATAAACAGGCATACAGATACAGTTTTGATAAAATATAGGCTCTATGATCTAACACAAATGATAATGAATTTTTAAATAGGCATGATTGAAATTGTTACTCTATATTCTGAGCCCATATGTGCATACATCTGCCCTGATCATTTGAAAACATATAAGCATGTAATGTACTCTTTTTGGAAAGAAAAACCCTATAATTATTTACCTCAGTGTTATAAAATGTCATGTGACAATGAATTCACAGGCTTTTTAAAATAAGTATTGCATTTCTATTTCCTAACGTGACAGTAAATTTAGTTCTGAATTTGCATGTCTGGCATTTTTTGCACTTTTATAAAAGTTAATTATATTTTGAATAGTTAAACGTAGTTCATCATTTAACAAAACTATAGAAATGATTCTGAATGTCTTTTTTTCAAATGAATATTTTCAATTATCTATGTGTGTGTATGTATATATGTATTGTATGTTTGTATATGTGGGCATGGGGTCTGTGCATGTGTGGGTATAGTGTCTGCAGAGTCCAAAAGAAGTCTTGGAACAGGTGGTTGTCAGTCACCCACCATGGGTGGTTCTGGACAAGCGGAGTGTGCACATAACCGCTGAGCCATCTCTGCAGCCCTGGTCGTCTTGGTTTCAGCTCTTAAATGCAAACATGTGAGGATTAACAAGTGGGGGGCTCTGGGCTTCAGTGGAACGACAGAGCTGATTGGAAGAAAGGCGAATGTGGCCCTGCTATATGAAGTTGTAAGAAGACAGCTCAATTTGGTCTGGCAGATATTCAGGGCTAACATCTGCTATCGCATGTTGGAAGCACAAATATTTCCTTCCAGGAAACAAGTGATTGTGAATTTTTTTTGTTTGTTTTGTGTAACAGTTGTTACTTCCACTCCCTTTAGTAAAATAACTTTTTGGAAGGAATCCATCCTTAGGAAGAATATTACAAACAGAGAGTCTTCTAATTGATGTATCTGCAACTGCAGAGCCGTTACATAAACACGAGGTACAATAGCATGAGAATATGGTTTCATGCCAAATTTCACTTTCAGTCAAAATGTAAACATTCCTGGTGGTTTAATGTGAAGACCAAAGATACAGATTTAAGGAACTCTCGCATAATTTATCACAGGAACATTGTTTTTAGTTTTTAGTTCTTCTCCTTTAAAGTCTAGACATGATCAGTGCCGTGTCTTACTGCTGTTTTCTCCTACAGCTGAAGAAAGGACTAATCTAAGATTCTAAACTAAACACAATCAGTTCCACGTTGCTCAGTGATGATATCTCTGTGTGATTATGAGATTGGAAAGTAGTCTTTTTGGATCTGTCCACACACCCTTGAATATGCAGTAATTATAAAAGGAGCTGAGTATTTGTGGGAAGCGTTAGTTTCCACTCTGGGCAGCTGACTTGGAGGCTTGCTACATTATTGGCCTACCGTTTCTAAATAAATCAGGCATTTCAGCATATAAATTCTTGATTTTGCACAGTGTCATAATAGCTGAAGGATAGGTTGGAAAAAGTCAAACCTTTATTTTGCTAGCAAATATTTACAAAGTGGAAACATCTGTTTCAATTGTTGCGGGACAATTTCTGCTCTTCCTGGGGAAGTTGGGAAGCCAGGGCATTTTAATAAACCTTTCCATGAGTTAATATTTGTTGCCTTGATTTGGCTCTTTCTGCACTATCCCCATTGCCCTTGCAGACCAGCCAAGAATTACTCTTCCTCTCCCACAGTTGCCTTATAGAAACCTCCACAAAGATCATGGCTAGAATGGTTTTTTAAAAAACTATTTACTAGTCTGATTTTTCCAGAACTCAGAGTGGACCCCTTTGAAATGTTTGTCCCTGAAGGATATTCCTACTGTCATTACAGTCTCAAAAGACAATGCCAATGGGAAATGAACTGGTTACTCAAGTCTGAAAGAATCACCCTTTGCTATTCCAGCTCCATTGTCTGTGCACTGATTCCTTTGTTCACCCATCCCCTTGAGTCATTCCACAGTGAAGAAATGACCTTGAGATCAACACACCTGTTTTCACAACTGGCCCAAAGCTTCTCTTTCCACTAAGCTTTAGAAAATAAACACACTGAGCTGTTGAGTCTTCCGTTGACCTTGTTGCTGAGATGTACAGAGCATTTGGTTTTTCATTGGCTTTTGCTCATGGTTTTTTTTCTTCCCCCAAGTCTTCAGTGGGTTCTCGACAAAGGAATAGAATAAGGTTCTTGAGCCAGTGAGGGTGAGGTTGTATCATGGGAAGCAGTGTCTTGTGATCCATGATGCACACGTGTAAGCATTTTGATGGGCACAGAAAAGAGTCCAACGGGACACTCACTTGAAAATCCCTGTGAGACGCCAGACAATCCTTGGAACAAAAGCCATTCGTTTTCACCAGGTAGCCCTTGAGGGCAGGAATGAGCACTGCCTGAGAGGTCTGGTCTCAGTGCTATGTCCTAGCTGCATTTCCAGCACTCATGCAGACAGTTTCTAAAAGAACTGTGTGTCTCTTCCTAAACTGGCCCATTCTGTAGGAATGAGTTCACATGCCTGCAGGTGAGAGACTCTTGGGAAAATGAAATGCATCTTGTCTTTTCCATTAAACCCAGAAAAGGCAGAAATGTTTTTCTATCAAGACAGAATCCTAGCCAGGCATGGTCGCACAAGCCTTTAATCCCAGCACTCAAGGAGGCAGAGGCAGGTGGATAGCTGTGGGTTCAAGGCCAGCCTGGTCTTCAAAGTGAGTCCAGGACAGCCAAGCTTCACAGAGAAAGCCTGTCTGAGAGAACAGAAATGAAAATAAAAGACATAATACTCAATACTCAACTTTCTGTGTATGAAAACCTAATATGGAGTGAGGAAAAGCCGAGGAAAACATACTTTAAAAGGTTAAAAACATACATACATATACATGCGCACACACGGACATGTACACTCGCGAGCATGCTAGAAACCATACCCAAGCCCAGGGCCTTTTTCATATTAGAAAAGTACTTTAAGCTTAGTGCTTAGCTCTTTGAAGCACGGTCTAATTACGTAGCTTAGGCTGACCTTGAACCTTCAGTTCCCCCCCGTCCCATCTCCCAATTCTAGAATGATAGAAATGTAACACCAATCTCAGGTGATTTATGCTCACTCTAAGGAAAACACTGATTCTGACTAACTCTTCAGTGTTTGCTTTCTAGAAAGCAGATAGACTTTTCTGAAAGTGAGTGAGGCTCTTCCTCACTCTCTCTAGGAGAGTGGGATCTTGCTAAGCAAGTCAATAGAAGCAACCTTTGACAACAAAACATTGATAACAATAATTAATCACAGCTAAATGGTATGAATAATGAAGAAATCGAGTATGTTGTAGGAACGTCCCTTCCTTCTTTCCTTCGTTTCTTCCTTCCTTCCTTGATGCATTTCTTGGTAGCCTCTAGTGGTGTCAACATAGAAGTTCCATACATGTTTTAATACCCCACCAGCCAGGACCAGTATCTTTGAGCTGTGCCTCTAAATGCTTAATTTCTAAGGTAGTCACCCCCAAATTCCTCAGCGTTCATCACCTGTGAACTTTAGCCTCACAGCTCTACTTTAGTGTGCCGGGTTGAAAGACCCATGTTACTCATCTCATTTCCTGCAACCGAAGAAGAGTTCTCATTGTTAACCATCTTTCCTTCACATGGTTATTTTTATTCATGTGTGTAAAACTTCCAACCTATAGTTCTGCCTGAAAAGTAACAAATAAATATTTGATAATCAAGAAATTGGGATTTATGAGGCGGAATGTACTGATCAAACCTTTTGGATTAAACCCTAGTATTATAGCCTTTTAGTTCACTCTCAATCATTGCCATAGGATATTAATTCACCTTCCAATGAATTAATTTTATTTTTGTAAATTTGGCTTTTCCTGTTTTAAGAAAATAGTCAAAAATATGTATAGGAATTTCAATAATTAACAAGCTAAGAGCTCTAAATGCTAATCATTTTCAAAGGAGGCATCTACCCATAATGGATAAATGATAGGTGGAAATTTATTTTTTCTATTTTCCTACTATGAAATTCCCAGTGGAAAATTTTTACCTGAGAGTCTATGAGCATAAACCAGTGCCAGTCTTTTTACCTTTTATCTTCAGAGTTTTGTAGAACATAGAAATAATATTGTATTTATTTTATTTTATATGTGGGTGTGGGTGTGTCTGCACACATGCACCATTTGAGTGCTTGGTTTGTGTGGAGGCCAGAAGAGGGTGTCAGATTTCTTGGGACTGACTGGGTGTTGCAGACTGTGTGTTTGCTGAGAATTCAGTATAGGTCCTCTGGAAGAGTAACCAGTGTTCTTAACTGCAGAGCCATTTCTCCATCCGTGTTAGGTTCTTCTATGACTTCATTGTGAACAATAGTCACAGCAATGATGACTAACTTCTTTGAGCCGCACATTAAGGTGCATGTGTCATTTAGCTCTTCCCTTTTCAAGGTCATACTCTGAAGTTGGAACTCTGATTATTTCCATTTTGCACTTGTGAAAAAGTATCCTCTAGAAATGACTGAGTAACTTGTCCCATGCTACGGGACTATAAATAGGAGCACAATTTGTACCTTTTTCTGACTGCAAGCCATCAAAGCCATTGGCTGTACTTACTGTGCTCTGCCATTATACTTTTCTGCAAGGCTCACTGAAGATAAAGTGCCTTAGGTAGGGCAATCCATCTCAGAAAGGTACTTTTGCATCCTGCATCCTTTGGCTTAATGAAGCTCATTTTTGTACATTCCTAGGGATCTCCACCATAATGTGACGGTGTATGATGTTTGTGATTGTGTATTTGTGTGTATGTTTGTTTGTTTGTGTGTGTGTGTGTGTGTGTGTGTGAGAGAGAGAGAGAGAGAGAGAGAGAGAGAGAGAGAGGGAAATGAGGGTTTGAGGCGCATAATACTCTTCAGGTTTGCTGGAAGCAGGAAGAGTCACAGGAGCATCAGGAGGAGAACAAGGGAGGGATGGAATAATTTAAAGGATGGGTCTACTTTGCTAACGTAAAGTGTGATGATTTTAAAGTTGTAGGATACATGTAGAAGAGTTAGGACTCTGGATAGTAGAGTCCTAATAATTTTGCAGCAGCATGGTCATTTCTTCTGGGGACCTCTCATTTGGACTGCCAATGAATAGATAGTCCTCATTCATTTCCCATTAGGAGAGATCATGGGATGATTCAGATTCCCTCACCTAAGCAGAAATAGAATCGAGGGGAACTCTTTGATAGGCCATGCAAGAAGAACTTGCTTTGTGAAGGACTGATTTTCTAACAGCCTTCATCATGGAAGAATTCTGAGCTTCCACTGGAGTTCATCTTTGAACTTGATTCATCAGGGATGAGCTTACATGCAGCTAGCTGATCAGTCATAAAGCAGTTGCTTGAATTGACTGTTACGTTCATAGCCCACCGTGTTCTAGATATGTGCTTGTAATGCCTGACTCAGCTATTTGTGAAACACAAAGCCTTGTTGCATGGATACAGTGAAGTGCCTCCTGCTATGGTGTTTTTCACACTGTTTTGTTTCTTTTAAAGAAATCAACGAATGTACTGTGAACCCAGACATCTGCGGAGCAGGACACTGCATCAACCTGCCTGTGAGGTATACCTGTATCTGCTATGAGGGCTACAAGTTCAGTGAGCAGCAGAGGAAGTGCGTTGGTAAGGGACACAGGTGGTGTGGCAGACAGACTGTGGAATGGGAGACAGTTGCAAATTGAGAATGTTTCTTAATTTTCATCATTTTTTTTTGTGTGTGAAATGATCACTGTTTACTTTTTTAAAGAGACCTAAGGAATAGTTTGCCCAAGCATCAGGATTCCCTTACTTCTGGGTTTAATGCCCTTACCCTGTTCCAGGTAGGCCATTTGCATAAAGGCGAGCTGCTTTATAAAAGTAAATAAGGTCTGAACTCTAGCAATAGCTACCTGCAATCATGTATTTAGCCCAAACAAATCAACACGGATACCCGCGGCAGCGATGAATTCATGTATACACGCAAAGTCTAAATTCAGTCTCTACAGCTAGCCTGAAAAATGGATTCCTAAGTGAGGGAGCTTTGTGGTTCTGAGGTAGGGGGTTATCTAATGGACATTCTACAACTTAGTAAATAATTATCATGTGTTAACTCTAATTTTTCTTTTTAAAAGAAAATTTACTATGTTTTAAGACATGTGCATGTCACATGTATGTGTAGGTAGATGGGGAGGTAAAATAGATAGCCCCCAGATGTTTGCTTTCTCATGCATCTGTCATGTGTAATCACCTGAGACACTTAAGTAGGAAAGTTAATAGTGATTATGACCCAGCAACGGCTCCGAGCTCTTTGCCGGTGGGATTGTCCCTGACTATCCTGATGAAGGTGACCCCGTGCTGGGGTGACCCTGCTTGCCAGAACAGCCTTCTCTACTGAGCTGAAATCTATATTTTTGAAACACTAGTGTGATATTTTGTGGGTTGTTTCAGTATTGTTTTTAAGTTTCACCCTTTGAAACTAAAACATTCCCTACTGACACTGGGGAGAAAGGTCCTTTCCTTTTTGCTGTTCTTCTTGCTTATACAGATCTCTCTGAGCCCCTGGGGATAGCATTGGTATTTGGTGTTTTACAGAAGAGGGAAACAAGGTCCTTGCTACACAGCCCTAATCTTTCTCACTGTATTCTTGTTAACAGACATTGATGAATGTGCTCAGGTCCAGCACCTCTGCTCCCAGGGCCGTTGTGAGAACACAGAGGGAAGTTTCCTGTGTATTTGCCCAGCAGGGTTTATGGCCAATGAGGAGGGTACTAACTGTATAGGTAATGATGGTGTTCTTCCTGACATTGGATCTTGGGGGATGGGCTAGTTCAGTTTTTACGAATAATCCAACATTCTTGTATTAAGCATCAGCTATGGTGTAGCAACCTGCTTGATAGTGGGAGACAATACTTTGAAAGGAAGAAGATCAAAGGTGTGCAATAAAGAGAGTATTTTTTGTTTATTACCACCACCACATCAGTCAAAACATGCAACTTGAGAGTATGTTGAATACATCAAAGAAATGCGAGTACAAACCGAATATTTCATATTTAAAGAGAGAGAAAGGAGAGGTCGCAAGTGGTATCTTTGCAAAACATAACTGGTACAGTCACTATGAAATCAGTGTGCAGACTTCTCAAACGTTACAAATATGACCCAGCTATAGCATTTCTCGATATATATGCCCAAAGACTCTACATCCTGCCACAGATACACACACCTATAGCTGTTACTGAGCTATTTACGGTAGCCAAGACATGGAACCATCCTAGATATCTGTGAAGAGAGAATGAAAATGTGAGATACCCACACAGAGAGACAGACACACATACACACACACACACACACACACACACACACATACACATACACATACACATACACACACACACACACACACAATGGAAGGGTTTTTTTCCTGCTCAAAAGAAAAATGAAATCACTAAATTTTCTGGAAAATACTAAGTGAGTTAACCTAGACTCAGAAAACCAGAACTTGCATGTTCTCTTTTATTTGCAACTTCTAACTTCGTATTTATGTTTGTTTTTACGGAACTATGTATGGATAGAGACCAGGAAACCAGAAAGGGACCTATGAGAATGGGGAAAAGGAGGTTTTGAAAAAAAGGGGGTTGGTGGTTAATAGAAAATGTATGATGTCAAAGCAGAAAGGAAGTCATTGGGAGAGGAAGGAGCAGGGAGAGGAAAGGTCGGGGGCAGCAGCAGAAAGACAGGGTTGGAGAACAGGTGGAGGAGAAGAAGTAAATAACAAAAACTAAGTCTGTTTGTAAAGGCCCTAAAGGAAATCTATTACTCTGTGTGCTAATTAGAAACTAAAGGGAAAAAAACCGTAGCAAATAAAAACATTAACCAACCTGGACAACACTTAATAAACCTGGACACTACTTTGTGTCTCATACAGATGTGGATGAATGTCTGAGGCCTGACGTGTGTAGGGAGGGTCGCTGCATCAACACTGTTGGGGCGTTCCGGTGCGAGTACTGTGACAGCGGGTATCGGATGACACGGCAGGGCCAGTGTGAGGGTGAGTGGGCCGCCAATACTGGGAGACCATGAGATACAGCCGGGGGCTAGGTCCAGGGCTGGTAGGCAGCTAGGCAGCCGCCCTGTTTCTGCTATCCTTCTCAGCGGGCCCTAGGTCCCTCCACACAGCTCCGTGCCTCTCTCTCTGCTCACAGCCTCCAACTTTTCCATGGCTCTGTCTGCCTTATTTCCTATCTTGATATTCTCATTATTTTCCTGCCTGGTGTCTGTCTTTCCTGGTGTTTGGAGTTGCGAGCAGTTGATTAGCGATTATTCTGGAGTGAGGCCAGGCTTAATTACAGTGTCTGGCTGCTCACTCGTCTGCAAATACAGTGCAGGTGTAACCTGGGTTTGTTTTTCATTTTCGCTCTTCCCATCTCGCTGCATTCCTTTGTCCTCACTGTCTTCTTCTCATGCATTCTGGAACTTTCTTGCAGACTGTTTGAAGGACTGTCTGACCAATTTGGAGTCAGAGTCCGAGAGTGCTAGATAACGTTTCTTTATTACACTTACGGAAATTGTGCTCATTAGAGAAATGTTTTGGAAACTATGTATAGCCTGGTCAGAATGATGTTCTAATTGGATGTGCACCTTACAGCAGTTCTTTTTGAAACCCCCCTGGTATTTTTTAATTTTATTTTATTATTATTTCAGTAATTATTTTCCCCAGAGAGATACACTTGTGCTGCGGTCTTGGCATGGACTCACAAGAGCGAAGACACAGGTCCCTTACCTGGTGCTTGAAGGGCTTAGAATTAGATGTGGTTTTGGATCCTGGCACACTCTGGCTGCCTGCAGCTGCCTGAAGTTCTGCATCTTGTCTGCTGTGGGCAGGCTTCTAAAGCTAGGAAAGGACTGGCTCAGTGGACCAGTTTTCTCTCAGCTGTCCCTTGGCTTCTGCGTGTTGGGTCCCTTCACACTTGGATGACCCAGGCCTGGAATGAGAACTAATTAGACATTTCTTGGCAGCCCATACCTGCTTGTCCTGTTGGCCTCTTGCCTCTACCCCTTGGGTTCTAATCCTAGAGACAAGTGGGAGTGTTGTGTGTGACTGGATGTCTGATCAGTTTGGATCAGAGCAGAGCCATGAGCCTTTCCATCTATAGTCCATTGGACAAGCACCAGAGTGTCCCATCGTCCCCTTTTGGAAATCCTCCCTCTGCAGGAGAGAGTGTGAGACTAGAAAAGCATGGATGGGAATCAACCCACAATCCTCATTCGTGGTAACTGCTGTAAACCTTCGTTTGTCACCTGTAGAAGGAGAACCATGAAATCGATTGGCAGGGTCATTGCAAACGTAAATGTGTGTGGCTATAGCCTGTGTGACACTTGTCACCTTCTACTTTTCAAGTTTAAGTTCTTCAAATCCTTGTCCGTGACTCTTTGTTCTTGCCTAAGTCTTCTCAGTGCCTCTATAGTTATTGGCCCAAGCAAAAATAACACTAAAAGTGGAGATAAGTTTGACAAACATCCAGACACAAATAACTCAAATGCTAATCCTTAATTATGTTTTGTATACAGTCCCAAAATAGAGAGAGGACATTTTAATAATGACAGAAAAGAGTAGACTAGAAATTTTTATATCCTGTCATTTACAGTTGGTAGAATGTTCAGGAATAACCCATGGGAATTATTTAACTCCAGTTAATATGTCACTAGAGTTCCCTGGGTGTGCCTCATTCTTTCTCCACAAAAAAAAAAAAAAAAAAAAAAAAAGGCTTGAAAAAGAAAAAAAGAGGCCAAATGATGTGACTGTTTTCTAATTCCATGATGGGCCAGAACCAAAGGTCCCCAGGTCTCTGGCTCCCTGAAGCTTGTCTAAGATGTCACAAATGAAGCTGCTTTCAAACATAGCTATGTCTCCAAGGAGCCCATTGTAATTTCCAGATATTATCTCATTTGCCCTTACTTTGTCCCATTAAAATGTCACAAGGAAGTGGCCCTGGTTTTATAGATGAAGGACAAGCAGGAAGTACTCCAGCAAATCTGCAGGTTCTGCCTTATGCTGCTCAACACAGGACCTCATTTATGGGGCCAGTGTAATGGCAATCTCTGATTTGGCAGTTGCATTTCTATTTAGAAAGGAAGGAAGGAAGGAAAGAAGGAAGGGAAGGAGGAAGGGAGGAAGAAAGAAAGGAAGAAAGAAAGAAAGAAAGAAAGAAAGAAAGAAAGAAAGAAAGAGATTCACATCCAGAGGAGAATATGATGTTGGAAAATGAAACTGGCAAATGTAATTTTGTAGAAGTCCCAGAGTATTGGAACAAAACGGAGAGAGAGAGAGAGAGAGATCACATCACTGTGTCATGTAGGTGCAGCAACAATTGGATGCTTGTTTTACTCCCATAATCATGAACTATATTCACTTTAAGCATCTTTTCTACAAAAGCTTCTTCCACAAAGTGATCTTAAAGGTATTTAAAATGAAGACAGCAAATACCTGTGATTTTTTAATTAGTGAGCCAATTCTGTTTATTTTCACTTTCATATTTTGGCTTGAATCCTAAAAGTTTGTTTATATAAGTATGTTTTAGGGTCCTCTCTTCTGTACATTTTGAATTAAATATACACATTGAATTAAATGTGTTTCTTTAAATACAAAATGCTCTTCCAGGAAAGTAGGCTTCTGCTATATATGGAGACAGTGGCCCCAGATGGCACAGCTTTAAACTAGACCCCTCCCCCCCTTTTTGGCATCTTGAAAAAAAATATTCTATGCCTAGGAACGAAAGGATGGCCCAGTGGGTAGAGGTGGTTGCTGCCAAGCATGGCAGCCTAAGTTTAGTCCCCAGAACCCACGTGGTGGAAGGAGAGAACCGATTTCCACGAGTTGTTCTCTCACTTCCACACACATGCTGTGCACACCCCCACACACACCCACACACCTGAAGCTATTGTAGTCGCTACCTCTGACAACCTCTCAACCATATTTAAAGTGATTTCTCACTAAAGAAGGATTAATAAAGTCACTTAGCAGTGGATAGTAAAAGTGGCATTTTATTGGAGAATTTACAGATGGTCATGTCACCTTTTCTAGAAAGATTTTGAAGTATCTGATGAGTTCATTCTCCCCTCATTCTTTTCCTACCTCTAAGGAATTCACATAATATGAAAGATTTAAGTTACTCAGGCCTAAAAATCCTTTGGTCCATAAAAGCAAAGGGAAGATTTCCGTGAAGACTTCATGACTAAGGAGAAAACCTCTATCACATGGATATGCGGCTTCCTCACGCACATCCTCATTTCTTGTGTTTCTTTCTGGCAAGCTGAGCTATCACTTCAAAGGCTTGGTCCACAGTGTGGCCTCAGATGACCCACTGGTTCCCAGGGTGGAGAAGGCTACTCTTCTGATGTGTACAAATATTTCATCAGCTATACCTGTGTTCCTGTTGGATATTTGCCACTAGACCCAGTGGCTCACCCTGTTATTGTGTTCGCTGAAATAGAAGATGCTTTTTCTCACTGTCATGATGAAATTCAGAGTTTTCTGTTCACCACCCAACCTCCTACCTTTTCAGATATTGATGAGTGTCTGAAGCCAAGCACCTGTCCTGACGAACAGTGTGTGAACTCCCCTGGTGCGTACCAGTGTGTGCCCTGCACGGAAGGCTTCCGAGGCTGGAATGGACAATGTCTTGGTAGGTACCACCACATTCCCATCAGGCTTTTGTTTCTCTGAAAGTAAAGAAGAAATTTATGTGATTCTCAGGACAGTTTTGAGTAATTTTCAGTCACGGAGAATGTAGAAAAGTGAGTTGGCACACAGGATATGAAGTTCTAAAAGGAACAAATAGTTCTGATTGGCCCAAACGGACTCTAATAGGATCTTAAATGAAACAAAACAAAATGATAAACGCTATAGGAAAGAAATATGGAGAGCAAAAAGCTTTTAAAAGTGAAGAGTATGTCTGTAATCCCAGCTATGAGGGAGGCTAAAGTGGAGGGATCCCATGTTACAGTCCAGGTTAAGGAACATAACAAACTCTTCTCTCAAAATGAAAATGGCTGGAGACGGAGGTCAGTGGCCGAGCTCTTGCCCAGCTTGTGTAAGTTCCTGTGTTCAGTGCCCAGCACTGGTCTAAAGGGAGGAAAATACAGGGAGGTGGAGTGCAAGAGGGGAAACAGCAAGAGGCTGGCACGGCACACACAGAGTTCAGAGAAAGGTAAGACCGGAGGTGCTGAGGAAGAGCAGCAGTCAGTGGCTGAGGTCCTCTGCCCTTGCGCATCCCTTTGCCTGTGTTGTAAGTTGAGTCCTTGGTTCTGGGGAGAGCGTTTGGTTTGTTAAGAGCACAGGATGTTCTTGCAGAGGACGCTGGTTCAGTTCCCAGAACATACGTGGCATCTTACAACTAGTCTGTGACTGCAGGTGACTCCTGTTCTTGGGCTCTGTTATCATCATGTGGTGTTGGGGTACTGCATGCATGTGGTACATGTACATGAATGCAAGAAAATGCACATATAATGAACAACTCTTTTAGACGTCGATGTCTTTCTACTTCGTGTCAGAACCTTGAATATGTGGGTTCAACATATCATTTATTTCTACTTTAATTTCTCTCCAGTTCTGTAGTGAACACACACACACACACACACATGCACACACACACACACACACACAACCTAACAATTGTTTCACATACTGAACTATATCAAGTGGCAAAACCTATCATAAAACAGGTTGCTCTCAACACTCCTTGGTGAGCATTTAGATGGGGAAAGAAGGGAGACCGTTTCTGACAGAGCAACATTTGTGCCAGGGGCTTATGGAAAAGGAACCTGGTTGTGAAGCAGAAGGTCAATGTAGTTGATCCCAGAGAACAGAGATAACTTGGTGGAAAATGTGGGGATGGAGCAGGCAAGCCCATTATTCACTTATAAATGCTGATTTTTTTTTCCTGATAACTCTGGGAAGACATTTGCGTGCTTTAGATGGATGAAGATTAGTTGGCAGTAGAGGCATTCCCAATGTCAGAGATTTGGCCTCATCCCCAGGCATCAGAGCCTATGTAGCATTGTTGCTGGTATAGTTGCCCCTGTTCTAAAACACCATCTCCATCCCCATCTCCATTCCAACCCCCATATCCATCTCCATTCCCATCCCCATCTACATCCGCATCCACATCTCCATCTGCATCCCATCTACATCCTCATCCTCATCTCCATCGACATCTGCATCCCATCCCCATCTGTATCCCCATCAACATACCAATCCCTGTCTACATCCCATCTTCAGCTACAACCACATCCCTATCTGCATCCCATCTTCATCCCCATCCCCATCTTCATCCCCATCCCCATCTTCATCCCCATCCTCATCTGTGTTCCCATTTATTTCCTCAAGGAGCTCCAACCAATGGGATTATGAGATGTATATCTTTGAAGAAAAGAAGAAAATATTTCCATTCATCGATTGTTTATTGATAAGCTGCTGTCTGTGTCTTTGGTGCTACTCAGAAAGTACATTTGGTTTTAATTTTCCTATCTTGCATAGGTTTCAGAGTTCTTTTTTGTGTGTGTTTTCATTTTCATATACTGGTGTGTATGAACCAGAAGCAATGCCTTAGCCAACTCTGCCTTAACTAACTGTAGTTCACAATAGTGTAAACCTATCCTACACTTCCATGTGGATTCACTAATGTTATGTGTCTACCCAAACTGGTGAGTGAGAAAGTGATGGTTGTTGAGTAGGACTAACACTGAGTTTTTACAGGTCACTCTGTTGCACAACTAGATCAAAGCCACGCTTGAACTCCTTGTGTTTGCATTGCTAAGAATTTATATTTCCCATTATTAAGAGTAGGCAGTATGCTTTTTTTTTCTCTTGTTTTGGATAAAATGTCAGATTCTATAATACATAGGTCAATACAGGCTTCCAAAGTAGAATTGCCATTTCTTCATTGCTCATATTAAACTTCCCATTCTTTTCAGTTTCGTATGGGGGGAGTTATAGATTTTAATGAAATTGATTTTCCATCAATTTTTTTATTGTTTAATAGAGCTTCTAGTGTTGGAAAGATGAGTAGGAATGAAAGCAGATAATACATACCCATACATATATTTTATTTAAAATTCTATTAGGGATAGTTTGGGTCAATCAGTGTTGTTTTTTGTTTGTTTGTTTTCTTTAGAACTTCATGTTCTTCATGCCAACCCATCACTCTCTCTCACACACACACCCATATAAAAGAAGAGAGAGAGAAAAAGAGAGAGCTCAAAGTCCGGTTTGAATTATAAAAATTTTTGACAATGCTAATGAATGCTGACCTCTACCCTCTGTGTCTTTATTTTCCAGTTCTCACCTCCTTACTTGGGAGTTCTAAAATACTTTTTCGAAGGTGCAGTATTAGCTGGGCTAATGACATATTCCTTTAGTTCAGTTGTTGTGAATTTGAGGAGAGCCGGAGGCACAAAGCAAGTTCCAGGCCAACCTGAACTGTATAGTGCAACTGTGAATCCAGAAACAGTCCTCTAGCCCAGTGGCTCTCAACCTGTGGGTCACAACTGCTCTGAGGGGTCAAATGGCCATTTCACAGGGGTCACTAAGACTGCTGAAAAACACAGATAATTACATTATGTTTCATAACAGTAGCCAAACTACAGCTATGAAATAGCCGTGAAATGGTTTTATGAGAAACTGTAACAAAGGGTCCAGCATTAGGAAGGTTGAAAACCACTGCTCTAGCCCCCAAGAGAACCTGCCATGTATTTTGAGTTGAGCAAATTGTTCCACGTCTTGGCCTATGTTCGTTTCATCATCCCATGAAGCATGCAGGGGTCCAATGCAGTGAGTTTTCTGAAGAGAAAGAAATGAACCCAAAGGGAAAAGGGAGGTAGATGGGGGAGTGTTAGAGAGCCTGGTGTCCAGAGTGCTAAGATGACATGTTAGAATAAGGTGATCTCTGCCAAGTATTTATTTTTCTTTCTTAATAGCTAGCAGTAACTACTATTTGATATGAAGTTGTTATTGTATTTGTTTCACTCATATGTATTTCCACGCATGTAAGTCTGCCATGGCATGCACATGGAAGTCAGAGAGCAACCCATGAGAGCTAGCACCCTCTCTCTATGTGGATTCTGGGCATCAAACGCTGATCTTTCCTCTTGGTGGATAAACCCCTGAGCTATCTTGCCAGCTTGATATTTGCTTCTTTAAAATCTTTTGAGTCCAGAGAAGTTAGGATAGTTTCATAATTTGCTCCCCCCCTTCTTAATTGAAAGCTTTATGTAATTCTTTAAAAGCTTGGGAATGTTCTAGGTTTGGGACTTAGTAGTTGCCATCTCTGGAGAAGGTGGCCCCTGCCCAGGAGGCTGTGGTGTTTCAGCACATTACTGCTCTTGGGTCCCTTTGCAGACTGTGTTTTTACATGAGTATGTTCAAAGAAACACAGCCTCTTATATTTATTAGACTTCAGGTTTTTCGTATCATTATCTGTGATGTACCAAAGAAGGATTGAAACATCTTTGTTATAGCCGGTCAAATCACCAGAATTAAATGAGCTATATAAAGCACTTATGATTGGATCCAATAAATATAACTCCCCAACTATACTGCCTTTTTATTACCATTATCCTGAAATACAAAACACAACAGTACTATGTTAAGTATGTATGTCATGTTCTTCATTCTTGATACAACTATGCAACTTTGGCTTTCTTCAAGTCCATGGCATGTAGTTTTGTTTTTTGTTTTGTTTTAATTCTCCCTTTGCTATTGGGAGTTTCTAATAGGAAGTAATTTTGTGGTTTCATTTTAATTTTTTAGCATTTTTACATGGATGGGATAGACCTCTTAGGGATTAAAATACATCTCTGTGGGGTCATTAATGATCCCTAATAACCATTACGCTTTTTGGTAGATTGGGCATCTATACTAGTGTTACTGTTTCCCATTTGCACCCATTATTCTGTGTGCTCACTTTCACAACTCAAAATGCTTACCAATTGGATGTGTATGGCCCACTCTTCTTAGGATCACTTGACTCCCTTGGTAGTTGAGTCTATGACAGACCACATGACTTGGGAACATGAGTTTTGGGAGTTTTATTAGAGTAATTTTTTCCCTTTGGGCTAACAGCCTGGCTTCCACGAAAGCCTTCTCTGTGTGATAGTCTTCAGGCATTTGAATAACTTAGTGTCCACAGTCTTAACCAGGCTCAGAGCCCTGGAAGGATACACTTCTGAGAGCACACTGTTTGCAACTTGTTTTCAGAATTCGTGTTGCAGAGATAACTTTTGTGGAATGTGTCAGCATTTCTAGACTGCTCTGAAACTGAAGACTTGGTACTGCAGAAGCTTTTTTACTTAAAAGTATATGGCAACAGATGTACAGCTTGGTCCTCATATGAGACCTCTATCAGCAGGAGCAGGGGCTGTCTCTGCCTCTGTTGCCTTCCTTTGGATCCCTTCCCCCTAACTAGATGTCATTATATGACAAAGGAGTCTTGTAATCAGTCAGTCTTTACTGAGCTATTGACTGTGTGTCCACTGGATTCCAGGGAAGAATCAAAAGTGTGGAAACAACAAAAGTCCCCACTCTGTATTATTTTCTTTAATTTACTGTGCAAAGTGATGGGGTTCCTGATAGCATTTAGGTACACAGGGTCAGCAGACTTTAGTTTTATTTTTTTTCCCCTTCACCCCTTGCTGCTTATTTCTCTCTCACTGATTCCCTTCTTCCTAAGTAGTCCCTACTTCTGCTTTCCTATCGTATTTATTTGTATTTATTTAATCCCCCCTCTTCTCTTAAGATTTCTTCCTCCCCTCTCATGGTCTCCTTTACACACACACACACACACACACACACACACACACACACACACACAGAGAGAGAGAGAGAGAGAGAGAGAGAGAGAGAGAGAGGTCCCATATATGTCTTTTTTATTTTGCTTAATACAATGACTTCTGGCTCAATATTTTCCCACAAATACCATGATTTCATTTTTCAGTTTCCAGCTATTATGAATAATGCAATGGTTAGCATGGGTGGGCACTATCTCTACCTGTGTTAGATTGTCTTCAAAAAATATACACAGGACTTGTTATATCTGGCCTATACCTGTAGTTCTGTGTTTAGTTTTTTGAAGCGTCCTCATACTGATTCCCACAGAGGCTGTACCAGGTAGCATTCTCATCAGCGATGTATGAGAGTTCTCTCCTCACATCCTCACCAGCTTTGGTTGTCATTTCTTTCCTTGATAGTTGGTAGGATGGAATCTCAAGACAGTTCTGCCTGGAGTTTACTCTGTGTCTAAGGATGTTGACAATTTTCAAATATTTATCAGCCATTATCAGTGTTTCCTTTTAAATCTGCCTGTCACTTCATTGTCCAGTTTATTGGCTGGATGACTTGTGTTTTTCCATTTAATTTCTATAATTCTTCATATAGGCTAGGTAATTGATCCCATGTCTACTGTATGGTTGTCAAAGAGGTTTTTTTGTTTGTTTGTTTTGTTTTGTTTTCCATCAGAATTCTATAGGTTGTCTAGCTTATTTTTTCTTTTGCTATGTTGAAACCTTATCATTCCATGGAATAACATTTGTCTGTTCTTGGGGTTCTTAGCTGTGTTATTGGGATCCTATTAAGAAAATCTTAGGCTGTGCCATGTCTTTTTTTTATTTTTTTTTAAATCTATGTTATCTCCTAGTGGTTTTAGGGTGTCAGGTTTTACATGAAAGTCTTTGATCTATTCTGAATTGAGATAAGGCGAGAGACAAAGATTTAGTTTCCTTCTTTGACTTGCTGATATCCAGTTTCTCCAGCACTCCTAAAGGGGGCTTTCTTCTCTAATGTATGCTTTTGCCACCTTTGTCAAAACTAGGTGACTGTGGTCATCCCAATGCCTTCTATTCTATTCCACTGGTCTACATTTGTTTTTGTGCTAGTACCAGTTTTATTACTATGGCTCTGTGTATAATTTGAGATCAGATATTGTTGGTAGCTACAACATTGCTCTTTCTGCTTTGGATTGGACTGATTATTTATTGTTCTTTGCACTTCCATGTGAATTTTAGAATTTACCTCTAGTTCTGTAAAGGAGTGTGATTGGGATTTTGGTGGGAGTACACTTTGCTTTTAGTTATCTAGCTATTTTCGCCATGTTATTTCTGCCAACCTATGAGCATGGGAAGTTTTCTATTGTCTTCTTCCATTTTTTCTTTAGTGTTTTAATGTTTTCAGTGTAGAAATATTTCACCTCCTTGGGGGGGGGTTCTTCTTTTGGTGGCAGAAACCACAGCTGTAGGACAAGAATAAAAACTCCTCTTTATATAGTTTTTACTTTATTTTTCTGTCTTGGTCTTCATAGAAATAAGCTTGTGGGATAGATACAAAAATTGATTCTCAAAGAGATTAAGCAGCTTACTGGAAGCCACATGTAGTACCAGAATGAAAACAAAATCTCAAGCCTCTTATTTACAAATTCAGTGTTTCCATTTGTAAAAAATCTTGTGTGCCCCTACTATACACATTAAAAAAAATTAATGAACAAAGCAATTAAAAGAAACAACAAAGAAATTAAAAATTTCATAGGAAGGAGAAAGCTATGCAGACTGAAGTCAGCCTTTGTAAACAGTGTGAATTACTATGGCTCAGGGGCTCTGGAATTAGAGAGGGTGGTTCTGTACCATCCTGACCGACAGCAGCATTCTCCTGAATGGTAGTCTTCCTTTTAAAAGGTGGAAAGCCTGTGACTGAGTGGATGCAGTTGAAGATTGATTTTCTGAGATCATCCTTGGCTGTTTGTGTAGGATGTAGGGAGTCTTGGCTCCTTTCAAGTTCTGAAAAGAGAGTGGTTCTGTGTCAGCTTTGTAGCAGGTTGTTGTCAGCAGCTTGCTATTTCATGTTTTAACTTCATCGGAATTGACAGGGGGCCTAACCTCCTGGGATTTACTGCACCATCATTACAGCTGGGATGGTCTCCCAATGTTGGCACAATCAACAGCTGTCTCTCATTTCTCCGTGCTCGATTTTCTGTCAAGTATGTTGCCCTATCTTTCCTATGAAAGCTTACACATGGGGAGTAGCTGAGGGATCACTGCATTTAGGACACGCTTGTGTGAGGGGGTGGTCGACCTCTGCATTTATGTGACTGGATTACTGGAATATGACAGTGTGTTCTTAGTTCAACAGGATGTCATTGCCTGAAGTCTATGTGGGTGACTAAGGAATTAATTGTGGTTGGAAGGCTTCAGAGAAATGATTGCTTCATGTTGTTGACAGATTCATCTCCTTGAAAAATACAGGAAATAATACATGTAAATTACTGCACTGGGACAAATTCTGGCCAATTCCAAGGAACTGACAGGTGATGTGTAAGAGTGAGAGTAGTTCAAGGAGAACGCGAACGGGTGGAGACAGCCTCATCGGTCCCTCTGCACCTGGTAGCTCATGCCCACCAGTCATGGGTTTGAGGCGATGTGATGTGTTCCCAGGATATTATGAAAGTTCAAAAGAGATCCCTGACTCATTTAAATTACATCCCAAGGCAGTGGCAATTAGCAAGGCGGGACTGCTGGCCAGCCGGAAGATATCTTTGTGAAACTGTGGAGAGTGGAAAGTTGCCGGAGGGCTGAGGTGGGTGCATTGTCCTCATTCCCCCAGAAAGACGAAAGAAGGCAGAGTTGGAGATCTCTCTACCACTGATCTGCATGTTAATCTTGACAAAGAACTGTAGGATGTTTGGTTCAAACAACGGTGTGGAAGGTTTTCAAAAGTGGAAGGAGTGTTCTGTGAGCCGGCCAGAGTTCAGTAAGGACAAATCATTACTGCGTAGTAAAGACTCTATTGGCCTGCCGTCCCTAGCTTTGAACAAGGCATTTCTCAGTCTCCCAGAACACTGTAGTTGATAAGGATCAGCTTGGGACTGGTGGTAGTCTAATGAGCTGTGAGATGTATACGTAAATCCTTGAGCTGTTATGGCTTTCACTTCTGATTTTTTAAGCCACTGGCCTTGTTAACCTAAGAAGCTACATTGTCTTACTTTGGGAAAATCAGTTTAAGTCACTGAATGGTAGATACCAGGTTGGTACACCCTAACAGCCCACGTGGAATGTGGAATCCATTTGTCTATCACTTTTTTTCTTGATAAAGCTCCTGCCTGAGATAAGAAACTGAGAGTGCTTGAATTCATTATGTAAATGCTTTGGGAGAGTTTGGGTAACATGTATATTCTATATGATCATACACCACTTTAGCAACATGAGATTTGAGCTCTAATTTAGGAAACCAAGCCATGGTTCTCTCCTCCTATTGTAGAAGTGTGGTTCTCCTGGCTAGGAGCAGATGGTGGGTTGGCAGGGTCTATCTTGATTCCTGTGGTATATTGGTGGGAGACTATCCCAAAGGTTAGAAATAAGAAGTTCAGGGCATTAAACTTCTGTTATCACCAAGGCCCACACATGTTTGTCCTTGACTAAATTTAAAAACACTGGGAACTACTGAACCAAGTTACAGTATCTTAGCAAAATGATTGCTCAGACTTGCAACTTAGAGGCTTTGCTCTGGCTACAGGCTATATAATGGAGTAGCAATGGGAAGACTTGGAAACTTAATTTTAAAACGACAACAACAACCCAGAGGAGAAGCCATGGGATCAATAAGAATGGGATGAAATAAAGTAGGTATGATAGAGAGGTATCTTGGAGGTAGATTGAACTATTAAAACAATCATGGAAAATGGAGATAGCGGGAGAGGTTGACTTTTGAGTGCATGGTGGTGCTGTATGATAATGTAGAAAACACCATAAAGAAAAGGAAGGGTGTGGTCAGTTTTGTTGTGAGTCTGTGAGGTACCGATGGGAGAGCAAAGGAGTGTTCAGTAGGCTGTCTAGCTAGGTGCAGCTCTGTGGTCTAGGCAAGAATCCTGGCCTCAGGATACATTATGGAGTTTGCCTTGTTCTGCATGTTTCAGTCAAGTGTTTTATCGTTCTTGGTGGTGGTGGTGGTGTGTGCCTGCATGCACGTGTGTGTGTGTGTGTGTGTGTGTGTGTGTGTGTGTGTGTGTATGGCTGCTCTCTATCTACCTTCCTTCATATGCCTTGGGGGATATTTTGCTACATGTTAGTTTTTGCAAAGCTAAATCTCCATTAAGGCTGCACACCTGCTCAACTCTAACTGGTATTGCCTACAGAAATGACTGGTTCCATGCAATATTGTCTGTGACAAGTAAAGAAAATGATAAGCATGTGAAACTATCCTAGATATTACACAGCATCCTGCTTCACCTTTAATCATGGTGGTAGCTTTTTTAAAAGTTAGCTTTGTAAGTGTCCCGTGCACAGCAATCTACAGGGTTTGTAGTTTAAATAAAATATGGCCCTAAGAATAGATGTTGCTGTTACATTCGATAGCTCTGTAAATCACTTTTTTGGGGGGCATGAGTAATTAAACAGAGAGTCCATACATTTCTGAACTTGTTAACATTTTTGAAACTAAACCAGATACTAGACATGACATTCTCTCGCTGCTGTCTGGAATTTATGTGCCCTGTGTCCAGGCTTGTTCTGTTCCAGTATTTACTTTGGCTCCCGTTCTTGGCATCTTCTTTCAAGTTGTTTGCTCTTGGTGTTTACAAAAGTAGGTTCCCACAAGCAAAGAAAGGGCAGGGAATGAGGCAGACTGGAAGTGCTAGTTTTCTGTTGTTAGAAACTAAGATTGGTAACTGTAATTGGCTGTTTTTTTGTTTTGTTTTGTTTTTGATTTTTTGTTTTTTAACACTGAGCTCCATGGGCAATGCCAGTGGCTTCTTCCTTGGTACGCACATGGAACTCACAACGAGCACACTCAGAGCTGGACCTCTGCTGTGTTTCAGTCCAACTTTATTTCTGAGTTCTCTCTTATGAAAGAAAACAGTCTTCGTAAAGTGCAGTGAAAATAAGGGCAGTCAGAGCAGTGGATTGCAAATGAAGACAAAGTCTGTGCTGGGCTACCAACACTCCACCTTGTCGCTCTCTTGGCGAACAGTGAAAAATGGAAGAAACGCATTTAAGAGCCTTAGTGATTTTGATGTTTTGGTGACGCACGAGAGATGGCTTGGAAGCTGAGCATACGTACTGCCCTTAAAGAGAACCTAAGTTCTGCTCCTGGCTCGCAACTGCTGATAGCTCCAGCTCTGGTTGGGATTGGGGCGGTCTATCGTCTAGCTTTATGGGTACCTGCACTCATATGTACATGTTACCACACACACACACACACACACACACACACACACACACACACACACAAACACACACACACATCATTTAAAATAAAAATAAATCCTTTTCTCATTTAAAAATTATTATTAATTATTTATTTACATCCCTTTTGCAGCTTCTCTTTCCTCTTTTCTTCCCCGTCCCTCACTCTCACCCCATCATCTGTCCCTCTTCCCTTTCCCCTCAGAAAAGTAGAGGCCTCCTCTACTTTTCTGGATATCAACCAGCCTTGGCCTATCAAGTTGCAGTAATACTGGGTTCTTCTTCTTCTATTGAGGCTAGGTGAGGTAGCCCAGTTAGGGGAAAGGGTCCAAAAGGCAGGCAACAGACTCAGGCAGCTCCTGCTCCCACTGCTAGAAGACCCACTCACATGAAGACCCAGCTGCATAACTGTTACAAACACGCAGAAGGCCGAGGCCCATCCCATGGAAGCTTCCTGGTTGGCAGTTCAGTCTCTGTGAGTTCAAGGGTTCAGGTTAGTTGGTTCTGTAGGTTTTCTTGTGGTGTCCTTGACCCCTCTGGCTCCTTTAAAAAGATATTTTGATTAAGTTATAGGCTAAGACTACTTAGACTAGATTGTAGTGAGAAGCAAACACAGCTTAATTTTTCCCTGCAGCTGAGGGCTTTGAGGAGCTGAGGTTCTCTGCATGAAACACTTCTGCGAGGTGCCCACACTTCTAGCACTGGGCAGTTGACTGCAGCTCAGAGCCTATGTGAGGGGTTCAGGGCTGTTCTTCCCATCCCTCATCTTTGATTCATGCTGTCTTTTCCTTTCTTCTTATTTCTCTCCATTATGCAACGTCATGCTAGATGTGGACGAATGCCTGCAGCCAAAGGTCTGCACCAATGGCTCCTGCACCAACCTGGAAGGCTCCTACATGTGTTCCTGTCACAAGGGCTATAGCCCCACACCAGACCATAGGCACTGTCAAGGTAATGCTGGGGTCCCACTTCCCATTGTGTTTCAACTTCCCTCATGAGCAGAATTGAGCTGCTGGCCTTAGAAACAGACCATGGTACCTGCGTTTGTTACCATCCATCTCCTTAAAGCATATTGAGCTCCTTATTGCGGGGAAATCCAGAGTGGGTTTATAAGCATCACAGCTCTTGAGAACTGTATGTGATATGTACAGTTTTCATTTGCCTTTTGTCTGTTGTATGGTATATACATTTTGCCATGCCCTTATTACCTCTCCCAACATAACTTATAAAGACCCCATAATACTCTAATGGATTGTCACAGTTTTTCCAACTTCTAGTTAATATCTAAAAACATTTTGGCAGATCTCTATTTTAAAATAAACTCCAATTTTAAAAGTATTTATCTGTAAATGTAGAAATATTTGATAAAGTATCCTGAATATTTTTACCATTACTATTGACTGCTAAATAAATAGTAAATAAAAAGGAAATATCTCTTTTAATTTTAAGAAGTATAATTTTGGGGGCCAAGCAGTGGTGGCACACATCTTTAATCTCAGCACTCAAGAGGCAGAGGCAGGTGGATTTCAATGAGTTTGAGGCCAGCCTGGTCTACAGAGTGAATTCCAGGACAGCCAGGACTACACAGAGAAACCCTGTCTCAAAAACAAACAAACAAACAACAACAACAACAACAACAAAAACAGAAAACAGCTGGGTGTGGTGGCACACGCCTATGGTTCCAGCACTCTGGGAGGCAGAGGCAGGTGGATCTCTACAACGTGAGTCCAGGACAGATAGGACTACACAGAGAAACCCTGTCTCAAGAAACAAAAGTAAATAAATAAACAACTAGAATGTTTATATATGTATATATAACGTTATACTCCTTCTCAGCCACTTGCTCTGTCTTCTATCAAGGCTCTTTTTTTATTCTTCCGGAACTATTTCTTTTTCAGTTGATGCCTGACTCGTACATGAAAATGTATTTCACTGTAACACTTTTATGTCCTATTACCACCACATTTCACTCTTTGCTTCTTTCCCTTTTCCCCTTTCTCTGATTCTTCTTTAGAATATTTCTCTCTACTGCTTCATGACACATGTAGTCCCATGTCTACATTTGTGCCCCAAATATACATTCTTACGTGCATGTACATGTGTGTATACATACACATACACACGGAGAGAAAGCAAGCTAGATTCATGAGAGAAAACACATGAGATTTGTTTGGAAATTTTTGAGATGCATTTCACTATGTATCTACATAGGTGGCACTTCCTCCTGACTCAGCCTCCCGAAGTTCTGGGGTTACAGCTATGTTCCTGGACCATGGAAAGATTATTTTCTAAATTAAATCCTCAAATACCACGTCTTTCACAGTCTCCCATTATCGTCATATGTCACATTAGTACCATTTTTCATGTTTCTGTATTCCTTTGAAGAAGAGGTCAGTCTTGCTTAACGTAACACTTTGACCTTACATTCAAGATGTAAAAAAAAGTGTATTCTTCCGTTGCCTTCTGTAATTGTGCAGATTTAGATTAGTTTATTCCTTATATCGGTTTACTTCTGTCTTTATACAGTGCAGTGGGCCTACAGAATCTAATAGCTGTTACTGTTATTCTGCCTTCTGTTTTCAAGTTCAAGCTGTTATGCTATTTTTATGCTATATTCAAAGTGTCAGAGTGAGATGATGAGGAGATGTAATTGCTTTTGTAATCATTTAACTTACCCGGCTCAACACTCTGGTTGGTGAGTTACTACATTGTAGGGATTAAGACATTCTCCCTTGAGAGTCTCTTTTTCAAAATCAGTTGCCATCATTTGTGTTAACAGATATAGATGAATGTCAGCAAGCCAACCTATGCCTGAATGGGCAGTGCAGAAACACTGACGGCTCCTTCCGGTGTACCTGCGGACAGGGCTATCAGCTGTCGGCGGCTAAAGACCAATGTGAAGGTAGGCGTGTGGCATCATGACCTGCCGAGACGAGGGCGACTGACCCAGCCTGGGTCATTGTCGTGTCAGAAACCCAGGTACCTCCACAGAAGTCAGACAAGCCAGTAGAATAAAATAAAGCGAGTTAAGGTTGAAATGAAATGACATTGGTGACTGGGGGATAAGCGTCAACATTAAGCAAAAGGTGTCCGTGTAACTCTTTAATGCGTAAACAAATTTCCATTTAAGCATTGAAATTAGTGTGAGGTTTTATTTACTGTATTTCACAATTACTGTATAGGCCTGCCATTATGCTGTATCACATTAATAATGTCAGGGTGTGTTCAGCTTCACTGTTTTTTCTTTGCCGGTTTTGGCGCACTGAAATAGTTTTCCCCTTATTCTCAGAGAGAAAGACTGTTTCATAGGCAAAGCCATCTATGACACTGTTATAAAATCAAGGATGCCTGGTGGTAAGGACAGAAGCGTCTACCATTACTGTGGTAGCGTTCCCAGGCGTCCCTTTCTAGAACATCTAATGCCTTGCTCATCTAGGAGTGGGCAATGGCAGGGGGTACGCAAGCACTTTCATGTATGCGTGCACATTAGGCGACTTCTTCTATAACCCCTCTTAATATTTTTGTATTTATAATCCCGACCCCATTTGCCTACAAATGAGTGGATTCACGATCTGAGCATGGTACAATCAGGCTACCACATTCAGTGTCTTTTGCCAAAGTCACTCAGGTTCCATTCGGTGGTGAGTCAGATATGGCCAGGACCACCTATCTACCAGCTTATCAACAGCGAAAAACTCACTTTAGCTGCCAAGGGCTATCGTAGTCTAACCAAAGATATGACTATCACAGTGTGGGAGAAAAATGAGCCAGATACTTTGTGGGAGCTGGTAGGTGTGTTACACCTTGTAGAAACACTGACAGAAAAAATATGTTTTAAAAAGAAAAAGATAAATGATTTCTAGGGTTATACAAGTCCTTCAGCAAGTAATGTGACACCACAGTGTTATCTAAGGCATCGTAAAGAATGTGGTAAATATAACCTCTGCCCCAGGAAGTCTGTTATTACAGTGTACAAATGAGGGTAAAGTATTTGGATTCATCCAGTATAGGTTGTGCTACCCGGGGGTAGATATGATACATGACAGGCGAGTGCCTGAACTCGGGGTCGCGTGACGGAAACAAAGGATACTCAAGTTGAGTATGTATGTCTCCAGAAGGAGTGAGAATGTGGTGTATCAAATGAGATGAGGGGGAGGGCAAAGGCTATGAGATTTGGCCAGAATATCATTGTTTTTAGGCAGCTAGAGAATAAATGAGAATAGATGGATACACAGATAGATGGATTAAGGAATGAATTAAGCCTAGTTGCTCCAAGCCCCATAGATAAATTAGAAATGATGAGGAATATGTTGTGCTACTTAAAAACAAAGGTTGACAAATCTTTTCTGTAATGGACCAGATAGTAAGTGCACATACAAAGTGGTTTTAAATAAAACTTCATTCATACTGTAGGCTAGACTTAGCCTGTGTACTACAATTTGGGGAATTTTGCCTTAAGCTCCTACAAACCTGTGTGCTTTCAAAACAAGTATTAAACTGAATGTTATCAAAATGATGTTCACAAATTACAGCAAACTGTTTAAATATCTGTTTGCTATCTATGTTTAAATAGTGAAACATATACAAACAGCTGGTTTACGTTTTTAAGTTCATCTGAATTTTTCTTATTGTAGAATTAGCTCTTATTTGAGCTCAGTGTGCATAACCTAATGAAAGGTCTTTTTCAAGTACAAACCAGAAATTGTACCTTCTCTGATATAAATGATGGATTCTAGTTTCTCTGTGCTGTTTTGCTCCCAGATATTGACGAATGCCAACACCATCACCTCTGCTCTCATGGCCAGTGCAGGAACACAGAGGGGTCTTTCCAGTGCGTGTGCAACCAGGGCTACAGAGCATCCGTGCTCGGAGACCACTGTGAGGGTGAGTATCACCTCCTGCCTCAGCAGAACATGCTACAATTGGAGCAATCTGTGGTCTTTCTACCTGCTGTGTAGGAACTCAGCTTTTGCCTTCGTAATTGAGGATTAGCTACCTACAAAGTATTTTCTTCCAATGTCATATGAATGGAACAAAGAAGGAAGGAGAGTGCAAATTTTCTTTGTACCAGTGATGGAAAGCTTAATCTAGGTGCAGGGTTCTGAGCTGTAATGCCTCATTTATACAGAACTGTCTTCCAAATGGCCCAAACAGGTGAACACAACTTAATTTTTCATAGCACCTGAGGGCTTTGAGGAGCTGAGTTTTTCTGTATGACACACTTCTACAAGGTGCCCCGTACACCTAGCACTGGGCAGTTGATTGTGGCTTAGAGCATACATGAGGTATCAGGTCTACCTGGCTAGTTCGTACACAAGAGTGTTTTCTCCTGACACGCTGTTTCTCCCTCAACACCAGCTCACCACTCATGAACATTCTGAGTGTTCAGGGCCCATCCAAGGAACACTGTTTGCAGGTTCCCTGCCTCTTTGGTGTGCTAGTAACTTGTCAGCTGTGAAATCAGAAATGAGCATCCAAACTGTGTCTCCCATGCAGCTCAGTGTGTCAGTGAGGGGTGATGTTAGTTTCTTTGTTGCTGCAACAATACCAGGCAAGAAGAAATCGAAGGGTGGGAGGATTTATTTTGGCTTGTAGTTTGGATGTACAGTCCACCATCCTGGGGAATGCATGACAGCCGGAGTTGTTTGAAGCTGCAGGAGTGGAAAGCCCAAGCTCTACTGTTGTCTTAGTCAGTGTCGTAGTGCCGTGACGAGACACCACAACCACAGCAGCTCTTATAGAGGAAAGCATGTAAGTGCGGCAGAGGTTCAGTTCACTTTCATCATGTTGGGGAGCATGGCAACCTGAAGGCAGGCATGAGGCTGGAGAAGGAGCTAATAATTCTACATCTGTTTACACAGGCAGCAGGAAGTAAAAGACACTGGGACTGGCATGGGCCCCTGAAACCTCAAAGCCCGCCCACATCCTCCAACAAGGCCACACCTCCTAATCCCTCTCAAGAAGTGCCAGTCCCTGATGACTAAGCCTTCAAATATAGGAGCCCATGGGAGCCATTCTTATTCAAACCACTACAACCATTTTCAAGAATGATCTCGTGGCAGAGCTTTAAATGGCCCAGCATGCTTTTCACTCCTAGCTGCGGAAGAGCTGTTGTAGATTATAGTGTGCTGCGTTTTTTATAAGACAGTTTGGTACAAATATTCTCAAAGTGGATGAGTACCTTGTCTCTGCTGCTACTAGGAGCATAAAACAACCTAGTCTTCCTAGGAAGCAATTTGAGCCTCATTACAATTGCTTTAAAATGTGTATTGTCCCTGTACCAGTAAGTCAGCTTCTAGGACTTGACCCAAGTGAATAATAATTCTCACTAGTTAATTATATGGACGAAATAAGTTATGAACCAGATGATATTTGAAGAATTGTATTTGGGGAACTTCAATATATGGCTCGATGATTTGCCATGATGGCATCAGAGGAAGAAGGGGCAGTTGTGTGGGAAGGAGCCCTGTGTTGTGGAGCACCTGCTGTGGGAGTTCTGTCAGGAAGTCAACAGGTAGCAAGGCCCATACAAACAGGTGGGGAAGCTAAACTGACCATCACTGATACTCTCCCGACTTGCTTCTTGGCCAAGGCAAGAGGGTCACCACACCATGCCTGAATTCTTAATTTTTTTTTTTTTAATGTGTGTGGTTGTTTTGCTGTCTGTATGTCTGTGCACCATGTGTGCACAGTGCTCGTGGAAGCCAGAAGAGGGCATTAGATTCCCTGGGACTTGAGTTACAGACTGTTATGAGAACTGAACTCAGGTCCTCTGGAAGAGCAGCTAGTGTTCTTAACCACGGATCCATCTCTCCAGCCCCAACCATGCCTGAATTTTTGATAATATTCATCAGGGAGTATATTCCTCTATTCTGGGTTTTTTAAAAGTGTAGGTATGTCATCAGCACACCCGGGATTTTTATTCTAAAAACATTCATTACATGACAAGCCAAATAAAAAGCTTTAGCCAACATATTCTTTATTATTAATATATATGCTTATAAGATATAATTATGTTCCACGGGAACGTAATTTCCTTTGGATGTGTAATGAAGCTCATTTCTCTTAAAGTCAGGCTTAATTTCCCCAGTGTTTGGGTTATAAATAGGACTGGAGTTCATCCAGCTAACTCAGAGCTCCCTTTGAAACTACATTAGCACCTCAGCCTGCTAATTCCCACCTAGGCCTGTTTCCGTCCGTCACCAGCGGAATGTTATTTTGCCGTAATTAACTGTCTATGAATGGCCACATACCGCTCACAGCTGCGGGAGGAAGAACCATCCTTCTTGTTAGACTTCATATTTACATGTGTGATTTTTTTTTAACTTTAGTGGAGACCTGATCTTCATGCAGTGTTTTCCTGCAGGCCCTCTGGCCTCCTCCGAGAGTCAGAATCCAACTGTGTGCACACAGCTGTGTGTCGCATGCTCAGAATGATGCTCGTGACCTCCTTGTCCCAGTTCTTAGAGATTGCAGGTCCTTCAGCCTCCTGAAGGCTCTCCCCCTGATATGATAGGCTCTCAGGCACTGACTTCAGTCCCTCATCTCCCTGATGCTGTTCCTCAGCTTTTCTGATGTTGCTTCTTGTTAAGTTCTTTACAGAGTGTCACATATAACTTGGTACTTAACTCTCATCCAGAGTCCCTTATCTCCTTGTGGTTAGCATGCAAATAACAACAAAACAGTGAGAAGTCATAGTTTTTCTTTTCAAGTCAGAATCATTTATTTATATATTTGTTCATGGCAGTCACTTAGTGTTGAATTTGTCAGAGCCTGTATTGTAGGTACAGACATATATAGAAACTGGAAATCTCTGCCCTCATGGAATTACCTTTATTCTAGTGAGGACTCTAACAATGGGTACGATAAATAAGTAAAAAGGCATAGCTTGTTAAATGGCCACAACTGTGGTAAAGCTACATGTAGAGTTCTGGAGGTGGATGATATTAAATAAGGGAAGTAATGGATTCCTTAAGTCACTTACCTGTGAATATTTGCAAGAAGAACATTTTGCATTCAAAATAATAATAGGGGTTGAAGCCCCAAGGAGAAGACTCTGTGGAGATTAGGGGTTCCACATGACATGTTCAGTTTTTCAGTCCCAGAATGATTGTTCAAGTATAGCTATCAATTTGATGTTCGTGCCTAGAATTGAGTGGTGAGCCCCAAGCTTGAGCCATCAACATACAGATAGTGTTTAGAGCCATAAGAGTGAGTGGGATCACTCAAGAGGAAGTATTTCTGGAAAGAGAAGAGTTCCTAGGCCCCTCAGTACATACAAGTGAATAAATGGGAGGAAACTGAGGAAATGGTGTATGAAGGAGAACTGTGGACAAGCCAAAAAAAAAAGGCTCTAAAGAAAGAGGACAGAGTGGGGAGCAGCCTTACCAGGCCACAGAGTAAGACAGTGTAGCCACTCCTGATGAGACCTAATAGACTAGGATCAGAGGGAAGGGACCTCCCCTATCAGAGGGCTGGGAGATGGGCATGGGTGGGGAAGAAGAAGGGAGGGAGGGATTGGGAGCGGAGGAGGGAGGGAGCTACAGGGGGGCTACAAAGTGAACAAACTCTAATTAATAAAAATAAATTTAAAAAAAAGAGAGAGAGAGAAAAAAAAAAGAAAGGACAATTACAGACTGTGCCTAACATGACTGCTAGGCAAAAGAAGACAAGAAATGGACCATGTTACTTAACAACGCAGAGGTGTAGGAAAGTGGCCAGATTCCTCTGTCACTTCCAGGCCATGCATGAATTTTTACTTTTTTTTTTTTTAATGTGTGTGGTTGTTTTCTGTCTGTATGTCTGTGCACCATGTGTGTACAGTGCCCGTGGAACAGAAGAGGGCATTAGATTCCCTGGGACTTGAGTTACAGACTGCTGTGAGCTACCACATAGGTAGTGAGAATTGAACTCAGGTCCTCTGGAAGAGCAGCTAGTGTTCTTAACCACTGGTCCATCTCTCCAGCCCCAACCATGCCTGAATTTCATTCTAAAAACATTTGTTACATGAATAGGAAGACTCTCTGTTCATACAATGGCATCAAGAGAATCCCCTGTTGAGCACACTTGATGTTGAGGCTATTTTTTCCTTTCTTTCCTTTTTGGGGGAGACAGGACCTCACTGTTAGTCCAAGCTGGCATCAAGCTCACTGACAGCATGCTGCCTTCTAACTTGCCACCTTCCCGCCCTGGCTTCCGGAGTGGGCTGTCAAGCACGGACTACTGCGCACAGTTCTCCCTCACTCTAGTTTGTTTTTGTCAGGGTCGCTACAGATACTGGAAACATAAATGAGAAAACATATTAAACTTCACTATATCATAACTAGGAGTTTTAAAAGCTGTACGTTATCTTTAAAACAATGTTTTTTTTTTTCTCCTCTCAGATTTTGAGATGTGAATGAAAATCAGATAATATTCCTATTCGGGGGCTTCTGTGTGCTGCAGCAATTGCTGGGTTGTGTAGTATTTATTGTTCAACTTTCCATTCTCAGGGTTTGCCTCATTTCCAAGTAGAGAATTTTTTTTTTAATTTAATGCTAATGATCTAATAAACGTCATCTCACTTTGGTACCTTCTTTTCCTAAGGAGCGAAGAAAGAAAGGTTGACATAAAATCAGCTTGCTCGATATTTACCCTTCAGAACAGCTGTGGATGTAGCCAAATACATATGTAACAACTGAATGTTTCTTCCCCTGCCAGGGAGAAACTAGAGTGTGAAATGGGAGGACCACTTTAGGAAGCAATTTCTAAAGCCATGAACGTAAATCTACTCTAAGATTCAGCCATTACAGATCCCGGGAATTTACCCAAAGCATACAAAAGTACGCATTCACATGAAGATATACCCATGCATGTTTGTGGATAAAATGGCAGTAGTCCGAATACTCATGAAAAGTGAAAGGGCGAACAGATTTATATTCAAAACATGAAATACTACTTGGCAAAGAGGAGGAGTTGGCTTTTGATACAGTCGGCGTCTTGGATGCCTAAGACACAAAGGGATCCTGCTTGGGGGCGGAGGGGGTGCAAATGGCTGCCCTGTCAGCATGGTGGGGTGGTTGTAGGGTGTGTTTGCCAGTGTTTCTGAGCACTGAGCTGCACTCTAAAAACAGGGTATTTATTGTAAGTCATGACTTCAGAGAAGATGATGGGAAAAGGCTTCCAAAAGAGAAGCAACAGCGCAGTAGCATTGAAATGGCATGTCACATACATTTTATGTTTCACAGTAGCCAGGGAGCGAACGCTCATTCTATCCGCATCTTCACAGAATGAGGTGGTAAACCTTCCTTCTTCTTTTGTGTTTCTTTTAATTTTAAAACGTAAAAAAAAACACAACATTTTGATTGATTGTTTATGAGTTTCACATCATGTACCCCAGTCCTGCTGATCTTCCCATCAACTCGTATCTTCCCTTACAACCTTTCCCACCAAAACACACACACACACACACACACACACACACACACAAACACACACACCAGCAGCAGCAGCAGCAACAACAACAACAACAACCACAGCAACAACAACAAAGCAAAGCATAGACAATACCTCACTGTGGAGCTGTAGTGTGTCGCACTGTGCCCCACAGAACATCCCTCTGTCCACACATCTTCACCTGCAAGTGTTCATTGCAATGAGTGGGAGGTCCGGCTTGAGATCTCTGGCTTTTGTGACACCATCAATACTGAATCCTCACCAGGACTCCTCCCGGTTATCTTGCTGTTGCCCTGCAACTTTGGATCAGCAGGACTGGCCCTTTCACGCGTCCCAACCATTCTTGGATGATACAGATTTTGGGGTGGGCCAACTCAGAGCCCTGGATCTGGGCGTGGGTGGTAGCCTAGCTGGTCAGTGCACCAGCTCTCCCTTACCCACACCACCAGGGCGAGTTCTCCAGCACTGCTGCAGCTGGGCCACCCACTGCTGCCATAAGCAGGAGGCAGGGTCAGTTCCCCCTGATCTCAGGCCCATGACTGGCTCATCTGCCTCCAGAACCAGCTCGGCTGTGCTGCCAGTCAAGGATCAGGGCTCCTCTCTCCCAAGTGCTGCAGTCTGGGAGGGGCAGGCACACCCTGGCCTTTGCCAGGGCCAACTCCACTATGTTGCCCAGGCAAAGCGCAGGATCTGATCTCCCAGTGAGGGGTCAGGGTGGGGCCAAGGTGAGTCAGTCCCTAGGGCAAGAGTGCTGGAACACAGGCCCTGCCACTCTTCTGCCTCTGTTGTGAGGTAGTGTGGGTTCGGGGCGATGCCCCCACCTCTGCCACCTGTGGTAGTCAGGAGAGCTGGTTCCCTCTCCTTTTGTAAAGCAGCTCCTGAGTTAGTTAACTTGGTTGGATGAGGGAGCTTTAATTCAGCATCTGCATCCTTGAGGTAGACAGTGGGGATTGTTGGGGAAACCACATCACTTTCTGTATTCACTTCCTCCTTGAAATTCTCTGCGTAGCAGCCATCAGAATTACTAGAAAGAGATGTCATAAACGTCGAATTGTGAGAAGACAAAGGAAGTTTTATTCCCCGGCTTTCTTGAACAGTACTTACTTAAACCCTGCACAGACACAGCAGAGGAGTATGTTAGGAGTGATGGTCCCTATCTAGGAGTCGCCATGGTGATAAACAGCCCTAGAAACATGTGCCTGATGTGAGCCTCAGCGTCACCAAAGTTGCCTCACACCATCACAGTCAGAATTGGTGTTACTCAGTTGTCAAGTAGTATAGTTGGACAAACGCTTTCTATACAGTTGGCAGCCTCCAAGAGTCCCTAAGACTAAACCAGGATTCTGCTCCAGTTGATTCCACGTGCAAAAGTCCCCTGTCCACACTCTGTTGCCGAGACTTCAAGTAAATTCTGTTAGGAAGACCTTTGTTGGTTCATATATCTTTTCTCTAAGTTCCTATCACCTCCGAATTTAGCAACACTCTTTTAAGTCAGGTAATTGTATTTTGTAATGATTCTTAGGTTACATTTTGGGACCTGTAAAGCAGTTTAATGTCTTATGTGTTTATTTTTATTAATACAATGGCATTTGGAGTTCTGGTTTTAATAATGTTTCCCTTTGGTGTGGGGAGCCAAGTGCCAAGCACTTTCAAACCGGATCTTATACATAGACCAAGGAGCTTAAGTATGCTTAAGATATACTTAGCAACATGTGCTTGAAAAAAAATGTATTCTCTGTTATCACGAAGAACACAAACAAGTAAATTATTGTTTAATGAAACATTGTGACTCTTCCTCTCCCAGTTAATTGAATTTATTGTTTAAAATTTCCATGCAGTGCTCAGGAGTCTGAAGCAGGAAGATTGGGAGATCCAGGCCAGTCTAGGCTACATAGTTAGACACTATCTCAGACATACCATTTCTGTGTCTATTCAAAGCTAAAATCCTTCTGAGTAACCTTTACAGTCAGGAGGCCGAGTCAGGAAGATCAGAAATTTCAAAATGTGCTAAATAACAAACTAGACCCTTATCATTATTTCAGAATGTTTCACTTAAAATAAAACCTATCCATTTGAAATCATGCACTGTAAATACATTGTGAGTTTACGTGATTTGTGTGTGTGTGTGTGTACAGATAACATGTATCATCTTCCTTATGTTGTTTGCTTAGTCCTAACTTGCACACTGGTTTGCAGATATCAATGAATGCTTGGAGGACAGTAGTGTCTGCCAGGGAGGTGACTGCATCAATACTGCGGGGTCCTATGACTGCACATGCCCGGATGGATTCCAGCTCAATGACAATAAAGGGTGTCAAGGTATGTCTCTCGCTCCCTTTCCTTACACATGTAGCTGTTCTTTTGTGCAATGATGTGTAAGTTATTCATGTGTAACTGATGTCATGTTGTATTCGGAAGGTGTGATACGGAGGTGTACATCAGCACAGGTATGTCTTACGCTGAAGCGCACTCTATCAGTCAGAGCTTGCATGTGTCCTAAGTGACATTCCCTGTTTGTGTGACTCTGAGGTCACACAGGCTTTGCTGGGCCTGCCGAGGCCTGCTTTGTTGGTACTTGATTCAAAATTAACTTTTGTGTCTATCATGAGTGCATTTGATTTTGTCTCAGAAATAATATTTGTCCTTTTTATGATGCCTGTTTTTGTCCAGGACCCAACATTTCTTTAATTCTTCCAAAAGAGCTTCACTAATTATTTGGTTAAAATAAGGAAGCACAGAAATTGATAACATTTATTTCCCCAAACAACAGTATAGTCAACACAGGATGCTAATAAGAACACAATAATACAACACAAGTACTAATATGTACCCTCATAGTCACTGAAACTGAGCTCTCACTGTTGGTATGCCTTTCAGTTCTTACAGCAACATGAAAGGGAGTTTTCCTTCTACTCCATCTGCATGTGAATAGCTGAGATTCAGAGACGCTAATGACATGCATGCTCCTTTCTGATAAGGTGGAGCTGAGGTTTGAACCTGCAGTCTTTGTGACACAAGAAGACAGGCTAAATGATTGTTCTACAGGAAAGCATACGGACTCACCTTTTGACTTTGTGGTAGATCTTGTGTCCGGTGTTGTTGGCTGCGTCTTACTACCGCCACAAGTTTACCTGCACTTATCAGTAGTAAGAAGTCCGTGGCACTGCTCACGTAGAGCACTTGCCTAGTATGTGAGAGGCCTTGGGGTCAATGCCCAGCACTGAAAAAAAAAAGCAATGGTGAATGAAAGAATGAAAAAAAATCAAAAACAACTAATTTATGTCAATTTTGCCACTGAAAATTTGTACTTATATCTACATTTACATGTTTATTTCTGATACATGAATAAGTGTTTTATATTCTCCTACCATTATTATAGAATTGTGCAAAATATTCCAAGTACTAACAAATAAGGTAATCTATATGAATATTATTTTTATTATTTGTTGATTGCCACAAATGATCTTTCCCCTGGAAAGATATTCCAGATAACCCAGAGAGGGTGCCTTCTCTCTGAGATATGGTTACTAGAGTGATATAATGATTGATTTGTATGTCACCAGTACAGTTCCCCTATATGAAAGACTCAAGGAGTCGTGAAATACATGGGCCTTTGACTCATGGTCTTCTAGAATTAATTTACACTGGGTGTGGTGGTATACAACTCTAATCTCAGCACTTGGAAGGCAGAGGCAGGTGGATCTCTGTGAGTTTGAGGCCAGCCTGGTCTACAAATCGAGTTCCAAGACAGCCAGGGCTATACACAGAGAAACTTTGTCTTGAAAACAAAAAAAAAAAAAAAAAAGAAAGAAAGAATTAATTTCCTCTTTGCTATTAGAAATACCTAATAGCAAATATAAGGTCCATGGAGTGTACTTAATTCACTCCATGGACCTTATTTGCTATTAGGTATTTCTTTGCTATCATAATGAAATAAGTGAAACTAGGTTTTTAAGTTTTTCCAGTGTAGAAATTAAATGTGCTCACACTTGATGCCATGGAGAAGGACCATTCAAATTATACATTTCTGTCAAAATATTTCCATTTTAGAACTTTAAACAAAATTAATCTTGATTTATATAAAAATGCCAGGAGATGAAAAAGAGAAAAAAAATCAAAAGCCTAAGAAATTTGAATCTTGGTTTTTATTATAGGCTTTTTGGCTGAAGAGTTATATTTTCTTTTCTAATTTCTTTTGGCTAAATAGAAGCAAAATGAAGTTTCAGTACAAATGGCCCAAGAGCTCAGACTGAACATTTTATCATTTAATTTCTAGAGTCAACTCCCCAAGAACTCACTCAGTCATCTGACTCATTAATTGCCCCATGTTCTCTCAATATCTAAAATTCCTGCCTGTGGTTTGAGGTCAGCTTTCAAAGATGTGGCCACTCCAGACCTGTGGTGGTTAACGACTATCAATCATTAATAAATTGACTTTGCTCTCTGTCACATTCTTTTTTCCAGAGTAAATGAATGTGTCAGCCTGAAGAGTTTTGAGTCCAAATATGTGATAGGCATTTCTCTTTTATGGTAGCTTTTTAATTACTGTGAGCACATGTGTGGGTGCAAAAGTGTGTGTGTGTGTGTGTGTGTGTGTGTGTGTGTGTGTACATGTCCACATGTAGAGGTCAGAAGACAACAGGAGTCGGTTCTCTTCATCTACCACGTAAGTCCCAGGGATCCAACTCAGGTCGTCAGGTTGGGCATCAAGTGCCCTTCCACCGGCATTTCTGAAGCAGGCCCTACGTGCTGTGTGAGAAATATGTAAGAGTCGTTGGTCATTTTCTCTTCCTAGGCTGCTTACACAAGCGTGCAAACCCACCTGCCTTTGAGTGATCTCTTTTGCTCTGTTGCTGGAGGCAGCTTTGACATCTTTCCATTCTGCCCATGATTCTCTAATCCTCGTGGTTATGTCAGTGCTCTGTTGAGAAGTGTGGGGTTAGGAGTCCGTTTTAATACCGAACATGTAATGAATGGCAGTGTAAATACCCCGGGGCCTTTGTTGTGGAACTGTGTGATAGGCGTACATTCTGGCAGCCTCGCCTCCTGCTCTGAAGGCAAGACCTTTGCAGTCAGAGTGTGCTTAAGATTTTTCTTTGCCCCACAAATCTAATGGTGATGCGCAGGCGGTGTGGAAATTCCCTGTTAATAGTCTCTTCAGGAATGTGGCGGAGTACGCAAGAGACTCGGAACACACTGCAGTTTCACGTTTTGACTTACATATGCCAAACTGTGAGTTTCTAGGGCATTCTGGACCCGTGAAAGAAATCCAACTTAAATACAGTCTGGCTTTCAGCTCAGAGTTACTAGCAGCATAGCTCAGAAATGAATGCCTCAATAAGTACAATCCAAATTGAACGCATATGTTTCCTGAGCTCCAGATATTTGTGTTGGTTTTTTTTTTTTTTCTTTTTAGCAGTTTCCTGGAAAAAAGTCTGGGAATTAACCTTTGGTTCCTGTCATCAGACTTTTTAGACAGTTCCTTGTTAATCGTTGACTTCTTTGAGAACAGTATTTGTGCACAGCATTTTCCCGCACAGAGATGCAGAGGGTTGGTGGCTTTCAAAGGGCATCACCGATCCACAGAGTAAAAGCAAAAAGGAAGTCCTAAGACTTCCTAAGACCCTAGGGCTTGGCAGATGAGTATGCGTATGGTAATGACACTCAGGCCAGTGGAGCTTTTTGACCAGATGAAGGTGAGACTAGATGCCAGGTTGGAGGGGGAGAACAGAACTGAAGTCCAAAAGAAGGTTAAGATTCAGATTGCCGATGTAATGGATTGTCAGCGGGTGGGGAAGAGCTAGCAGCATCAGAGGCCTTCCGAAAGAGAAGAATGTGAAATGATACTGAGAAGTAGACAAGCAGAAAATGAGCTGTATTTCCTTGTCCTGTATATGAAAATGATAAGAAGGAAGTCTTCGGGAAAGTGTGACTGGTTTCTGCTGCGCATCCTTTTATTTAATGTTGGCTCTTAAAGTCAGCATACACAGGCATGGAGTTCTCACACATATGTTGTGCTTCCTGGTCCCCGCTTTCCTCCCTGCCTCTGCATTTCATGTTTCCCCAGAGTCCTGTCTCTTCTGCTCTCATGTCACATGCCTTCAGTTATGCATGTTTTTCTGCTCCGCCTCCTTTAAGATATTTTTCCCTCCTGTGGCCCCTTTCTAGTTTCATGACTCACACCACACACATACATGTGTACATACATACACAAATCAAGGTCTAGGGTTCCCATATGAGAACAAACACGCCATATTTGTCTTTCTGAGTCTGCCTTATTTCTCTGAACATAATGATTTCCAGCCCATGCATTTCCCTGCAAATGCTGTGATTTCATTTTTCTTTATGGCTGAATAAATTTATATATATTGTATTTATATATACCATATTTTTTACCCACTCATCTATTGATGGATGTCTAGGATGGTTCCATTTCCTAGCTATTGTGAATAGCGTGGCAATAAATGTGAAGGTGCAAATATCTTTGTGGTTTATTGACTCAAGAGTCCTTTGGGTAGATACCCAAAGTAGCATAGCTGTGTCATGTGATAGTCTTATTTTTAAATATTTCAGAAACTTCCAAATTGATTTTCATAGTGGCTGCACCAGTTTACACTTCCACTAGCAACGAATAAAGTTTGCTTTTTCTCTACGTCCATAGCAGTATTTGTTGTTGTTTGTTTTCTTGATGACCACGTCTGAAAAAAAGGGAGACAGAATCTCAAGGCAATTTTAATTTGCATTTCCCCTATGAACACAGACAGTGAATGCTTTTCCAAATATTTTAGACTTATTTCCATTTGCATTTCTTCTTTTGAGAATTGCAAAATCAGGTCATTAGCTCACTTATTAATTGGAAGATTTGTTTCATGTTTAATTTTTGTAGCTCCTTATATATAGTCAACATATTAAGTGCCTGTGTGAAACAGTTGAAAAGATTTTCTCTGATTCTGTATGTCCCTATTCTGTTGATTGTTTCTTTTGACTGTCTGTTACTTTCTTTGTTTCAGCAGTGGGTAAGCCAAGTAATCTAGGTTATGTGGCTATGGAGAGACGTAGAATTCAAGGATAATAAAGAAAAGCAATAAAGCAGTAGTTCTTACAAGTTATTCTACACAGGGATTAGCAGGAAAAGCAGAATAGCCTCCAGAAGGTCTGGATGAGCAGAAAGTGGAGGTGCTTTAAGGAAAAGAGTGAGGTTGTAATGCAGCACATTCTAAAAGTCAGTAGTTAAGAACTCAGATCTTTTGGTTGTGAGCCTAGCCTTTAACGGCTGAGCCATCTTTCCAGCCTTCAGTGTCCAAGTGGGTACCCTAGTAAGGGGAACAGGGACTGTCTCTGACATGAACTCAGTGGCCAGCTCTTTGATCACCTCTCCCTGAGGGGGGTGCAGGCTTACCAGTCCACAGAGGAAGACAATGCAGCCAGTCCTGATGTGACCCGATAGGCTAGGGTCAGATGGAAGAGGAGGAGGACCACCCCTATCAGTGGACTTGGGGAGGGGCATGGGAGGAGAAGAGGGTGGGAACGTGGGATTGGGAGGGGAAGAAGGAGGGGTCTACAGCTGGGATACAAAGTGAATAAATTGTAATAAATAAAAAAAGGACTCAGGTATTTTAAGCTACACATATGTCCTTCTTGTCCTGCTGTGAGCCTCCCTGTTGCTCACATAGGGGTCTATCCTATTCATCTGCTTATGGAGAACATTCAGAAAACACTTGAACTGCAATAAAGATGCACTTCTGAGAAGAAATATTGAGGACCTCTTTAGTAAAAGAGACAAGAGAGACCCTAAGAAACTTCAAGTAGATAGAAAGTGGCCTGTTTGGAGAGTACTGAGGACATGTGATCATTTTTCTAAAATAGGTTACCTAAAAAAACCCAAACCAATTACTGCTCCCTCAGGAGAGTAGTAACAGCACTAAGAAATTTTGGGGTGGGCAAATACTTATTGTTAATGCAGCATAAAGGGTCGGGGACTCACGGTTCACACATCCTCACCAAGGAGCCAACAGCGGTGAGGGACAGAGATAAGTGAACCAGCCAGGAATTTGCAGTGCGTGAGCCCCTGCCATGTGACAGGGCTACAGTGACGGGGAGCTGCCTCGGGCTTCCCTGTGCTGTCATCCTCGAGGGCACTTTTAGCCAAACATGAAGAGAACTGGTTTGAAAGAACACTTTGCGTTCTAACTCCCCCTGTTAACACTTCTTAGAGTGCCTCTGTCACTCTGGCCTTGGAAGCAAAAGTACGTTAAGGACAAACAGAACACAGGCTGCTCACAGCCTTTGCCCGTGCCACCAGCTGTTTATACATCTTCCTAACGGCGGCCACTTCTGGACCTCTAGGTGTGTGCAAAGTATTACACTGAACACTTCACCCTCACTGACTTCGTCATCACAAAGTCATGCCCATCATAACTCCTCTGGCCTTCTTCTCCTTTTATTTTATTTCCATTACTCATTTTCAGTGAAATACAGATTGCAGTTTATTTCCAACATATCCAGCATATATTTATGGAGTGGCATTTATGAGCTAAAAAAAAAACTATATACAAGGCATGTCTGGCCTTGTCCTGAGGAAGTCTATATCCTGGGAATGGAGAAACAGGTGTGGCGGGACTCCAATAGAATTGCCGGGGGTAGGGGAGTGGGGGAGAGGGGAGCGGCGACAGAGAAGAAACAGCATTCTCATTGATGACTGTTTCTCGGATTGTTTATTAATATTACTCAAGGCTCTGCTGTGTCTAAAGCAGGGGCGACTCTGGGTTGGACCTGGGAGATGGATGTTTTTATAGGTTGACACAGCTGAGCAGCTGCTGTCACGTAGGTCATTCTGTGGTCTGTTACGTGGACAGATGCTATATTGGACACAAGAGCAAAGTTGACCCCCCTTCAAGAACGGGTTCTCCCTACTGGATGTCTAGTACCAGAGGAAAACAAAACGGATCTCTTTTCAAATATTTGTAACTCTCTTTTCAACTGCAGACATTAACGAGTGTGCACAGCCAGGGCGCTGTGGCCCTCACGGGGAGTGCCTCAACACGCATGGCTCTTTCCACTGCGTCTGCGAACAGGGCTTCTCCATCTCGGCGGATGGCCGTACATGTGAAGGTAAGAGAACCCACGCGAAATCCTGTAACTCTGACACGAAGAAGCTGAGAGATAGCTTTCTATTGAACAGGCAAAAAAAGACTCCAAGACCTAAACGGTATTTGTGATTCAAGCCTCAAGGCTTCTGTGTGTCGAGGTGACTTGTACAGGAAAGCATAGCTCGGCGGTTGCCGGCCTTAACAGATAGAATAACCCAGGTTTGTAGTGGTGAGAATACCCACAGGTGGGAGCTACATTAGTGAGTGAAATCTGCTGGCGCTGAAGATTCTGGGTAGACACAGTGACACTTCTCCCTTTCCCATTAGCCTTTGCGTGGGCCGTTTGGCTTATTATGTGTATGAGCCAACATCCTACTTGAGTTCTCTGTCCCACAGGGAGGGGAGTATCTAAGTTTATTCCTCTCATCTTCCTTCCTCTAAGCTGGTAGTTCTCGACCTTCCTAATGCTGCAGCCTTTTAACACAGTTCCTCATGTTGTGGTGAACCCAAACCATAAAATTACTTTCATTGCTACTTCATAACTGTAAATTTGCTACTGTGATGAGTCATAATGTATTTTTTTTTTCTGAGATAGAGGTTCGCTAAAGGGGTTGCAGCCCGCAGATTGGGAACCACTGTGCTAAACCAGTCCATTTTCTTACTTACCCACTGTGTATATATTCCCCAAAGTTTTATTAAACTGTAAGACATTTGGATAGCACCGGTTCCTGTTTGCAGTTTATACAGCGCTGTCTGTGAGTTTTTTGCTCTTCAGGATATCATAGTTTGATAAATGGAGGAATAATCTGAACCTTTTTAGAAGTAAGCTAAGATTGCCATGATCCTAAATTCACGGTATCTTTTTTTAAGATCCGGGTTATTAAGACTCGACTGCATTTTGAAGAAGGATGCTGTAACCGTTGTATTCTAGGCCTAGGCCAGTACCCGGATTCCTCGGTCTGAACGAACACTGCGACAGGAAGCGTCTGCTCTCTTGCCGCTAGTACTACCGTGGAACCGGGCCGAGGACCGGCGTCCAGGCTCAGCTGAAACCAATTATTATATTGGGAGGAATAAACTGATCTTATAAAACGGAGATTGTTGAAATTGTTCTCCTGCTGAGCAGACAAAACATGGAGGCCAGATCTGGCTGCGATGGGAGAAAGATAGTGCAGGGTGGAGCTGGAGCAAACAGAGCGAAGGCTTTGGAAGGAATCCCAAGCGGGGAGACGGAGGACAGGCAGCATGGTAATGTGGGCGACCAGAGATTTACAAGGAACTCTGGCTTCAGTGCTTCGTGTTAAGTTTGTGTCTGAGGCTCTGAGGCTGCAGTGAGTGCGCTCGCACATTCTTCCCCGAGCCCGGGGCGGTGCTGCCTCACCTCAGTCAACCGGATTCACAGGCCCCCACGTTTCCGGAAAGATGCAGGCTTACTAGTCTTGCTTCCCTCCAAATCATGGGCAGTAAAGTTCCGCCTTCCTGAGACGTGCGCAGAGTTACCGCAGGTGGCGGTGGTTGTGTCACCCTGCTCAGAAAAGGATGGATGGTCTCAGGTGCTCGGTGGTGAAGCTTTTGGTCCAGACAGCTGTGGATGGCTGTTACAGATTCGTGGGTATTTGCCTTTTAGGTGTACAATTTTTTTTTCTTTCATCCTGTACCTTTTTAAACACTGATTTCTGCAAATTGGGACTTACATAATCCCTCCAATTTGGTTGCAGCTCTAATTTGGTTGGTCATTTACTTGGCAAGGGCCTGACTTAAAAAATGTGTTTTTTTTAAGAAAACTTCTAATGCTTTGTAAGTCACTCTGCTCTCTTTGGTACTTGCATACCCTCGTATTCACAAGACTGGACATTTAAAAAAAATAACGCGAAAGGCAATTTTATAATGTCACGCTGACGTATGGTAGTACGGCTAATTATTCAACCTGCTGTTTTCTTCCTTGAATAAGTTCCTTAAGGATTTTGCCTTTAGGGATTAATCCAACACACTAAATGGGTCCAAGTTTTCTCTTGTTGGATTAAGTCCGAAACTTATGGCCCTAGTGCTGTCCTCACTCAACCCCTAGCTGTGGTGTAGGACAAAGCCAGCTCATGTGATCAGGGCTTGGCAGTGGAGCTGGCGTGCATCGTGTTTGAATTAAGGCTGAGAAGTGGTTGGCACCCTTGGTCCATGTCCATTCACCGACTTCCTCCTGGGCCCCTGGTTAAGCAGCTGCAGCCATGTCACTGCCGGGAGTGACACACTTGCTTCAGTCCAACCAGGGTAAACTGGCTAGGGGGAAGTACAAAGGAGTGGGTTCAGCATAGCCTACAAAAAAGAAAATGTCATCGGGCCCCTCCCCTCTCATCCTGGACAGTCGTCAGTGTCCCGCTTCCTGACTGTCAAGAGGCAACTCTTCAGTCTGAAATGATCTGAAGCGGCATGGCCGGTTCTGTGGGAATAAGAGGGCATCTCCAGTCCTGCATCTCCCTTCCCTGTGTGTGCTGTCTGGGAGTAGGAAGTGGAGTGTCATTCAAGGCTCTAGTGGGGTGGAGAGCAGGAGGAGCTGAATAACTAAGTATTATTCATTCATTCACTGAAGTATCACTGGGTGCCTGTACAGCGCGAGACGCTGCTCCGGAGGTACCATACAGACAGTTCTTGGCCGTACGGAGCCTGTATTGTAGGACGTGAGAATCAAAATTAAGTAGGGATGTATTCCACAGAATGCGCTGTTCATTTATATTTAGGTCACATGACATAATCACACCGTATGGATATGTAGATAACTGCAAGGTACGGCATGCCATACGTGTTAAATACATTATAAATCTCAGAGTTGGGTGACTACAGGGGACAGGAAACTACAGGGGACAGGGCCTTTCGATGGACTTTGTTCCCTGTCCCTCCCTGGCGTCTCTCAGTCACAGCTCCTCTTCTCCTGCTACCTTCTTTTCACCATGCGAGCAGAGCTCTTGTGCTGTGTGTGAAATGACAGTGAATTTACTTATCTCCCTACATCACAGTTTTATAACCCATTTCATGCTATCCATTTACTTTGAAACTTCCAATTCTTTTGCTCTTTAATTTTTTTAAATTATTTTTATGGTGGAATTTCAATCTACACAAATGGATTTTTTGTTGTTGTTGTTGTTATAGTGTTCACTAGTCATCTCTGCTCATTAGCAGCGTATGTGTGTGTGGGAAGGGAGCAGAAACACTGGGAGCCCTCAGATGCCCCTGGGTCCCCAGGGAAAAGCCTCTCTGGCTCCCTGACTTTGCATTGCTCTGCCTCCAGCCTCATTCCCACGTATGTCAAAGCTTAGTGAGAATTGGTGTTGGGAACATCACGTGTTTCTGGAGCTCATGTGCCCTCCGACTGACTCACATGAAGAATGGCCATATTGGTTTCACAAGGATCCAAAGGAGCCAGCAACATAATAAAATACTTGTGATTTACTCAACTTAGGGATCTTTTCCTTCGTCATTTTCCTCCATTGGTCATGCATGCTAATAGGGCCTCTTACCCATGTGCAGTAAACCCCTTCATAAAGTCCATTAGTTCAGGTAACATTTTCTTCCATTCATTCATTCATTTTTCATTCATTCATTCAACAAACAATGTGTATCTCTATCTATCTATCTATCTATCTATCTATCTATCTATCTCTATCTATGTATTTAAATTGCTGGGAGTGAAAATTGGGTCCTTACACATGCTTGGTAAGTACTCTGCCACAAAGCTATATTCCCAGTCCTCAACAAACATTCAGTAAACGCCTACTATGAGCAAATGACAGTACTAACCAGTGAAGCAACGTTAGTGACCACCACCCAACTGTAGGGACGTCCATAATTTTTTGAGATAATAAACTAATAGACAAGTGTAACTGATATAGGACATTAGGAAGCACTAAATCCTGTAAATAAAGGGAGAAGTAGAGTTGAGTTCAGGAAACCATGAGATCTAGAGCAAGAAAGGAAGCTGGCATGAGGCCAAGAAAGGCGGCACAGCTGGCTGTTCTGCTTGTGTAGGTGAAAATGAAAAAAAATGTAGGAGTTATTTTGTATTTGAGTAAGATATCCGTATTAAGTGCATCTTAGTTTTAAATTGGTCTCTCACTACTGTGTGGCAAAGCATGATCAATAAATAGACAAAGGTTCAAAGTGACTGAAGAAGGCCTCTGCCCTCTCAGCAGCATGAATTCTCCCAACAGAGGGACAAGAACAACACCAAGTGTGAGCCCTCACGTAAAGTATGAGCTTTGGCTGAGTGATACCGGGGCAGGCTTCGGGATGACTGCAAATGCACCCCTCTGGTGTGTTGGGAGTAGAAGGGGCTGGGGACAGGAAGAGGGAAGCAAGGGTATCTACAGAAAAAGATATGACCTCACTGGGAATCTACTCTTGGAAGCAAATTCTGCTTTAAAAATCAGATGCAAGGCTACCCTTATATATATTTTTCCTCCTATTGGAAAGAAAAGAACACAGCTCTTTGTTGTAATGCAACATTCTCCTGCTCTGCTCCCTCCCCACCCAGTATGATAACGCCGTTATTTCTCACTTCTCATAATAATACCCCGGACTGAATATGTGATGTGTCCCAGTCTTCATGACAATTCTGATTACTGATTGGGGATCTGAGACCTTCAAGAAAGAGAGGGGACTTTTTATAGCATCTAACTGGAACTTAGAGGTCTAGATTTTTCTCCTCGGTCTCCACAAAATCAAATTGTACCATTGCGAGACTATAGAAACCATTCTTGGGTGCTACTTGCAATCCATTCTTTACTTCACCTAGAAAAGGGAATATAAAACGCCACCTGTCACAGATGACTGGCTTCTTGAAATGTGTCAAGAATGGCAGTAGAAATGTGAACAACAACGAGAAGGTAGCTCTGGATGTGTGTGGCTAATTTTTTTTTTTTTTTTTTTTTATCACTGGACAGCTCCACACCAAGAAATAATGAACCAGAAGCAAGTGTCCTGTGGGTTTGGTCTTGTGGTACATTTTCTACACATGGCGTAGAACGAAAGTACAAACCCATTGCAGACAAAGTTTCAAGGTGTCAGTAGTTTTGTGACATCATAATAGAACTTGACATCCATTGGAGAAATAGTTCTGAAAGTATTTTAGTCAAGAATGATGTTGGAGTATCCTGACCCAAAAAATTAGGTCTTGCTGCTTGGCACAAAGACTTTTAAGACTATTTATTTATTTATTTATTTAGTTAGTTAGTTAGTTAGTTAGTTGGTAATTTCAGGGTCTGAAACTGAAAAGTCTAAGGGAAAACAATTTGAGTGTTTTTACCTTCACTGGATTAAACAAACAAAAAAAAACCTGTTCCCTTCATTTCCCCCTTCTTCTGTCTCTCCTCTCACTCTTCTCTTTCTGTGTCTCTCCTTCTCTTCTATTCTCCCTTCTCTCGCTCCCTCCCTTCCCCCCACCGCAACTTCCAATAAACCTGCATATATATATATATATATATATATATATATATATATATATACACAAAAGAGAATTTAACAAGGAGATATTCTGTCTACTACATGTAGGGAAAAAAAAGAAAAAGTCTCAGACAATATTCCAGGAAGTGAATTCCATGTACAAGGGATACTGTCCACAGTCACACTTCCTGAGAATGTGCTTCAGCAAGAGCGAGTGAAAGTGGATATTTAAGTCACTAGGGAGAAAAAGAGCTGAGGAACTTTTGATAGAATTAACTACCTTTAGGCCTGGAATCCAGTTCTTTCCATGTGTTGCTTGATTATGTATTAACATTGAGCAAAGAAACTCATAATAGAAGCAGAAGTTTCAAACTCTTCCTGAACATCTTTAGTAACTACTGTCCTTTTACAAGCCTAGATTCAGCAAATCACCTCTTGATAAAGTTCACACTTTCAATGCAACCCAATAATAAATATGAGACTTTCAAAAAGCAAAGTCAGTAAATGGAAACAGACAACACATTCCTTGTGTTGATGCCCACACATACCCTTGGCACCCAGCCTGTACTACCTGTTTTGAATATATATATATATATATATATATATATATATATGTATACACACACATACATATACATGTATGTATATATGCATACATATATATTGTGTATATATTGTTGTCATTTATATTGAGAGGACTTTTTAGACCAGGGGAAGCTCTTATGAGGTGCTTTCATACTTCAGATCTAAATCTAAACCACTTCACATGCCTCGTTAGAAGAGGTTACTTTGGCAATTATCTTGGATACCCTATGCAAGTCTACGGGGAGTGGTCCCATGACATTAGCAGAACAACAGCATTCATAGTGGTTAGCTGCCCAGGCACCACTGACCCAGGCACCATGCTAAGTGCATCGTGCCTTTCTTCTTATTTGACCTTCACAACAAGACTATGGATGGGTTACGTGGTGATTTTTATACATTTGGCTGCAACAATGAGGACATCTATTATGCTAATAAGGAGTCCAGAGGTCCTCATCTCCCATTTCAGGGTTCTTTATCTAAATACTACATTCTCTCAGAGCATTTTTTTTTTTTACTTCTTAGACTTTCTTACCCCTTACTGAATGTGGATTTCTGTTTCAGTGTTTTGCTTTTTCTTCCCCCATTACCACCCTATTCTCCTTTTTGGTGTGTGTTGCCACTGTCATTAGGAAACGTTTGTATTGAGACTGTCTCAAGCCTAGTGTGTTGTGCACTCTTGCAACATCTCCTTTATTCTGTAAAGCATGTCCTGAGTAATGGACAGGCACAGAAGCAATTGTACAGTTGAGTTGTGGGATCTGAACTTGACCTTCTTCTCCTTCTTAGCTGTGTGGACTGGGTAAGTTATTAAACAATGCTGCCTCATTTCACCTAAATAACGAGGACCATTCTACCTACATGAGCTGGGTGTGTGTTAGCACTCATCAACCCAAAATGGAGCCTAGCCCACAGAGCTTGCCTCATGACTGTGTCATTATTCTTATCTCGGTGTTTCTTACATGGATACTTTAGTCACTGTCCTTTGTTTCCTTTGTTACACAGAGGCAGGAACATTTAAAACATGTTCATTCTGTATTATCTGCACAGAATATGGATCACACAGATTACGTGTTTATGAGTGAAATTATCTGGTCGCTCCAAGTCTGTGGGTTGATGGATTACTATTTCTGTTTTTAAATCCAGTGCAAATGTCATTTATAATATGGCATAGTAATTCATTTCTATATGATTTGCTTTACTTCTTCACCTTCTGTGTTCCCCAAGAATTTCACATGATCAAATCAGCTTTTCCATTCACCACTAAATATTTGAAGTTTCAAATTGTTCTTGTGTCTAAATTGCTAGTGGGGTTCCAGCCAGCACTAAGCTTCCTTGCCTGAAGCACTGGGGCTGTTATTTCTAAAGGTATTCTGTCTATTTTCTGTGGTTTTATAATTGATCCTTCTTAGCTTTATACTAGAATATAGAAAGAGAAAAATTAGAATAGTGAAGGAAAAAAAAAAAGAAATTTCTTTGGCCAATTTTATGGTGCCTCTGGGGCCTGTGTGTCAAAAAGATGAATCTGGTGTTTGATATGTTTGGCCTATGCTGAAGGCTTTCTCCCAGTTCACACTGGCTGCTCAGCATAAGAAGTACAAAATGTACAGTGTGGCTCAGAATTTAGAGTAAGACTTTTATGTTCTTAAAGTAGGTTAGTACAAAAGTGCAAAGCTATTAAATTGATACAGGGGTGATGTAAATGATGTAAATGATGGGTTAAGACAAAATAATGCTGCATTTATAAAACTTATGGTAGCATAAAAAATGCACATGTACATTCCATGTGCTCTGACTCTTGAGAGAACTGTGAAAGAACTATGCAGCTGAAGGGTGGGGTGTTTTCTGCTATTCATGAGAGAACTGTCTCTGAACAGCATTCATGGAATTTACAGTGGGACCCACACTCTCCACTTTCTGTGATAGTCCTTTCTGTGATAATAAATGTATGATTTGTTAACCTTTAGTGCCTACAGGATAGAAAATGGTCTTATATTTAAGGCTTCTTATGTTACCCATTTGAATTTTAGAAATATTCTTTCTTTTCTGTAACAAGTCGAATTGCTTCTCATTCACTCTTCTCTGCTTTCAACCACTTTTCTAGTTTTTATATGTTATTGTCTTAGCCTTAGTGGAAAGATTATAGGAAGAAAATGGAAAATGTGCTTTTACATTCAGAAATTTACTGTATTGTTTCTCTAAAAGAAATACAGGCACTGCACTATATGAGTGGTTTCCTTCCTTCTTTCCTTCCTCCCTCCCTCCCACCCTCCCTCCCTCCCTCCCTCCTTTCCTTCCTTCCTCTCTTTCTCTCTCTCTCTTTTTCTTTCTTTTTCTTTTGTGAAAAGAAAATCAGTTGGTATGAGAGTTAACACACCTATAATCCCAGCACATTAGAGACCAAGACAGGAGATCCATAAGTTTGAAGTAAGCCAGAGGGAGATGCTGTCCCAAAATAGACAAAACCAAAAACACACCTTGTTTCATTAAAAAATGTCCTACTTTGTGAACTTAATTTTTTTCTTCATTGTCCCAGATAAACAATTTTGAATTTTTACATGAAATGTCAAGGTTTTATTGAACCCAAAGAGACATCTGGTCAACCCATGCTTCCCCAGGCTGTGCCCCCTAGCTCCACTCTGCAACTCTGCTCTCCAACAGGAAGATACTTGCCAAGCACAAAGTGTGTGCATTCCAAGCTATTTAATAACACAAATGACCTTTCCAGATACAAGGCCTGAGCTCTGCAAGCTTCCTCAATGAGGAAAACCATTAGGGTCAGACCACTTCCCCTGCTCTCTTGGTCATTCATGGAATGAGCTTGTCAGTATGGGTTGAAATGTAATCCTGATGTGTGCTTTTTGGATTCTTTTTAAGTGAGCCTTGTAAGACTTCATTCATGAGAACACTTATTCCTGACCTCTTTTGGTTGAGACAGAAATAACCTTCTGTTATTTACCCCTCTTCTTTGTTTTTAGCCTACTGGGAATGAGAATGAAGGATGATTTAAATGCTTAAAATGGGACTCTTTTGGGTGTTTAAAAAACAACCCACAAATGTAAAAACCTCATTAATTTTAAGTTAATTTTAAGTATCTTCCTGTTGGAGAGCAGAGTTGCAGAGTGGAGCTAGGGGGCACAGCCTGGGGAAGCATGGGTTGACCAGATGTCTCTTTGGGCTCAATAAAACCTTGACATTTCATGTAAAAATTCAAAATTGTTTATCTGGGACAATGAAGAAAAAAAATTAAGTTAACAAAGTAGGACATTTTTTTAATGAAACAAGGTGTGTTTTTCTTTTGTCTATTTTGGGACAGCATCTCCCTCTGGCTTACTTCAAACTTATGGATCTCCTGTCTTGGTCTCTAATGTGCTGGGATTATAGGTGTGTTAACTCTTATACCAACTGATTGCCTAAAACCATTTGCATATCAGATATTTACATATGCATTGACATTCATAACAGTAGCAAAAGTACAGTTAAGAAGTAGCAAGAAGATAATTTATGTTTGGGTTCACCACAACATGAGGGGCTTTATTAAAATGTCACAGCATTAGGAAAGTTGAGAACTGCTGGGTTAGATAATCAGAATTACATCTGTGATTTTAAGGTTGGTTTTCAGTGTCTGTAAACCATAACTGAGGGATCAGTGTTGTGGCTGTTGTGGCTGACAAATATCAGAGTTTGCCTTAGCTCTCTGGACCCAAAAACTGCTTCCAGAAATCAAGTAGGAGTCTAGTCCTGGAAATTTTTAAAGAATTAACTTAAGTCTCTGAGGGCTGTGCATCCTAAGGTGGGAAAGGGTGCAGGAAGGGCTCGTTGGCTAACCTTGTTGTCTAGAATTTCTGGCCCCTGTCATTTCTTATTACTTATCTTAGGCTGCTTCAAATAGATTTGCAACAATCAAGATCCCCCACGTTTTTTTTTTTTCTTTTGCCCTTCTCTCTGGTTCTCCTTTTGGCATGGAAATCAGACTACACAAAGACATTGGTTTTTGCTATTTTTCTGGCTCGCCCATATCCCAGAACTAAATTATTATCCATAACACATAAGGACCATATTCTCCAGCCCTGTGGATATTGCCAGACCTCAGTGGACCTTTTTAGAAAGGTTCTACAATATCCTATTGTATTGTCTGGATGCTCTCCAAATCCAGTTTTTAATTTCCTATTGGCTATTTCTTTTCTTTGGGCCTTCTGCTCATCTCCTGCTTGCTGCTGGCTTTCCTTTATGCTGTGAGAAAGACCTTAATCTCTTTTGGGCCAGAAGCCATGCCATTTTAAAATTCCTTTGGGCAGACATTATGCTAACATCTTTCAGTTCCACTTCTTGGCTGGGGTTACTGTCTTCTGGTCGACCTCCACTCCTTTCAAGAAAGAGTGTGAGGTCTGCAAATCTGTGCAGCAGCTCTCTGTCTCCTTTAATACAAGGCCCCTTTATGTGATTGTTTTCCGAAACTTCTGGCACGAAATATGAAGCAAATTGCAGGTGACTAGGAAGATCTCAACTGAAATAGTAGTTCATTTCCTTGTGATGAAAAGATTGAAGAACATTCATGCTAGATATCAGCCTGGGTCTTCCTGAGGCCAGCACTGGAGCCTGGCATATGTTTTCCCAGGAGTCCCTTTGATAAACATCTTTGGAACCTACTGTTCTCTGGTTTCTAGGTTTTAGTAAGATGGCACTACTTATGTTCAGGTCTGTTTAAGGACAAGACATCAGTAAGTGATGCCACTGAGTGGCAGGCAACATGGTTTGAGTTCCACCTTTGCAGTAAACATGCTCCGTTATGCTTCTCGGCTCCCACTGTGGTTCTTTTCATTGCATAGGGGTAACATTTTATAAGCATCCATATAGGAGGCAAGCTCCTATGTTGAACACAGCCTTCAGTACGGCTTAGAAGGCAGTCCTCAACAAGGACCATTTGCTGTCTTTTCCACTTTGTCATGTGACAGAAGTCATTTCCCTCTCCAGACCTTACTTTTCTGGTTCTTAAAATGGGTAGGCCAATCCAGATAAGACTGAAATCAACTCTAAGTCAGGATAAACAATAGGATTCATGTAAAAGAGTCCTGGTGCCAAGAAGGCTGCTCCTTCCCAGCTTTGCAGCCACTGTGGAGAATTTGTAAAGGGCCGTGTACCACAAGTGGCATTCCTATTACAATCATCGCCCTTGCTAGAACATCCCATCTCTGCCCTCTGCCCTGAAAGTGTATCTCAGAGGCAGGAAGGTGGCTCATTTGTGAGGCTTTCCCCCTAGTAGGTGGGTAAGTCTCATTTGGAAGCAGGGAGGAGAAAAATCTATAAAGCACAGATGTTAAGAGCCTTGAGGAAACAAGGCTTTCTTCTTAGTAATTGAAAACAAAACAAAATGGAAGAATTTGTCTGACTGAAGACCAAACCACTTTCCTAACAAAACAGTCATAAATGTACCTTGCTTGTGAGCTTTTCTGAATGTAACACCCAGTGGAGCCGATTGTGTTTGTTACGAATTTCATTGTCAAGGTCTTTGAAGACAGCTTTAATTTCTTGGTCGCTGTATAAGTTGCCTGACTCACTGTCTTTTAGAAAATCATGTTGAATCTTTCATGTTTTCCCCCCTAATTTTATTGTTCACATTACCAAAGTGAGAGGGTAAACAGAGAGTGACCTTTATTCTGGAAATAAGGGACAGTTGGAGTTCTGTTTTACCACATGGGTTTTGAAAAACTTTTGGCCAGTTACAAAAGTATACTGTGTAAAACATACAGACTTGCAAAGCAGGTCAACTCTTAGAAGTGTGGAATTGTCAGCCATTGACATGGCTGCAGCTTCGAATACCAGCTGCTGTTAGTCTTAAGCATCTTGAGCTGTGTTCCATTTACCGTTTACCTTACTGACACTTATAAGGGTTGTTCTTTTTGGTGGGGGGAGTCAGTTTAGTGACCCACTAGCTGTAGATGTCACTATTTCTTGACTTCCTTTATAGTGAAATATCAGTTATTGCTAGTTACTCTTTCCTAGTAGCAGAAATGGAAGAGCAGAGCAGTATGAGAAATTATCAGTTCCTATGATAATATGCTTCATATATGTGAGCTGATGACTGAGCAGTCACTAGACAGTCAGTTCTAACAGATTGCTACCCTTCGGGGTAGTATTACTAGTGATAATTCCTGGCAAGGATCTTTTTTTTTTTTTTTTTTTTTTTCAATGCAGTTTATTCAGGAACATTGAACAATCCTCGGACCCCGGGGAAAGCCAGCCCACAGCTTAAATAGCCTCTGGGTAGCCAACCCAGGCGTGCCACGGGGGCAATGCAGATAGGTCCACATACATGGAAGCAAGCCAGATCCTCAGCCTTAGCCAAATGTGGAATTGTTCATGACAGAGAGCACTCACCATCAGGAAGGTGGAAGGCAGAAACCAGCTCCATCTTTAAGGCATAGCATTCCACAGCTCTCTACAGTTCCCCCTTTTTGTTTTAGACGCATCAGGCAAGAGTAGAGGTCTGATCTCTGATATTAGAAATAAATTGGGACTTTGTACAGATGTTCATTTAGGTGTCATCCACCCAAAGAGCATCAGACCCGTCCGATACCTTTTTCTCAGAGGCGGGACCTGGGGCATCAACCCGCATGCAATCAGACATGCTCTTCTCTGGGTCCAAAGCGGCTGACCCTGAGTGCAGTGCTTAGCCTCGCATCCTGAGCGTATCATTTTAGCTTTTTATGGTATCCAACCATGCTTGGGGAGAATGTCCTGCTTCAATGGCTGTAAAGGCCTGAATGATCATGGCTGCATCACACTGTTGTGGGACTCTAATCTTGCATATATACCACAGGCAAACCAAGGAGACCTACACCAGAAGGCCTGCTAACACTCCCATGCCCGCCCATTCCTTCAGATGATTCATGGCTGCAGCAATCCATGTTGATAATCCTGTGGCTAGTCCTGCGTCCACTCGGTAGAATTTACTGTGACAATGGCCACTCTCAGCTGCTCCATCGTAGTATCGAATTCTCCAGTCCAATTACCTAAAATATAGCTCGACAATTGTTTAGACAGATTTGCAGCACAGGAAAAATTCTCATGTTGTATGCTAGTGACACAAAGTCCAGCATACTTTCATTGACAGCCAGGTTGAGCGATTTGCCATAGGGTATTAATTTGCTCCTGCAAGAGGTCAATCCTCTGATTGAACACCATCAAGCTTCCTTTTAGTTGAGCATTAATTCCTTTATGTACAACTAAGGCATGAGCTACATTGGCTAAATGATTATTCAGGGTCTGAGCAGTCTGCCCAGTATGACTCATGGCTGATGCCCTGGTGGTAGCTCCAACAGCCGTCAATGAGATGGTAGTAACAATGGTGGCTGTAGTTCCAAGATCCCTTTTCTGTCTGAAGAGAGTCATAGCGTGAGGGGCATCAATGGGCACAGGCACCCAGTGAGGCATGCGAGTAACCAGGGCATACCTAAATTTACTAGCATTCCAGCATTGGGCAAAAAAGCAAGTATCATTACCACAATTACTTGGCTCTATCTGGCTAATAATGAATAAAAATGGGGGATATAGACAAACAGGTGTGGGCTTATAGGAAATATTATAAGAAGCCTTAACCCCTCGTTGGAACATCCTGCGTCAGTTCTAGAACTAGCAGTGGTGGTGTCCGAGGTCTGAGTAGGTTCAGGAGACCATTGCCCCCAGGGGCGAGATGTGCTCCATGCCAATTGACTAACTCCATGTTTTCCTCCAATTTTGAAAGTCATTTAAGGTTCTTAAATTATTTTTTCCCCTTTTTTCTTAAATTTTTCATCAATTACACTTTATTCATTCTGCATCCCCCCATAAGCCCCTCCCTCCTCTCCTCCCAATCCCACCCTCCCTCCTCCCTCTGCTTGCATGCCACTCCCCAAGTCCACTAATAGGGGAGGTTCTCCTCTCCTTTCTGATCTTAGTCTGTCAGTTCACATCAAAAGTGGCTGTATTGTCCTCTACTGTGGCCTGGTAAGGCTGCTCCCCCCCCAGAGGGAGGTGATCAAAGAGCAGGCCAATCAGATTATGTCAGGGGCAGTCCCTCTTCTCATTACTATGTAACCCAATTGGACTCTGAACTGCCCTGGGCTACATCTGTGCAGGGGTTCTAGGTTATCTCCATGAATAGTCCTTGGTTGGAGTATGAGTCTCTGGGAAGTTCCCTATGTTCAAATTTTCTTGTTCTGTTGCTCTCCTTGTGGAGACCCTGTCCTCTCCAGCTCTTACTATTTCCCAGTTCTTACCTAAAATTCCGTTCACCTGCCCAACAGTTGCCCATCCGGCTCAGCATCTGCTTTGATAGTCTGAAGGGCAGAGGCTTTCAGAGGCCCTCTGTGGTAGGTTCCTAGGTTGTTTCCCGTTTTCTTCTTCTTCTGATGTCCATCCTCTTTGCCTTTCCAGATGGGGATTGGACGTTTTAGTTAGGTTCCTCTCTCTTGCTTAGTTTCTTTAGATGCACAGGTTTTAGTGGGTTTGTCCTATGTTGTATGTCTATATGAGTGAGTATATACCATGTGTGTCTTTTTGCTTCTGGGACAACTCACTCAGGATGATCCTGGCAAGGATCTTAACAGATCCGTAAGGGAAACCGCTGTAGAAATTTTGACATTAAGCAAAGAAAATATAATAGTTAGCTGATTCAAAATTTAGTCTCAGGTTTCTAATTCAACCTTGGCGAAACAGAATGATGTTCACCTGTCCAGACAGAAAATGGGAACATAGATTTGAGACCTCACACTGTCAAAGAAAGTGAAAGACTTTTTATGTAGATCATTGAATCATTGAAACAAAGGACCGGGATCTAGATCAGTGGGAGTGCTATTGTCTGGCCCTTCTGAGGAGGGCAACCAGTGCAGGCCTTCAGCTAAGCTATTACCTCACCTCTTTGCTGTTGAAAACAAGAAACGGCAGGGTTGCATTATATCATTTTTATAAAATATTAATTGTTGAACAGCTAGTCTCCAGCAGGCACTTCACATTCCTTTTTCCTATTCATTCCAGTCCAAAGTATTACTCATCTAAACTTGCTTGGTGAATCATCGTTACAGTAAACTGAGTCTGCAAGACGCCCAGTAATTCATAGCCAGCTAGGGGCTTGTTCACCTTCAGGCCAGTCGTTCAGTTTCTGTGCTGGTGAATGGTAATAGGAAGCTCATCTGCTGGAATTACAGGAAATTAATAAAAAGGAAAGCAAGATATCTAATTTTAAGAATCTGGACTGGGGCTGGAGAGATGGCTCAGTGGTTAAGAGCACTTGGCTGCTCTTCCAGAGGTCGTCCTGAGTTCAATTTCCAGCAACCACATGGTGGCTCATAACCATCTATATTGAGATGTGATGCCCTCCTCTGGCATGTAGGTGTACATGAAGATAGAGCATTCATATACATAAAATAAATAAGTTTAAAAAAAAAAGAATCTGGACTGAGGATCCAATAGACTTCACATAGCTGAATTCTCTCTTTTCACCCATTTCAGTAGAGAAATAAGTTGCTGATAAGGGTGTTTGAAGGTTCGATCTTGATACAGGCATAGAAAAAGGAGGAGTGGCCTGATACCTGTCTTTGGAGTAGTTGAGGAAGGTCCTACAATGGGGGTGCCCTCTTAGGCTGCCTCCAGCAAGGTCAGCATGAGTTCCTGAGCAAAGCTAGGAATAGGAAAATCAGTCAAGCAAAGAGTTTACACCATTTTTAGGGTCAGTGAGATCTTATTCAAGTTTGCTCACTGGGCCAGAGTTCAAAGTGAAAAGGTTACCCGAGAATGGGTACCACACATGTAGCCACGAGCCAGATGAGAGAAGCCTGGTGCTCTAGCCAAGAAGAGATAGTGAACATTTTGAGCAAGGGAATGGCATGGATGGGCTTGCATTTTGCAACAGTCAGGTAGAGAGAGGATGGGGTGGTGCAAGACCGGAGATGGAGAAGCCAGCTAGAGTATAAGGAGTATCCAGAAAGATAAGAGGAAGGATTAGGGCAGCAGAGAAGAGTTTCAGAAGGGGAGGGATAGCATTTCAGAGGGGTGCCTGGTGGGAATTGCTAATGAAGGGTACTTAGGGGAGGTCGAGCTGATGTGAGGAAGGCAGTGATAGCAAGTTTGTTTCTCACTGATATGTCTGTTCGGTCTTAGATAAATATATTACCAGGACAGAGCTCAGGCTTTGAGAGAGACTGGGAATCCATCAGCATGTAAATGGGAAACTGAAGAATTGTTCAGTTTCCAGCCCCCAAAAGGCTGTAGTGCAGAGAACAACACAATCTTTGACCAATGCCCATTTCAGGAAGTCCTGAGTTAGCCATGGCCCATGTTAAGTGAGTGAGGGCCAGGATAGAATTCTTCCTCACTGTTACAGTCAGTCAACTAGCTGTAATCCCAGCCTCATGTCAGCATTCTGGCCAGTCCAAACAACTTGATGCATTTGATGCCATGAGGAAGATTTGCTGGTTTAGATGTAAAAGTATTGCACTGAGTTTTCAGTTCAAGTCAGGAAGGCAAGATGGGTGGAAAGGAGGAGTGAAAATAAGGGAAATTTCTCACCCATATCAGGAAGAAGGTTTTAGTTCTCTGTTTACATTTAGCTGTTAGGGCTGGTTAACGCTGATGGCAGAAAATCCAATAAAAATAATTAAGACTAAGAGGTGTGCTTGGGGAAAGGATTGTGGTTGAAGATGAAGCCTTATCATCCACCCCCAAGGACTCTGGTTATTGAAGCTGGGAGTCTGGGAGGAATAGATGAGAAAGGTAGCATGCAACAGATCCCGGGAATTCTGAGCTCCGGAAGACATCACCTGCAGGCCATGGAAGGTAGAATAAGAACAACACTCTTGAACTTGGGAAGAGTGTTCAAGGTGTGGGTGCACACCAGTCTTAGAGGTCGTTGGGGGCTGACCAGGGACTTGGGTGTAGAGGGTGTGTTTCAGTGGAACCCAGTTAGGCAGGTTGTATGTCATTGGGGAAGAAGAGTCTGATGATGGCGATGGTTGACCTGTGTCAAGCATTTCTAGCATCTTATGTTTCCCAAGTCTCACAGTATATTATTGTGCATACCTTTACCATTATTTCTGTATTTTGGATAAGATGTGTTTGTGAGTTGTGCATTCTCAAGTTCAACAAACAGCAGATCCAATATTTGAACAAATCCCATCTGTACTGAGCATCTTCAGACCATCTTTTATTTTTTAGTCTGTAAAAGCACTTGCTCTGCAAATGATTTGGGTTTGATTCCTAGCACCCAAATGGTGGTTCGTAGCCACTTGGGTTCCTCCATTTCCAGGGATTAACATCCTCTTCTGGAATCTGTGGGAATCAGGCACACATGTGGTGCACATACATCCATGTAGGTAAAATACCCATGCACACAAATGCAAGTAAATGTAAAAAATAATTTTAAGTATATAAGAGGATGTGTGGATGCCTGCAGGTGTTTTGAAAATGCAGTGCTAGTTTATATAGAGGACTCGGGCATCCTTGGGTTTAGAAACTAATCACCCGCAGATACAAAGGATGGTACATCAGGAATAAAGCAGTGAGTGTAGACAAATCTTTGTTTGTTTGTTTGTTTTTGTTTTACTGTTTTTTGAGGCAGGGTTTCTCTGACCTGTAACTCACTCTGTAGACCAGGCCAGCCTTGAACTCACAAACATCTGCCTGCTTCTGCCTCACTGAGTGTTGGGATTAAAGGCATGCACCAAAACATTCCACATTAGTGACAGAGAAAAGTAGCAGATGAAGGTGAGATTGAGAAAGCTTTTCCAGGTGCTGTTAACACTTCAGAGGAGGGTGAGAGGAGGAGCAGGGGGAGAGTGACTGAAGGTGCTGGAGAGGATCCACAGGTGGATCAGGGCGACCATAGAGCAGTCGGTTGGAAGGAAACCAGCTTTGAAAGCAGAAGGTACAGCTTTCATGGAATATAAAAAAAACAACTAAGAAAACTTTGATTTAATAACATGCATGTTTCAATTTAAAGTGAGCCAACCTTTTATTCTTGATAATATCTGTGTTGGACCTTGGAAAGGAAATAACAAATTGTTGGATGTGTTTGTTGTGGTTAATTTAAAGGTATGGTCTAATGAAGTTTATTATTGGCCTTATAATTATCACAACAGTATATCTAACCTGCCATCACAATCAATAAAAAACAGAGACACCTGATCGATTTTAGGATAGCCTTATCTTGCCTGTGGCAGAGCAGGTTATTAACCTTCTAAACTACTTTTACCTCCCATCCCCATACCAGGCTACCTCCCATCCAGTTCCATAAATACTTGCTTGCACTCTCATCTGGGCTGCTTCCTCCATCCCTCCCAGCCATGTGCTTCTCTCCATGCCAACCCATTGTGGCTTTCTTCTTCCTTCCTCCTCCTCTTTCTCTCTCCCGTAATCCATCAGTTCCCAAAGGCCATGAGCCTTGGCCACACCTTCTTCCTTCTGCTCTGCTCTGCTCAGGGCAGCCTTTTCATCAGCCAATAAGGGGATAATTGGGGAACATTCCTTCTCATCACATGGTTACAGGAGATAATTCAGCATTATAACAATACCCATTACTGCACAGTAATCAGATCTCAAGGCCCTGAAATCAGCATTTGAATACATAGCAGCAGACCAACCCCCAACATTATCTCTATCTCTATCTCTATCTCTATCTCTATCTCTATCTCTATCTCTATCTCTATCTCTATCTCTATCATCTATTCCCTTCTATCAAACATCCTACAACTTAGCTTTATGAACTTCAGGAGAGAAATGCTCACTCTTACTACAGTTAAATCCTCCACAAGTAAATCCTTATCATTTCCTTTGTAGGTTGTACCTTATCCATCATTTTAAAAAGAAAATAACATATTCTTCACATATATTTCTTAACTGTTTCTTCAAACCCCTGTATTGGTAGTGGTGGGGTAAGGACTGTTGAGTGATGAGGGAGAAAGAGCAGAAAGCCGGGTAGCACGAAGTGTGCCTGGTAGCTTAACAAAAATGGGAAGAAAAGGAGTGTGGAGACCATCCACAGAAAGATAAAGAGAGCCCCCTGTGCAAGTCTGTTGTAACTAAGAGCATGTTAATTAATGAGGGGAAAGCACAAGGCCCCCATCTGTAAGCTCCCATGTAGATGACCCTTTGGGGTAACTGGCATTTTAGATCTGAGTAGATAGAACCCAGTGACACATTTTTTTCCCATGAGTAACTGGGGCCGCCTGGCTCATCAGATTCCTCACAGGTTATTCACGGGGCTGAGTAAACCATTGTTTCTTCTCTGCTACAACTCCATAGTTGGAGCTCTTTTTTAGCATTTACTATATCCCAAAAAACTTCATTGAAGGGGCAGTTAAGGGAAGAGGTTGTTCTTTCAGAAGACCCAAGTTCGAGTCCCAGCACCCACATGGTGGTTTATAACTACATACATCTCCAGGTTCAGGGAGCCTGATATCCTCTTCTGGTCTCTGTGGGCCCCACATCTACACGATATACATGCACACATACAGGCAAAACTCGCATACACATAAAAGTGAATAAATACCTTTTAAAAACTGCATGGAGATTCCATGTTACCTGGTTCAGAAAGGCCAGCATCAAGAAAACAAACAGCAAGTAATGCAAGAATACAGAGGGTGGAGGGTTAGAATTCCTTATATACTGCCAGTGAGAATACGGGCTAGTTCAACCACTGTAGAAATCCTTCTGGAGGTTCCTTGAAAATAGAACTAATAGATGACCCAGATAGAATGACTCCTCATATACCCAAAGGTCCCTAAATCAACACATGATATATCTGGACATCCATGTTTATTGCAGCACTATTCACAATAGCCAAGTCATACAATCAGCCTAGTTGGTCCGTCAACAGATGAATGGAAGAAAATACAGTATACATACACAATGGAGTTTTATTCAGCCATAAAAAGAAAGAAATCATGTCATTTTCAGGAATAGGTGGAGCTGGAGTACATCACGTTACCTAAAATAAGCCAGGCTCAGAAAGAAAAATATCATATATTTTTTTTCCTCATAGGCAGAATCTATATTTTTTTAAAGAAATGGAAGTAGAAGGGCAGCTGTTTGGGAATGCAAAGGGCAACGTGGCCTTGTTATCAGAAAGCCCATTGTTTTGCATAATGATGATACACCATCAGAAAACATTTTAAAAGGTGACAGACAGACAGCACTTTACCCTGTAGGAAAAATAAAGTTGTCTTTGAAAATAAAGACTTGAAAACATTTAGGAAATACTGACCGTGGCTAATTGTGGCAGTCATTTCAGTGTGAAAATATTTCCTGAGGAAAAGTCAATGTTTTCTCATAGACCCCAGTATTTTAGCTACTAAACCATTCTCATCAAAACATTTTATTAATGTGTAAGATGTTTTCAAAGTTCTTTCTGTGTAAACATCATCCTCTCGTTTAATCATGCTGTACAGAGCGCCTTGGCTTATCCGTTCCATACCTGCTGTTTGTCAGTCTGTGTTTATTTTCCGTCTGACGTTCAATGTCTTTTTTGCAGATATTGATGAATGTGTAAACAACACTGTGTGTGACAGTCATGGGTTTTGTGACAACACAGCTGGCTCTTTCCGCTGCCTCTGTTATCAGGGCTTTCAAGCCCCACAGGATGGGCAAGGGTGTGTGGGTGAGTTTTTGGTTTTTGCTTTGTGTCCTCTCCCCCCACATCATGTTTCATATGCTTTTTCCCCCCCGAAAGAAATGAATGTTACCATGTTATCAAAAAACAGTCAAATTTAAGAAGGAAACTTTTCACCATGGTTTGTTTCTATCGTGCGATCTGAGATTGTGAAAAGTATATGTCCTTTGGCCCCTGAAGTGGATAGGGACATTAAGAAAGAAGGGTGTTATTTAAGGCTATTTTTTCAAGGACATCTTTTTAAACCTAGCTGGGTGGGGGTCTATGTGGTCGTTGGTCCCCAGGTAATGAAGCCTGCCATGTGGTGGAGCTTGCCTGTCTTTGACATGCGCCTCCTTAAACAGTGCATTTAAGGAAAGTGCTGGCCCAAGCTGCTGTTTCTGGGAATGACACCAGCACAATAGTGTTTCCGATTATGCAGCTGTTACTGGATAGACAAGGCTGGGAAAGCTCTCATGTCATCAGTGTCCTAGAGTGTCGTCCAGCACAGACCCATGGAGGAGGGCTCACGTTTCACATCAGCTGTGATTTCTGCAAACTTGCTATGAAACACACTTTCTGCTAAAACAGTTTCATGGGGAAGAGGAGGTTATAGAATCTCCATCTTCACAGGTTCTACAGCTTTTTGTTCATTCCTTTTTGAGTGGAGAAAAGAGCTGTGTTCACCACAAGCCAGGTGCCATCCAAGGAGAAGGCAGTGATTTACTTGCTTTGACAATTTGCCAGTCAAGCAGCAGTTCAGTGCCCATCCAGACCTAACCTGGACAGCAAAATCTGTCCAAAACCTTGATTAGATCGCTTGAATTGTAACTGCCTTCCTGGAATTAATTATGGAAACTCAAGTTAATTCTGAATTACAGAAAAAATATTTAGGGAGCAGTAATGTAGTTTTCACAAATTTCCATAAACAACAGCTTATCAAAAACCACATTACTATTCAAGAATTACAAGGAAATCCGGCTGTTTAACAGTGCATCTAAGATTATCCTATGATACTATCTCATAGCTTGTAGCCAGGCCTGGTGGTACAGGCCTATCATCCGAGCTGTTTTGGAGGATGAAGCCTGAAGATTTCAAATAAGTTTAAGGCCGGCTTGAGTAACAATAAGACCCTGTTTCAAAATAAGAATTTAACAAACAAACAGATAAACAAGCAGAAAGGCTGAAGACACAGTTTAATGGTGAAGGGTGTACGTAAGTATGAAAGGACTGTGTTCAGTCCCCAGGCCAATGAAGTAGTGGTGGCATTTGCTTCTGTTTTGACTCACGAGCCTTGATGCGACCCCGGCTTATCTCACTAGCTTTACACCTCCGCAGCTTCCGTGTGTCAGCACCATTAGGCTGCTTGTGGTTGGTCTCGTCACTGGGCACTGTCTTGGCTGTTACTTGCTTCTTCCACTGTGGTTTATCTCTCCTGGGCATAACATGTAGTCTACAGCAAGTGATCAGTATGTGCTTTTTAATTGTTTCATGTTGAAATATCAGATGTTGGCTCCACAGAGCTCCCAAGCACCTGCTCACTGCTCATTCTAACGAGACTAGTAAGTGTGCCTGAACCGTATTTTCCAGTCTGGCACAAAGAACATCACCCTGAGAGAAGGGGTGTCGGCTGTTATTTTGATAAGTTCAATAAATACCTTTTTATTAAAAAAAAGTCTTTTTATAATTTTTTAAGAGATTCTGGAGAGATGACTCAGTGGTTAAGAGCACTGGCTGCTCTTCCAGAGGACATGGTTCAATTCCCAGCACTCACACGGTGACTCACAGCTATCTGTAACTTCAGTTGCAAGAGATTTGATGCCTCCTTCTGGCTTCTGGGAGCACCAGGCATCAACACTGTGCACAGACATGCATGCAAGCAAAAACATCCATACACATGAAATAATAAAGTAATAATATAATTTTTGAAAGATATTAACTGAGTACCTACTCTGTGCACTTCTTCTCAAAAATACTCTATAGCGTTTCAAAGATGAATCAATCTTGTGTCTAGTTGCTGGATGTGCTGTTTCCCATCCCCCGTCATCTGTTCATCAGTAGGACTTAGGTTCAAGTGACATTTCTTTGACATACTCCTGCATGGAAGAATCAGTATTGCATGCTTCTGTGGAGCTCTGTCCTTTTAATTCCCACCATTCCCTGAGGCTTGCGGGGTGTTCTCACTAATTTCTCTGACTTGACTCTAACTTCTGTGAAGGTAGAACTAGGCTTGTCTGACTCAAGATTTCACTCCCACATGGGGACCCTAAGGACTGGGCCTGTGTGAGTAAGCTAAGACACACCCCTTGAACTGATGAATGCAATCTGGTGAAGTAGAATTTCATTTGATATTATAGACCTAAAATTAACAAACGTGAACTTGCCAGTTTATAAAGTCAACTTCTCTAATGGAAATTATGACCATGCTGATTATAAATTTCAATTCCACTTTGCTTTGTGGTACCACATCTTTTTATAAGTGAAACTCAGATTATTGGGTTTATATCTATCTATGGACAAAGTAAAATAGAAAAGTTAGGTAATAGGTCTGAAACTTCAAGATCTACAAACCTGTCTAAAAATAAAAAAAACTAGGTATACAAGTGAAAACAGAATTGTTTTCCTCTCCTGGATGAGGTGGACAGCGGCTTAAACGGTGTAAAGATTCTCAGGGTATGCTTATGAAAGCTGGTGTTTATACACATTAATGCCGAAAGGCTGTGGACATTTCACAGTCAAGTTGGGTACTTTGCTGATTGAGGAAGTCACCAGAAACACTTTTTAGCAGAAAGACAAATGGTACTATTGGACAAGGTCAAATGAATAAATAGCCTTGGGGGGGGGGGGCTATGAACTACATATTTGTGTTAAACAAATCTCTTGACTTTGATTTAATTATATGAATTTAAGAACAGACAAAGGGAACTTTCAGCAAAGTCCAGGTTATACTGTGGACATCAAAAGAATGAGGAAAGACAGTGAAATTGGTCATTCAGTTATTGGACCAATTGGTTTTGCCCGAATGAAGAATGTGCCCTGCAATCCAAAGTCTGTTGTTAATTTGGGCTGAAATGTATTTTCAAGCGTGTAAGTATGTTTCTAAAATTTCAGATTTAAATCTAAGTTTTGATTGCCAAAGTGCCCGTGCTTCTGTTTTTTTCCTTGAATTAAGATGAGGTATATCTGAGTTGTGATGGCACACGCCTTTAATCCCAGCACTCAGGAGGCAGAGGCAGGTGCATCTTTGTGAGTTTGAGGACAACCTGGTCTACAGAACTAGTTCCACAACAGCCAAAGCTACACACACACACCACCACACAAAACAAACAAACAAAAAAACAAAAAACCCTGTCTCAAAAAAAAAAAAAAAAGGTTCAATATGCTGACAAGTGAGGCAGAGAATGCTGGATGGTCACTGTGCTCCCAGTGAGATTCCCGGCGGTTCCTTGAAAGTAGAACTGGAGTTGAGAACCTTATCCCTGTGTTTTCACTGTTCTTTCATCTAGACCAAATTGTGAAGCTCTACCAGCAGGGGTTCTTCCCTGGGAAGGGCGAGGTTGAGGGCTCACTGGGGAGCAACTCCTCTCCAGCAGCCACTGCTGGCCTTAGCACAGCTGGTAGAATAAAGAGCCGTCAGAAGAGAGGCACAGGCCTTACTTGAGCTGTGCTCCCTTCTCCAGATGTCAACGAATGCGAGCTGCTCAGCGGTGTATGTGGCGAAGCTTTCTGTGAAAACGTGGAAGGGTCCTTCCTGTGTGTGTGTGCCGATGAGAACCAGGAGTATAGCCCCATGACGGGGCAGTGCCGCTCCCGGGTCACTGAAGGTAAGTTCCGGTGGCACTTCCGGTGCAGGGGTTGAAGGGTGTATCTTGAGATGGGGTTGACCCAGGCTTAGGCTACGTGTTCTGGAGGTGAGACACGACACCTCCCAACACAGTGGTGCCTCCGACGTGTGTTAGTCGGGTTTACTATTGCTGTGATGAAACACCATGACCAAAAGCAAGTTGGGGGAAAAAGTTTTTTTGTTTGTTTGTTAACTGGAAGCTTATACTTCCAGGTATAGAACCCAGGACGATTAGCCCAGCAGTGGCCCCACCCACAATGGGCGGGGCCTTTCCCCATCAATAGGTCGTTGAGAAAATCCCTTACAGCCTTGCCTACAGTAGGCTGACCCTATGGAGGTATCTTTTAAATTGGGTTTCCCTCCCCTCAGGTGACTTCAGCTTGTCCCAAGCTGACATAAAACTAGCCAGCACAGCACTATAGCTTCCATGCTCTTCTTATGGCTTATCAGTAAAAGAGGGTGCAGGCAATGGCCTTTTTGGTAAAGTGGCTTCTAGTGTTCTTTCCGATTCAGCAACACTATGTGTAAAGAATTTAAAATGGTGAGGACATTTGCTGAGAGTTGCCTAAAGCCTAGATTGCGTTTAACATGGCTTCTTCTTACCAAGTTGCATAACCCTCCTTTCTTGGCCCTTGGGGAAACGTATCCTGACACTTCTCTAAATTAAAAGCAACATACGGTCTCTCAGGGTCTACAAAGACTTCCACTTGGAATTCTTGAGGGTTTTTCCAGAAGTTGGCCTAGAAAGTTGCCATGTTTACATTTGTTTGAAATTTGATTTAGACCATGTTGTCACTGCATAAATTGAAATGGAGAACCAAAAGCCTTCCAGACAAATAACCTTCCAGATTTCAGGTTATCCTTTTAGTTGGTGCCATGTAACTAACTTGTGTGTGTAGGTGTGTGTGTGTGTGTGTGTGTGTGTGTGTGTGTGTGTGTTTTAAGCAAAAGACCAAATGGTCCCTTGTGAGTCAAATAAAATGAAACATAAGCTGTTTTACTTTCTTGTTAAATCTCAGTGTTATCAATCCTCGTACAACAGATTTTACTGTTCATGTATAAAATGGCTATTTTTGTAAGTCATGGGGAATGAAGTGTGACAATGTTTTTATCCTTACAACTTTCTCAGTTATTAAATGTGGAAGGAGAAGGGGTACAGAATAATGGGACACTAATTTAAACATATTGTTTGAAGGGGAGGAGACAGGTTATTCCTAAGAGAAGCTGCTATTTGCTCCAGTAGCCTTCGTGACACCTATATGATAAAGACTTTTACTTAATTGTACCTACAGTACTAAAAACCGAAATGAAAGTCTGGTTGGCTTTAAATAACTGCACTGCCTTTTTCTTCTCTGTCCTTGGTTCCATTTCCAGAGGGATGCCTTACCCACAATTTTATTTGAGATGCATTAATATAGCATATCATAATACTATAGCATTGCCCAATGATCTCTATGAAGATTGGTGGTCATGGTAAAAGTAATTGCATGTGATACAATTTTAAATGAAAAATAAGATATTCCAGCGATCATGCTCAATAGAGTTAGGGGGGGAGAATATATGAAAAACATAATCAGAGGCCTTTCTTGAAGTTTTAGAGATTTTCCATATTATCTATAATATTTTAAATGAGAGAATCAGAGTCTGGTCTACTCCCCTCTTCCTGACTGTGTAAATGTGGTCATCTCCACATCTTTGTGTTTGGGTTCTCACCTATAAAATAGGGGGAGATGTTTCATTTACTTCACAGAACTCTGTGAATTTTGAATAAAACCATAATCATTGAGTATGAAGTGTTACAGTAAAGCCACATCCCAGACACATGAGGGAAATCCATTGTTTGGTATGGTCTGTTCTTAAAGAGTGGGTATTTTTAACTATTTTTGCTAGAAAGTTTTAATAGCGTCAAGAAGTGATTCATTTAGGTCATTTTAGGGTACATGTCTAGACCCTAGAATTTACTACTTCTTTTTTAAAGTGTTTTCTTTCTCATGTGTGGGTGCGTGTGCATGTCTGTGGTGTGTGTGTGTGTGCATGCATGTTATGTATGTGTTCGTATGTGCAGGAGAAGCCAGTGGTCAACGCTGGGAGTTTTCTTATTATCACTCTTCACTGTGTCTTTGGATAGAGTCTCTCACAGGGCCTGGATGTCACAGCTTGAGCTGGACTGGGAGCCAGTGGAGCTCTCAGGACCTGCCTGTGTTTTTCACTCCATTGCTGGCATTACAGGCACATGCTGCCACGCCTGTCTTTTTATCTTTTCCGTCCTCAAGTCCACGAGCTTGTTAAGCAACTATTTTACTGATGCACTATCTTCCCAGGCACCACCCACTCTGGTACTTTAAGCTATAGCATCTCTCTTTAAAGGCATCGACCTGCATCTCCTTTGGAGGTTTTCCTATGACCGAGTCCCCACCAGGTGCTTTGCTTCTCCCCACTTTCACCTTACTTAATGTATTTGTTGTCCATCTCTCTTTCTACAAAAAAAAAAAAAAAAAGTGTCTTCCAGCCAGAGCTATCTGTCACTGCATTGACCCCTTGCCTCTCTGGAGGGATACACAAATGCCAGCTGCTTCCACATTACCACCTCCCACTCACTGTACATACGACAAGAAGACGCTGTGCCACTGTAAAAGGATGCCTCTTCCATCCTAGAACTTAGGTTTGCAGAGGACCAGCTGTGCCTTACACGGAGCTTTTTGGATTTTACTTGTTACTTCAAATGTGACCTTGTTGGCACAGTACAAGCCTCTCACTGCTCATGACAGAGATCCCTGTGATCCAGGATAAGCCGCTGTTGCTGTGACTTCTGTCTCTGAATGTGCTTCTTACTTGCCATCATCCTAGGGTGCTCTTCTCCCAGGTGGCCTTTTCCTAGAACTCTGTTTCATCAGGAGTTCCCTACTTCATCAGTGTCTGCCCATTTTTCTTCTCATCTTTTCAGTTTCTGCTAACATCACCAGTGTCCTCAATCTACCTTCTTGCCAGCCTGTAGCTAGCACAGGTTCCCCTTCCCCCACCTAAAATTTTACCATAACTGACAGAACCAATACAAAACAGCCAACCACAGCCTATAACATAAAGCCCAACTCCATTAGCAATGATGCAGGTTCTTTACCAATGTTTTGGGCATCATCTTTTCAGTGTCTTCTAAGGAAAAAAAATGTATTCATTCTGACAACTACTTGTCACATGCTTTTAAAATGCAAGGTCCTCGGATAATTCCCTCAGTACTCCAGCACCTGTGCAAGGACATCCACACCCATCACCCAACATACCGCTGTTCACCTGGTAATGCATTTCTGTACCATCCTCATCTCTCACAGCCAGCGATCATTCTCTGGTATCCTAACTGATACCCAGTCTCCTAGGTGGACGCCTCCATTTCCCTCCATTCTGCCCACATAAACATAGGGGCAGTATACCTTTTATGCCCCAACCATACCTTAATTTGGTGCTTTTTTTTTCTTCTTAATCCATCATGCAAAACCTAAATTCAGATGTCATTATCACCAAGGCAGCCTTCTCTAACGGCCTCATCCAACCTGTGCTTTGCATGGTGACTTAGGTGTGCATAGTGTCCAGGAGTGAACTCTCTGGCCCAGTGCACACTGCTTGCTGGCCTGACTCCCTATCACACTAAGCTCTTTAAATAGAGCTTCTGGCTATGGTGGCATATGCCTGTGATGCCAACACTTAGAAAGCTGAGACAGGAGGATTGCAAGTCTGAAGCCAGCCCCAGCTACCCAGAAGACATCCTGTGTCATAGACACTAAACAAAACGTGAACAGGAACTGTGTTGGCATGCTTTCTTAAGTGAGTTATTCTGTGTTTTTGTTTCTAGACTTCATATTTTTCTCTTCCATCTAAGCTTACCACCTTTAGGTAGTCTTACTTTTTCTTCTATGTCACTCCACATTCCTGTTGTCAGTGACTTCTGGAATTCTCCACAGCTCTCTCCTGAATCCCATTTTCAAAACCAAATTATACCTTTGCCTTGTTTTACAAGTTCTTGAGTGAGAAAACTAGAAAAACTCTGTGTGTGCATCTCTTAAGTTCCGTTTTTACTGCATTGTGAGGTATTTCTCTGGAATTGCCTTACTCTCAAAAGTGTGAGGTGCTATGTTGTAATGAACGCCTGTTGTAATTTTCAAACCAGAGAAGAGTATCGAGTTTCCTGGGTCTCTCTGTTGGGAGTAATTGACTGAACATTAGCACTATCTTGGAGATTGATAAATAGATCCTTTCAGGGCTATCAGCAAGTGTGCACTCAGTTTACTCACTCTTCTGCCACAGTACTCTTCGCCATTGTGATCCTTTGTCTTTAAAGGGTATGGAGGTTAGCTCTCAAAGACTTTCAAATCACGATTTTGTGTAAGCGGAGTGGAGGCAAAGGGCTCTTGGAGACCTTCAGAATATACTGTAAATATAATGGACAGTGAATGCAAAGATCCATTTCCACATTGAACAAATGAAGTAAAATCATCCCAGGTCATCTCACCCCATCCAGAGACTCTAGGATCAGACATGTATAGGAGAGACAGAAGAAGGAAACAATCTTCACAGGTGAACATCCACACCTTCATCAGAGGAGCCAAAAGAGTGCAGACAACACAGCAGCTACTTCCTGTATGGAGCAGAGGGCCATGTTCATGTCATAGGGGGCCATGCAGACTTCAGCAAAGGTCATCTGTGCCCTCTCCTCATTTCTCTCAAAGAGAGTAAAGAAAAATGAAAACCAGAGCAAACACAAGCAACTTTATGTTCTGTGATGTAACATTCCAAAGAGAGGTGGGCACATGATGCCATCCTGGGCTTTCTCCTACAGAAAGTGAGGCTGTCATTCCCTGCCCCATCCAAGGAGTGCAGTTACTCTGTGTCTCGCCTGAAAGGGCTTTAGTAACAGTTCCTCCAAAACAGGACAACCCGAGGCTGGGGGTGTGGTTCAGTAGAACACTTGCCTAGCATGTATGGGGTCTCGGAGATCCCTGTTACCAAAACCAAACAAAAAGAAACATTGGTGTAAAAACATCAAAAACAGATTGATGTGTTTGCTCTCACATATACACACCAGTAGGCTGAAGGTGTAAAAATTGATCTCCATCCACAAATGATAGGCCAGATAACAAATACAAATGAGAAAATAAAATCTAAAATTCCCCTGGGAGAAGTAATGTTTCTTAGAAGTCTGAGGCAGGGGATGCAGCATGCCAGTTTTACTGATAAAGCTTTTAAGGAAAAGAACAACCATTCTCTTCATTCCTAACACGTTGCATAACCATTGATTTGGTCTTAGAAAATCATTTCTCAATGGAATCTGTCTACTCCTGGCAACAGTGGTCTAAACTCACAGAAAATTTTCAGAAAAACTACCGTATGTGAATATGTGTGTATATGTGTGTATGCATGCATGCATGTATGTACACACACACACACACACACACACACACACGCATTGTACACACACATGTCCATGTTCTCACACACAGACACACACACTGATCAGAGATTTTTTATTCCAGTGGAAAAAAAAATGCTCCAGGAAATTGATGGTTTAAAGGTCAGGAAGATGGGGATGTTGTATTTTTTCACAGAATGACCTTTATGGACCAGTTTTTGAAAAAGAATTTGTGTTTCTTTCCAACATGGATGAAGGCTTGCCTGACTCTCCATTTCAGCTGTATAAACACCGAAGTCTCAAATAGCTTGGAAAGAAAATAGGAGCAGCATTTGGGAAAAAGAAACTGAATAATACAATTGTATTGTTGATCACTTCTCTTCTGTAATAATCTCTGTACCTCCTTCCATCGCAAGACAAAACACAAAGATAATTTTATGTCTTTGTTTCTGTGATGTAAATGTAAAAAAGAACACAAAACAATGTACATATAAATTATATGTGCATATACATGCTTTGATTTAGAATGAACACTTTTTATTGTCAACATCAGAGCTCTTCTACATATTACACTTTTATTAAAAGTACTTAAACATACTCTAACCTTGTACATAAGGAAAATATTATTGATGTTTTTTTAGGTACAAACTATAAAGTAAACTTCATCGATAAAACCGCTGCTTTCCTGATTTATATTTTTAATACATTACTTGCTAGCTACCATTTTTTAGGAACAATGAATAAAGTGAGTAAAACTGAATAGTAACATTGAAAGTTTATTAAAAATATTGTGGGAAACATTTTTAAATTTTCCTATAAGTTTTCTGGAATTGATTTGACAATAATTTAAAGTAGTTATTCTTACTTTTCCCTAATAATTCCGTTTGGAGCCGTTCTGACCAAGATGGCTTCCATCAAAAAAGGCAAAATAGAAGTTCATTCTGCGCGTGTGTGAAGCAAGCGAGCTCAGACGAGGGAGGTGGTGGCTTCACCAGGTTCAACCACAAAGATCCAATTTGAAAGCACCTTATAACTGACACATGGGAATCAGCATTTTAGTCTTGTCCTAGACGCTTGGTCTTGTTTGAGGTGTCACCTGCTGTCCACACTAGTTTAGAGTCCAAGCCCACAATCTGTGAAAGAGTCATCAGATAAAGTTCCAGAAGGATCTTTGGCATGCTTGTTGGCACTCTGCTGAGAGGGTAGCATGGATTGGACGGTCTTTTGGTTTCTTGCTGGCTTTGTAAGAGGAAGGCAGGCAATAGTTTTTCTGATGCATTTTATCAGCTTGTACATTAGAAATGACCTTAAGCTGCTTAGTATGCTATTGAAGCTCATGATCAACTTGGCCCTGACAAAACCAACACATAGAAAACCATTGTGAAAATAAATTATTCCATGGCCTTATATCATGACCTATCAACCTCAAAAGTGGGTAAGTTTGTGTTAACTTTTTAGCCTTCTCACTGGTAAGTATTCTCTTTTGTGGTTTCCTTGTACAAAATAATCAGAAATGGACAGTTCTAACGAAAACATTGCATTGACAATATGCTAGGTAACTATGATAGCCCTCGTTTGTTCTTGCAGTAAAAAACGGTAACTGATAAAGTGGATCACAGTCAATCATTTGGACTTCATAGCATTTGTCGGAAGAAATTATATTACTCTCCAATCACAATATATTGATCAAGGATATAAAGACAACTCAAATGTGATCGTGATCGTGACGTTATTTATATTTGAGTAGACTTTGTTTTGTCATTTGCAGTCTTTCTTATCACCCTGTTAGTATAGTGTCATAGAGAAAATGAATCCTTGACAATGGTGTTTTCCTTGAGGACTTATATGAGCAGAACCTCCACCCAGGCTTGCAGTCCTACACTACAGCTTTGCTCACAGCTCCCTTCTGGATCAGATATTTGCATCATTTAAGTAGTTTTTCAGTGATAAAAGTGGTCTGATGGGCTCCAGGATACTGTGTTATTTTTCTGCATGTCATCCGTGATGCACTGTTCAGAACTGACCTGAAGCATGGTTGACCCAAGTAACTGCAGAAGGGTTAACTACTCCATATGGACCCAATCTCTGGTCTGATGTTGGGGAAAATGTCAATGATTTAAGTAGGTGTTACAGCTCTGTAAAGAATGGTCCTGGTTTGGCAAAAGAGCAGATATGGAAACTGTGCTCACAGCCAAATTTACAAGAATAAGGTAATTGTTTAGCATAAAAGGAAATGGTTTTGACAGATTTACACTCTGTGCCTATTAGAAACCTACAAAAATTCAGGACGCAAGTGCATTCTTGTCTTAAAGTGGGAGATTCTCACTGTGAAGATGGAAAGATGGAAAATGGTCTCGTGTCAAGGACATGTAAGGGACACATGCCATTGGTCTCTGTTCCGTCGTGGTATTTACTGTCCCACCAATACTCTTTCTCTATACTCTTTAGATTCAGGTATAAATCATCAACCCAGAGAAGAGAAGAAAGAATGCTACTATAATCTCAATGATGCCAGTCTCTGTGATAACGTGCTGGCCCCCAACGTCACCAAACAAGAATGCTGCTGTACGTCAGGTGCCGGCTGGGGAGACAACTGTGAGATCTTCCCTTGCCCGGTCCAGGGGACTGGTAAGACCTACTCACCATCATGTTCACACTGCCTGGGCACATGATGTTCACAGGCCTGGAAAGGAGTACATTGGGTTATGACTCTGAGGTCCTGAAGTAGCATTTACTGTCTTTATGACTCAAATGAATCTGTCCTTCGATGCACTCTACTTGAGTTGAGCCTTTGCCCTCATCCCACCTCTATCTGAATTCTTAAATCCTGTCTGTTGTGGGATGTTCTGGTATAGTCAGGCTCCGTGGGAAGCTATGACAGATAATTCAGTTTTACTCCATTTAAAATAAAAGCCATCTTCATTCTTTTTTTTTTCTTTACTGTGTGTGTGTGTGTGTGTGTGTGTGTGTGTGTGTGTGTGAGTGTGTGTGAGTGTGAGTGAGTGTGAGTGCGCGCGCACTCACTTACATGTGTAGGTAAATGTGCCCATGTGTGTACTTGGAACCAGGTGTCCTCCTCCATAGTTTTCTGCTTATTCTTTTGAGTCAGAGTCTGTCCCTAAACTTTTGACTCAAGTTTTCTCAGCTAGGCTGGAAGACTGCAAGCCCCAGTGATCTTCTTGCCTCTGTACCATCCTTGGAGCTAGACTTATAGATGTAGGTAGAACACCTGACTTGTTATGTGGGTGCTGGGATCAGAACTCCAGTCCCTTTGCTTAATGAGTACTCTTACATGATGAGCCATCTCCTAGCTCCCCAGATCCATCTGATTTTATACTCAGAACAGCATTATCCATAAGTATAATTTATGTATTTAAGCCAAACTTTTGCTGCATGAGCTCTTATTAAACCTTCAAAACACTAGCCACCACAATAGTACAAAATTAACAGTTATGATATCAAATAAAACATGGGTGAAGTGGGTAGTTTAACAAATATATGTTAAATTGCCAAGCATGGTGATACACACCCTTAATTCAAGTATCCAGGAGACAGAGGCAGGCAGATCTCTGTGAGTTCAAGGCCCGCTTGGTCTGCCTAGAGAATCATAGGCTAGCCAGAACTACACAATAAGATCCTCTCTCAAAAATAATTTAAAAAGAATAAGAAAACATAAGTCAACTTCCCCTACCAGGTGGTGGTGGCACAGGCCTTTAATCCCAGCACTCGGGAAGCAGAAGCAGGCAGATCTTTGTCAATTCAAGGCCAGCCAGGTCTACAGAGTGAGTTCCAGGACAGGTAGGGATACACAGAAAAACTCTTTTTCAAAAACAAACAAACAAACAAACAAACACACTTAAACATAAGTCAACTCCTGAAGTCATTGGATGTCTTCTGGCCTAACTCATGCCTTTAACACCAAACTGGATTTATTGCTTGAGTGTTTTAAAGTTTCTAAATCTGAGAAGGCAAAGTTGGATTAAAAACATGCACTCAGGGAAATGTTGATTCTTTCTTTTCTGTTTCAACTCATTGCTTTTTTTGGTTTTGTCTCTCTGAAAAATCAGCTGAGTTCACGGAAATGTGCCCTAGAGGGAAAGGTTTTGTCCCTGCTGGAGAATCCTCTTACGACACTGGTGGCGAAAACTATAAAGGTCAGAATCAAGTGCAAATGAGTTTGAAAAATGTGTCAGTCACTCAGGTGGGAGCCTGGCTTGGGTTACACAGTGGTAGAGTAACTCTGTTGGGCTGCAGAGGCTGGTGGAAGGTCTTATGGATGCTGGAAAGAGCTGTGATTTGAGGTCAGAAGACCAGAAGCTATGTGGCCTTGAGGGGTCACTTAACCTGTGTTTCCAGCTGTTCATCTCTGAAACAGGAATGTTTTCAGAATTACGATGAGCTTTCAGTGAAATCATTTGTGCATAGCTACTTACCACAAAATGCTGTACTCAGGACATATCCTTTCAGCCTCGACATACACTCCAAATTATATAAACCATGAGCATGTAAGTTTAATTATCATGTCTCCCTCTATGAGTAGCTGGGAAACTAAGATTCTTGCTTTTTTTAATAGCTTTTCCTACTCTTCTTACAATATTTTGCTAATAGCCACAAATTCATAATGAAGACTGGAAAATGAAAAGAAAACAAAAACAAAAGTAACTGTTTTATATCTCTAGTGCTGCTGCTAAATAAATGTATAGCCCGTTTATTCTGGTGAATATTTTTATATATGAACATTTCCGTATTAACTGACTTTTTAAGAGTTCTGTGTTAAACGTATTATTATATACCTATTATATATAAGGTGATTTTTTTCCATTATAGTTTAATATTGAAATCTGGAAAGTAGCTGGAAAAGAGACTATGAAAATGGTTTTATTATCCATCTGTTTTTGGAAAGCTAGTATTTGAATGGTATAGACTAATTCAGTAGCTGAACAAGAAATTCCATTTATGTTTTTAAAATACATCTATGATTTAGTCCAACTGGATTAGGAGACTTGGTCCGCACTCTGTGTTGAATGGCTTTCAAGCTCTTAAATACCACAGGCTGGATTTTTACAGGAATGCAGTTAAATTTCGCCTTGTGTTACTTACGAACCTTGATTTTACTATAAAGCCACCCTCCTTTTTGTATGAAACCTATTTCCTCCTCCTAACTGTGCTGTGAGTGGTGGGAGAAGACAGGATTCACACCCATACTGCCACATGTTCTGTGCTCGGCTCTGCCGCTTTCCATTTGTGCACATTTGAGCAGGTCTTCCACCATGTTGGCAGTTTTCACATTGAGAATTCGAAGATATGGGCTCTGAACTACTTGAACAAGCAACGTCAGAGCATCCAGAATCCCTTACGTAGATTGTTTTATTCATCCTTTGAATTATAGTAAACTAGCAGGCCCAGTGATGTCCAATTAATCATGGAGACATCTGCGATGGACAAGACATCATTTTTGGGGGGAAGTGGGTCTGCCAACACCGTTTACAACTTGCAGTTCCGTGAGTTTACCTCCCTCCTCAGAAAAGATCTTTCTTGTGCTCCATCAAATTGTTCTTGGCAATTTTGCATATGTCAGCTAGTAAATGGGGCAGAGAAAAAGGCCCATCTTATGAAGGCTATGCTAGAGCAGGTTCAGAGAGCCACTGTTGAATCTGCTGACCAGCTCATCAAGCATGAGGGGGCATTAGAACCCTGTGTGAGTGTGCCTCTGTGTCAGTTGCCTAATTTTAAGAATTTTATATTCTATATCTATAAGATAATTTTGAACATAATAATATCTAACCTGAAACCAGATGCTGGTTAGGCTCTTTTTAGTTGAGCAATCAAAACATACTCCTATTTCTGTATCTCAACTTTCTTCTCATAGATGCTGATGAATGCCTGCTGTTTGGCGAGGAAATCTGCAAAAATGGTTACTGTTTGAACACTCAGCCTGGGTATGAATGCTACTGTAAGCAAGGGACATACTATGATCCTGTCAAATTACAGTGTTTTGGTAAGCTTTAAGAGAATATAGTAAGGTAAAATGCACGCAAGAAAAAGTAATGCTATGTAATAAAAATGGTGTGATTGAATCTAAATCATGTCTGAATCTAAATGATGTCTTTAAAAAATACATAAGCAGTTTGTGGATCTTCCTCTTGAGGAAGGTTTGAGAAATAAACCTTTCATCCTTGTATTCGAATGGCTGTTAGGCAAAGAGATAATATTCATTGTGGAATTACAATCCAGCTCACCAGGATGACCACGGTGTTCTTTCCTTTGGTCCATAGAACCTCATGTTTCATCAGACAGTTCATGCAAGTAAAAGCATCTTTAAATACTCAGGCAAACCTTAATGCTTAAGCTGAAAACCATGTTCTCTAGGAAGAAAAACATAGCATAAGGAAATCATTTTAGACATATTTTAAGAAGACATTTTATCTTAAGTTTCTAAGCATGTCCCATTCCTCGATATTTTTTCCATATTTAATAATAGCAGCAGCAGCAGCATTGTGTTTCCTCCGTGACTCTGTCTTTCCAGTCACAGGGGTCCCCCTTTGGATGATGATATGTAGTTAATTCAAATGTGGCAGCTCTTGGGATCTGGGCTGGATTTAGCACTGTGTTAGCTTTGGTAACCGCATGAAGCTCAGATGATTGCTGATTTTCTTTGGGTGATTTTTTTTTCTCTTAAGATATGGATGAATGTCAAGACCCTAACAGCTGTATTGATGGCCAGTGTGTTAATACAGAGGGCTCTTACAACTGCTTTTGCACCCACCCACTGGTCCTGGATTCCTCTGAGAAGAGATGTGTACAACCAACTGAATCAAATGGTATGTTTGGATGTGAGATAGAAATGTCTATCTAGATAAATGCTCAAGGTTGTCATTTTAGTTAAAATGGGAATTACTGAAAACGAGGGACATTAATTTCCTGGTTATCTTTAAGAAGTTAAGAGAGCCACTAAGAGAAATAATGAGGTGTTGTGGCTAATATTTAGGTTTAACACTTGGCATATACTCATTAAGAGAACATCAGGATACAGGGGGGCTAAGCGAATGACAGAGCTGCTCCACATGAGGGTCCAACATGCTTAAACTTCAGGGAGCATGTGAGGTCAGGAAAAAGAATTGTGTTTGTCCAGGATGCAGGACATGGATGAGACTGGGCAGAACAGTGTGGCGTTCAGCAGAGTAGAGAACCCTGAAGCAGAACGATGAGAATCCCTTCTAATGTGTGAGGATGTGGCGTGTCACTGGTTATTGGTATAACCAGTCAATCACGCGTCATGTTTAGGAGATCCCTTCAGATGAACCAAAGGTGGGAAGTTTGGGATTAAAGATTCTAGAGTGAAGTGTTACTGACTGGCCCAGGCTTTGAGCAGGTGAAATGAGTGGGAAAACATGGATACAGAAAGAAGAGGTAGAGATCGACAGGATCAGAGGAATGAGAAGCCCATGAAGGGATGGCAAAATAGTAGGCCATTTATACAGTGAGAGGAAGTTCTGGAGGCAAGCATTGGGCCAGGACACTACAAGCAGGCGGGATATCGGCTCATGGACCGACATGCAGCTGGACCTGACACAGATGTGATCTGTGGAAAGAGCAGGCTGGATTCAGACTTGGAAGTCGCTCATAGACGTAGGGATGGAAACTTTGAAACTTGCTGGCTCCCCACCACAGTGTTGACGAAATAGGAATAACAGTGCAGCTGTCATGGAACCATGTCTTCCCTTTCAGAACAAATAGAAGAAACTGATGTCTACCAAGATCTGTGCTGGGAGCATCTGAGCGAGGAGTATGTGTGTAGCCGTCCTCTGGTCGGCAAGCAGACGACGTACACAGAGTGCTGCTGCTTGTACGGGGAGGCCTGGGGCATGCAGTGTGCGCTCTGCCCCATGAAGGACTCAGGTGAGCTGCTGTCCAGATTATTCTTCAAATGTCCTATGGCATGTGTTCTTCATCTCCTTGGCATTTCTCTCATATAGCCTTTCGCCTTGCATTTTGTTTCGTCACAGGTGTGTGTGTGTGTGTGTGTGTGTGTGTGTGTGTAATAGTAGAAGATACAGTTGTAAAACATCTGCCTCCTGGTTTGCCTTCACGCCACACCACATCCACATCGTTAGTTTTTGAAACAATCATTTTATTTCCCCTCAAGAATCATAAATGACCTGAAGAAATATTATCTAACCTTCTGTGACATGTTGTGTGTGTGTTTAAAATTTATATTTTCAGATACTTCATTATTTTGTTCTTACCCAGTTTTTAAAATGGGGGGGGGACATTAAAGACCATAAAATATAAAGTAGGTAGAAGTACAAGTGTTGATGTCAAATCCATATGAGAGATACTGGTGGAGCACTCTAATCCAAAGATTCAAAAAGTTCAGGTTTTAGACCGCTTTAGATTTGGGGATTAAAGATCCTCAATTGGCAAACTCAGTCTAAAGACCTCCAAGTGTGAAAAACTCCTTAGTCATGTTCCATTGCTGTGAAGAGATACCAAGGCCAAGGCAACTCTTACAAAAAGAAAGCATTTAATGGGGCGTTTCAGAGGTTTAGGCCATGACCATCATGACACTAACTTGGGACCAAGCATTCAAACATATGAGTCTGTTGGGGACCATTTTCATTTAAACCACCACAACCACAAACCTTGAAATATATCTGGTCCAAGGCATTTCAAAGAGGGGGGTGTTCAACTTGTTTCAGAAAACTGGCTTGTTAGCTAAAAGCCCTTGCCAACAAGCCTGACCTAACTGATTCAGTCTCTGGATTCCACACAGTGGAAAAACAGAACAGACTTCCGTACCCATACTTTGCCCTCTGTCATCCACACATGTGATGTGGCGTACAAGCCTACATGTTTACACACAAATAAATGCCACAAGTATTTGAGAAAGGATTAGAGAAAGTGGGAAAGACTAGAAGAAACTGGAAGTTTTTGAGTAAATCTAAAATTTTTCTCTCCAAGTTTTGAATCTGAGCATCACTTGTTCCATCTCCTGGTGTTGGAGGCTGTTTCATCGCTGTGCTTTCTGAGGCTCTTTGGTGGCTGCTGGGTTGTGTGATAATGCTTTATTTCTTTCCTGACCACCAAAGACACTTCTTGTTGAAAGGACGGTACTTGAAAGTGTTCGGTATATCGTTTTCTCAAACTGACTTGTTAAAACTCGAAAACCAGCCTGCTGGAGCAAGATGAAATAGTTCATAACCAGCGCATACTCTCAAAACAGCAGGAAGAAGAAGCGTTGCCTCAAGAGGGGAAGTGCATTAATTTTCAGTTAATTCAATTATTAGAATATTTCTTTCAAGCTCCTTCATAAACCAAACAGTCCAGCTTAAAATGACTTAAAATCAGTGTAGCATGAAAAAGGAAATAATTTGAAATGCTACAAACAAAGTAAATACCTAAAGTAACAGATGGGAGTGATAGCCGCTCAGAACTGGGAAGACTGTTCCGGGACCGAATCTGCTCACGACAGCAGCATGTCTTCTGCGAGGATGCGCTCATCTCCACGTCAGCTGTCCATCCATTTACTGTAGATTATATCAGTCACTGATAAATATCTGGTATAATATTTAAGACTGAACTCAATACCACCAGCCTGAGCAACATTTTTTTTTTATTGAATATGTCAATACCTCTGAAATCAGGTTCCTCTCCTAACTGATGGCATGTAAAATGGCCACAAGCCGTATTCTGTACATTTTAACAACTGTCTTAAATACACGTTATAATTGGTGGTGTTTCAGAACTGGGGGGAGAAGGGCTGTTCAGAACCTGTTCTACCTATGCAGCCTGGTTTCTTTAGCCACACCCCATGCTGGCCACTTGAATTGTTCCTTCATTGCCTTTCTCAGCCCCAATCCTGACTTTTCCGTTGTAAACAATGCTACAGTGAACTCCATGTGTGTGTCTACAGAACTGCCCAGGAAGAAAATTCCCACAATCCCCAGGCCAGGGATTATATTCACTTTTATCTGACTCTATTATTTCCACCAGTACAGTGTTAAAAAACAATATACTCGGGGGAGTAGTCACCATCCTAGCACCAGCACGCTCTAGCTTTGAAATCGTTCTTTGTCTTTGGGGAAGGCTTCGGTGTGGAGAACCGAACTGTGGGGTGGAGCAGAAAGTCTGTTCCTAAGCCACACACCCAGTCCTTTTAGAATTGTTTCTGCCATGTGGGTAAATATATATTTCATACACATTTCCCTTGTCTCCTCCTGTCCTTGATTTGTGTTGTGTTGTGGCTGCTGTTGAGGTTGTGTCTTCTGGCCTCTTCAGGCACCTTCACACACATGGCTCTCTCTCTTGTATCTATCTATCTATCTGTCTATCTATCTATCTATCTATCTATCTATCTCCATATATATATTTTTCAAGCCAAATGCATTTTTATTGTAACCCAAATCAAAAGCTCTTTTAAAATACATAGCTACCTAACACCCAAACATGAATTAGGGATCAACCAATGCAGGAATGATTGTTATTATACAAGTTTCTCTTCTACACTGCTGCTGCTCCATAAACGTAAAGAGCAAGGCAGTGAGCCTGGAGTATCATCTGACCTCCAGCCCTGGCTCTGGGGTTATACAGAGGAGAGTAAAGGATCCTGCATTCTGATGGGCCCTGGGGACCAGGCCTCAACTCTCGGTCCAACAGCTTGTGAAACCATAGAGACACTGAGCAGGATCTGAGTATGTTCAAACCTGACTTCACTCCGATAGTCTCTAGCCCCTATCCCCACCCCCGAAGAACCAGAGAATGTGTGGGTTTGAAAACTCCAAGTCCTTTAAACACACTACTTCTGCATTTCTTGACTATTGAGAAGGACGGCATTGTCCTTTGTTAATTCAAACACTGGATTAGCCCCAACCTGCCAGACACTGAGCCTTCCAGTTTCTGAAGGAGGGCCGCACTGTTTTGGGGAACGATTTGTTACTGATGGAAACAGTGCTGGGAGAATTTGAAGAATAAATCGCAGCGCCTGTCATCAGCTTTGAGCATTAAAGTGCAGTGTAAAGTACAGCTCTGGCTCAGAACAGGCCTTCACACTTCTGGTCCAATAGGTCACAGGCATTAATTCTTGCTAAAGCAGCAAGTCTGGGAATACTGGCAGGTGGTGGCTGTAGGAGTGGGTCTCTGAGGTTAGATGTTGTCTTGTGTGTTGGTACCGGATGTGAGAGAAATGAGTGGAGGGAGAAGGAGTATGTCAGGAGAGCCTCACATGAGAACTATGTCATTGTTTAATTTCGTTCACTTTCAGGGCCATGCTGGAGTTTCTGTCACTCCTCAGCTAGTTAAAGGGGCCAAAAGGCAGGATCAATTAGAAGAAAGCCCCAGAGTATTTGTGGGAAGGTGAAGGGTGCGTCAGTGGTAAATGGGCATGTGCTAACAACCTCTGCCTTCTAGAACTCCGGAGACCTCCCTGGGCCTCTGCGTGCTCCCGGCACCTCTTCCTCCCTCTCCCTTTCACAATACCCTCTACTCCTACCCAGTCTTAAAATGTCATTGTCTGAAGTTACTTTGGGAGGACCTCCACATTTGATCTGTTTATCATCATGTCAAGTGAGACTCTGAAACGCAAGAAAACCAATAAGGCACTATATCCATATTTCAGATGAGAGAGAGAGCAAGCATGGTTTGCTCCCTGGGAAATGTTCATGCCATGCTAGAAGGAAATCATGGTTATCAGAATGTGGGATCTTTGATGAGAAATTTCTTGCTTGTCTTTCATGGATCTTGGTGCCAGGCATTGTTGAAAGGTATCCATTTCTTCAGTCTAGCTCAGATACACAACTACTGCCTCCCTCTGGAGGAAGAGGAAGTATGTCTGAGGTGGAGAAAGGTAGCTTGCGCTGTTGTGCCCTGCTCAGTGACAGAAATATCCAGCTATCTTGCCTCTAGACTCTGTTGGAACTGGCTTAGTCCTTTCTCCCCAAGAAGTCAAAGTGCATTGGAAATAAACAGTTGTGGTTTTGTTGTTGTTCATTTTGTTTTTTGAGACAGGGTTTCTCTTTGTAGCCTTGGCTGTCCTGGACTCCCTTTGTAGACCAGGCTGACCTCAACCTCAGAGAGATCCACCTGCCTCTGCCTCCCTAAGTGCTGAGATGTGTGTGCTACCATGCCCAGCATAAACAGTATTTTTTTAAAACGTGAAAGGAACAGAGTGAAGACTGAAAGCTGAAACCTTTCAGTGTTCTTGTGGTGTGCTAATGCAGGCAGAGGGATATGGTTTTAGAGTTAGCAGGGAGAGTAGTAAATCAAGTGAAGGCAGTGTTAACCTGTCTCCCCAGGCGTGCTGGCAGGCCAGATAGGTCATATATATTCAATTGGATAATAAGTTAAAGCCAGTAATTCTTGCCCAAGTATAGTATAAACTTAATTGTTTTTGGAAAACATAGCCATGAATTATTATACATGCATATATGTATAATATATGTTTATCAAAGGGAGATAAAAAACCTTTCTGTGAGCAGTTAGACACATTTGAACACTAGATTTTATAGTACCCAGGAATCCCCGTGTTTGTAATTATGCTACTTAAAGAATTTTATTCCTGATGAATAAATTGTTCAGAGAGCCATGTTGCAAGTTAACGGAGCATAAAGTCTTTATAGAGTCCTCACTTAAAAACTGCAGGTCAGGAGCTTGCCTAATGGGATAACTGCTATGTCGGGAGAGCGCCCCCTGTTGGTAGTCTGTTGTACAACAGCCACCTCTGAAGGGCTCTTGAGTGCTCAGGTATTGGTCAGAGTGGAAGTTGCTTTCATTGTTATTAATGTCTCAATGGAAATGGCAGTGGCACAAAAGGAATAAGTTTCAATTATATTTCAATACTGGTCAACATATAGAAGTATTGTCCTTCTGTATCACAACAAAACAGTCTGATGATACAAATGCATACCAATGCCAGCGTCACTGAATTTCATTTGAGGAGCTCATCCTATGGATGTGCTTGAGTGATAGCAAACAAAACATAACTACTTAGTTTGTTTTAATTTTTTATATTAATTACAGTTTAGGACTAGCCACAGGATTATCAACATGGATTGCTGCAGCCATGAATCATCTGAAGGAATGGGCGGGCATGGGAGTGTTAGCAGGCCTTCTGGTGTTGGTCTCCTTGGTTTGCCTGTGGTATATATGCAAGATTAGAGTCTCACAACAGTGTGATGCAGCCATGATCATTCAGGCCTTTACAGCCATTGAAGCAGGACATTCTCCCCAAGCATGGTTGGATACCATAAAAAGCTAAAATGATACGCTCAGGATGCGAGGCTAAGCACTGCACTCGGGGTCAGCCGCTTTGGACCCAGAGAAGAGCATGTCTGATTGCATGCGGGTTGATGCCCCAGGTCCCGCTTCTGAGAAAAAGGTATCGGACTGGTCTGATGCTCTTTGGGTGGATGACACCTAAATGAACATCAGTACAAAGTCCCAATTTATTTCTAATATCAGAGATCAGACCTCTACTCTTGCCTGATGCGTCTAAAACAAAAAGGGGGAACTGTAGAGAGCTGCGGAATGCTATGCCTTAAAGATGGAGCTGGTTTCTGCCTTCCACCTTCCCGATGGTGAGTGCTCTCTGTCACGAACAACTCCACATTTGGCTAAGGCCGAGGATCTGGCTTGCTTCCATGTATGTGGACCTATCTGCATTGCCCCCGTGGCACGCCTGGGTTGGCTACCCAGAGGCTATTTAAGCTGTGGGCTGGCTTTCCCTGGGGTCCGAGGATTGTTCAATGTTCCTGAATAAACTGCATTGAAAAAAAACAAAAAAAAAAAAAATTACAGTTTATTCACTTTGTATCCCAGATGTAGCCCCTTCCCCATCCCCTCCCAATCCCACCCTTTCTCCCTTTTCTTCTCCTATGCTCCTCCCCCAGTCCAATGATAGGGGAGGTCCTCCTCCCCTTCCATATGACCCTAGTCTATCAGGTCTCATCAGGACTGGCTTCATTGTCTTCCTCTGTGGCCTGGTAATGATACTCCCCATCAGAGGGAGGTGATCAAAGAGCCGGCTCATGAGTTCATGTCAGAAATGGTCCCTGTTCCTATTATTGAGGAACCCTCTTGAACACTGAGCTGCCATGGGCTACTTCTGTGCAGGGGTTCTAAGTTATCTCCATGAATGGTCCTTGTTTGGAGTATCAGTCTCTAAAAAAGACCCCTAGGCCCAGATTTCTTGGTTCTGTTACTCTCCTTGTAGAGCTCCTGTCTTCTCCAGGTCTTACTATCTCCCCTTCTTTCATAAGGTTCCCTGCACTCTGCCCAAAGTTTGGCTGTGAATCTCAGCATATATTTTGATACATTGCTGGGTAGAGTCTTTCAGAGGCCCTCTGTGGTTGGCTCCTGACCTGTTCCCGGTTTTCTCCTACTTCTAATGTCCATCCCATTTGTCTTTCTAAGTGAGGATTGATCAGCTTACCCCAGAACCTCCTTCTTGTTTAGCTTCTTTAGGTGTACAGATTTTACTGTTTATCCTATCTTAAAGGTCTAGTATCCACTTATAAGTGAGTATATACTGTATGTGTCTTTCTGCTTCTGGGATAGCTCATTCAGGATGATCTTTTTCTAGATCCCACCATTTGCCTGCAAATTTCATGATTTCCTTGTTTTTAATTGCTGAGTAATATTCCATTGTGTAAATGTACCACAATTTCTGTATCCATTCCTCCATTGAGGGACATGTGGGCTGTTGTCAGCTTCTGGATATTACAAACAAAGCGGTTACAGACATGGTTGAACAAATGTCCTTGCTGTATACTTCAGCATCTTTTGGATATATGCCTAGATCTTATATAACTGGATCTTGAGGTAGCACTATTCCTAATTGTCTGAGAAAGTGCCAGATTAATTTCCAAAGTGGTTGTACAAGTTTCTGTTCCCACCAGCAGTGGAGGAAGGTTCCCCTTTCTCCACATCTTCTCCAGCATGTATTGTCACTTAAGTTTTTTATCTTAGCCATTCTGATGGGTGTGAGGTGGAATCTCAAGGTCGTTTTTATTTGCATTTCCCTGATGACTAAGGACATAACTACTTTTTAATATGGAAAAATGGAATCAATTGTGTCTGGAGTTGATTGATGAGTTGTGATGTATTTTTACTGTGGAAAATACTATGCAGGCATTTTTTAAATTAAATTTATTTATTCACTTTACATCCTGAGAGGCCCTCCCTCCTCTCCTCCAGGCCCCACTCTCCCATGTTCTTCCCCTTTTCCTCCTCCCCTCCTCCTCAGAAAACAGCCCTGCGCCCTCTTCCTCCATACAAACAGACCCCGAGACATCAAGTTGCATCAGGACTAAGTGCATCCTCTTCCACTGAGACCAGGCAAGGCAGCCCAGCTAGGGGAAAGTGATCCAATAGCAGGCAACAGGGTCTGTGTCATAGACAGGCCCCACTCCACTCGCCAGCGGACCCACATGAAGACCAAGCTGCCCATTAGCTACATACATGTAGGGGCTTAGGTCCAATCCATGTATGCTCTTTGGTTAGTGGTTCAGTCTCTGTGAGCCTCCACGGGCCTAGGTTAGTTGGCTCTGTTGGTCTTCTTGTAGAATTCTCATCTCCTGCAGGTTTCTCTATCTTTCCCTCAACCCTTCCACAAGACTCTCTGAGCTCTGCCTAATGTTTGGCTGTGGATCTCAATGTTTCTATGTGCTGCTGGGTAGAGCCTCTTGGCAGACAGATGTGCTAGGCTCCTGACTGCAAGCAGAACAAGACACTCCTTAGTACCATCAGAGGTAGGTTCTCTCCTATGGGGTGGGTCTCGGGTTGGGCCAGTCATTGGTTGGCCATTCCCTCAATCTCTGCTCCATCTTTATTCCTGTACATTTTTAGGCAGGGTAAAGTTTGGGTTGAAGTACTTGTGGGTGGGTTGGTACCCCTTCCCTCCACTGAAAGTCTGCCTAGCTAGGAGGTGGCCACTTTGGTCTCCATGTTTCCTGCTGCTAGGAGTCTCAGTTAGAGTCACCCTATATTTTCCTACTCTGTTGCATGTTACCAGCTTGTCCCAGAGATGTCCCCCTCGGTTCCCCTTCTCTTTTCTAGCCTTCTCACCTCCCACCCCTGCTCTCCCCACATGTGATCCCACCCTCATTCCCCTCCCCACACCGTCTCCCACCCATTTCTCTCACTTTATCCACTTCTGATATCTCTTCTATTTCCCCTTCTTAGTGGGATTCAAGCATCCTCCCTTGGGCCTTCCTTGTTACCTAGCTTCTTTGACTCTGTGGATTTAGTATGGTTATCCCGTACTATATGGCTAATAACCACTTATAAGTGAGTATATGCCATGTGTGTCTTTCTGGGTCTGGATTACCTCACTCAGGATGGTATTTTCTAGTTCCGTCTATTTGGCTTTGCAGGCATTTTCTAAATGCAGCATAGCTACAGATCCTGATAGGGAATGCAGTCCAAGCCATTTTAAAAAATATTTCATTACATATACTTACTATGTGTGTATCTGTGTGTATGTGCAATCATGTACAACAGGTGTGTAGGGGCATGTGTGTGTGTGTGTGTGTGTGTGTGTGTGTGTGTGTGTGTGTAAAGGTCATAGGGCAACTAGCAGAGATCAGGCTTCTCTTTTCTATTTTGTGGGCCTGGGTCATCAGGCTTTCCAGAAAACAGCTTCACCCACTGAGCCATCTTGCCAGCTGTAAGCCAGATTCTATAAAAAGGCATAAAACAACATGAGAAAACTGTTATTTGTATAATAAATTAAAAGGAAGAACATATATAGCTATGTTGATGGCTTCTTATAAATCTATATCCTTTTCATGACTTTGATTTGTTTTTACAATATATATGGTAATCTCTCTCTCTCTCTCTCTCTCTGTGTGTGTGTGTGTGTGTGTGTGTGTGTGTATCGGTTGTTATAAACAAAGATGAAAATCCTACCCATTCTATTTTACCAATAAGGACTTGGGAGCCAGCTGCTGGGGTGAAAACCTGCTAGTTCAGCAAGGCAGAGAAAGCACCCAGCTGACCTTCCTTCTCGGCTTAGGTCTGGATGGAAAAAACCCAAAAGGCTCACTAGTACAACCCAGGAGAAAAAGGCAAAAAAAACCAAAAACAAACAAACAAACAAACAAAAAAACCCAAGGCCGAAGGCTTGCTTTCAAAGCCCCCAAAACTAGAAAGCTGAGGAGCTGAAGCCTAAGCTGAAGCGAGAGTTTGAGCCAAAAGCTCTGCTTCTTCTACACATTGTTTTAAATACCCTTCAACTCAAGTCCTGCCTACTCTTTACTCCCTGTCAGCTGGTTTCTTGTTCTTAACCTAGGGTTAACTTTTTTAGATCTGGTATATAGAGAGCTCTTGAATTAAAGGTGTGTGCTAGGGCTCAACCAAACCAAACAATAAAGAGGGTTTTACAGTTCACAACGAGACCAAATATCCTGCAAGAATCATCTTATTTTAAATAAATAGAAATGTCTATCTGAGACTTGAACTCAGAGAACAGGAATATAGTTGTATCACCTCTGTTTCCCCATGTAAGTCTTAAATGAATGACTAATAAATAGCACAAGAGCCATGAAGTGAATATGCATGAGAATCGATGACAGTGTCACCTAATGCCTCCTGTTTGGGTAGATACTACCTAAAAGAAAGTTATTTTTATAAGTTATTAAGTTATTCATATACCTTTTAGCAAGAATGATTATTATGGCATGTCTCTTCCAGTTGGCAAGAAGAGAGTTAAATTTTCTGAGATAAAGTCTAAATTGTATATCCTGTTTTCACTTTCAAATTAAATGTAAACCTTAATTTTAAATTTATTTAAATTATACATTTCTTCCTTCATTTTGGTGTTTACTAAACAACTACTCTATAGTAGGCCAAAAACTTTTTGACAAGTTCACGATTTGTATAAGACAGAATTATTAACTAGGGTGTTTTATTATGAACTACGATGGTTTTTTTTTCTGTCTTCTAAATATTCACATGATACATTTGCTATGCCAAAATGTTGTAAATATCTCAATAGCTAAGCTAGCACAGTATTTTTATATACTTTTACTCGAGTAAAAGAACTTAGACTCTGCCTTAGACAGGATTGAGCCAGTGATTTCTACATGCACACATGGCTCTCCCATGTTCCCAAAGACCTTAGTGTTCTGTAACAGCCTGGAGGTGAGAAGGAATTCAGACATTTGACTTGCAGACGACACTTGAAAAATAATGTAACTGGGCAATAGTTGTAAAAAAGCGTTTCAGCATTCACGGTGTAAAGGCTTTTCCGAGAAATATGTTTCCAGAGAATGTTAATAATAACTTTGGACCATCTCACAGGAGAAGCACAGCAGACAGCCACTGCCTTTACTTAGGCAGACCAGAATCCCGCTCTGGTTTGGCGGCTGGATCTCCTCATTGCACTAGACAAATTCCTTCAAATCTTCTTTATCTAAAATTAAGAGCTCTCTGCAAACTTATAATAATTTAATCCTGTCTTACTGTGAAAGCATTTGTCCTTTTCATCACAGATTCTGAGCACAATGGTTCGAGAAAAGTAACAACGTACCCAACAGAATGGAGGATAACACAACTAAAGAGATTAGTCAAGCCTTCTAAACTGAGTTGGAAGTATTTCAAGAAAGCAAGTGGTTCAGCTCCTTGGGGTTGAATTTTTGGTGTCCATGGAAATTATACGCTATAAGGAAATTATATGGTTGGCCTGCAGTTTATACTGCTCCTCACCAAAAAGGTTATTGTGTTTATTTAGAAAACTTCCTATCACTCCTTCCAAAAAGCAAAGTAGTTTTCTCTCTGCAAAGGGATGGTTGTGAATTATGTTCAGGCCGCTGTTTGGTGCTGTGAGTTTCCTCTGGCATGCAATGGCACGAGCCTCACGGGGCACACGAGTGTTCTCTGTGACACCTCCTGGGTGGTAGGGCAGTAAGTGTCCTTGTGTCAAGTGATTAAATCCCATTCCAGAAAATAGCACAAGATTCTGGGCTCCATCCCCAGCACCCTGCAACCCCAGCACATCATTGCGCTCCTGCAGTCTGAACACTAGGGGTGTAAAGACGGGAGGCTCGGGAGTTCAAGGTCATCCTCATCCTACATAGCAAGTTCTAGGCAGTCTCAAGAACAAACAAGCCATAGTATTTATATATATTAAATACTATGTAAATATATGTGTGTTCAAATAGAAAATAGTTGCATATTTAAATACAATCTAACCACTTATTCAAATTCTTTTAATTCTTATTCAACCTAAGGTCCTAATTCTAAAAGCCAAGTACATTTCAAACTGAAATCCCAAAGCTTGCCAGTGGGACACTCTATTACATGGTTCTTTGAAACACAGCAGACATCCACAGTAACTAGTGGCCGGAGGGAGCATTTCACTCTAAATATAGTGTTAATACACTGTCCTCATTACATCTATAGTCTGTAGAATTACCGTTTTAGGCCTCCTGGGGTCACTGGGTGGAGAAATTCATGGTTGACTCAGGCTAATATGGGAGAATCAAGAGTAAAGACACAAGGCAAGCAAGCACTCTCCAGCCACGTGGGTCCTTACTGTCTCCGGTTAAGTAGGATCATGTGGCTGTCATGGGTACTGATTTTCATAATCAATCAGTCTTCCACTGATTATATCACTTCAGGTAGTAATAGGGCAGAAGAAATCAAACTGTCCAACTGCTTGTGGCCCCCCTCGGGAACGAGGTCTCCTCCTGAGCCTCCCCACCGGGCTGAAGGTTCCCAGTGCTTTTGCAGTGACAATGCTTTTGTGGCCCACCATGACCTCTGTCTCTGAAATGGGAAAGGGACATTGGAACTGGGAAAGGGTGTAGATCAAAGGTTCTCAACCTTCCTAATGCTGCAACCCTTCCATATACCTTCTCATGTTGCGGTGATTCCTCTCCACAGCTATAAATTATTTCGTTGTTACTTCATAATTGTGAATTTGCTACTGTTATGAATCATGTGAATTTTTTGAAGATATAGCTTTGGCAAAGAGGTCACAAACCCACAGGTTGAGAACTGCTGGGCTAGATGCACAAAAGCAAAGGACAGTGGGGTCACGTACAAAAATGAGGCATGATAGAGAAGAGTGAGATGCTGTAAACATCCCAAAATGTGTGGTTTTAAAGCTGTGCTCTGGGACTGATAAGATGGTTCAGCAGTTGTGAGCATTGGCGGCTCTTCCAGAGGTCCTGAGTTCAATACCCAGTACCCACATGGCAGCTCACAACCATCTACAAAGGGATCTGATGCCCTCTTCTGACATGTAGCAACAAAAACCAAAAACTAAACCTGTGCTCTGGTGGTTGGTTGCTTTAGTGGAAAAGCAGTGGACAAGGTGACCCCGTTCAGGTAATGATCACATTGTAGCCATTTATTTAAAACATGTTAGTAGAGAAATAAGCATAGTTTGCCTAAAAGTAAGGGTTGTGTAAAAATAACGGACTCCAATAGAACAGGAGCGGGCCAAACTGCTGAAACCAGAGCAATGAGAGTGTGGACAATAGAGTGTAGAGGACCAGCAGATATCCAAAAAGCCATCTAGAATTGCCCCTCGAAGACACTAGACTTAGACTGTGGACTGAACGCTGTGATAAAGACTGGTTGAAGCCACTGACTCAATGTCTCCAACCATAATCACAGATCCTCATGGGGGAGGGGAGGTTGATTAGCAGAGGGTCACACGTGATGCGAGCACTTGTGAAACTTTAATGTTTGGATGTCGTGGATGAGGGGTAGACATTTAATCTATGCTTTTTCCCCCCAGTTTATGGTGACAGCAAAAGGCTGGCTACACATGGTAATGGTAAGCTTTCGAGGGAGAGAACTCACACTAACCTCATATCCCAGGTGGCAAGCCAGAGTACAGAAATGAAGGCACGGAAATGAAATAAGCCAATTCAAAGTCCAACGATGTTGTTTCTAGATACAAGAAGCCTGGTTGATCTCAAAAGTAGCCACTTCAGCTCGCTCAGCTTTCCATTTTGAAATCAGAAATAGCAGATCCAGTTTTCTAGACGTTTCCATTCAATGCCAACTTGGGCTGAAGGGTTTGCTCATATTTTACATACAAGTTGCTGGGGAAGGGGGTTGTTGTTGTTGTTTTGGTTTTTGTTTGTTTCTCCTTCACTGTGGAGCCAGTTGAGGTTTGCTCTAAGAATGACTATGAACACAGCACGGAGAAGTCCACAGCCCCAAACTGTGCTTGGGGTTTTTGGTTGAGAACGGGTTGCATTTATTTATTTATTTCCCCTTCTTTAAAAACCCTTTACAAGACTACTGTGGTAAAAAAAAAAAAAAAAAAAAAAAGACGAGTGTGGTTAGAGCAGAGCTGCTGGCTACTGGCTTTTAAAAGCTCTGGCCAGCACAGACAAGTCTTGGTAGATGACAGGTAAGGGAAGGTTGATCCACTTTCCCTTCCTGTGGCAGACAAATTCATTCTATCCCTTATAACTGGGGAGAGGTGGCTAAAAAGAGTTTAGAAAGCAGTCAGAAATGGGGGGTGGAATAGAATTGGGACTCAATGGTGGAACTCTTGCCTAGCATGCATGAGGTCCTGCTTTCATTCACAGAACCATAATTTTTTAAAAATAAATCTAATGTTTGGATGAATTTGCAGAGGGTGGAGGCTGGAAAGGTAATTGTTTGCTGGCCATCAATCTTTTATGAAAGGAACAACGTTTAAGAAGAAAATGTAGCTTGCTAAGGAAGATTCCTGACACATTGGTGCTTTTTTAATGTTTGCTCCTGAGTCTTGAGTCTCAGGGACCAGCAGAGCAATCCATACAAGCTGCCTTGGTTGCACATTGCTCATCTCTACAAGATGCCACTCACTGGGTAACAAGGGTCCCTACCAACAAGATGGCCAATGAAGTCACTGCCAGAGGGAACCCTGTTAGGATTCAGATTGTGAACAGCCCTGGGGGAAGAGGAGAGCCACTTCAAAGTGACGTAAAATAGCAACATGCAAAAAACGTTTAGAATGAAACCAGAGATCTTAAAATATTTCCAGATTTTTGCTAAGTAGTGATGTCTGATTCCCAATAACTGAATGGAATTCATGCTCATGAATAATCATGTAACCATTTAGTGTTAAATAATAGTACTTGGGTTAGGCAGGCGAGTTAGTGGCACAGGCCTCTAATCCCAGCACTCGGGGAGGCAGAGGCAGGCAGATATCTGTGAGTTCCAGGCCGGCCTGGTCTACAAAGTGAGTCCAAGACAGCCAAGGTTATACAGAAAAACCCTGTATTGAAACTCAAAACAAACAAAACCACCTCTCTCTCAACCTCAGTTTTCTTCGGTGACAGGTTTGTGGGGTGGGTGTGGGTGAGGTGGCAGCTAATATAACATTAATGTCTAGTGGTTATCAACTCAGATTACACCCACAAGTTTCCTCCCTTTTTGTTCCCAGGTTTAACAGTAAACATTCTATTTAGAATCAGCAGACTCAATAGAATTTATTAGAAGTTCTTTGTCTAATGCTTTAGCAGAGCTATTTATTTATTTTTCAATGTTTTTTAATTTTACCTTGTTTGTTTTTACCTTAACTGTTCTTTGCATTTGTACAATGCTTTCCAGTTTCATGTTTTTATGGGGTTTCTCTGTATGTGAACGTGTGTGTCCCTGCATCAAGCTGTATTTCTTGTACTTTTTTTTTTGGAGAGCCTTTTTTCTGTTTGTTTTGTCCTATTCCTGTTTTTACTTTGTTTTATTTTACTATTATCTTTTAGGTGCATTTTTGTTTTTTAGTAAAGAGAAGAAAAGAGTGTAGATTTGCTGGGAGGGGAGGTTGGGTGGATTTAGGAGGTGTTAGGGGAGGAGAACCATAATCAAAATATATTGTATTGAAAAAAATCTATTTCCGTAAAAAAGTAGAAAAACACATAGAAGCATGGAGGCATCCTGGAGATGTCTTGTTTCCTTACCTACTAGTTAAAAATAGAAAGATTAAATGAGCTCTAAAATGTGTGTGCACACATATATGTGCATGTGTTCTGCCCAGTTCACAAACTCCAAAAGACCAGGAATAAACAGACCCTACTGTAAATACATGAGGTTCTTTTTATTAGAAGCCATTACAAGCTGCAGCTTGGGCCCACACACCCTCACCGCCGCCAAAGCAGTGAGAGCCAAGCACCCTGTGCCCAGGCTAGTTGGGTGATTTAAAGATTCTGGTCCCTCCCAGCATGCCCAAGGCAGGGGCAATTCCTGCCTGGCAAGCATCTATTGGTCAAAATGCTATATTTTTAATTGATTGGCTATAGGAAGGTCCCCAGACCACTAATGATCTGATGTCCTTCCCTAGAGCCATGGGCCAGTATCCTAGCAACTGTATCTCTAGTGGGTGGGGAAAGAATGCAGTAAGGCGGTTCTTTCCCTCAGGGCATTCCTGGACTTCTCCACCCACCTAGTTCAGGCCTTAAATAATAGCTGCTGATTTTTAATCTTTTAGTCTCTCATTTTCCCCTTTCCCATGATCATTTGAAGACCCAATCTTGGGTCTTCCAGATATGACCCCTTGTATCCTATAGATTTACCTTTTTATAATGGAATCTAAGTACTATTAGTATATTGCTCTCAAGCATTTCTTTATGAAAGCCATCAAGGAATTGAAAATACAAGGCCCAAAGATAAAAATCAAAATAAGTAGGGGTCCCTTCATGGTGGATATAGGAGTAGTAAGCCAAAGAGAACTATTATCCTTTTTCTCTAGTGTCTCTCTAGGCTTTTAGCCCAGTTGCTGCAATATTAGTTTCCATTTCAGCTAAGCATATGCCCAAGATAAATATCTAATGCCAGGGAGCCAGCCCCTTTTGACTCAGCATTTCAGCCTGCTAGGTGGGATTTGGGCAAAGATCCATCTTCTGGAGCTTCTTCAGTGTTGATAGTTGGACTGTTGGCATCAAGGGCTAGGGAGGCTGAAATGCCAGTCAAAGCCTGGGCAATGGAGCAGTCCAAAGCATCTGGTTAGTTGATCCACCTGAAGAGGCAGGGAGCAATCATGTCAGTTTCCAGGAAGTCCAGATTTCAGCTTGCAGTTCATAGCTGATCCCAGAGCAGAGTTAAACAGGTGAAAATCTGCTGAGACAAATTCAGACTGGAGACAGAAGTTATAATTTGTCTATTAAATGGGAAGGACCAGGGAAAATCTCATCTGCTATCCTTTTGAGCTATGCCAGATCCAGGTCACATCCTGAAACTCATATGAATTTTTTGGTACACAAAAGGAAATATATATTCAACAAATCCAATATAACATTCTGAGAGTAACAGGTAAAACTGCATCCACTGATTGAGTATCAGCTGTTTGTTTTATAATCTTTACAAACAACTTA